>NC_136057.1:1618104480-1619304480 GCF_964261635.1 Lissotriton helveticus
ACCAGCCCTGCACTGCTCCGGGCAGGACTTCAGAGGACTCACCTGACGGCGGCGCCGCTCGCTGTCACCGGGGTCCCGCTGCTGGGGGGCTGCTGTGTGCGGGCCCCGCTGCTCAGCTCCCGTCGCAGCTCTGCCCGCAGCTGGAGGTAGCCCCCGAGGGTGACGAGGTGCAGCGCCAGAGATAGCGCCAGGAAGCCCAGCAGCAGCCGTCCTTCGCCGGCTGGGAGCCTCAGGGGCCGGTCGGGGGGTCATGGCACCAGGAAGCAGGGGGGCTCTCCGGGATCTGCTTCAACCAGCAGCTACTGCCCCATGTCGCAGAGCCGTGGAGACACTGCTGGGAGAGCCTGGGAGCCGGGACGCCAGGGGGTGGGAGAGATAGGGAGAGGGGAGGAGACTGCAGGGAGGAGCTAAGGGAGGGACGTGAAGTTAAGAGGGTGGGGCACTGCTGGAGCCGAGGACGGGGCAGCGGTGACTTCCTGCAGAGGAAAGTTAGCAGCTAGGACGGGAAACGACACCGAAGAGATAGAGGAGCACCGCAGCCCACGAGACAGAGAGCGGAGCATGGAGAGGCAGGTAGGGAAAGGACCTGGATAGAGCCTTAGGCAGAGGGAGGACAGTAAACTACAGAAGGGGAGGCGAGAGACGCCGAGGGAAGGATGCAGGCGAGAGAGACGCTGAGGGAAGGGGACACGAGAGAGGCGGAGGGAAGGGGACACGAGAGAAGCGGAGGGAAATAAACGGGAAAGACACTAACGCGGCATGGATACGAGGCACTGCAGCCAGTTTCACTTTCATTCATTGAAGAGCGCGCACCAGGCAGGGATGTGCACGGCGCCGGCTGGGCGTGCGCGCTCACGAGGTCAAATCTCGGCCTGAAGCACGTGGCAGTTCCTTGTCCTTCATTCCCCCGAGTCACTAGCTATAAGTCTCCACCTGGACGCATCCTTCGGATGCGAATTCCAGGCTCGACCTAAAAATGGTAGTTCTCCCGAGATTTCTTTCTTTATTCACCAACGTCCCCCTCAGCCTGACCCGAGCATTCTTTGCAAAGTTACACTCCACTCTCATTCAAATGGTTTGGGTGGGAAAACAACCTCGATGTCGCTGGGAGATGCTTACCAGACCATATGCACAGGGGGTTTTGGGTCCCCTGACTTATACCTCTATTACCTATGTGCACAGGAGCACTTTGCGCATTACTGGTATTTTCCCCCACCTGTCCTCCAACAAGTTGCTGTGGGGGTGGATGGCACATATCTGGAAACGCTGACTGATTTGCTACTGCGGACCCTATCAGTATGTCCCCTGCGAGAAATGAGCACAATAGATTGCACAGTTAATGCTTGGTGGATGTTAGCAGTGTGAGCGGGGAAGCTTCCACTGTACGCCCCAGCACTGCCATTGGCACAACACCCTGACTTCTCGGTAGCGTGGGAACCTAAAGCGTTTTCTATCTTGGCAGATGCAGGATTTGTCACAACGGGAGATGCATGCCCAGAAGGCACATTTATTGCCCGGGGGGCTATACAGGCACGTAGGCCCAGTACCCCGCTGTTAGTATCCCCATATTATAGGTAGAAGGAGGCCCTTAAAACTCTAAATGCATTACGCCCTGTCGAATCACTGACACTGAAGCCACTGCAGGTCATGCTCACTTGTCCCCCGCGAACGAAACTGGTCACTCGATTATATACTGCAATGCAGGCAGACACTGCATCACAACACAGCAGAGGTATGGAGAGGTGGAATGTGGTACTTGACACACCAATCACAGGAAAGGATTGGGACTACTACTGCACTCTAGCAAGATTGTTACCAGATAACTGTAATTTGGTCATTATCCATTTGAAATATATACAACAGTTGTATTATTCGCCCAAGCAGTTACAGAGATATGGGATGAGAGAGTCGGCTAACCGTAAACGATGCAAAATGCAAGATGCTGACTTTATACACCTGGCGTGGTATTGTGATCGGGTGCAAGAATTTTGGGAGCAGGTCACAAAGGCTTTGTCTTATATGGTGGGATGCACACCACAGGTGTGTCTGTTGGGTCTTAAGGGGCACTTAAAGCCGCAGAAACAGAGACTGGTGGTGATTGCACTTTTGTTAGCGAAAAGGAAAGAGGCTCAAAACTGGGATGGTAGAAATGCCCCCAAATTGCAACAGTGGTTAGAGGATGTCACATATTGTAGAGATCAGTTATCCCATTCTGCTGAAGAACTTCCACTGTTGTCAAGGCCTAAGGACATTTGGGCCACCTTTACAGCATATCTGCTGACAACCCAATGCGACAACTCTCCTGTGTCCTCCTGGATGCTTGATTTCTCGGTTAGTGCTGGATTAATGTATGTATATAATATGCTGTGTAACAAACAATGTGAATCATACTAGACCTGCATGCAATCGGAGCAATGGGATGTACCTGCTTGTTCTCTGTTTGTATGAGGTATGAGGTTGGACTTGAAAAAAAGTTAATAAAAAAAATAAAAAAGAAATAAAAAAAAGAAACTTCACAGCGTATCTAAAAAATATAATGACAGACTTGCAAACCAGTAATGGTGGAAGTAATGAGAGATACACAAAACCGCATGGCCACTCTTAAAACTGAGAGTTCATCACGTAAATTCAGGGATTACTTATTTTGGTTTTCTGCACAACCCTCAAGAAATTTACTGGTAAACAAGATAATGACCTTTCAGATTCTACTAGTCTGAATATTTGATACTGTTGATGAACACAAGATATGTAGATATAGCATTGAAAAACACAGTCGTAAGGGTGACAGACGAGTAAATGAAATTTAAAAGGAGGCAACTAACCACATTTGTACCATGTCCAATGGTCTATCATATGCTCTTACTGTGAATTTCAGGTATACTTTAAGCCTGGAAATATTACATTTGTGGGAATAAAACACAAAAGAAAATCAAATGTATTGAACTGTCATCCTTTTCTAGATTGAAATCAGTGTTGTTTTTTACTCCCCAATCTTGAGATCTGAATGCTACATAGTGGCTCGTTGAACTCAAGACCTCTCCCATTCCTGCTGAAACGTAGGGGCATATTATCAAGGGATTTATCTCAGCTTTTTTGGCTTTAAAAGCCAAGAAAGCGGAGATAAAATTATCTCCCTATCAGCAACAGGGTGCTAACACGCAAATTCGCATGTTAGCACCCTTTTTCTCTAGGCTTCCCCTTGCATCTCTAATGAGATGCAAAGGGGGCGTTCCAGAGAAAAATAATAGGAGAAATGTTGTTAAGCGACATTTCTCCTATTATCAAGGATGTCGCTAACCCTGTTAGTGATTAAAAAAGTGGCGCTAACCGCAGTTAGCGCTGCTTTTTTTACACCTGGTATTTTCCTGATTTAGCCATGATATCCTATGGAAGGTGGATATCATGGCTAAGTTTGTGAGCCCCTATCATCAAGCTAACGCCAAACTTCGAGAGATTATCATTGGTTTTCCAGCGATAATCTCTCATTTGGCAGTTAGCGCTAGGATTTTTATCACTTCTGAGATAAGCGTTGCTGATGATAGCACGCTATCTCAGTGATAAAAATCCACGCTACCCGGCGATAATTATCCTAGCGCTAAGTGCGCTTAGCGATAATTATCGCTGGGGCTTGGTAATATGCCCCGTAATCTTTTGTATGGTAGGACTGAGTCATCCCTAATCTCACTTTTTTCTTTTACTGCTATGCATTGTTCTTTTTACTGCCCAAAAAAAGGTTTTCTGACAAAAAACTCTTAACTCTTTTAGAATTTAGATGGGTGCTGATTCTGAGTCTTAACCATTGTGCTGCCATTTTTCCACACCTAGCAACTCTTCTGGCTTCTAATATATAAATGTGCTCTCTGAGCGCCTCTGCTACCGAGACACTGTGATAATACAAAGGTCCCAGACTTCATCAACCGTCTTTTTTAACTTCTATGTCCCTACTGGAACCCTTACATCTAAGAGCTGTAGTCATCTCTCAGATACCACATTGTGCAGTTTCCTTCCCCGTAATATTTGTGGCAAAATCGGATGCATTTTCGTAAACTACTTAAGATTTTGCTTTTACATGGGCATAGTTAGGTAGGAAGGTAGGAAGATCCTCTGTTATTTTAATTGTTTAGCCTGTCGGTTGCAGTCCGTCCGACATCTGGCTATGCAGTCTACCCGGCGCATTATGATGCAGCGGTCAGAGGCCGGGGCGGAGGGACCGACCACTGCTTTTCGATAGGCTCAAGGAGCCCGTTGTGGCAGCGGTCGGAAAGTAACACTCTATAATGGGGCGGGCGGTGCCTGCTCAGACACCTCCGTAAGGATTACGATTTCCCTTTATGCAGCCTTTCAATGATGGTTCACCCGCCTGTAAAAGCCTGTCGGAAACATTTTTTGGGGGTCCCTAGCAGGGCCCCCGTCCCTCCCCGGCCTCCGCTAATAGGCCTGGGGGGCACCTGTGCTGCCCCCCAAACATCCATACCCAGTGTGCCAGGCCTTACATGGGGCTCGGCACACGGTGCATGGATGTTAGTAAACACCCATTTTTTGAATGCGGATTGTGCAGCGGCCCTTTTCCTGCCACTGCACAAGCCGCAATAGAGAAATGAATGTTTACGACCGCCTCATGGGAGGTCACAACCAAATTTGTGGAGTGTAGCCGCCGACTACTAGTTGGTCAGTTTCAACTCCAACACAATGGCAGTTCGACGCTCATCCGTCCGGCATCTTAATTATGGCCTAAGTAGCCTGTTTGGGTGCCATTGGCAGATGATACCATTCACTCTCTTGTCACTAAGTTCCAATATTTGGTCATTGGTATTTTTAGACCTTGTTAGGACTTCTGTTGAGGATCTGGCCAAAAGGTGCTTGCGCCCGTAGTATTTAGGGGTGATTTTACATAGACAACACTCACAATCTCAAGGTGCCTGCCCTAATTATAACATCTTGCAATGCATATTTAATAACACTCAATTTGTCCACTGATCAAATATGCACCCATAACAAGCCTGGTTTTAATTTGGCTTAAAAGGAGATAGGTTTTAAAGCAGAACTTAATCTTAATGGCACTGTTGGTATGCATCTGAATTCATTCTCGCTTTTATCCAACACCTGTAGCTTTTAGTGGCGCAAAGCTCAGAACCATAGAAAACAGCACTGACTGCCTTATCTATATATATTCCTATAGCTGGAGATATAGGAAATGTTGGAAAGTGGTTAGCAAATTTAAGTATAGCAGCCACTCTATGGCTCATAAAAAGATTGCTTTTAACATTTTGGGAGGCCATGTGCTTGATTCTGAAAGTCCAAAGCCCAAATAGTTACATTCACGGGGACCTGTAAAAAGAAAAGTCCTTTATTGCAATCAGCCCCTTGAATGATGGGGATTGAGCACCATGAATGTTTTCTTTTCTGTATTCATTTTTAATCAATAGTTCATCCAAAACTCGGAAAACCTGTCCAATAATATTTTAAGACCTACTGGGGTTTTAGATAGTAATAATGTGTCATCAGCAAAAAGAAGAGCTGGGACTATTTGTCCTGCAATAGAGGTAGATTTAGAGGAATTTATCAAGAAATCAAAACATTTGTTCATAAAAAGCAGGAAGAGTGGTGGAGCTAGCACTCTGCCCAGATGAACTCCCCTATTGATGTTACTCCTCCTTGTTACTTTAGTTCCCCACTTAGGCCCCACCAGACATGTGCAACATTCTCTGAGTAAAGTTGGATTATAATAGACATTAAATCCCCATGATCCATAAAAGCCACATACAAGTTGCATCCTCTTATATCGATGGTATTCTGCTTGATTGACAGAAATTGAAAGATCTGGTTCACAGTGCTACCCTTTGATCACAATCCTGCCTGAAAGTGTGAGACAATCTGATTTTCCTCATTGCTTTTTTAAAAATGATCAAATAATGGTTCCCTGAAAGGCTACATGAGCCCTTTTTAGGTCGAGCTGGTAAACTGCATCCAGAGGATGCAGGTGTCCAGCTGGAGACCTAATGTTGTCTGTCTCGGGGGGAGGAAGGACAAGAGGGTGTTACGAGCTTGAAAGCGGCCGGATTTGGGTGCGCGAACGCGCACGTTCCGTCCCGCGCCGTGCACTTCCCTCCCATACTCCCAGCAAGTCAGCCTAACGCGCATGCATGCACACAGACACACACACACGCGTGCACACACTTACTTACTTACACACACACACGCAGGCAGGCACCCAGACGCAGGCAGACACATACAGGCAACCCCAGGCAACCCCCTCTCCCCTCCCCCCTCCCCTCTCTTACCTAACCGGGCTTGGCACGCAGATTTAACATCGTGGACGCGCATGCCCAGCCTCCCGGCGCCGTGCACATCTCCTGTCTGTCCCACATTCACACAGCGCCTCTCTCATTCACGCACGCAGCCCCCCCCCTGAACACACACACAGACACGCACATACACACACCCGCCCCCCCCAACTAAGCCCCACTCACCCAGCGACGTCCTCAGTCGCCCCTCCTGACTTCTGCAGCCACCGCGCGACAGCCGTGACGCTCCCGAACTTCCGGTTTCGGGACGTGCACGCTCACGGCTTGTTTATTTCTTCTTTTCCTTCCACGCTGCTATAATGGAGTAGTCCGTCGTTTGTCTCTACCGGTGTTAGTGTCTCTCGCACTGATGGCTGATGTTGCAGAAAATGCGCCTGGCGGTGGGTGACTTGTTCTCCTCTCAGTTGCTTCAGGTCTGGGATCTTTCCTGAAAATTTATTTTTTGAGACTGTATTTTTTTTTATGTAAACCTTTGTTCTTTGTTTTCTACCACAATACCGCCTTCACTGTGCGGTCTCTTTTCGACCTCCTGTTCCACGCTGTGTCCATGGCCGAATAGGATTCCATTAAGGAACACAGATGCCACAACGCGGTGCTTCTATATTCAGTTCATAGGTGTCTTACTAATGTCAAAGCGAATATTAGTGCCAAGCCTACTTTTTGCCAAGATCAACCAATCGATCTTGCGCTTGTGTGCAGCAGTGGGCTTCTCGTCTTTTTAAAAAATAAAACTTCTAGTATATAAAGTCTTTTGGCGCATCTCTCATACCCATTAGAGTGCACATTTAATTTTCAGCTTTGTATGATGGGGGCCAAACCAAAGAGTAAACTTTTTTCAGCTGTACTTGGTTCTGAATGAACCTTTTTACCTCTGTTAAAAATATTGTACAGATGTGTAAGTGTTTTCATGTCCTCTCAAAGGTCATTGCTTCGGATTGATGCAGTAGGCTGCGTCACTGCCCATAAAGGTTATACTATTTATTCTCGAGTGGCGGTCTGCTTTGTGACCTTAGAACTGCATGCGTCAGGGAGGGGGCAATGTTCCTTTGGTGTTTTCCCTTTGCTGTGTGTTCCAGTTCCCATATGTTTACACAGCATTGTATGGGCAGCTCAAAGTAAGCAAGAATAAAGGCTGCATGATTTGGTCTTGTTTAAAACTGCATTTATTTCGATGAGAAATAATGCCATCTCTGCTTTTTCTTCACATAAAACTGGACAGATGTGCATTTTGAGCTCTTGAGGATGTTCTGCACATGCAGCGACGTTTGGTGGTAGACTGACCTTTTAACTGTTGCATACCCGGGTGTGGTGGCTTAGTGGACTAATGCGTCCACTGTAGGGGCCTGTGTTCGACCTCATGGTTACAGGTTCAAATCCCAGAGGGTCCACTCAGCCATTCATCCTTCTGAGGTGAATGAAATGAGTACCATTGAGTTGGGTAACAATAAACATCTGTTGTTCAGCACCAAGATTCCCTTGGGTGAACATGCGCTTTACAAATTCACATGTTATGTTACCCTGAGACAAGCAGGCTATGCGACCAAAAAGCCAAGGTCACCATGCACTAGTCTATTTTTTTACCTTCCTCAAATTGACTTGGCTATGTCCCTTTATAGACATGGCAAGAGGTAGTTTACATTGCAGTTTCACTGGTTTAATTGGTCTGAGTCAAACACGATTAAAGATCACCACTTGGCCACTCTGCAAAACGGGTTTAGAGTGATTTTATTCACAGGTTTATTTTTGCTTCATCTCGAGTACACAGAGGACAGCCACCAGCAACAGCATGCTGCTAAACGCTTCAGACAGACATAACCTTGTTTACCTCGAAGGACTTCCAGAAGACCTCGTTTTATGCAAATAAACGTTTTATTTTCCCCTTCACCCTGCAACTCACACATATAAGCATCCATACATGGCCTTAACAAATTCTTCTTAATATTATTAAATTAAAAAAAATCTGCGGGAGGAAAAAGCTATAGCTAATTCTCAAGGAAGAAGGAGCTCTTGTTATTTGTAATATCAATACATCTAAGTCTCGTAAATACAACACATATAGCATTACAAATGCTATAGGTGTCACATTTGCGAAAGTTAAAACTATTGGCATTGTAAATGACAAAGCTATTAATTTCGCTATTTTCAAAACCAACACATAAATAAAAACTTTGTTTTTTACAATACCAATAGCTCAAACTTTCCTAATGCGAGACCTATTGCATTGCAAATGCTTGTTATATATTGGGATGATCTCAGCACCCACAATGATTCAGGATAGCCGTGCCTTTCCTAGTGCATTTGACAGTTTATTGATATGAGGAGCCCATATTGTAGGTTCAGAGCGAAATAAATCACGAGGAATTTTATCCAGCTCAGGAGCCTTGCCAAGTTTTTGGGTGGTAATGGCATTTGTAGTATCAGTTAAGGAAAAATGTTCTGGTGGGGTGGCATCTAAATTTACCAACTCTAAAAAGTTTCGGCACATTGCAGGATTTTGCAAGTGTAGTTGATGAATCTCATTTTACACAATGAAATGTGACTTCCAGCTGTGAAGCTGAAGGATCACTTACACAATATCGGAATCAACAATATTGTGTAACACAAACATCGTGTCAACAATATTGTTTACAAAAATATTGTTTCCCTATCCTTATAATGGTAAGTACAAAAACAGTGGGAAAAAATTATATAGTTTCCCACAAATATAATTTTTTTTTTTTTAAAGATCTTGCTCTCAGGGGTGGCAGAGAGACTTAGGGGCCCATTAGGATGGCGGGCGGATTGCCCCTGCCAGGCCAGCGGTGGTCACCGCCGGCCTGGCTTGGGCAATCCGCCCGCCATCCGCTCCGGAATGACCCCCGCCATATTAGTATGGCTGGGGGGTCCGCGGCGGACGGAAAGACCGTCCGCCGCTTTTCCACCTCGGTCGCCTTGCGACTGGGGCGGATAAGGGTTTATATGGTGGCGGTGTCTATCAGACACCGCCAGCCATATTAGCATGGGCTTGAAACAATGCCGCCACAGAAAGGCATGCAGAGACTCCCTGCAGGGGCCCGTTGCGGGCCCCCACGGACTCCGGGGGGGTGGGGGGTGTACATGGGGGGGTACCTATGGTACCCCCCAGCAGTTCCATGCACAGCATGGCAGGCACCGCGCGGTGCCTGCCATGCTGTTCATGGAAGTGCACAGCATGCCTTCCTGCCATTGTGGCGGGCGGTGCTAAGTGCACCGCCTGCCACAATGGTAGGAATGCAGGATGCGCCCGCCACTGTGGCAGGCGCATCCTAATGCTGCCCACGGGACCCCCGCCCTTATGGCGGGCGGTCCCTTTCACCGACAGGATGGCGGGCGGGTAAAGTCCGCCCGCCATCCTAATGAGCCCCTTAATGTCGATTTCATAGAGGTTCAGTTTTTGTGCCAACCAATTTAATGATGAAACAGAATTGAAGGGGAAAATGGTCAAGTCTATTTAAGCACAGAACAGGCCGTATTTGTCATAAATACATTTTTAGTCTTTTTTGAAGATCCATAGTATCTATTCAATTGGTAGATTTACGACAACTTGCATTTCATGCACATTAATTTCAACCTGAATAGGGTGTTTTCAGAAACTGTTAATTTCTGGCATGTCTTGAATGTGCTTTTTATGATGGAGAATCGTTGTGCATTTTACTTAATCAATTCTTGCGCGATTTGAATCTTGAAATAATAGAAATGTTAAAAGAAATGTATTGTTTATGAGGGCATTTTAGTACCATCCCGAGTGAGTTAATAGTGGTTTACGACAATGTACTGTGTCAAGACGTTTTATGAGAGTATTTTGTCTATGTTTATGCTTCTATTAAGTATATATACCTTTTCAAGATGGCGCCTCTTTAGGTGATCAAGGCTGCAGCGCAGCCGAAACTCATCCTGTTTATCCAGAGTGACTGTTTATCTGGAGTGACAAATAAACAGATATGAATCACTTCTACCCCGGATTGCTGTATCTTTCACTGAAGTAGGAAGATGTTTTGTGTGTATATATATATATATATCAAGGCAAGTCAAAAAGACTTTTATTTAATTTTAATCTTGTAAAATCACAAAAGCAAACAAGTAAAAACATATAAAAATATTTCATAAAATCATCTTAAAAATGCAGATGCACACAGTTACAATATTTAAAGTCATCATTTCATAGAATTGTCTAAATACATAGGAACATAGGGGCCCATTAGGATGGCGGGCGGATTGCCCCCACCGGCCTGGCGGGGGCAATCCGCCCACCATCCTCACATAAATGACCCCCCGCCATATTAGTATGGCCGGGGGTCCGCTGAGGACGGAAAGACCGTCCGCCGCTTTTCCGCCCCGGTCGCCTTGCGGCCGGGGCGGAAAAGGTTTAATATGGTGGTGGTGTCTATTAGACACCGCCAGCCATATTACCATGGGCTTAGTTAGATTCCTTTCCGTGGCGGCATCGCATGCGGTCTTCACTCTGGGGGCCCCATGCGGGCCCCCAGAGTGAAGGAGAGGTGGAGGGTGCACACGGGGGGTACCTGTGGTACCCCCCTGCATTTGCATTAACAAAGCGGCAGGCACTGCGCGGTGCCTGCTGCTTTGTTAATGCAAATGCATTCGTGCATTTTTAGTATTGTAGCGGGCTGTGCTGAGAGCACCGCATGCCACAATGCTAACAATGCAGGATGCGCCCGCCACAGTGACGGGTGCATCCTAATATCCCCAACGGGACCCCCATCCTTATGGCGGGCGGTCCCAATACCCGATAGGATGGCGGGCGGACTAAGTCCGCCTGCCATCCTAATGACCCCCATAGTTCTAGTAATTCATTATTTACAACTTGGCTTAGTCGAGGCATGTTATTGGTGTAATATAGTAAATGAGACAGTCCTACAAAATTTGAAATATCCTATTTCTACTTTCGGACAGCGTTAAACATTGTTCTTTTTCCTTACTCTCAGTATGCTTTTCAAGAAACCCGCCATAACTCCAATACAGTAATATTTGTTTAATTGTTGTATATATAGGAAGGCTGGTCAACACTGTCTCCATCCCCCTGATCTTAACAAGGGCAAGATCCATCTGGTTCTTTCCTTGACATATAATTTGCAGAATTAAATCATATGAATTGTTGTTTGTGGGGAGAGACCACGCGTTAGAACATACCTGTCATACCCCCTGAGCAGCGTAGAAGGTACGGTTGGATATCATATGTGATTACGGTCAATTGGTGTTTATTAATCTCCATTACTAATCTGTTTGCTTCCAGGCGGGCCATGCAGATTGCTTTAAACTCCTTCCGGTTAATACTATTCAGTGACTCTGGGGAAGTATAGTACACTAAAGGCCCCAGGTCATGCGTAAAGTTTTTTATGTACTTTAACTAGGTAATCCTTGTAGCGTGATCCGACTTCATGGAGTCCCTTAGTATTTCTTGATTAAACCCTGTACTACTGGTGGTCCAGATTCTATGCCAAAGAAGCACTGGTTGTACCCGAATGGTGTCTGACTCGCAATGACAGTTAAAGATAGGGGAGCTAGCAGGAATAGCCAAAATGAATCTGAGAAAAGCATTTTCAGCATATTGAATAGGGGAGGGATATAAATAAATATATATATATATATATATATATATATATATATATATATATATATATATATATATATATCGAATGCAAGTTTGTAGCACTCCTTAACCTCTGGAACGGCAAAAAAGAAGGCACAAACTCCATTTGTTTGTGTGATTTAAAATGTATTTTCTCTCATATCTCAGTCATGGGGCGTTTCGGCCGGTAAAACAGCCTTGATTACATGCAGAAATGCCTTGCGGTGAGAAAGTTTAAATGTTTTTTTCTCGTTTGTGTATCACGTGACCCACAACCATGAAAGAAAGACTGTTGCCATCACACTTTACACACGTATCTTCAGAAATCACATTGGAATTAATTTGTAATGTCAGCCGACATCATTTTACAAAAATATCCCATTTCTTTACTGCAGTGCAATGGTAATTGAGCATTTGTACCCTTTTGTAAATGGAGAATCATAGTTACTGAAGGCCAATAAAAACATACATTCTTCAATCGTTGTATGCATCTTATATTGGTGACATTGCCAACGCCTTCATTAGACATAAATACATATATAAATATATAGTTAAATAAATAAATATTAGTCTAAAACTATGATAATAACTTAGCACCACTCAAATACTAACATTTCATAATCATTTGATTAATATATTAGCATAAATGCGCCTTGAGTGGCCCTATTTAGAGACATCTTATTGTATCATTGCCAACCAGAAAAGATTTTTTTGCATAAATGCAATCATATAAGCCATACATTAAGTCCCTTATAACATGATACGTTCTTATCTTTCAATAATGGATCTCAGTTTCTTCCTATGTCAACCCCATAAAGTGCCTTGTGGTTCTCGCTATCAGCAACGTGCAAAATCATCTTAATGTGCAAAATACTAAACAGTGCTGGTTATTCATCAGTGTAAATACGCAAACGTAAATATACATCTTCAAAAATTATTTTAGGTTTTTCTCAAGATACAATTTTAAAAACAATTCTATATTCATTAGGTTGCTGAGGCGGCTAAGTGTATTATTTCAATATACTATCCTAGCATCTTTCCACAATATTGTCCTCTTTAATCAATAGGTTATAAGAAGAGACAAAATTTACTACGTTTATAATAAAGGACTGCCTGGCCCTCGATCACTGGAAAAAAATTCCATGGCTTGAGTATATCCAAAAGTTACTGACAGATTGTATGATAGACTTTGATAAAAGGGATCCGATATCTATACAAGACATCAGTAAAAACGAGTTGAAGTCAAGATATATCTCGGCCATGGACTGTATTAGAACCAATGATGTAAAACATAAACATAATGTTACCAGCTATTGTCAAATCCCTTCTGTGCTGGGTATACAGACATACCTTACAATGATAGGAAATGGCCAACACAGATTTTATTTAACACGGATAAGATTTAGCACAATACACTATATAACTGCATTTCTCGATAAGGAAAAGGGTCCATATAATTTACCAAATTGCCCATGTAATGGAAAAAAAAACATTTTATATTGTTTCTGTACTTTGTACGGCATACAGACAAAATATCGAATCAAAAATATAGAATAGCACTAATATCAAAGTCAAAACATAGAATGGACAAATTATCGAATGGACAGAATATAGTCAACAAAAATATCGACTTTAAGGTAAGTAATTTAATATCGATTTTCATAAATATAGAAAGTCAAAATATCGAAGTATATAATATAGGTATTAAATATATTGAATTTTTAATAATATTGAATTTTTTAAAGTGTTTTGTATGTTAGTATATGAGTAAAAAGTGTATATTTATTTTATAATTAAGCTTAAGTAATGAATTTATGTTATTGAATTTTTGCGTAATTTAATTCTGTAGCGGGTTGTGGGTTTATAGGGTAATAGGGTGGGAAGTAATTTAATTATAATTAATTAAATATTAACATTTATTTATTAGTATTTATTTTGAATTAATTGTTAATTTTAATTGGTAATTCATTTTACTTAATTGATTAATTGATAATTATGTTAATTTTATTAATTTATTTTCCGTAACGTGTTGTGGGTTTATAGGGGAATAGGGTCGGAAGTAATTTAATTATAATTAATTAATTATTTTAATTTATTTATTGGTATTTATCTTGAATTAATTGTTAAATCGTTTTTTATTGGTAATTAATTAAATTTTAATTGGTAATTAATTTTTATTAATTGATTAATTGATAAATATGTCAATTTTATAAATTTATTTCCCGTAGAGGGTTGTGGGTTTATAGGGGAATAGGGTGGCAAGTCATTTAATTGTAATTAATTAAATATTTTAATTTATTTATTGGTACTTATTTTGAATTAATTGTTAATTAATTTTTTAATTGCTAATTAATTAATTGGTAATTGGTAATTAATTTGTATTAATAGGTAATGAATTTTAATAATTAATTTTAATTTGTATTTTTAATTGATATATTAATTTGTTAATGACTTTTAATTATTTTTTTATTGGTATTAATATTTAATTTATTTTTATTAATATATGAAGTATTTACTTTCCCTATGTTGCACTCACTGGAGTGGGAATAGTAATTTTTAACCCTAAACAATCCAACGCTTTCCCTACTGTTGCACTCTCTGCAGTGGGAATAGTAATTTTTACCCCTACGCTATCCAACGCTTTCCCTACTGTTGCACTCTGTGGAGTGGGAATAGTAATTTTTACCCTCCCGTTATCCAACGCTTTCCCTACTGTTGCACTCTCTGGAGTGGGAATAGTAATTTTTACCCTTACGCTATCCAACGCTTTCCCTACTGTTGCACTCTCTGGAGTGGGAATAGTAATTTTTACCCCTACGCTATCCAACACTTTCCCTACTGTTGCACTCTCTGGAGTGGGAATAGTAATTTTTACCCCTAGCTATCCAACGCTTTCCCTACTGTTCACTGTCTGGAGTGGGAATAGTAATTTTTACCCCCACGCTATCCAACGCTTTTCCTACTGTTGCACTCTCTGGAGTGAGAATAGTAATTTTTACCCCTACGCTATCCAACACTTTCCCTACTGTTGCACTCACTGAAGTGGGAATAGTAATTTTTGCCCCTACGCTATCCAACGCTTTCCCTACTGTTGCACTCGCTGGAGTGGGAATAGTAATTTCTACCCCAACTTTCCCTACTGTTGCACTCACTGAAGTGGGAATAGTAATTTTTACCCCTACGCTATCCAACGCTTTCCCTACTGTTGCACTCACTGGAGTGGGAATAGTAATTTCTACCCCAACGCTATCCAACGCTTTCCCTACTGTTGCACTCACTGGAGTGGGAATAGTAATTTTTACCCCTACGCTATCCAACATTTACCCTACTGTTGCAGTTGCTGGAGTGGTAATAGTACATTTTACCCTCCCGCTATGCTACAGTAAAAATATTGTATATTATTAATTAATATTATGTTAATATATATATGTGTTAAAAAATGTAATTGTATGGTTATTTTTTTTAACTTAAATTAATTATTTAATACTTTTAAAGCTATTTAAGTATTTTTAAGTATGTTTTAGTTAATTATAGTTATTATTTCATTAATTTTAAATTACTTTTAAGACATTTAAAAAAAATCGATATTTGGACTAACTATATTTTTTTTGTCGATATTTTTGATTCAATATTTTTGTACTTACCTGTTTGTAGATAGGACTTCGATATTCTTGCTCTCTATATTTTTACTTCGATATTTTTAGTATTCTATATTTTTGTATTCTATATTTTGTCAGTGATCCCTTTGTACAGCGATATTCGGAAATCTTTTTTAAAACTTCTTTTTTAACAAATAGGTTGTATAATTATAAAAATGCTTTTATCTTTCTATGTAGCCTGGATAACATGAAGATTATGTGCACTGTTGTTTGTTTCATATTAAGGGCAGTCAGGAGAAGGAAGGAATTAGCACATTTAGGGCTCGATTCCGATTCGGGAAAATGCGCTCCGAATAGCTGTACGGAGCGTTTTTCCCGTACAAATCGTACCCTGCAACCTCCCCCATACGTACGATTCGTACCAGGAGCAGGACTCCGTACGAATCGTACAAAGACCGTACGACTCTATTCTCCGCACGATTCTCCCTCGGAACCCGCTGTACGCGACATCCGTATGGTTCGAAGCAGGTTTTCCCGACCCAGCAAGTACGATTCATGTCGGATACGCAAACCTACAACACTTTTTTATGGGAGCCCAAAACGTCCGGAGAAGCAGAGTACGCCTCGATACACGTACCGAACGCCCCCCCCTGGGTACGGTGCGTACACCCCATGTCTGCAGTGGTACGGTGTGCACCCCTGTGATCATGGGGTGTACGCACCGTACCCCACGATCATGGGGTGTACGCACTATACCCCATGATCGCAGGGTGTATGGTGAGTACACCCTGCGATCATGGGGTACAGTGCGTACACCCCATGATCGCAGGGGTACAGTGCGTACCCCTGCGATCATGGGGTGTATGCACCCTACGGTGTGTATGTGATTGTGTGGTTGTCCGTACGAATCGCCCTTACCTGACGTGGACCGTACGAATCGCGTCCTCAAACCCCGGTCCGGATCGTACTCGTCGGGTCGTACGGCATGTTTACGAATCGTACAGTTCACTGTGAGGGTCCGTGTCGTACGGTTTCAGCCTTGCAATTCATACGAATGGCGACGATTCGGATGGATTAACGCGATACGGATCGTACTACGCAATTCGGACGGACGTGTAAGATTTGTACAGAGAGGGCACCGGATACGATTCGGACAGACGCTTTTTTTCCCGAATCGGAATCGGCCCCTTAATGTGCTATTATACGAGAAAAGTGATCATACTAATTAGCCGAGTTACAAAATATCTGTAGACACTTAGGCCCCCATTAGGATGGCGGGCGGACTTTGCCTGCCCGCCACCCGAGGTTAGCATTAGGATGCGCCCGCCACAGTGGCGGGCGCATCCCTCCTTTCTAACATTGTGGAGGGCGGGCGGTGCTCAGTGCACCGCCAGCCGCAATGTCAGAAATGCATGCATGCATTTGCATACACGAAGCGGCAGGCACCGCGCGGTGCCTGCTGCTTCGTGTATGCAAATGTTGGGGATACCACAGGTACCCCCCGTGTGCACCCCCACCCCTCCTTCACTCTGGGGCCCCGCAGGCGCCCCCCAGAGTGAAGACCGCATGCCTTTCCGATGGGGCATCGCCACCACGGAAAGGCATCTGAATTGGCCCATCGTGATATGGCTACTGCCACCATATTAATCCTTTTCCGCCCCGGTCGCATTGCCTTGGAAAAGCGGCAGACGGTCTTTCCATACGCTGCGGCCCCCCCCGCCATACTAATATGGCGGGGGGAATTCACTTGCGGATGTTGGGCGGATTGTCCCCGCCAGGCCAGCGGTGGCTACCGCAGCCTGGCGGGGGCAATCCGCCCGACATCCTATGGGCCCCATAATATTTAAAACCTTTTTTTTGTCATTTCTGTGTAGCGGTTTTATATCCACATTAGGTCTGTCTGTCGGATAAAGATAATTTTATTCTGGATTTATTGTCTCCCTGTGTAAAAGGGGATGTACAATTAGATTGAATGAATTTGTAAAATATATATATTTTTTTAAATATTTGCCCTTGCTGACGCACTGTGTATTGATCTGTCCATAGAATAATATGTATTTATCGCTGCACTTAATAATGTTTTGGTAGAATGTATTTTGTAGTACATATACTGATATGAAATCATTGTATGATTATAGTTCCTGCCTCTGACCCTTAATATATTTTGATTATGGATCCCCTGGAATTTCTATGAAAAATTTATTGTAAATGATTTGAACTTTTAAATGCGTATATTATACCCTTGACCAATCTTATTATTGTTTTTATAAGTATGCTTTTATGGATGTACATATCACACCGAAGAAAGCTGTTTTGACTTGACTTCAATAGGTTAATCAGTCTGTTTTTGCTACATAGTCCTGCTTTCACAATATCATAAAACTAGTTTATAGGAAATTGTGAAGGTCTCCCGTGGTGTTAAGTCCTGTTGGGGCCTTACTGTCAAACTCCATAATCATACGTTTTGCCAATTGTTGCAACCTGCGTTCTCTATTCCTTCCACGTCGTGGCATAGGGATCGCATCAATTACATAACATTACAGGCAATTTAAATTATTATTGTGTACTGCCTTGAAATGGCGAGCCTGTAGTGTTTTATCTAGGAAACCTGAATCGATATTCCTATTTTATGCCCTTGTCTGGTTATAATCAATAATATCCATACAACGGCATAATAATCATATCCATAATTCAGTCGTAGCACATGCTGTCACATTAAGCAAGGCTACTTCTCCGGCCTCCTAGGAAGCACGCCGAATTCTCTAAACAAAACCAAGTCTCCAGCAACCTGGGAAATCCCCCTTGCTTTTGTTTTGATTTCGTCCTAGAACTCCTGTAAAGCACTGTAAGAACGGCCAGTTCTTAGTGACATCTTTATTGACGTCTTATGTCCAACCTTACGTCAAACCCGGCACCTTTCAGGTATAAATATACCAACGTTGCCTTAAGCAAACACACGGTTAGATTCTGGAGCAAAGCAGCTATCTACTTGCCCGAGAGCCCAGCTGATGAGAGAGCCCACGGACGCTGCCCCTCCTCTTTGACGCACTGAGAGAGACGCTGTCTTTTCTCCTGCCGAGAAATCCAGCTCCGGTGTTTCCAGATACCTTCGCGGGTTACTGGGATATCGAGTCCTGAGAAAGAGATACAAGACCTCCTGCTTTCTATTACCCAGGTACGGAACTGACTAAACCCTTACAGAGAATTCTTGAGTCAGATTCTTGGCAAAACAAACTTAACTTAAACTGCTACTTACTTACTCCTTCCCAAGTATTAGGCTTAGGTCAGGTACACCGGGGTAGGCGTATTTAGAAGCACCAGTTGAGTACGATTAGTCAATGTATGTATGTATGTATATATTTTATCTATTTTAAAGTATCATATGGCTAAGAAACCATATCAATGCTTTTACAGTATTATTTTATAATCCTCCTTTTACTGTACGCACTTTACTTTACCATGAGTATTACAATCGTGGCAATTCATTTCTCATGTATGAGGAAGAAAACTGCTCAATAAATAACACCTTTTATTGAAAACGCCCGTCTCTCTTTTCTCTGCATTCTGGTGAAACCAAGTACGCACATTTGGCTGAGTGAAATAGCTGTCTATTGTTTTCACACGACTCTAGAGATACACTCTTATTCAGGGAGAGCAAAGTTGTCATGTTTTATGGTTGTCAGAAGCTAATCCCTTCTTGTCTATCCAGGGAGGTTAAACTCCTCCTCGTTTATTCGAGAAAGTTTCTAGTGACCTCTGAGCTAGCTGGAAAACCTTTAGTCTAATATAGTCAGTAGAGACCTAGATAACCTCAGTCCTACGTCTACACTGCTGAAGATATTATTCCAATGCGCAGAGCCTATTGGGAATATAGGAACTACACTACATGGCGCCCAACGTTTGGTAAGGCGATAAATCTAACGCAAGACGTTAGAGTAACTCAGTCGTGCTTTTTCACACAGACCCTTTTTTCCCGTAAATACTCCAAAAGACGTCTGGAGTGGGTAAAAGGGTAAAAATCCGCCGGAACTTAGTAGGAAGAGATTTCTATGTATAGTTTTTGGTTTAGTCAACGTTGAAGGATACAGTGTTCCAAAAATATTGTGCACCTAATCTTTGTTTCCTTGAAACTTGATCTGCAACAAAAACCTTTCTGTCAGTAAAAATGCCAGAAAGTGACTACGAAAGGGCGGCAGCAAGAATAGCAGCTTGACTCCTAGAGGATGACACAAGTCTCCTACAGAATGACCCGAATGCAATACTCATTCCGGTCAACATAAGAAAAACTATAACTCTTAAACTTATAGAAAATGGACTAACATCGAGAGGTGGTACAGTCATATTCGTAATTGAGGCACATGAATATCGGCAGACAGAGGTATTCTATTCATGGATAAACTTTCCGGCAGCAAACGCTGTCATACACGAATTCCACTATTACAAAATAGAGGAACCTTCGGAAGAGTACACCCCTTTCGAGGAGGCGGAAATCCCATTAAAATACCAAGAGCACCTGCTCTGGTTTAACTGCGCCCTAAAACATAATAATCACATCACCAGGCTCGGTCCACTAGGTAGACCAGGAGCAACGTGGCCGGTTCTAGCCAGCTACACACCACATCCAGACATTTAAAAAATGTCAGTACCAGAACGTTTAGTCCAGCTAAAAATAATAATTAAAATACATAGACAATTAGTCCAATATGTAATGCGGACTTCAACAGTCCAACCAACTGTTAACATTCCACAGCTGACCCCTCATCAGGGGAACACAAACAAACTTACACCTCAGAACATACAATCATGTCTGGTTAAAGTACCCATAAAACGGGAACAAATTCCATTCTGGTTAGCACAAAAAATCACTCAAATAGAGGCAGTATTTCCGGATACTACCCCTACTGAGAAACACAGAATTCTGACTATCTGTCTTCCAATGGGGATCGCACCACATGTAGAGGACTGTGACACTTGGGGCACAGTCTTTGCTTCCATTTACACAAAAACACATGGTGTTCCGTCCATGGCGGTAATACCCGATGTACTGAGACAGATTCAAAATGAATACGGTCCAGAACCTGCTTTAACTCTGGGTATGAAATTACTAAAAGACTTCAAGCAGGTCTCGGCTATATTATTAGCCAACATAAAAGGGGAAGCAGCATCTGTGGCGATACGCCAGAAATTGAAAAAAACAGATATAGAAGAACAACCATTTGAACTTGCCAGAATCATAGAGAAATCCTATGAAGAACTAGGAAGAGATAGTTTGGGTGGGAAACCAGTAAAACCCCAACTAACTGAAAATCCTGAAAAAATATTTATTAAAAATAATCTAAACACTCCAAAAAAGAGCTGGGATGGAAATAAACAATCCACTCCCAAAGAAAAAAGATTCCAGTCCAGAGGAAGGTCTCCTCGGTGGAGAGAAAGATCTCCGGACCAAGAACACAAGTCTCCCCAGAGGGAGCCCTCTGAGAAAAAATACAACCTTAGAAATAGGGATACTCTAAAGAAACCTGATAGATATCAAAATATTGATACACGTCCCTCTCGATCTTTTCAGACTTCCTCGCAGAAATCGGAAAGAAGAGGACGGTCAGAACACAGGGAAAAGCACGTCAAGTCCAAAGACAAGGAACCTGCTCATCAAAGTAAAAAATTACAATTTCCAAGAAAGAAGGTAGCCAGCATTAAAATAGTTAAACATGCCGAGGATACTGAGGACACAGCTGAAAAACGGAGAGTGGGCCCAGACAGCGCTAGACAGAGCAGCAGAAGTGACCATAGCTCGCAAGATCCTGATGAATCATCTGGAGACAGTGGACACGAATGAATACATTCAAGTGGAAACTGCAGACAGCAGAGTTAGCAAACCTCATAAAATATACAAGATAACATTACGTATAGAGGGAGATAAGACTAGGAAAGTAAGGGGTCTATTTTGGGATAAGCTTTCCAAAGGCTATGATATCCTTTTAGCTGAGAAAGACTGGCCACCAGAGTTTGTCAGAGAGTGCTCTCATGGCAAAGAAATGATTATGCCTGCCTTCTCAAATCATATTCCAATTCATAAAAAAATATACACTTGCAAGAAAGTGGGCAGTAGCCCAAGCTCCTGCATTATATAAAAATCATGTAGGATGGGATGAGGACTCTCCTCCTCACAAAATCCAATTCATATGTAAACCCACTGCACAAAGGCAGTACCCAATTAAGCAAGAAGCTAAAAAACAAGCATTGAAAATGCAATAGGTCTCGCAATAGAAGAGTTTGACATTTTTCGTTTTGCAAATGGATGAGTGGCGTTGCGTGGATGAGTGGCGTTGCGTGTGTGAGTGGTGTTGCGTGTGTGAGTGGCGTTGCGTGTGTGAGTGGCGTTGCGTGGCTGAGTGGCGTTGCGTGTGTGTGTGGCGTTGCGTGGCTGAGTGGCGTTGAGTGGCTGAGTGGCGTTGCGTGGCTGAGTGGCGTTGCATTGGCATAGCCAATAGGTCTCGCTTTTGGGATCTTATAAGTATTTAGCTATGCAGCACAATATCCTTGGTGCAACAACATTAACTGTTGCATGGTTAAACACTTATAAGGTCCCAAAGGCGAGACCTATTGGCTATGCTAATGCGTATTGTGTTTAACAGCCCGTGTGTATTTATCTGTGTGCTGGGGAGTGCACGAGTATGTCTGTATGACTGTCTCTGTGTGGGTGCGTGCCTGCGACTGTGTCTGTGTATGTTAGCTTGCATGCCTGAGCTCGTGTTTAAGGGTATGTGCTCACGGATGATTTGAAAGCCTGTGAAGGTACACGGCCCAGGGGTTGGCAAAGCCTGAAGCTGGGTGCTATGGAGTGCTTTTGAACTCTGAGGCGTTTGCTACTGTATGCCCAGCAAAACAACTTCCAAAATCCACCAGCCGCCACTGCCACAACCCCTGGCATTCAGCCCTTCATTGAGGAGCGAGGCTTCTTGGAGGGCAGTGTGCTGGGGTGTAAAACGCCAAAGGAATCCACAGATGGACAGAAAGTATACACTGGTACTGTTAAGGGCAGATCCAGTTAGAGACGCAAATGTAACTAGTCCTGAAAGGGAGTTGTAGTCTGAAGGATGCAGGTGCAAGTAAACTATTGTATGCCACTTGTGTACTAAGGACCAGCATATTAAAAATTAAAGTATAAAAAGTGCTTTCCTGGTCGTTGGGTGGGTGCTGTAGAGCATGTATATGCTTGTTGGCCCCCTCAGCACTTTTGATGTTCCTGTGATATTTCGCTAACCTATCTCGGAGCCTTCTCTTTTATGGCTGGTTACATTTTCATGCTTTTAACTAAAAGCGCACAAATTTTATTGGGAGTATTGTGTTTTGAATGCGACGAGGTTAAATCACAACCTAACCAAGCACTCCTTGTTCAAAGTTACAATGCTACACTGTAACCTAAACATTGTATAAAGGCAACTGCAACAAACACTGGCAAAGTCAATAGGTATCATCGTTGTGACTTATTGGCTTTGGCAATGGTTGAATACCACACTGTGCAGCATCATTGAAGCTGTGCAGCATGGCTGAAGTAAAACAAAAAACTTTTACATAGCAGTCTGCATCCTCTCTACAAAAATATTTTTTTTTTAGTTACTGTAGAAATTCAAATCAATAACTAAAAACAAAACACTTTTTTTAATTGGGTGTAAATGGAGAGGAAGCAACAGGAGCAGAAGTAATGGGGTGAAGCAACAGGGGGATCAGACTCAATATGGGGGCTGGTGTGGTCACTGAAGCAACATGGGCAGGGCAGACGGGCACGCAAGTAGCACAGGGAAGGCGGGGGACATGGATTCAACAAGTGGAGGGTGACACTAGGAAGCAACACACGGGAGGGCAGGGGGGCACAGAACGACAGGGGAGGGTGGAAGCAACATGGAGAAGTATACGGGCAAGTGCAACATGGAATGGGGTGGGGAGGCGCACACGGGAACAAGCAGCAGCACGAGAGGAGAGATACACAATGGAGAATGCTAAAACAAGGAAGAATGCAGGCTTTCTGCAGCGGATAGCTGGAAGGAAAGGCACATACTATAAATAACATAATACAAATAAAATCAAAATATCAAGCAATCAGTGTCTTCAGTTCCCAAGCTCACGAAAACAAGCATTGGCTGCGCGGCCGTGAAAGTGACGCAACCGCGAAAGTGAAACTGGCGTTCAGAACAAGCAGTAAATGGAATAGGGTCCTCTCTATTCACCCCCTTTGATCGGCGTCTTTATTTTCCCGTGGCAGTCATGTAAATAAACAAGTGATTGTAAATAGAGCAGAGGCTTGTTCCTGTGAAGCAGCCAGCATGAGGAGCCGTTGGGTGGAACTTCAGCAGGTCGCAAATTCCATGACTAGGCTGCGATGCCCAGATTGGGTGAAAGGGCTACCGCGTTCTGTTCTCGAGGCTTCTCATAACAAAAGACCATGCAGTGCCCCAAGCTGCACATCCGAGATTGTGAGTTTAATTAAATTGCCAATCCCTGCATGTTGGTTTTACTGTGTTGTGTACTGCTATTTGCAGACGTCCCTTACAGTCAAGTGATTACAAGTAGAGCAAGGGGGGGATTTTACATGAAGCAGCCTGCTGGAAGAGCCGGTAAGGCGGGCTTCGGTGGGACGCAAATTCCACAATAGGGTGCAAAGGCCAGACCGGGAGGAGTTGCCATCGCACGCTGTTCTTGAGGCTTCCCATGCCAGAGTCCTTGAATGCTGAAAAGAAACTGTGGGGCTCGTTGCTGAGCTAATAAAAAGGTGCGCAATGATGAGCAATGAAAACGAGCCCTGCAACAAAATTTCCAGCCCTATTTTCACTTGCGCTCAAAATGATGTGAAAGAGCAGCAGGGGAGAGGGCGTGAAAGAGCAGCAGGGGAGGGGGCGTGAAAGAGCAGCAGGGGAGGGGGTGGAGAGGAGGCTCTGAGGGAGAGTGACGACTAAAGGCCGAGAAAGAAATGCACAAGGCGGGCAGGGGAGGGGGCGGAGCGGGGAGAGCGGCATGTGGGTGTTAAGAAGCCGGGCCTTTGAAGTGAAGCTAAGCTTCACTTCAAAAGGTGTCGGAGGAATGCGGCTGACGGTGATTGCGGCTGTGCACGCGCTTTTAAGCTCAATGCACATGCGCATTGAGCTTAAAAGTCACGGGCACTGCAAGGAATCGCCACGATTCCTTGCTGCTTAGTTAAAAGTTGTTTACGCCGCAATAGGCTCGCAAGCTCGATGCGCATGCGCATCGACAGGCGAGACCTAACAAGTAAGGGAGATCTTAGATCAACTTGAATACCAGGGGGTGATTGAAACATGCACCTCACAAATGAACAATCCTTTGTTTCCTGTCTCCAAGCCAGACGATTCATATCGTCTAGTTTTGGACTACAGACACCTTAACTCATGTTGCAAGACATTTGCAGTACAAAACTCACACAGTGCAGCACTAATGAATAACATTGTGCGCAAAAAATATAAAACAACATCAGACATCTCTAATGGATTCTTTTGTCAAAACATTGCACCTGAAAGCAGGTATTTGACCGCTTTCTCAATAATGGGCTCGCAGAACAATTTCTGTCGACTCCCACAGGGGTTCAAAAATAGCCCAGGATTATTCTCAGCAAGAGTAACAGAGTTACTACAAATGTATGATGATGAGGCATTATCTTATGTCGATGACATCTATCTAACAGATGATGACTTGGATACTCACTTGAAAAGAGTAAACACCATAATACTTGGGTTCGCAGCAGAGGGTTACAAATTCAACTTTAAAAAGTCACGAATTGCCCCTCTGACTGTCCTGTTTTTAGGATATGAATTATCAAGTGAAGGCAAAAGCCTAGCAGACAATTTCTTAGAGAAGTGTGCTGTACTCCAAGCACCTAAAACGCTGAAGAACTTACAATCAATACTAGGTTTCCTGAATTTCGGAAGAACTTACATTCTAAATTATGCGGAGGGGGTTAAACCTCTCTATGAATTAATAAAACATGATTTTAAACAAATCAATTGGACTCAAAAACACACAGAAATTTTGAGATCATTGCAAACAGACATGTTAGCAAAAACAAAGTTGCAAACTCGCGATAATACACGCAACCTTGTAATCTGAGTCATCCCAGGAAGATGCGGATTCACGTACCTGACCTCTAATGAGGGAGAAAAGGTACCAATAGCATACAAACCACACTTGTACTCACAAGCTGAAAAAACATTCAGTCTCGCGGAAAATGTTGTAAATGCGGTTCAAACAGCTATAGCAAAGGAAAGAGCCCAGGCCCAAGGCAGACGGATTACTGTTTTAACAACAGAATTAGCCTTCGAGGCATTAACAAGCCCACGTCATTTAACTACCGTGGCATTAGATCCAAAATGGATACAATGGGAGAATTCTCTTGCTACAGAAAAAGTGAAATACTATTTTGACCCGGAAATGAAAAAATTGAAATATCTAACGTATGACAAATAATATCCTCTGCCAATCGAAATTCTGCCCATACAACTTTACGCCTGTGTAATATATACAGACGGATATGCACAACCCTCAGTTTGGGGAAAACAAGCTTATAAAGCTACGATCGAGGTTGTCAAATGCCGGTGGTGCGGAGGTAAATTGAGACCACTGGTAACAATGTCACAATCTGTAAAAGACAATTCAGGTCAACAAACTGAATTAATAGCTTTAAAAATGTCGCTCGACATTGCCGATCGCGAATTCCCGACACTAATAGTGTGTGATTCGCATTCCTGCGTCAAATCATACAATAATGACTTGCAGAAATGGGTTCAAAACGGTTACAAAGATGACACAGGTGCCACAATCAAGCAAAATCGCTTTGGGAACAAGTAGTTCTTTTGAAGAAAGAACTACAAAAGACTCACGTGATACATACACTGAGTCATCAGCGTGATGGCGTTCACGCTGCAGGGAATTCATTGGCTGAGACAGCCACAGCGGAAGCAACTAATCCGGCTTCCGTAACCACAAAAAAGCGTTCAGAAAAATACATAGACGGGGAAACCATGCTGGCGGTAAAGACGTCTTCAAAAGGCGACTGTGCAGCATTACCCGTGAACTATCCACTCAATTATACATACATAATCGATGCAAACTCCGTTCCTTTTGCTCGAATCCCTGGAGTGGGGGATAGAGTAATTCCAAACACGAACAGGAGAATCTTCTTAATACAAGAAGCACATATGGGATTAGGTCGAAGGCATCAGATGATCAAAGAATCTCTGAAAGAATTACAATCAGAATACTGGTGGCCGGGAATGAGCTTGGATAATCACAAATTTGCAAAAAATTGTGAAAACTGCAACAGAGATCGCAGTGGCGAACCGGCTGAAGTAGTGCCAGAACACCTAATAGAAAGCATAAGGCGATCTATACGCATGATTAAACAGGAAACGTGCATCCCAATGTATATTATTTAAGACTAGATTCACTTAAAATGTAGACACCAGCGCTCGGCTGACGCCAGGACTGTTATAAAAGATTTGCGAGTCTATATCGGCACATATGCAATTGGCATGCTACATTCTGACCAGGGTCCTGCTTTTAGCTCTCGAGCTTATAAGGAGGCCATGACCAGCATGGGCATTGCATTGCGGTACTCTTGTCCCTTCCATCCTGAGGGAAACGGGATTGTGGAAAGAAAAAACCGAGACATAAAGCAATCTATAACGGCGAGGGTATTAGGTACGGGTGATGGGTGGGTCCAACATTTAACAGGTGTCCAACGTAGTCTTAACAATCTGCCAAGAAATTCTCTAAAAGGTTTCAGTCCGTATGAACTATTGTTCGGTACTAGAATGCATATTCAGGACTTAGATAGTCAGACTTCAGCGGTAGAAGAAAAATGCTTTGATATCAAAGATCGTTTGGCTATTTTACAGGACTTAAATGAAACAAGAAAAGACCTGAGCAACGTAAAGCTAAAACAGCA
This sequence comes from Lissotriton helveticus, assembly GCF_964261635.1. Taxonomy (NCBI): domain Eukaryota; kingdom Metazoa; phylum Chordata; class Amphibia; order Caudata; family Salamandridae; genus Lissotriton; species Lissotriton helveticus. The sequence continues at coordinate 1,618,131,946 of NC_136057.1, forward strand.
GCCAACAGCCACTGAAGAGAAACCACCTGTCCCAGCAAGACCTGTCTGGATTCCAAAGATTGGGGATCTGGTCAGAGAGAAAATCGCGGTGAAGAAGGAATTTGGGCCTTCTTACAGAAAAGCAGTACCTGTCTTAGCTGTCAACGGAACAAGATCAGTTGTACTACCGCCCCTTGCTGGTAAAAAGGAGAACCGAGTTGTATCCATCGACCTGGTAAAACCACAATCATGTGGCCAATAATAAGTAGTAGGCCCAGTGGACTCCCAAAAAATAGCAGAACACCAAAGTTTGCTACAATACAAGAGGTTCAAACTGAGAGACTAATCACATTTGATAAACCTGCAGTGAATAAAAAAGGACTATGCAACAATGCCATGGAACTTATGCCTCTTGAAACCCAAATTGCAACAGTTCATCAAGAAACACCTGTCTACAACGATGTAGCCTCAGCCTATGCTAATGAAACAAAGAAAATTCCAAAAGCAAAGAAAAATCCGGAAGCGATTCCAACAATTGACAGAACTGCATCTGGCTACTTCATCAATTTCGATGACTTTTCTGAGGATCCAAGCGAACCTGAAGAACAGCCAACAACTATATCTTTTAAAGACAAAGTAACAGAACTCTTTCATCAACTCAAAGAAACATATCTGATTTCTCCATGGATTGAATTTTGGATTGTGTTAGGTGTACTTGTCCTCCTGCTTTGGCTCATCATGGTTCTTTGTTTGGGAAAATTCATTGAGGGAAAATATAGTACAATGGACACAGCAAGTCAGAACATCAACTTGGTCCTAAAGCCACACAAGTCATCTCACATCGAGAAAAGAGAACTATCATCCGTGAACGTCACAGCCAATCCAATACCCGGTGGGGTAGCTTGGGACAAAACAGATTATGAAATTTATGGCCCGGTCGAGCTCTTGAAGTATCCACACCAGTTTAAGATTTCATTGAGTGACTTTGTAAAACCGAGCACATTCTCTGATGATTGGGACTTTGAAAGTATTAATGATATGTCAGATTTAGTAATGTCAGCAAAATTTACAGAACATGATTACTTGCAGGGTTCATCTAATTATGAACAAATGTACTGCTACAATCACTTTGCACATCACTATTTGCATAAATCTGCTCAACCTAGAAATGTTTTAAATTATAATCAATGGGAACATTGTGCAACTCCACCAAAAGGCAGGTCAAAAACATTTTATGAGAAATTCCCATACTTCTCAGGGTTTAACACAAGTGAAGCAGAAGCCTTTTATTTCAAAATGTTAAATAAGACAGGAATGAAAACATTGCTGACAAACACTAAATTAATCTATTCAGAAGCATTTTATGAACAAATTACTACATTTGGTTTTGATTTTTGGAAAAATATTATTGAAACAAAAACCATCTGGAGTACCAAAGATTGGCAGGTCCAAGGTATAGAATAATTATTTAGAGCCTGCATGATCCCAGAACAAATTATATTCTTGAATGACACAATTCAACAGACAACCTGTCTTGGCCTAACCAAAATTAAAGTCTTAAACCAACCGTCTATTCCAAAGCCAACACCTGACAGTAATAGCACTACAGATGTTGAGATAGACATATCACATATTTTTAACCAAAACAGAACACATCCTGATTGGAAAAAATGGTTGATCTGGCCCACAGACACAAATAACTGTCAAGATAGATTCCTGAACAAATTACAGGGGTTCAAATTGACCAGGCCAGACCCTAGATACTCCCAGAGACAACATCCAGGGCTAGTTACAACATACAGTGTAGGAAAACTCTGCCTCGAATGGCTACAGAAATCCACACTGGCAGAAATTAAGCAACCCTTGACTTTACTTAAAGACGGTGCTGACTTGCGTGATTTCATAATGGGACCACGCAAACAGCGTCAAAAACGTTTCATAGCGGCCGGTATATACGCAGCTTACAACGAAGCTTGGAAAGAAACGCAAATTAAAACAGCAGAAAAAATACGGGAAATTGACCGAATTAATTTGGAAAAATCACTTTCTGTTGTGGACAATGGGTTAATGACTCTGTCTTCCAGAATATATTCACTGGACAGTATTGTATCATCTGCTATAGATATAATAGAGCAGGACTTACTAATGTTACAACATGGTCAGTCCCAATTACGTTCTATTGTACAGCTTGGCTGGACGTTACAAAATCTGCGTTCAGGCTACGTGCCTTGGCGTTTAATCAACACAACGTCATTATTCTCTATCTTTAACCTTACTGATACACAAATCAGCTTGGTACAGAAAGGAGCGGAATATACAATTCTGAGCATTGAAAAACTTGAGAGATTGCCATTGACAATGTCAGAACGACCTGTCATTGAATGGATAATACACGGAATAATAACTATTACGATAACAACTTTCCGATTTAAATACTGTCAAGAGTATATACCAGCAGGCCAGTATGAAAATTTGGGTAAAGGGTACATTAAGTCATCATGGAAATTACCTTACACACACACATGTTATAGTGAAAAGGAACAGAATGTATTTCTTAGTGGTAATAATTGTAAAAGGTCACTAAGTGGTATACTTCTGTGTCAAGGTATTAACCTGCATGGAGCCCGTGAGGGGACTTCGAATAACCTTTCATGTCACCAGCATGGCACACCTGCAACTCGAATAGAGCCATTCTTTAGACGGCTTTCTAACGGGAGCTATATTCTAATAGTGGACCACAGATGTTGTGGCATGGTGCCAGGAAAAGCTTATCTCGTGAGCGTTAGTTCCATGGTCACTTGCTGTATGCAAGTATTGTTTCCAGACAGCACTCCAGACAGGGAGGCAAAAATGTGGCCCTTTTTGAATATCTCTTCTATTCGAATTGATACTTTAAGCAGAATGAAGTCTGTCCTTTTGCAGACAACTGTGCCCTTGACGTCATCAAAAGAAACGTATGATCTACAAGTTGCAAGGACAACGGCAGAGATACATACACTTTTATCAACAAATTGCCCCCTACATTTCGCAGAAATGTTAAGCCAAATCCTAAATATGTCTGATACGGGCGGTATCCCACATGTATTTAAGACAATTTTTTCGGGACTGTTAACACCCTTCACAACAGTTCTGGGCATTTTTCCTAATTTTGTCCATTCTGTCTTTGGCGGCCTACCACTCCTGTGGGGACTCGTAGCAGGCATTTTATTTTTGATACTTCTGCTTTGTTATGGCAAGCCAAAACGCAGACAAAACTCCAGCAACAATGGAAGAAACGATCCTAGCTATACGCTATCGGGACCGCATAACTAAAGTCCTTGGATTAGCCCGGCTAAGAGATCTGAATATGACCTGGTTTCTTTTGTTCAGACCCATCTGGCAGAATTGTATCTTACCTGTGCTTCGATGTATGCTATGCGGAGAAGAATGCGTGTTGGACGTTTGTCTTACACTACAATCAGCAGTACCATTGGATACGGATACTTTGCTAAGTCCTGTAACGGCTCATGCATCGTGTTGTCCCCAGCGGTTACCAATCCTGATGACGGCATTCGTTGAGACTTCACCACTGCGATTAAAGGGTAGTGAAGTACGAGATGAGAGCAACATTACCCAGGTACGACCTTCTGTGAGCATTGCTGATCCTGTCATCGATGATAGCAATCATTCTCACGACTGCACAGTTGCGGCATTTTCCAACTTGGTCGAACTTTCACCTGAAGCGGTAAACCACTTTTTTGAAAGTCTGTCTGAAATGATGTTTTCCCCCGAACAAAAAGAATAACTTTTAAGCAAACTAGTACACAGCGTTCCCTGAACTCTGAATTCGGCCTTCGGCTTTGATAAACAAAAGCTACTGAACATATTTGGAACTATATTTTTTTTCTCTCTCCCCTGAAAGTGAAATTATTTTTTTCCCCGATTCCAAAATATTTACCCTTTTGTCTGGCACATGTACTCTGCTTGAAGTAGAACTATTCTTAGAGAACAGAGCTTCTATTTTAGGAACTCTAAAGACAATATATAACGTCAGCCTCTAGCACATTTACAGCAACTGTATTTATATGTGATGGAATGGTCTCAACCTTTTTTTTCTGTATTAAGAGCCATTTCATGTGTAAATTTCGCAAATCATTCATGCCAATATATATATGCATCCTTTTTAATGAATGATTACACTGCTTGAAAAGCGTACAGTACCTATAATCATTTTCATGTATTTCGCATACACCATTTCAAATGCAAAAATGTATTTTGGGGTGGGTTGGTATACACATGCACCTTTTATGTTTACTATTGCTTAAGTTTTAGTAATGATGGACATTAATTCGTGGAGTGGGTGTAGTGCTTTATCTAGGAAACCTGAATCGATATTCCTATTTTATGCCCTTGTCCGGTTATAATCAATAATATCCATACAACGGCATAATATTCATATCCATAATTCAGTCGTAGCACATGCTGTCACATTAAGCAAGGCTACTTCTCCGGCCCCCTAGGAAGCACACCGAGTTCTCTAAACAAAACCAAGCCTCCAGCAACCTGGGAAATCCCCCTTGCTTTTGTTTTGATTTCGTCCTAGAACTCCTGTAAAGCACTGTAAGAACGGCCAGTTCTTAGTGACATCTTTATTGACGTCTTATGTCCAACCTTACGTCAAACCCGGCACCTTTCAGGTATAAATATACCAACGTTGCCTTAAGCAAACACACAGTGGTGATTCTGGAGCAGAGCAGCTATCTACTTGCCCGAGAGCCCAGCTGATGCGCGAGCCCACGGACGCTGCCCCTCCTCTTTGACGCACTGAGAGAGACGCTGTCTTTTCTCCTGCCGAGAAATCCAGCTCCGGTGTTTCCAGATACCTTCGCGGGTTACTGGGATATCGAGTCCTGAGAAAGAGATACAAGACCTCCTGCTTTCTATTACCCAGGTACGGAACTGACTAAACCCTTACAGAGAATTCTTGAGTCAGATTCTTGGCAAAACAAACTTAACTTAAACTGCTACTTACTTACTCCTTCCCACGTATTAGGCCTAGGTCAGGTACACCGGGGTAGGCGTATTTAGAAGCACCAGTTGAGTACGATTAGTCAATGTATGCATGTATGAATCTATTTTATCTATTTTAAAGTATCATATGGCTAAGAAACCATATCAATGCTTTTACAGTATTATTTTATAATCCTCCTTTTACTGTACGCACTTTACTTTACCATGAGTATTACAATCGTGGCAATTCATTTCTCTTGTATGAGGAAGAAGACTGCTCAATAAATACCACCTTTTATTGAAAACGCCCGTCTCTCTTTTCTCTCCATTCTGGTGAAACCAAGTACGCACATTTGACTGAGTGAAATAGCTGTCTATTGTTTTCACACGACTCTAGAGATACACTCTTATTCAGGGAGAGCAAAGTTGTCATGTTTTATGGTTGTCAGAAGCTAATCCCTTCTTGTCTATCCAGGGAGGTTAAACTCCTCCTCGTTTATTCGAGAAAGTTTCTAGTGACCTCTGAGCTAGCTGGCAAACCTTAAGTCTAATATAGTCAGTAGTGCCGCGCTTTTTACTCATAATTTTAAAGTGCTCTGCTGTGCTTTTTATCTTGCGGCGCTTAAAGCTACTTCATAGCGCTTTTTCGCTTATCTTGCTAGCACCTTAAAAACGCTCTCTTGTCAGCGCTTCTGGTCAGTATTCCCCGAGTAACTTCATTTTGTCGGCGTCCGTAGGCCGGGGAAGTTTGGGAGGCTCACCTGCATTTAAGTTCCATCTCCTCGCACTCGGCGAGGCCAGACAGCTTAGCTGGGTCCGTCATCTTGGGTTGGGCTGTGAGGCGAGGCACTCCGCGGCCATCTTGCGTAAGGCAAGAGGCTAGTAGGCGGTCCTCCGCTCAGCGTAATAGTACTTTAAGATGGACGGATCGACGCGCAGCGCTCGCGCGCAGCGGGCGCGTCGTAGGCGCGCCGGAGGTGCGCCAGAGGTAAGCCCGTTTGCGCCCGTTCGCGCAACGGACGCGCTTAGGGCCGCTACCTCTGGCCCCTCTGGGCCACGTCGCATCGCCTACTCTCGGGCTGAGCTACTTAGACTCAGACCTAGTCAGAACCCGGTCAGACCGTCTACCTCTAAGCCAATCACCTGTGGTTTGCTTAATGTTAGATCTCTCTGTAAGCACCACACGGAAATAGCCTTCCTCATTGAGTCTGAACAGCTCGATGTCCTCTTTCTCACAGAAACATGGACTCGGGAGGACTGTGAGGTCGAGCTGGGCTTAGCTTGCCCTTCAGGATATAAAATTAGTCACTTACCGCGCCCACTCAACCGAGGAGGGGGAATCGGATTCATTCATAGAGACTCGCTTACCCTCTCCCAGTTAAAGATTCGAGAGGTACCGGGATTTGAACTGATGGGGTTCTCAGTCAAACAGCAGGAGTTGATCTGCTGCTCGGGGGTTCTTTGTTACCGTCCCCCGGGACCAGCACCATCCATCCCCCTTTTCATCGACCTGGTCTATGAACTTGCCAGCTCCCACTCCAGGTTATTAGTTCTTGGAGATTTTAATCTGTGGGCAGGCAGCTCGCTGGACAACGCTTTTTTCTCTCTTAGCCAAGCCTGTACAGATATCAACTTAGTACAGCTGGCGAATGCCTCCACGCATCGGAAAGGCCACACTTTGGACCTGGTGTTTGCGGACCCTCAATGGGCATCACTCGTGGACATCAAGTGCCAATACTGGACGGACCACTTTCTGATCAAGTTCTCCCTTTGGTCGGAGGACCCTACCTCGCGCAAGGCTGGACTACCTCTAGCTAAGCTAGAGAGGCCTTGGTCCCGCATCCTAAATACTGTCCCATTGCCGAACATCTTAGATGAGGACTTCAAACTTGGCAACACAGTCGAAGATAGTTACACCTTCTTCTGTCAATCTATTACTAGCTCGCTGGACAAGTTGGCGCCCCTTCGGAAGTCGCGAGGGAGGGTGAACCGAGCCAGTCCTTGGTACACGAGCGAACTTCGCCAGCTTAAACTCGACTGTAAACGCGCGGAAAGGGTCTGGAGGAAGCAGTACCTTGACTCCGAGAAAATTGCATTCAGGTCGGCTATGCATAAATATAAAGCTCAAATCAAGATAGCGAAAGCGACCTTTCTTGAACTTACTCTGAGTCAGGCCCCAAACAAGGCTCAGGCCCTTTTTAAAATCGTAAAGGACCTGGCTCACCCTACATGTGTGGCGAGTGCTGTTCCCTCGTCGCAAGCGCTCTGTGACTCTCTGGCGGACGCCTTTGAGGAAAAGATCTGTAAAATCCTAGCAGGTCTGCAGGATCCACGGAACCCCACCACTGAGGAGGGAGCTCCGGAGGAAATGGCCAGTCGACCCCTGCAGAGGGCTACTAATCTCTGTCAGGAAGCTCCGGTCACACCCTCCAGTCGACCCCGACCTGATGAGCAGCCCCCCAGCTCGGGAGCTCCGGCGGCGGAAACCAGTCGACCCCAGCTGAGTAGCCCTCCTTTCTGTCTTTCGGATCAGGCTCTCAGCTTGGGAGCTCCGGTGACGGCGGCCAGTCGACCCCAGCTGAATTGCTCTCCCCTTGCAGCCCCTGATTCAGCTCCCTGCTTGGGAGCTCCGGCAATTGTAGCCAGTCGACCTCAGCAGGGTAGCCTCCTCCCCCTTCTGGTGGAGCCTGCTCTCAGTCTGGGAGCTCCGGCGAGCGAGGCCAGTCGACCCCAGCTGAGCGGCCCCTCTGCCCCCACTCTGGATCAGGCTCTCTGTTTGGGAGCTCCGGAGATCGTAGCCAGTCGACCCCAGCTGAAAGGTCACTCTTCTCCGTTCTTGGAGCCGACCCTCAGCTTGGGAGCTCCGGCGAGCGAGGCCAGTCGACCCCAGCTGAGCAGCTTCCCCCTTCCCTCCTTGAAGGAGTTTGGCGAACTAGCTTTGACGATCTCCTCTGGCTCGCCTCTGGATCCTCTCCCTCCAAGACTATGGAAGGTGTTTCAAGAGGACCTCTTCCAGCCCCTGCACGCCATCTGCTGTCAATCTTTCGAGACAGCTACTGTCCCAAGCTGCTGGAAGAAGGCAGTGGTATCCCCACTCTTAAAAAAACCTACACTTGACCCTGCCTGCCTTTCTAACTACCGGCCAATTTCCCTGCTCCCTTTTCCCGTTAAAATCATGGAAAAACTGGTCACCCGTGCTCTGTCCAGCTTCCTAGAAGGGAACAGCTGGCTGGATGAGACGCAATTCGGCTTCCGCCCAGCGCATGGGACCGAATCTGCGCTGGTGACCGTGCTAGACAATCTGCGGGCGCGAGTCGACAGTGGTCAGGCAGCATTTTTGGTGCTGCTCGACATGTCGGCCGCGTTCGACACGGTCAGCCATCCTACCCTGATTTCTAGGCTGAAGGAGTGCGGGGTCAGGGATAAGGCCAGGGATTGGTTAATCTCCTATTTGGACTGCCGTCAGCAACGGGTTTCGTTACCCCCCTTCAGTTCAGAGGAGCGGAGAGTGGGACAAGGAGTACCTCAGGGCTCGGCCATCAGCCCAATACTCTTTAATGTCTACCTCCGCCCCCTAGTCCAGCTCATTAACACCTTCGGTATCTCTGCATGTAACTATGCAGATGATACCCAGCTGGTCTTTTCTCTGGAGGGACAGGACGCAGTCACACTGGAGACTTTCCATCGGTGCATGCAGGCGACAGCAGACTGGCTCCGGTTGAACTCGTTACAGTTCAACGGAACCAAGACGGAGGTTTTACACTGTTCCACTGATCGAGTACCTCGTGACCTCCCAGTGAACTTCTGGCCTCCGTCCTTCTCAGAGACGGTGTCTGCGGCACATTCAGCGCGCAATTTAGGCGTCATTTTTGGGCCTAACCTGCAGCTGGATCTACATGTGAATAAGATCTCTTCAACATGTATGATGCTGATTCGTATGCTGCGTAAGGTCCTTCCTCTCCTCCCTGTGCAAGCCAGACCAGAAGTAGTGCGTTGTACCATCCTAAGTCGACTTGACTATTGTAACGCACTACTTCTGGAGGCCCCGGTAACACTCTTGGGCAAGCTGCAAAGGGTGCAAAATATCGCTGCTAAACTCGCCCTTTCTCGCCCCTACCATAGCTCCTCTACGGCAGCACTGCGAGAACTTCATTGGCTGCCAGTCCATCTACGGGTACGCTACAAAGCGGCGTGTATTGTGTTTAGGGCTATTCATGACCTGGGCCCCATTCCTCTGCGGCGATTGTTTGCCTGGTATTGTCCTTCTAGAGTGTTACGCTCCTCGTCATCCAGACTACTGGTAGTCCCAAGATTCCAGAGAGTGAGGATGGGGGGCCGCTCCTTTAGAGTAGCGGCAGCCAAACTCTGGAACTCTCTACCCATATCCTTGAGAAGCCTTGGAGATCTCTTTTCTTTTAGAAAGGCTTTGAAAACTCATCTTTTCCCAGGATAGGCTGAGCTATTGTTCCACTGAGTACGGTTCAAAGCGCCAGGATGCCCTTGGTGGTGACAGGTTGCGCTATATAAGTATGCCACAATACAATACAATAGAGACCTAGATAACCTCAGTCCTACGTCTACGCTGCTGAAGATATTATTCCAATGCGCAGAGCCTATTGGGAATATAGGAACTACACTACAAGCCCCTGGGTAGGTTGCATCGTTATTTACTATTGCCCTTAGATGCTGCAGAATGCGTACATGTACCTGCAGCTTGGTACTTCCAATGTACCTCAAGTTGCAAGTACATCTTAACACATAAATCGCATATTCTGTGCAACAAGTATAATGACCCTTTATTGATATATTCTTATTGCTAAAAGGTGTGTTATAATGAGTTTTATTCTCCCCAAACTTGCAGGCTCTGGATGACGCACATTTAAAAAAAACATGTTTTGGCTGGAGCTAAGTCATATTGGATGTAATCTCGGGGCTGCTCTTAACCAACTGGGTCCTCATAGATACTGCTCTTCTGAAAGTGAGTGTTGGTTTGGAGAGCAGACCAGGTGCCAATACTGGATCAGTTAATAGTATAGGCCAGTTTGTGTTAATGATGGTCTTTAGTTATCTTTGTTGCCTGCTATAAGTTGTAATTAAGCGAGGTGTATCAGTCTTGTCATTATTTATGAGTATGCCTGACACAGGAACTAGTTCTTAATTATTTCTGATATTACCTGGTTCTAGTAAAGCTTCTCTGGTTTTCATTTCCGTTTTTTCTTTTGCTTCTATCAATATGCTTTCCCTATACCCTCTTGCTTTGAATCCAAGCATAGACTCTTGTGACATTTGAGCAGTTCTTCCTTTGTACTACATATTCTTTTCAATCTAAGTTCACCATAAGAAATACTCCTAATCAAGTGATTTGGATGCGTGCGTCTGGCATGCAAGGTGACATTACGGGCTGTGGGTTTTCTGTGCAGGGTAGTTTCTAGTTTGTCTCCAACCACATATACAGTAGTGTCTAAATAGTCTACATTGTGTTTGCTAATATGTGACGTGAACTTAAAATTGATGTTGTTGGTATTGATTTCTTTAATGAATGCTTCTGCACACGAGCGAGCCCCCTTCCATACTATAAAAACATCATCAATAAAACGTAGCCAATACTGTACATGGGTGGTAAATATTTTTGCATAGTTCCCCCTAAGGACCTGTTCCTCCCACCTGCCAACGTGCAAGCACGCATAGCTGGGGGAGAATCAGGCTCTCATAGTTACACTACGTTTTTGTTTATACAGGCCCTTCCCAAACATAAAAAAGTTATTGAAAAGGCACCATATGATGAGTTCAAGTAACTATGAAATGTTAGAGATCTAGTATCCAAGTAATGTTTTATTGTTACTGGGATTGTTAGGTTGATTTTATAAGGCGCACAGCTACCCAACAAGGGTTTACCAGTGCCGGCCTGAAGGAACAGAGAGGAGCAGAAAAAGTGAAGATTATTTATTAAACAACCAAGTTTTTCAAAGTTTACGAAAGTTCGCATATATTGTTTCACTGTTGAGCGCTATGGGGAGAGAGTTCCACAGGGATGGACCCAAGTGAGCAAACGAGCGACCTCCCGTCCTCATAAGTTTGACTCTGGGAACAGAGAATCTTCCCTGGGTAGTAGAGCGTAATAAACGGGAGGCTTGATAGGGATGAACCAGATTTTGCAGTTATTGAGGAGCAGTGCCAGCCTTGATCTTGAACATTTATACCAAGGCTTTAAACTTGGTATGGCTTTCGACCCTAAGCCAATGTAGATCTCTCAGGGCGCTAGAGGTGGAACATGTTTTAGGAATCTGGCAAAGCAATCTTGCGGCATAATTTTGAACCACTGAACCTTCCGTATTACATCCTTATTAGCCCCCAAATAGAGGATGTTCCTGTAATCCAGCCTGGAGGTCACAAGCGCCTGGATTTCGTTTTTTTTGGGTAGGGCTGGGGAGCATCCAGATGATTTTTTCATCCATTTCAGAATAGTAAAGCAAGTGGCTGCCACCTTCACCACCTACTGTTTCATCGATAATTTGTCATCAATAATAAATCTCTAGTTGCGGACTTGATGGGTGGGCTGGGGTAGGGTGCCCATTTCGATAGGCCAATGCTGGGGGCCCCAGAGATGTACATTTTTACCCAAGATCAGGACCTCAGTCTTTTTGCCGTTAAGTTTGAGTAAATTAGCTTGCATCCAGAATGCAATATCACTCAAACTGGCCCGAAGAACTGATGGTCCGAGCAACTTTTCCGTTGAAAGGGAGAAGATGATTTGGGCGTCGTCCACGTAACGTAAGAAAAGAGGGACACCCCAGCCTCCTCTGCAATCACTGCCAAAGGTTTAATATATACATTAAACATAAGGGGGCTTAAAACGGAGCCCTGCTGTACTTTATGCAGGGAAAAATAAGTTTTAGAAGTAGCCTTAGATGAGAAGACTTGAAATGTCTGATTGGCGAGAAAAGATGAAAGCCAACCAAGTGCTGAGCCAGAAATGCCAAAGGATTGCAGGGATTGGATTAACATGGTGTGAGACACCGTGTCAAACGCGGCGCTCAAGTAGAGCAATATGTGGGCCACCGTGTCCCCAGGGTCCAGTCGTTGTCGTACCATTTCTGTAACTCCGAGGAGAGTTGTCTTGGTCGAAAAACTGGCTCTAAAGTAAGATTGAGAGGGGTGTAAAAGGTGGAGGATTCAATAAACGGAGGTAGTTGTAGGTTTATGTGCTTTTCCAGAATTTTAGAGTAAATAGGGAGCAAAGAAATTGGCCTAAAATTTGATGGCTTGGCAGGATTGGCATTAGCCTTGTTCAAGAGGGGAAGGACCATGACGTGTTTCCAGTCAGATGGAACCATAGCCTCTTGTAAGGAAGCATTGAGTCGCTCTAGGTAAACACACATTACAACGCATTTTTTACAACGCACTACCATTACAACGGAACTTTTACAACGCAAATACTATTACAACGCATTCATTTACAACGCATGTTTTTACAACGCAGGTACTTTTACAACGCATACCATTACAACGTAAGTATAGGTAAGTATATAATTATATTTAAAATGTTATATGTTAGGTTTTTTTTAAAGGGGTATTTTTAGGGTTCAGGGTCATTTTTGGGTTTATGGGTAAAGGGGTATTTTTAGGGTTTAGGGTCAGTTTTGGGTTTTTGGGTAAAGGGGTATTTTTAGGGTTCAGGGTCAGTTTTGGGTTTTTGGGTAAAAGGGTATTTTTAGGGTTCAGGGTCAGTTTTGGGTTTTTGGGTAAAGGGGTATTTTTAGGGTTTAGGGTCAGTTTTCAGTTTTTGGGTAAAGGGGTATTTTTAGGGTTCAGGGTCAGTTTTCAGTTTTTGGGTAAAGGGGTATTTTTTGGGTTTAGGGTCAGTTTTCAGTTTTTGGGTAAAGGGGTATTTTTAGGGTTCAGGGTCAGTTTTCAGTTTTTGGGTAAAGGGGTATTTTTAGGGTATAGGGTCAGTTTTCGGTTTTTGGGTAAAGGGGTATTTTTAGGGTTTAGGGTCAGTTTTCAGTTTTTGGGTAAAGGGGTATTTTTAGGGTTCAGGGTCAGTTTTCAGTTTTTGGGTAAAGGGGTATTTTTAGGGTTCAGGGTCAGTTTTCAGTTTTTGGGTAAAGGGGTATTTTTAGGGTTTAGGGTCAGTTTTCAGTTTTTGGGTAAAGGGGTATTTTTTGGGTTCAGGGTCAGTTTTGGGTTTTTGGGTAAAAGGGTATTTTTAGGGTTCATGGTCAGTTTTGGGTTTTTGGGTAAAGGGGTATTTTTAGGGTTCAGGGTCAGTTTTGGGAATTTTAGATAAAGGGGTACAAAAAAAAAATAAAATAAAAATAAATATAAATTAAATTAATTAAATAAAAATAAATTAAATTAAATTAAATACAATTACATTAAATAAAAATATTTTTAAATAATATACAATTAAAAAAATTATATATACTTACCAATACTTACGTTGTAATGGTATGCGTTGTAAAGGTACCTGCGTTGTAAAAAAATGCGTTGTAAAAACATGCGTTGTAATAGTATTTGCGTTGTAAAAGTCCCGTTGTAACGGTATGCGTTGTAAAAGTATGCGTTTTAACATCATATATCCGTAGCTCTATGATTAACATCATAGATGGTAATTCAAGTTGCTGTAGTATGGAGACAGGAAGGAGATCACAAGGGGAGCTTGATTTAATACTGCCTAGGATCTTTTTAAAAGAATTAATATCGAGAGGCACCCAGGATTCTAGCTTAGTGATCGATTCAACTGTGCAGGTAAGTCCAGAGACAGAGATCAGTGGAGAAGGGACCGTTAACTGTGTTTTGCAAAGTGAAGAATGTATTTGTTCCACATTATTTACAAGAAAGTTGGCAAGATTGTCGCATTGTGGTTCATCTAAAATAGGGGATATGGGCTGTGTGTCAGAACCAGCTAATTTTTTTTACCATTGTCAACAAGGTGCGCAAACAATTCTGCGCGTTGGAAATGGTGGAGGAAACATAATCTGCCCAAGCTGACTTACAACGGACTTGATGATCTTTTAAAGCTTTTTTATATTTCAGTTTAGAGTCAGGTGAGTAGTTCCTCCTCCAGTGTCTTTCCAGAGCTTTGTAATTCGTTTTCTCAGTTGTTAGTGACTCTGTGAACCAAGGAGCAGGGGGACGATGATTATAAGATCATTTAGTAGAAAGTAGAAGACAGTGATTAATAGCGTTAAGATTCTAGTTATGTATTGTAGCCAAAGAGGTGGTCTATATTTGATCTATAGTGGGGACACTATCAGACAAGAGTTTATTAAAAGCATCCATATCTAGTTTACCCCTGTTCCTGGAATTAGATTGAATTCCAGGTGCAGCTGTGATCGGGTTCACCGGAACTGTGCAGTGAAATGTGACTGCAAAATGGTCGGACCAACATAGAGGGAGAGCAGGGATCAATGAACATAGGATAGATTAGAAAAAATGGGATCAAGTAAATGACCTGCTGTGTGTGTTGGGCCGTTATTGCAGAGCAGCAGATTCATAGCTGTAAAGTCAGAAATCAGTGCACTGCTGATTAAACATTCAGGGTTTTCAAGATGAAGATTACGGTCGCCCATAATGGTAAAATTAGCCGCTTTAAGAAGATAAGGGGTGATTGAATCCGGAAATGACGAAGCCCGGGGGTCTGATGTTCCGGGGGGCCGATAAGCAAGAATGCCAGAGAATGTAAATTGAGGGGTCAAGGAAAGTTTAAATAAGGCTGCCTCACAGCCCGTGTATAGGATTTATTACAAATTACAGCAATGCCACCTCCCCTCCCAAGATCTCTATCCTTTCTAGCTATGGCATAGTTAGTTTGTAAAGCAGAAGCCACATCTGACCCTGAACTCATATGCAGCCACGTTTCAGTTAAAAAAATGGCATCTGGATGTTCACTGCTTAGAAGGTCAAATATGTCCGCTTTGTGTTTTGGAAGAGAGCGACAGTTAATATTCCAGAAAGTGAAAACCTTGTTAGAAGGATTGCTACCTTGGGAAAAGCAGTAAGCTTGTGAACAAGGGGCAGTGTCAGGAGTTAAACTGCTCTGTTCTCTAGAAAGTGATTTGCAAAATGTGAAATTACAGCAGGGGCAGCTAGTGGCATCCTCCAAAGGCTGAAGTAAATTGCAGTCACGGTGTTTCAGCAACTGCTCGGAAGAGTAACATAGTAAGTGTTGGGAATTTTCTAAATTTTGGCCAGTATTCGTGGCCCCTAGTCCCGCCCGGGCGCGGACGGGCGCAGACAGGCTTGCCTTTTATTGCTGTTAGACATGCATGGTGGTCAATACTTGTATAGAGCTATTCTATGTCCAATATAATTAAAAGCAGGCCTTCTGTCCATTATATTGCTTTGATTTTATTTAAGAAATTGCTTGCATCCCTGACATAAGTAGGAAGTGTCAAAACATGATTTTGAAGGACATAATTCACATATCTACTCATGTTTTCACTTATTCCTCCTAAGGCAGATATTATCGGTCTGCTGAGTGTTGGAGTCACGTTTTTATGTTAGGTAAGCGCCGTGATTTAAAGGCTGCTGGTGGTTTCTTTTAAACGCTGCTGACTAGCGCGAGTACAGCGCTTTTAACGCGATCATTATTTTTAATTTAATGGTAACCTGATTTGTGGGCTCTGCATTCTGCCGGGTTGTTAAGACACACTTGCACTTTAATAGTGAATTGCACCGCGGTTGAGCGGGTCTTTAGTCGCTACCTTTGGGGTGGGAGCCATCTTGAGGGAGGAAGCGCCGGGTCGCGACGCCATCTTTGTTGACAGGCTAGTTGCTGCCTGACGACCTCGCACGCTCGAGGCCATTGAAATCTGCCCCCATGCAAGCGCGCAGCGGGCGCGCCGTGGGCGTGCCGGAGGCTCGCCAGAGGCGAGCCCATCTGTGCCCATCCGTGACCAAACGGGACCCGGGGCCACGACCCCTGGTCCGCGTGTTATCTACACTGGCGCGGAGTTGGAGGCTCTCAATTACGGTCATTTTGCCATCAGTCAGGGATGTGTTGCTAGACTTATGCAGGAAGGACTATTGAAAGCCCCCAGTCCCTATCTAGGTCGGAAGGCCGTTGCTAAGGTCCAAGGCCTGCGCTATGGCCTCCTTAATACACGCTCCCTTCAACGCCATCATTTAGAAGTTTTTACTCTTCTGGAAGAAGGAGAATTAGACCTTCTTGGAATAACAGAAACATGGCTAGAAGACTCTTCAATGCCGGATCTTGTAGCCTCTTTGCCATCTGATTTTTCGGCACTTTTCTATAATCGAACGGAAGCTAGGAGAGGGGGAGGTGTGGCACTTCTGTATAGCTCACGCCTATTGGGCGAAAGGTTTTTGACCAAAAATCTGGCTGGCGTGGAAGTGATGGGGGTTAAGCTGAAGCTGGGGACAGACTGCTTGATCATTTTATTAGTATATCGCCCCCCGTGGGCTTCGCCGGATTTTCCCGATTTGTTCATGAGATTGGCCCAGGACATCCGCTCGAGATATGACAAAGTAGTCATAATGGGTGACTTCAATTACCATTGGCAAAAGGTCCCGAAAGAAGGTCAGGCATCTCAGATCGAGGAGGAGCTAATGTCTCTGGATCTAGCTCAACAAGTGAAGGGCCCGACACATGTTAAGGGACATACTCTAGACTTGGCTTGGATGACAGTCCCTGCGCAGGGCGAGGTAACGGCCCAGCCATGTGTATGGTCAGATCACCACTTAGTGAGAGGTGAGCTACTAGTGGACAAACAAATCACAACGACTAGAGGAGGGTGGAAGGCAGTCAGGAAGTGGAAAAACATCGATGGAGACAAAATGGTAAATCTACTTCGAACCAACCCCCCCTTAATTACCGGACAGATAATCCAGAGCTCCTTTGTAGGGAACTTATGGATATATGATGTTAAAACGCATACTTTTACAACGCATACCGTTACAACGGGACTTTTACAACGCAAATACTATTACAACGCATGTTTTTACAACGCATTTTTTTACAACGCAGGTACCTTTACAACGCATACCATTACAACGTAAGTATTGGTAAGTATATATAATTTTTTTAATTGTATATTATTTAAAAATATTTTTATTTAATGTAATTGTATTTAATTTAATTTAATTTATTTTTATTTAATTAATTTAATTTATATTTATTTTTATTTTATTTTTTTTTTGTACCCCTTTATCTAAAATTCCCAAAACTGACCCTGAACCCTAAAAATACCCCTTTACCCAAAAACCCCAAACTGACCATGAACCCTAAAAATACCCTTTTACCCAAAAACCCAAAACTGACCCTGAACCCAAAAAATACCCCTTTACCCAAAAACTGAAAACTGACCCTAAACCCTAAAAATACCCCTTTACCCAAAAACTGAAAACTGACCCTGAACCCTAAAAATACCCCTTTACCCAAAAACTGAAAACTGACCCTGAACCCTAAAAATACCCCTTTACCCAAAAACTGAAAACTGACCCTAAACCCTAAAAATACCCCTTTACCCAAAAACCGAAAACTGACCCTATACCCTAAAAATACCCCTTTACCCAAAAACTGAAAACTGACCCTGAACCCTAAAAATACCCCTTTACCCAAAAACTGAAAACTGACCCTAAACCCAAAAAATACCCCTTTACCCAAAAACTGAAAACTGACCCTGAACCCTAAAAATACCCCTTTACCCAAAAACTGAAAACTGACCCTAAACCCTAAAAATACCCCTTTACCCAAAAACCCAAAACTGACCCTGAACCCTAAAAATACCCTTTTACCCAAAAACCCAAAACTGACCCTGAACCCTAAAAATACCCCTTTACCCAAAAACCCAAAACTGACCCTAAACCCTAAAAATACCCCTTTACCCATAAACCCAAAAATGACCCTGAACCCTAAAAATACCCCTTTAAAAAAAACCTAACATATAACATTTTAAATATAATTATATACTTACCTATACTTACGTTGTAATGGTATGCGTTGTAAAAGTACCTGCGTTGTAAAAACATGCGTTGTAAATGAATGCGTTGTAATAGTATTTGCGTTGTAAAAGTTCCGTTGTAATGGTAGTGCGTTGTAAAAAATGCGTTGTAATGTGTGTTTACCGGAACTTATGGACAAACTCTCGAAGGTCGTGGACCGAGTGGCACCAATCCGCAGGATGAACCTAGTGGACAGAGGACGAGGGGCCCTGTGGTATAATGAACCACTTAGAGAGAAGAAACGCGGGCTTCGAAAACTGGAGAGAGCCTGGCGTAAGGACTACAATCTTGTCTCTCGACGTAGATATATACAGGCACTCACTAGCTATAAGCAAGCGATTATAGCCAGGAAGTCCGAGTTTTTTGAGGAAAGGATTACAACGGCAACGAATCCCCAGAAAGAAGTCTTCCGAGTTCTCACGGAGCTTAGAAAAAATAAGGAACAGACTTCGGATTTCACTCTGGAAGATTGTCAAAAATTTCAGGACTTTTTTATTAATAAAATTACCGATATTGTCACTGAAATCACGGCGACCCCTAAGATAGACTGCCCGCCGCTGGCTATGCCAGTTAGAACATCAGTGATAACTCCATTATCTACTTTACCCTTGATTACAAAGGAGAGGTTGTCTATTCTTATGGGGCGGGTCAAGTCGGGCTCCAGGTCGGATCCGTGCCCACCTGAAGTGCTTAAACTTGCATTACCTGGCATAGAGGAGGATGTGCTGAGCCTCCTAAATCTATCTCTACAGGTAGGAAAAGTGCCTGCCTCCTTTAAGGAGGCCCGGCTAATCCCCCTGCTAAAAAAAACAGGGGCGGACGTGAAATGTCTGAAAAACTTCAGACCAATATCCCAGTTGCCATTCTTGGAGAAAGTACTGGAGCAACATGTCCTTACCACTCTGTCGGAACACCTGGAAACCAATTTGTTGCTAGAGCCGAATCAGGCAGGTTTTCGTGCAAACCACAGCACGGAGCTTGTTATGCTGTCGATTGTAGATGAGCTAAGGAACAGAGCAGATAAGAAAACTCCGGGTGCCCTGGTGCTGTTGGACCTCTCCGCGGCATTTGATACCGTGTGTCATGAACAACTATTGTCGCGGATGAGGGACTTCGGCATTCAGGGCACAGCACATGCATGGTTCACATCCTTTCTTCAAGGGAGGATGCAGAGAGTGCAACTAGGTGACCTGCTTTCCACCGTAACACCGATCACCTGCGGAGTACCGCAAGGGTCTGCTCTGTCACCCCTTATATTCAATATATATCTACAGCCTCTGATTCTAATGCTCAATCAAATGGACTGCCAGGTGTATAACTACGTGGATGACACCCAACTTATCATCCAATTGGATGATAGTCAGGATGCTTCTGTGAGATTGCAAAATATTCTGAGAAGCACAGCTAACTGGATGTCCGGGAACTCCCTAAAGATCAATCCGGATAAAACCGAGGTGTTGCCAATCACCATCGCTGGCAACCCATGGAGCGATCAATTTTGGCCCAGGGAGCTGGGTAAGCCCCCGGAACCGGCGGCAGTGGTTAAGAGCCTGGGCATCCATGTGGACGGTACACTGTCCATGAAAAAACAAATTACAGCTGTGGTGGGCACTTGTGTTGGTCTCCTCCGACAACTTAGGAAAGTTTCCTCGTTGCTGTCCTTCTCTACCCTGAGGAGTGCGGTCTCTGCTCTGATTTTAGCCAGGTTGGACTATGGCAATTCGTTGTACATAGGACTACCACAAAAACTCCTAAACAGAATGCAGATTGTTATGAATGATGCCGCAAGACTCATTTTTAAAAAACCGAGGAACACTCATGCATCCCCCCTCTTGCGTGAACTACATTGGCTGCCAGTTAAGCAGAGGCTAATGTTTAAGGGGCTATGTATTGTCCATAAAGCTCTTTATGGCAGGGCACCTAACTACATGAAATCACGTTTGCTTCCCTACAGACCGGGAAGGTTGCTTAGATCTGCAGAAGCCTTCCTCCTTGTCCAGCCACGCTGTAGACTGGCTACTGTGGGAGGTCGCGCTTTCTCGCATACTCTTCCAGCTCTGTGGAATAAATTGCCATTGGAACTGCGGAAAGACACTAAGCTAATGTCTTTTCGAAAGAAATTAAAAACGTTGCTCTTTCAGCAAGCGTGGGACTGTCTTTAATTTGTAACCAGCTGTATCCTTCCAAATCGCCTAGCGGACCCTGTCAAAGCGCTTAGAGACCTCTGGGTTATAGTGCGCTATATAAATCAAATAAATAAATAAATAAATATTTTCGGTATGAGATACATGGTTGGTATAACAGGGAAATCATTATGCAAGTATTTGTATTCTTGACTGGATATCAGACCTTGTCTCTTCCAAGATTGTAACTCGTTTTTCAATACTTCCATAGACATTCTGCCATAGTTGTTTTCTCATAACAGTCCGCATTGTTGAGCTGTCTTAGTGCTTCCTAAATGTATTCTTTGTGTGGCTAGATGACTATGTTACCACCCTTATTGGATTTGTTTATTACAACTTCCTGATTCTTCTTTAACGTTTTAATCACATTTTCGTACTGTTTATCATGATATTTCATTCTCTTTTTGCGTTGATTCACTTTGAGATGTAATTTCTTCAAATCTTCTGTCACTCTTTCGTGAAAAATATCAATTGCGTCTTTTGGCATCATTGAATAAAATGTAGACTTGGCCTTTAAAGTACTAATTCCAGCACTCAAATTAACTATATTCAGCGCTTCCAGTCTAGCCTGTGTCGATCCCTGTTCTATTTGGTTTTGTTGGTTTGAATTGGTTGCCTCTGTCCCAGGCCTGAACTTATCTTCAGGATAGAATCGATGCTCTTAGGGGTCCACCTCTCGACAGCCCCAAGTCTGGATATGAACACACACAGACTAAAGGGTGGTCAAGCGGGGGAAGGGAAGGATGGGGACAGCGGGGAGGGAGACATGTAAAATACAAAAGAACAATTCACCACCTAAACCTCTCTAATATCTCCCTGCTCCCACAATGCTCAACTGTACCCATACTTCCACTGACCTGTAAAGAAAGAAAATGTTGCTGGCTGACTGGGTGCTGAGCATGTAATCACAAATCCTCAAACCATATACTAGAAAACACAAAAGCATATATGAGGCTAACAATCCAGCGTACCTGTCTAACCTTCATGCGTCTGTAACATGTACCTTTCCTTTCTTACATGCAAGCTTAGAAAAAATAAGGAACAGACTTCGGATTTCACTCTGGAAGATTGTCAAAAATTTCAGGACTTTTTTATGAATAAAATTACCGATATTGTCACTGAAATCACGGCGACCCCTAAGATAGACTGCCCGCCGCTGGCTATGCCAGTTAGAACGTCAGTGATAACTCCATTATCTACTTTACCCTTGATTACAAAGGAGAGGTTGTCTATTCTTATGGGGCGGGTCAAGTCGGGCTCCAGGTCGGATCCGTGCCCACCTGAAGTGCTTAAACTTGCATTACCTGGCATAGAGGAGGATGTGCTGAGCCTCCTAAATCTGTCTCTAGAGGTAGGAAAAGTGCCTACCTCCTTTAGGGAGGCCCGTCTAATCCCCCTGCTAAAAAAAACAGGGGCGGACGTGAAATGTCTGAAAAACTTCAGACCAATATCCCAGTTGCCATTCTTGGCGAAAGTACTGGAGCAACATGTCCTTACCACTCTGTCGGAACACCTGGAAACCAATTTGTTGCTAGAGCCGAATCAGGCAGGTTTTTGTGCGAACCACAGCACGGAGCTTGCTGTCGATTGTAGATGAGCTAAGGAACAGAGCAGATAAGAAAACTCCGGGTGCCCTGGTGCTGTTGGACCTCTCCGCGGCATTTGATACCGTGTGTCATGAACAACTATTATAGCGGATGATATAGTATGAGGAGGGCATCTAGCTCAGAAGGATCACCTGCCTTATTTCACCCCTGTGGAGGTAAAAGTAGAAGGTGCAGACATGGTGAGTTACGTAAGACACAAACATGAGAAGCAAGAAAGTTTCAGTAGTGCCCTCAGTTAACGTTAGTCTGTGGTGTAGCAACAGAAATCCAAATAACTGTATCCAGGAAAATGTCTGGGATAAACAAAAGAACCAAGTTGAGAGTTTACAGTCACTCTCTCGAAAGCGTTAGCCCAATACTAAGAATGCCAATGTTTTCTTCCCTGCATGAGCCCAATATCCTGACTCACCAACAGGAAAGTCCAAATAAGAACCTCCCACCGGGAGGAGTATAAGCGTAAAGTTAATCAAAGATCACAAAATTCAATAGTACCTCTATTTCCCTCACAAGAGCTATGTGAACATTTGCAACCATGACGAGCTCGACAACCAATTCGAGATGTGCTCCAAAGGTATGTAATCCAACTAGAATAATGAGACAAGCGGTGCCAATGGCACCCTTACCTGACCAGGTTAACTGTAGAAATGGGCCAGCTACCGAACTGGACTTCCACGAATAATCAGCAACGTCTTCTGCCGCTGCCTCGCCTTATCCTGGGTCTTTCGGTATCACGTGCGGCGGTGTGTCTGACGTCAGACGTCCGCCGAGGCTGCCGGGAAATGTAGTTCTCCCGGGAGCCGCTCATCGAGTGCCTGTTTGAACGGCGTTACCGTGTCCCTTGACAGTACATCCTCTTCCTGGAGAGCACAGGCAGGCACAAGGTTTGTATGGGTGTCGTTTGTGAAAAGCACAAACGAGCCTAGGAGCATGCACCGACGACTCAGGCTTCCAAGAGTTTTCTTCAGCGCCATAACCCTCCAAGGCCATCAAATACCAAAGGTTATTGCGCCTGATCTCAGAGTCCAGTATACCTGCAACCTCATATTCCTCGACCTGATCAAACCACACAGACGCTGGCTTCTTGAGTGCTGGGCCAGCAGCCGGTTTAAGCAGGGAAATGTGGAACACTGGGTGGATTCTTGTGTGAAGGTAAATCAAGTCTCACAGCCAAAGGTATAATAAGCTTTGCGACTCTGTAAGGACCTATGTATTTAGGGTTAAACACACTATACCTTCTGAAACTAATGTTGAGTTTGATAGCCACACTAGATCCCCTTTCTTGTATCTCGGCCCTGGTCTGTGATGCTTGTCTGCCTGTCATTTGTATTGTTCTTTAGCGTGAACTAAATGTTTTTGTGTGCTGTGTAGGATCTTTCATATCTGTACTGTCCTATCATGCACCTCTGGTAGACGCTCACTCCTACCCGGTTTCAAAAATGGTATACAACAAGGGTGATGTCCGTAAGTGCTATAGAAAGGAGAGTATTTAGTGGACCTATGTTGAGCATTGGTATACACTATTTTGGCAAACCATAAACAATCCACCCATGCTTCTGTGTTGTTGTCTACGTAGCTACGTAAATATTGTATTAAGGTTTGATTTAGCCTCTCTGTCTGACCATCCGTTTGTAGGTGGAGACTTGTGGACATGGTGGAGGAGATCTGCAAAGCCAAACACCACACTCTCCAGAACTTGGCTGTGAACTGGGCCTCATGGTTAGACACAATCACCTGGGGAAGACCATGCAGTCTAACCACATGTATCAATAACAGTTTGGCTAACTGCCCTGCTGTCGGGATTTGCTTGCTGCAAAATGTCTCAGTTTCGTGAGGTAATCAATTACCACTAAGATAACCGCATGTTCCTTGTCTTTGGGTGGGCCCACTATGAAATCCATCGAAAACCTTTCCAATGGAATATTTGGAGTGGGTAGAGGTTTTAAGAGCCCTTGGGGTTTGCCTTTGATCGTCTTCATTTGGGCACACACAATGCAGTTCTTCACCCACTCAGAAACATCTCTTCTGAGGAAAGGCCAACAAAACTGACGCAATATCTTTTCACATGTCTTTTCGCTACCATGGTGTCCTGCACTGGGATTTAAATGGCACCACTGAAAGACTGTTTGTCTTAATATGAGATTGGGAACGAGTACTTGAGTTAATTTGACGTATATATGCCTTGTTTATTTTTCCATTATGGATGGGCTTTCAACCAGCCCTTTCATGACATCTTTGGGAAAGGTGTCACTGTGGACTACTTCTATCACATTCTTCGGGTCATGATCGCTCTTTCGGGGCTTTGTATTGGTACCACCATGGACTCTTGCCTGGATAAGGCGTCCGCCTTTTTGTTCATAACTCCAGGGAGAAATGTTACGATAAAGTTGTACTCCTCAAAAAACACCATCCATAATAACAACTAGGGAGTAAGCTGTCTGTCAATTTTTAGAAACTGGAGGTTGCGGTGATCCGTATACACAGTGACGGTATTTTGAGCTCCCAGCAGCCAATGCCTCCACTCCCCAAAAGCTTCTTTTATAGCAAGCAATTCTTTCTCTGCTATGGTATAGTTTTGTTCGGCACTGTTCAGTTTTGATATGAATGCCACCGGATGCATCTGTCCTGTAGTGGCATCTCTCTGGGAGATCACGGCTCCAATCGCTACATCTGAGGCATCAGCCTCCACGATAAATGGCAAGGCCGGATTGACATGTGTCAAGATAGGAGCAGTGATGAACGCTTCCTTCAGAATGTCGAACGCCATCTTCGTCTCCTGGGTCCACTGGAAAGAGGTGTTTTTCTTAGTCAATCTTGTAAGGGGTGCTGCTTTGTTGGAGAATTGGGATATAAAACACCGACAGAAGTTCGCAAACCCCATAAAACATTGAATGTCTTTCACATTCTTAGGACATGGCCATTCGGTGATTGCTCTCACTTTCCGTTCTGCCATCTCCTGTCCAGTGGGGGTGAGCAACACTCCTAGGAATTGAACCAGAGAAACATGAAATCCACATTTGCTAATCTTGCAAAATACATGGTGATCTCTTAAGGCTAGTAGAATCAACCCCGCATGTCGTATTTGATCTTCTCTTGCTGAATAGATCAGGATGGTGTCTATCCACACTACGACTATCCTATCTAGATATGCTCGTAGGACGTCATTGAGGAAGAATTGAAATGCAGCAGGCGCATTACATAGTCCAAAAGGCATCACTAGATACTCGTATAACCCATACCGAGTTTTAAAGGCCATCTTCCATTCATCTCCTTGATGCATCCTCACCAAATTGTAGGCTCCATGGAGGTCTAATTTCGTGAATACCACAGCTCCTTTCACCTGCTCCAACAATACAAATATCAATGGGAGAGGGTATTGGTTACGTGTGGTGATGGCATTCAAGGCACGAAAGTCAATACACATCCGAAGCTCTCTGTTAGCCTTGGGTATGAAAAATAACGGAGAGGCCCCTGGTGAACTGGAAGAACGTATGAATCCCAAAGCCAAGTATTTATCCAAATGCTGGCGTGGGTGTTTGTTTTCTGGTTCCGTTAATGCATAAACCTGGCCACAGGGAACCACTGACCCAGGCATCAGATCTATCCTACAATCGTATGGTCTGTGGTGAGGAAGCACTTCAGCCTTCTGATTGTCAAATACGTTTTCATACTGCTGATAACAGGAAGGCAGTTCCGTCTCTTACTTGGCCGCCGTTGCGATGTGATGGTGATTTGCCAAAGCTTGAGGATAGTATGAGGAGGGCATCTACCTCAGAAGGATCACCTGCCTTATTTCACCCCTGTGGAGGTAAAAGTAGAAGGTGCAGACATGGTGAGTTACGTAAGACACAAACATGAGAAGGAAGAAAGTTTCAGTAGTACCATCATGTTAGAATCGGCTGGTCTCTAGTTGGCAGAGGTATACACTTCTGACAAATAGGGACCCACCTCCTCTAGTCAGGGCAAAGGGATCACCCACTCAGATAACCCCCGCTCACCCCCTTGGTAGCTTGGTAGAGCAGACAGGCTTATCTCAGAGGCGGTGTGTTAAGCATTTATGACCACATACAGTAATAAAGTGAATACACCACAAATGGACACAAAACAGAAGGTATTATAAAAATAAGGATGTTTATATAAGGCTTAGCACAAGACCAAATAATGACAAAAATATACCACCATCTCAATAAATACTCTTTGGAAGGAAAAATAATAGTTCAGGTAAAATCTCTTCTTAGTAAACAGTTCTTTAGCAACAAAGGTAACTCTTCTTCTTTAAAACACAGTTCTTGGCAACAATGTAACCCCCACGGGAGTCACACGACGTCGAGGCAAAGCTATTCCAAAGGTTCGGCGTCGACCGCGAGGAGCGCTACGTCGAGCCCGGAGTCGAAACAGACCCCCCCAAACACAGTACCTTGGAAAATGAAGCAAACGATGATCCACGGCGTCAAGATGTACAGGCGTCGAGTCATCAGCGTCGATCGGGCCTCGGAGTCGGGGCGATCTGCAACGGCATCGACAGGTGTTTAGCTGGAGCAGCGCTCACGGTGGCGAAGCAGGATACGGCGTCGTCGTCGATGTCGTTGTTGCAAGAGTGAGCAGTGCTCACGGCGTCGAGAAGGGCTGAGGCGTCGAGGCGATCAGCAGCGGCGTCGCTACTGGCGTCGATCGGGCCCGGCGGCCGGCATCAAAGGTGCGGGACACTGGAGCCGTTACTCACGATGTCGAGCTGGATTCGGCGGCGTCCGACGACGTCGAGATTGCTGGTTTCTTTCAGATGCGCTGGACTCCCAAGTTCCAGCAGGAGGCAACTTTAGCAGGTGATGAAGTCCTTTAGCCCTGTGACTTCAACAGGAGGCTGGCACTCTTCCAGCCCTTGGAGATTTTCTTGGCAAAACTTGAGAGTACACACTCAGTTCCTTTCTCCTTGTTTCTTGGCAAAAATAAAGAAGCAACTGCAGGATTCCCCCCAGCAAACAGCACTCTGGCAGAAGGGGTAGGCAAGTCCTTGGATCAGCAGGCTTCTTGTCCTTGGTATAGGTTTCCTTGTCAGAAGTGATCTAAATTCTTTGGTTCAGGGGTCCTTCTCTTATACCCCTTTTCTGCTTTGATCCCTTTGTCCATGCAGGGGAATTTCCCCATCCTGGGTTTGTTGTGGGTGTTGCCAGGCCGAGGCACCTGGCCTATTCACGGTGCAGGGCAGAGTCTTCAGCCGCCCAGCAGGAGGTGGAGCCAGCATTGTCACTGGCAGGGGCAGGGCCATCGGTCACCCGGCAGGAGGTGGAGCCAGTATTGTGTCAGGCAGGGCAGGCTATCAGGAACTACTCTTCCTCCCTCTAAACGTAAATGCCTCATTCATCCCACACTGACTCATTCAGACCTCTGGAGCCACCCATCTCCTGTCACACACACCAAAACCAGCAGAGACCGGTAGACAGTTAGACAAGAAACTAGTCACTTTCTAAAAGTGCTAGTTTCAAACTCAGAATCTAAAAACCATCCATCCTAAAGGATGTGTTATTAAATTCTGAGTTCAGGGATACTAAACTCGACTTTCCACCATGCTCTCTGAATCTGTTAGGATTATATAGTGTAATAATTCCAGCAGCCCAGTCTGGCCTAAGGAGAGCAGGTAGCCTTACAATAGTGAAAACGAAAATGGCTGTAATTCACTATTAGGACATGCCACACACATCAGGGCTTGTCCTACCTTATGCTTACAATGCACCCTGCCCTTGGGCCTACCATAGGGGTGACTAACATGAAGTTAAGGGAAGGTTTTAGGGACTGGCAAGTAGGTGTACTTGCGCAGTCAGCATGGCAGTACCAGACTGCACGCAGGTTCTGCAATGGCAGACCTTAGACATATTTTTCTAGGCCGCTTCTGTGGGTGGCACAACCCGTGCTGCAAGCCCACCAGCAGCATTTGTATTTACAAGCCCTGGCACTCCTGTGCACTAGACTAGGGACTGATAGTAAACCAAATAAGCCAAACATGGAATCCAATTAATGTATCAATTTAACATAGGGAGCACTTGCACTGTGGCACTGATCAGCAGTGGCACAGTGCCCAAAGCAATATTCCAGCAAAACATCGTACACAGAGGAGGCAAACAGACAAAAAATGGAGGAGAGACTCATGACAATGATGCCAGGTCTAACACATCAGTTAACAGTAGTCTGTGTAGCAATGCAAATCCAAATAACTGTATCCAGTAAAACTTCAGGGATAAACAAAAGAACCAAGAAGAGAGTTTACAGTCACTCTCTCAAAAGCGTTAGCCCAATACTAAGAAAACCAATGTTTTCTTCCCTGCATGAGTACAATATCCTGACTTGCCAACAGGGAAGACCAAATGAGAACCTTCCAGAGGAGTATAAGCGTAAAGTTAATCAAAGATCACAAAATTCAATAGTACCTCTATTTCCCTCGAATGTAGTTCTCCCGGGATCCTCTCATCGAGTGCCTGTGCGAACGGCGTACTGTGTCCCCTGACAGCCTCATTCAACTCATGTAATGTAAGTAACAGTTGCACATCCGAAGAGTGGAGATTTTCATGCCTTGTGTTGTCATGGATCTCTTGTTTTACGATATTGCTGTGTTCTTTATTTTCCTTCTTTGATTGTGAAGAACTTTTTCAGTTTTAATTTTCTAATATAACTGAATATGTCAATTCTACTACGTCCTTAATTGAAATTGCTCTCTGGGCAGTAGGAGAGCCCTAGAGCTAGCAACTGGGTTTCTGCCTTTGATAACACTTCAGATGATAGATTCACTACAGTGTTATCATTTAGAGTTATCGCCCCCGCCATTGAGTTTTCTTTGGTTTTCCCCCACCTGAGCTTGCGCCTTGCTCTGCACCTTTGGTTTCTTCATTGTTTAGAGATTTTATCTGAGTTTTTTTCTGGTTTCTTTTATCTAGCTAATCTAGCTCATTGCATGCATTTGATCTTCCATCATCAGATCGGATTCATTATCGCTGGTTAGAGAGCTTAAATCCGAGCCGGACACTTCCCCATTGGCTGCGCTTGTTGTTGCTCCCTCATTTACATTTGTCGCGGTTTTTGTGGTATTACCAAATCGCATTTTTTTTGCATGATCATATTTGCGGGAGAATGTGAATACCAGCCCCAGCTCATAATCAGTGTTATCGTGGGCAAATTTGTACGCTTTTCTTATCTTAATTTTCTCCTCTTGTTTTATCAATCTGTCCGCTATCTCTTAAGTGGTTTTTGCGATATAATCAGTTTGCTCTAATTTCCCCAGTATTTATATCACCACTCCACCTTTGCCTGCCCACTCACAGACGGGTGCTGAATGTCGCGGGGGAGTACCCACAATGAAAATCAATGCTGTAATCAGTGCAAGGAAAAGCACTCACTGGGGTAAGTTCATCCGTTTATTTGGCAAACTCGTGCAGACACAGACGCGTTTCGGCTAACGCCTGCATCAATGTTACCACACGTGCCGGAAATCAGAATTATTTCAAATTTACAAAGTAATCAACACAAAAGATGGCCACACAACTGTTACAAGCGTACTATCAACGCTATCTTGGCGTGGTGCTTTCCTCAATATTTTTCAGCATAAGGCGACTAGAATCACGCATGGACACTGTACAGAGAACGGTTTTTGAAAAACAAGGGTACCCCGTTAAGTGAACCTGGCGTGTAATGTTTATGAGAAGAACAATGGTTCAAAGGTGGCCTGACTAGGTCCAGCAACACAATGTTAACGATTATTTTGTCTAGAGATTGAATCAATTGGGGAGCAGGCTTTGCAGGGCAACATATGTATTTTTAATCATTGTAATTGCAAGTTGGTATTTACACAAGTACGTTCAGGTGCTCACATAATTGAAAAAGGTGCGTAACGTGACTGAGTGAAAGTGACAATATATGAAATATGACAAGGACAACAAAAAGAAATCCAGACCAATATGTACAAATAGGGGGATTTTCAATGGGGGGTCGACGACGTTTTGATCTTTAGTGAGCCAAGATCATCATCAGGACAGAGTGAGCAGTCTGAAATATTTAGCGAGATAAGAGATTTGTAAGGATGGGAATCTTGATCTAATGGTGAAAAATGGTCTCTTCATGGTCTGTTTTGATTTGCGTGCGAATAGGATTTCTCAGTAGAGGAAGGCGATCTTGGGTCCATGCGTATGTAGAGGCTTAGTTTCACTCTATAATTCAAAGGCGAAGCATGAATATTTAAAGTGGGGGACAGGACGTGCAATCCGTATCCCTTGCGGCTACCGGACTCTTGCCTCGGGTCAGGATTTAATCTCCTAGTTCCGCGGCCGAAATGATTTTCCTCGTCCTCGCGGCAGCTGCCGTAAGTGCGGTTTGCAGCGACAGCACTTACGGCAGATCTGTGACTGGGGGTGAATGTTTTGCCATTGTGCAACATTCCGTCCATCTTGTGTGTTTTGCTGTTCTCCCTATGTGGGAAGGGTATGCCCAGACGTGGGTCCCGTGCTCACTAAGCCACTGGAGTCAAGCTATCCTGGCTGAAGACGGCTGAGAACCAGAAACCGGTCCTAGGATGCTTGATTACGATCCAGGGAAGACATGGCTTAGCAGTTCGGGCTGGACTGTTCCCATGAGGCACAGTGTCAAGACTGATTTGCATATGGCCATGTCTGAACTGGGGTGGCTTGGTGAGCAAAATAACGATGGATTAAACCCAGATCTGTGACTGGGGGTGAATGTTTTGCCATTGTGCAACATTCCGTCCATCATCTTGTGTATTTTGCTTCTCATAAACTGTACAGAGAACAGCACTGGTAGGGATTGAACAAAGCAGTGTATGTAGTCCTTTTAAACCCGTATCACAGTTCTTACCACAAAATCCAAATAATGCCATTGATGTATTTGCAGAAGCTGTGAAAGGACCACATTCAAAGCCATGAGAAACATAACTCAAGAGCAGAGACAAGCATTGGAGAACATGCGAAAAGATAAATCAATAGTAAACAAACCGTTGGGCAAAGGCGGGAACATTGTGCTACAAACGCAAGAACAGTACTGCACAGAGGCTTTGAGCCAATTATTGGATGCTAATTGTTATCACTAGGTGACCAAGGATGAATACAATTGGAGTATATAGAATTATCACTCTTTAATACGTCGCTGGTATGAGAGAAACATGCTAGAGACAGATGAGTATCTATTTCTTCGTTGAAAAAAATCCCATTACACCGACTTTCTATCACTTACCGAAAATTAATAAAAATGACAAACATCCCCCGGGACGTCCAATAGTCTCATCCCAAGGTAGCTTCATGGAACATCTGTTTATATATATAGCCCACTTCCTGTTTCAATTTGTGACTGGCTTAACTTTGTATATTAGGGTCACAAAAGACTTTTTGCATCATATTGAGAAGGTGACCTGGGAGACAGACTTCCAAATGCTAGTTTTAGACATCTCTAGCTTATACACGAGTATTGGTCACAGTGATGGTTTGAAAGCAGTAAAGTTTTTTCTAAGGGGCTGCCCTCTGAAAATTACGGAACACAATCAAATGTTGATGGAGTTCATAGACTTCTTTTTAAATAATAACATCTTTCTATTTCAGGACCAGCACTACAGACAGATCTCGGGCACCACCATGGGCACCTGCTTCACCCCCAGCTACGTAAATTTATACGTGGGCTGGTGGGAGAAGCAGGTGTCATGGTCAGTCGCCAATGAATGCTGGAGGCAAACACAATAACGTGGCATAAATATATAGACGACCTCTTTGTGGTTTGGAAGGGGTCCCCAGAGTCAACGTGGGCATATATTGAGATATTGAATGATAACAATTTACATTTAATGTTCACTGGGGAAGTGAGCTCAACAGAGGTGAACTTTTTAGATCCGAGCGTTTTTGTTTCAGAGGGTAAATTATGTACTGCGTTATATAGAAAAACCCGTGGCTGGGCATTTGTTACTCTATGCCGCAAGCAGCCACCCACATAAACTCATCAAGAGCATCCCGTATAGTGAGCTCTTAAGATTGAAGAGGAATAGTACAAGAGATTGTGGTTTCCAGATGGCGGCACAAGAAAGCATAGCTAGGTTTCGTGCCAGAGGATATGGCAAACCGGTATTAGAGAGTGCCTTAAAAAAAGTGAATCCCATTTCTAGGAATGAAATATTGAGTGATACTCCTAGGGTAACCAAAGAAATGGGGAAGTTTAGGATGATTACTTCCTTTTCAGAGAACACCAATGAATTGAGAAACATGTTGCGAAAAAAATGGCGAACTCTGAAAATGGATCCAGCTATTGGATTGGACATACCCCCTGCTCCTATGGTGACCTTTAAAAAAACAGATCCTTGAGGGATTACCTAGTGTGCAGCCTTTATGAAAGAGAAGGAAGGAGTCCAACCTTCAAGGAATTGCAAGGCTTCTTTCCCTGTGGCAAGTGCAAGGCGTGTGCCAACAGTAATAAACTCCTATCCTACAGTGTACCAGGATTTAACAAATTTAGGGCTGTTACGAGGTTCATGACCTACAATACACCTCACACGGTCTATTGCCTAGTGTTTCCCTGTGGATTAAAAAATATTGGAACTACCATCCACCCTACTAAAACTCGCATTATGGAACATCTGAGGGCTATAGTTAACAAGGATGCCACGTACCTGGTAGCCAGACACTTCGAAAACATG
Source organism: Lissotriton helveticus (assembly GCF_964261635.1). Lineage (NCBI taxonomy): Eukaryota > Metazoa > Chordata > Amphibia > Caudata > Salamandridae > Lissotriton > Lissotriton helveticus. The sequence goes on from NC_136057.1 coordinate 1,618,164,339, forward strand.
CTCCAGAGTAACAGGGTTCTCCTAAGTAAACATTGTGTTGATCATGTGCCTGTGAACTCCAGGGGGGGGAGAATTGTGAGACCTATGAGATTGGAATCTAGAATTATTATTGATCTACAAACCAAAGCGCCACTAGGAAAGAATAGTGGGGAAGAGCTAGCAGTTCACCTTGGTAATTGTGCACCCATTGTATAGTGTAACTTGTCTAGTGTCTACAGTATATATTTTATTTTTTCTTTTATTTTAGATGGCCAGCGGGGGGTTTTAAAGAATATTTTCTTTCTTTCAGTTAATACGTATGAAGTAACTTGACATATCTGCATGTAATTTTATTATAACTATGAGGTAGACTGCTGTATTGAAGTAATGCCTAAGATTAAGAACCGTAAATCCGTATAAACCTATGAACTTAGTGGAAATCTAGCACTAGCCCATACAGGGGAAGATTGTGGGTATCACACGGACTTTGTGGAGTTCTTTTAGGTGCAGTACATCCTAAAGACTTTGTTGTGTTTGAGCAGGATAAGCACATGGCACTTTTTGTGAATTATATATGAGAGGTATACACATTGGGGAACATTCTAAGATGCATTGTCCTTGCCCGTATGGGCAAGATAGCGCGTGCTGATATGAATTCTCTTGCACGTATCATGTTGGACATTCTGCGCAACACAGATATGGGTAGCTCCTTACTGTTGTGTAGATTATTGAATTTAGGGTAATTGTAGTAATAGATGGATTTCCAGTATTACCTACACACATTACAATGGTCATGGGATTTACCAAGTTAACTGGCACTGATATAGAGCACAAGAAGCACACTGCACTTTAAATGAATGTGTATATGGAAAGTATGTACATTGGTGAATATATTCTGAAGCTCATTGTTATTTTTTCCCATTCAGGGCTATATTGAACATGTCCATGCCTGATTCTAGATTCTTTCTCAGTATGAGGTCTGACTTGCTAAGACTGCCTCTGTTGACCATACCTGCTGGTAAGAGCTCACCAAAGGAGCTCCTAGCGCTTGGGATCGGCTTGCCTGATTATCCCGATTAGCGGCAGTCAACCAATAAAACGGAACAGAGGAACGGAACAAGAAACATATCAAGCATAACAAGCATCGAAGTAAACAAATTGAATAAAGATCTGGACCAACCCCCGGCGCCTACCTCTGTCCTCGCTGGCTCCAGGGGTGGTAACTATTGATGGACCACCGACTACGAAACGGAGAGCTGACCGGACATTCCAATACATCACCCCCACTTCTTCCCGTGCTGACTCCGGCTGGGATGAGCCATCGAAAATCGTTGTCACCGGAATATAGACTGACTCGGCCGTCAATTGAATATTGCCGCCCACTGAATCTGAAGAGGACGGACTCAACGGGCATAGTGTCGTAGCACCAGGACCCCCATGTGAGGCAATCACGGTAAGGACGCCTTTATTGACTGTGGGAGCACGTTGATCAATCGGAACTTAGCCCCCGGTTCTATTTGGAGCAAGCCTCTATCTTGATTCTTTTCCCCACACAGAAGAAAAGGTGAATGATGCCCGCAGCACTGCTCCGCCCCTCAGATGCAGCTTATAGCGTCGTGGCCACGCACGGAGCTCCCAAAGTGCACCTACTATATTATATATTGATTATTCTACTTCAATCAACACTGGAGACATCTCCAGATACATAGTAGCGATCAGCGCTGCACTGGGGACCTCTCTACATTCTTAAGCATAACTACGAACAACATCAGTCTGTTGAACTAAAGCTGAATAACAGCGTTGATCGGGGCAGTGGATAGCGTACCCACTCAGTCTTGACTCTTTTGCACCGATACCTGAAAACTAGATACGAATGATGCCCTGAGCACTGCTCCGCCCCCCGCCCGACGCAGCGTATAGCGTCGCGGCCCCTCAAGGAGCTCACTAAGTCCACTCATTTTGCAGCGCTCAACAATAAAATTATCTACAGATACATAGGAAAGATCGGCGTTACATTGGGGACCATTTTACACCTCAATCCTAATTACGAACAGCAGCAGTCTCCAGATCTACAGCTGCAAAATGGCGGCCCAACTAGTTACACTCCAATACTTAGGGGCACACCTCTAGCTTGTTGTTTATTCAAAACAGACAGTGATCCACTAATGAAGTAGAAGACAACAAGGGAAATAGGACTATTAACATCAACAATAATTAAAACTATAGAAAGCAAAATAGGACAACCCCTGACTTAGCTCAGTAAATAGAAAGAGACACAGGACTATTTTGCTGACTATGCTCCCCACTCCAAATGGGAAGGTCATCTTTGACTGATTCCCTTACAATGGACCAGCCCCTGAAAGTTGCTAACACTCACTCATAGATCTCCCTAGCTACTCACGCAGCTCAGATTCTCAACTTCTAGTCCAACTTCAATTAAGCTACCTGCATCCTTCCCTGCCTCATTCTCTACTTATCCAGCCCCACCCCCAACCCCCAGCCGCTTATCATAAAGCAATCACCACTTTACTAGAACCAACCCAGCTCTCCCCATGCCCAAACCCTTGCCACCACCAATAGTTGACCCATCACTATCAGTTACATTTCCCTCCCCGCCCAAGCCCATCACCCCCCACAACACTGACCCCCTTAAGAGCCACACACACACCCCCATCATAACTCTCCATCACCCTCCTTCATATTCCCCTCTCCCTCCCAAGCCCTTCACCCCCACACAGCACCGAGCCCCGCAAGAGCCACATACATACATCTAGCCCCATAGAGCTATATCACATATTAGCAGTGCCTGCCCCATCATGAAACTCACAGGCACACATTCCTACACCATCAGCTACCCCCCAACCTTTCACAAAAAGCATCCAAATGCTTTAAACACAACCTGATAAAACTACACCCCGAAACACCCATCTCTGACCCCTATTTCTCAACAAACAAAGATCATATAACCATGGACATCATCTTTTACTCTAAACGAAGAGCACAATGGAGGAAAGCTTTTCTGGCTATATTCACGAACTCCTCCACAAGGAAAACTGTGCACGGTCTCATTATCTCTACCTCCCCCTCCCAAATTTTCACAGCAACAGCAACCATTACCATCTATAATAACGGAACCATTCTCATGTAATCAACAAACCACAGCCTAAACCTGCTGGAGAGTATCTTCCCCATTATAAAAGAATAAGTAACAAAACCCTAAACCCTTACCCAGGCAACCCCCACCACTAGCACACAACCTATCACACTGTCTAATCCTCCCTCTAAACACCCTCCTCTACTAGCCCGACCATTACTCACATACGAGCTCTACGCTACCCCCTGCCCGATTGATTCACACACTAGACAACCCCTTTCCAACTGCTTCGGGACTTATACCTCCTACAAACACACACACCACCTCATCGTTACCATGACCACCAGCTACAACTAAGCTCCCCCCCACGAGATTCCCCCATAAGACACTCCCCCCTCAACACTGCACCAGCATATTCTCCTGGAACAAATACAGCATTCTCTCCGGAAACTAACAGATCCCCCCATTGCCAACCATGCTACTTCCACCCAGACTACCCCCTCCGCCAACACACATCACATCGCCAAACCCTCCCACCAACCACGTTCCTCTATTACACCGACCATTATTCATATTGGAGACACATGCCACTACCCCGCCGCCTGATCCACACATAAGACATTCACCCCGCACGACTGCAGCAGCACTCTCACCCCCAACAGACATTGAATCCCCTCCATTTACATCACACAGCTCTCCCCCTTGTTAACATCATCCCTTCCATAACCAACAATCCCGCCACCTCATTCTTGCTGCATACTGATACTCCTAGCATGTACATCCCCTATCCCAGCCCACCGTCCCCAGTTCAGGTGTTGGAACAAAATAGGACACTCCATTACCAAATAGAAGACATTGGACCCAAGTATACTCCCCACACCCACAACCCAGCCATCCACATCTCATCCATCTACATCCATAACACAGCCTCCAACTCTACTCATACCTGCATCAGACCCCAGACTTGACCAGACCACAACACAGCCATCCACATCCATAGCACAGCCTCCAACCCTACTCATAAGCACACCAGATCACAGACTTGATGAGATCATGATCTCATTACATTAAATCAAAGAAGAACTTCAAGCATTTAATGAGTTGATATCGAGACAACCGTGGTTCAACAGGGCTACAAGACAGTCTAAATCTAGTGGGCATCTAAACCACCTAACAGTCACTTCAAAACTTACTCTACCCAGCTGGAAACCAGTTCCCTCCCGTAATAAATCAACTTGCCCAATCCGTAGCACCAATCCACTTTCGGAGAGTGATCTACTTTCTCTACTTCACACATATGAACCCTCTCTCACGAACCCTCTCACTCCCGCTTCAATGACTATCCCAACTATCCCCCCAACCCTCACAGGACCACTCAACACAACACTAGAGGCGTCACTGACAACAACCTAAGAAGAGTCCCCCTCATTCAGGAACCTACTTCATCCCTCATCACGCCCTGTCTTAAATGCATACTCCTAAACTGTAGATCGGCCTCTAGACACGCAGCAGACATAGCTGACCTCATACTCACACAGGAACCGGACCTGATAATGTTAACCGAAACTTGGCTAAAGGAATCCTCCACACCAATTATTGACATACTAGTACCCCCAAACTACGACATCATCAGACTGGACAGAATTGATAAGACAGGGGGAGGTATCGCCTGTATACACCATAGCAATATCTCAGTAAACAGATCCATATCCCCTGTATTCCCTTCTTGCGAATACATATGCCACGACATCACCAGTAATGGCAAACCATTATGCTCTTTACACACCATCTATCATCCACCAGGTGACAACCTCGTCTTCACCGAACACTTCATGAATATGGCCTCATCCCACACCGGGCGTCAAAATACCCAAATATTCCTCGGAGACTTCAATCTCTACTGGAACGACCACAATGATGTAGTGGTCAATAGTCTCAAAAACTTCCTCGATGACCTGGACCTCACCCAAATTTGTAACAGCCCTACACACGATAAAGGTTCAATCCTGGATATAATAATCTCTAAAAGAGACTCCATTCAGCTAGAGTCGATCCAACACTGTGACTGGTCAGACCATCATATTATCACCTTCTTTATCAAGGAAATAGTGAAACTTAACTCGGTTCAATCCACAAGACCAAAAGTATGGAAAAGAGACCTGAAAAAAATCAACCCTTACATATTACCATCTTCCAGCTACAACCTAGTTCTGCCCCCTGCAGGGACTTCCGAAGTCCATGATCTCACCGAGTTCCATGAACTCGATAATAAATGAGGTAGCCCCCCTTCAACTAAAGAGACTCTCCGTAAAAGATTCTAAGCCCTGGTACAATGGAATACTCTACGAGGATAGACTATCTCTCAGAACTTCTGAACTCACATGGAGATCAGTTCCATCCGCCAATCACCTCAAGATTCTAAGGAAAAAGACAAATGCATATTACAGAAAGATCAAGCGCACTAAAGCAGACTTCTTCAGCTATCAACTAGACCAAGCAAAATATCGTCCCAAAAACCTTTTTAAATGAATCAAAACACAATCTAAGGATGCACCTCAACATCCGCAAGACATAGCTTTCCCGCAACCCAACTGTGAAGAATTTTCTGCCTTCTTTACTCAGAAGACTGACAACATCAAGAAGGACCTTCTCAATGATCTAATCTTACACTCTGGACCTCATATGAGAACCTCCCCATCACTTCCAATTGTGTCACACCAAATCCCTCCAAAGTTTGACCTAAAAAATTACGCAGCTTGGTCATCCTTTGCTACTTACACTGAAGAAGCCATATGCAAAATACTTAGTGCCCTGAATCCTGCCAATCACTTCACCGATCCTCTCCCCGCAAACGATGTTAAAGACTTAACTCCACTGCTTGTGCCTCTCTGGACCAAGATCACAAACAGCTCACTACAACAAGGTTGCATCCCGGACACCCTCTAAGCCGGACAGGTATCGCCCATTCTAAAGAAACCCACGGCCGGCCCTACGGACCTAAACAACTATCGCCCTATTTCCAATATTCCTACCTTGGCCAAACTATTGGAAAAATGTGTACACCTCCAGATGACAAGGCATATTGATCACTTTGACCTTCTTAACAAATACCAATCAGGCTTCCAAGCAGGTCACAGCATGACACATATAACTGACGATCAGAATGGAACCTGCCTACTCATCCTGCTAGACCTCTTCTCAGCCATTGATACGGTCAACCATGAGAACCTGATAGATCTTCTGAAACACAGAATGTGTTTATCAGGGTCAGTGCTAAATTGGTTTACCTCATTTCTCCAAAACCGGACACAACAATTCAAGTACAACAACTCCCTGTCCAAACCCGTCCCAGTAACTTTGGGAGTCCAGCAAGGGTCTTCACTATCCCCGGCATTCTTTCATCTTTTCATGGAACCACTCACCGAAATTCTACACGCGTCTAACGTGCAATATCACATGTATGCTGATGACACACAACTATACCTTAAGATCCATTATCTTAGAAGACATCAAATTGCTTAACACAACTCTTGGGAATACCCAGACATGGCTGGCAGAAAACCATCTCAAACTGAATGCCCTAAAAACCGAACTCCTCCTAATAGCTTCACCCGCCCAAGTCCCCATAATGCAAGACTGGATCAAACATCTTACGGCACTCAACGTTCAATCAACCATCGTGGATTCAGCGAAATCACTGGGAATAACTCTTGACAGTAACCTCAATATGCAAAAACACTTCAGCAACGCAACAAAGGGAGCAAACTTCCAGATAAACACACTGAGGAAGCTGAAACCCTTCCAGCCAGGCAATGACTTCAAGCAAGCTGTACAAGCTCTAGTTATCCCTAGAGTGGGGTATGGAAGTGTCTCTCTTTGTGGCCTGCCCAAAGCTACAACGGTACCTCTAAGCGCTTCAATAAATGCTGCAGCGAGACTCATCACTGGTTCTAAAATATGTTCTCATATCTCATGATCCCTCAACCACAGAGACGGTACCCGATTAAACATGAAGGAAAAAAACAAGTCAGAGAGAACTTAGATCAACTTGAATACCAGAGTGTAATAGAGACTTGCACCTCATCTATGAAAAATCTGTTGTGTCCCGTAATGAAACCCGATAAGTCATATCATTTAGTATTGGATTGCAGACAGTTGAATGCATCCACACACACATTTGCAGTACAGAATGCACACAGTGCCATACTGATGAATAATATTGTGTGGAGGAAATACAAAACAACACTAGACATCTAAAATGTTTTTTTCTGCCAGAATATAGCACCTGTTAGTGGATATTTGACTGCATGTTCAGCTCTAGGGTCTCAGCATCAATTTTGCCATTGCAACAAGGGTATACGAATAGCCCTGGGCTGTTTTCAGCCAGAGTAACAGAAGTACTTCAAAGTATTGATGTAGATGATATTTATCTGACGGTCGACGAATTAATGGAACATTTGGCTAGAGTAAACAACATGATAGTGGGGTTTACTTACATGGCCTACAAATTTAATTTAAAAAAATCTAAAATAGCCCACCTCAGTGTCCTGTTCCTGGGGTACAAGTTATCAAGTGAAGGCAAAAGCCTGGTGACACATTTTTTAGAAAAATGTGCATTACTCCACCCTCCAACAACTCTGAAGAGACAACAAGCCATTTTGGAATTTTTACATTTTGGCTGAACTTACATTTTGAATTACGCAGAAAGGGTAAACTCATTCTACGACTTAATTAGACCTGATTTTCCAGTGCAACACTGGACACAGGAACATACTGATATTTTATGTTCAGTACAAGCTGACATACTAGCTTCCAGACATTTACACACACGTGTCAACAAAACTAACCTGGTGATCCGAGTAGTCGCTGGATCTACTGTGTACACTTACATCTCTTTCAATTAAGGCGATTCGTTATCTATAGCATACAAATCACATCTATACACAAACGCTGAAATGTGTTTTGCATCCACTGAGAAAATTCTCATAGCTGTGCAGACTGCTATAATGAGAGAGAGCCCTAGCTCAGGGAAAACGCATAATTGTTGTTACCCCAGTACCGACTTCAGAGGCAGTTACTAAAGCAAGCATTCCGAATGCTAAAGCTCTATATCCAAGATGAGGCCAAAGGGCTAATTCTCTCACTGGAACAGATGTAGATTACAGATTTGACTCTACACTGCAAACACAAGCATTCCTACAGTACAAACAAGAATATCCTATTCTTTCACTTCCTTCTGTGGTGCAATGCCGTTCTACCAGAAGTGGGGCCTTCTCATGCATATCTTCTAATGAGCTACATCAAAATACATTGTGAAGCTGTAATCTGGGCCTCTTTAAATACTTTCATTTCTCATTACAAGCGACTTATCAGCATGGTTGTTTCATCTTTATTTGGGTCTGCAGTTTTGGCTTTTGATCAAATTCTTATTTTGTTTCAGGAATTTTCAATATTACTGGTTTAAATGAATCACTTTATGGTGTTGCATTTCTAATGCACTGTTTTTTCCATGCTGTGCAGGTATTCCACCTCAAACATAACATAGTACAATGTTCGCCAAACTGACAATTCACCAGCTCTATTTAGAGTTTCCCAGAGTTTTATATAGCGCGAACTGGACCTGAAGGTATTAGAGCGCTTTACATGAGCACCAGTTGCATTACAGATGGACACATTCATTTTTTTTGTTAGGTGCGGGGACATTAAGTGATTTGCCCACAATCACATGATGTTGATCATCCCTGCCGAGACTCGAAACCAGTTCTCCAGCATGGAGGTCGACCACTCTAGTCGTAAGGCCACATCCTCTACCTTGGGCAGACTTCTGCCGTGGTGCCCCCATCAATGGAAACCTTATACCAATGACCTGAAGGACTTGGGACCGTCGGTGTTAGTTAGACCATCTGCACTATTAAGAGTGGACGAGCTGATGTACTTTTGTTTCTGTTCAGGACTACCAGGGAAAGTCTGCCGGGGTCAGACTTGAAAAAAAGAAAAATTACCACCACATCCTAGGGGAAACCTCCAAGGGTGCCAGGGTCATTAGTATTTTGTTTGGCAAAACCAAGTATGCTGAGTGGTCACATGAAACATGGCAGTTCCTCAGCAATCTGTTTAGTTTCTTCAGAAGGGACGCAAGGCTGGCAAAGATCTCCAAATATGTTGGACAGTAGGTCACTTGCAAAACTGTAGATCATGGTCAAAGTTTATCCAGTACAGTAGATTCACTAGCACCACCCATGAATATGTGCACTAGAGTTCTAAATCCTAGAAAGGATGACTCTGGAGTATATCATTTGTAATCCTCAAAAGGATGATTCCAATACTAAAGTGCAAATGAAAATCTAACCCTTGGGTCTCTGATAACATTGTGCTGTCAACTCGCAATGAAAACACAATGAATGTCAATCTTCTGACAACAGGATTCCGGCTGCATTAGCTAAGTATCAAAACTGTCTAACAAGGAACCACAGAGGAATAATACTCAACGGTTCTAAAATGGCCACCACCATCGTAAGTCTGCGACAGAGTCTCATGGCACTCTGGGAAATGTAATTTGCCTTGCTTCCACTTGCATGTTTCATGTAGTGCAGGTGTCACAACCACAAAGCCTCATATCATAAGACACCTCCAATCCTGGTATACCGCTGATCTGGACTCCGGCAGAAGACTCGAGCACCATTTAAGTTCAGAGGAGCGCATCTCTGTGGCTGCCTGACATACACAGGTGAGCTCGGACCTTGGATCTTGACACAAGGTAGCTCCATTTCCTGAACTACTGGATAGTCTCAATGGTCGCGTTGGAGATTTCGTGATGCCTCCATGCCATCATTCAACTTGAGTGCATGGTGTATGAAGAATCTGCCTTTCTAAATTAGAGTGTCTCTTTCAAAAACTTAGGTTTGGTGGCACTTAATATATTTCCATAGGGTTCCAGCACAGGAGTAAGAGGTTAATGTTTTGCCACTGGGATTTCGGGAACAACCACTGTGTGCCCTCTAGAATTTACTATGTTCTTTTGAAGCACCTGCAATAGTCCAGAATGCATATTGACACAAGAGAAAACATACCTGGATGGGCACTATGCAGGAATAGACCAATGGAATATTTCCCATTTCTCATGAGGGTAGGAGAGATACCCTTTTGACCACCTTCAGCGTTGTCACCCCGTAAAAGACATATGGACCAATGGATTCCTAAATCCGCCTTTTGCATCTTGAGCATTGCCCCTTTAACCACAAGGAGCTGTTCAGCTTGCAGACAAGTCGTACGCATGGGACATTTATTAGACAATTATCAGAGTCCTCGCAGGTTAGGGCTATAGAGAATGCCAAAAAAAGGTTGTGAGCAAGGTCTTTGACACACAGCAACTATAACGTTGTATGGTATTTGGTGTACAACCAGCAGAGGCATAAAGTGAGGATCCGTTTCTGGCAATTAGCTATAACTTATGTGCTTTTTTATCAGTAGCATATTCAGGTTTAACATGGGGTGCATGCAAAGGGTAATGGATCTGTGGTTACTACTTTAGGAATAGGGGAAACATCTGAGTCCTGTTTGTTTACCTTAAACTCGCCTGAAAAGCATTTGCTTGGCATTACAGATGTTACCGTGGATTTTCCTACCTAGTCAGAGACATGAAAAAGTTTGTCGAAGATGCCCCTCAATTTGTTAGACATTTCCTTACCAAAACATAGTGCGAAACAAAAAAAACACAGTGAGATTCGAATCTGAAAGCATCTTTAAACGTCTACTTCACATGAAAAGACGCTAGTAGTAAAAAAGTGAAAAAGCCTCAGGTGTTTGTTTTAAACCTGAAGAGTTTTGCCATAGACACACTTTGAGTTTCTTTTAGCTCGCACTTGGATGTGGCACAGTGCACTTTATTGACATAAGTAATGATGTGGCAGTGTTGCAGACCTCGTCAAGCACTTTTACTCCCTCCTTCCCAACCAGCCCCTCCACAAAACTGGCTGCAGTAACATTGTGCAGTATACCTCCTGAAATAAATGTGCATGTTGTGGCTTTGTTTCAGGAAGAGACAGACCCCTGTCCAAACCACACCGGCTCAAAGAAACTCTCATAAGAATCCCGCCAGCCTTTATCAGAGCCTCTCCGCCTTCCGCATCAGGCTGTTGCTCGGCTTCCTCCTTGGCATTGTCAGGGCAACAAACAAAAAAAAGAACTTGCCTTCGAAAATAAGACAGAGGAAAAATAGTCTTCGTTTACAATATTTAAATGATTTTGGTAATCGTTTCAAGAAAGTTCCTGTAAAAGTTGATTTTAACCCCAACCGTCTATGTTTGGACATGGAACGTTTTTCATTGTAGGAAGTCGCCCACAGGCAGGGTGGCACACCGTCATTTTCGAGGTTTCTTCTATAAGTGAGTGCAGGGACAACCTTGTGGACTTTCCAGAGTCCCTATAGAAATCGCCCATTCCATGAGACCGTATGCCCGTTAAACGAATACTATCGGATAGTTTTGAAGTGAAATATTGAGAAAGGGAGGCATGCAGTCACAGTTTGCAAGTATGCATTATTGTTATTAGCATTCACAAAGTAATTAGACCAAATGTGGAAAAATCATGTATATTTTTTTTATAGTGCTACTCATAGTTCACTCAGTTCTGTGATCTGCAAGGTACACGTTCTTTGCAGCAGGCACATCAACCCTCTGTGCTACTTTACGATGAGCCAAAACTTCCACTAGACAACATTCCAAACTCTCACTAGTAGAAACATTAATCACCAGGGTTATCTTGACATTTTTATTGTTGCCTGAAACTTTCTGATGCACAAGGAATTATTTTTAAACACAGAGCCCCCTTCCAAAGTCAACGCCTGGTGCGGCTGCACCAGTTGCACCGCCCTAAAGCCAGTCCTACTCCCAGCAATGGGGCAGGGCAAGCATTTCCAAAAAATGGGGTCAGAGCTAACCTCATAGCCATTATATGAGGAACAAGATCTATATAAGTGGTGGGGTGTTATACTTCCCCCTAATTCCAGCAAGCAAAACAATTTAACAGATTTCTTGTAGATGATTTAAGGGGGAGTAGACTACTCCCATGAGAAATGCTTTTATTTTCTGTGATCAAATTTCTAAAACGCAGCAGACCCTTATGGGGCATTCATGAAATATTCCAGTACTTTTATGGTGCATCAGGGAAGCCTGGCTTTTCCCAGGAGTAAATCAGATATTTTTTTAAATGTCTTAAATCAGAAATAGCTTCTACTATACCAAGGTTCACATTTTTCATGGGTGAGCCCCTGGTCAATGAGTATATTCAATATGACAGTGCCAGAAATTTATCATGGATACTGCAGCCACAGTCAGGGGTACCTCTAAAAATTCCCTCCGGTATACAAGGGTTAGCATTATTGTCATTGACACCCCGATTAAAAGATTACAGGAAATCTTATGACAAAAGTTACCTTAAAAATATGAGTTTCAACATTTAGCTATGGACCCACCCCATATGCTAAGAATTACGTGCATCATGTCAGGGCCTTCGGCCAGGCATGGTGATGTGTCCCTGCCGCTGGACATGACTGGGTTAGCAGTTTTCTCAGTTACACAGTTCGAGACACCACAGCCATGGAGTCTTCATAGAAGCATGTCAGGGCCTGCAAATTGCCTTAGGTAACACCTCCCATCCATAAGCTGTTAGTGCCCTTGTCCATAAGGCAAGATTAACCTCTAGTATGCCAGACCAGCACCACGGATAACAAACATACGCACACATTTTCACTACATCTCTTGCACTCTTTTGTACCTTTGTACTCTGTCCAACACACACACACACTGCCACTCACACTTCCATTAGTAAATTTGCTTGTATTGTGTCAGAAAAGCTTGCCCTGCTGCTTTACCCTCCTTGCCTTTTAGTGAAACTCATAAAAACAGATTCTCTATAAGTTATTCAAAATAACAATATATTGCCTTGTCAATATTTGTTACAAGTATGATGTGAATGAAAAATGCACTTCCTTAAAATATCTGTGTGGGGCTTATATTTGGGTTCACTTGTGGATCAAGCAGTTGCAGTATTGGAAATAAACGAATCCACATTCTAACATGTAATATCACAGCATCCAACTGACCTTATGAAATGCTTGACTTCTTCGGGAACCATGGATTTCATCCAGTAACACATTACATTTTTGAGTTTTTGAGACCCAACTTGCAATGTAAAAGAAAACTACATGTCTCGGGATGAAGCATTATGGTGAATGGAAAGCCAGGAATAGCTGAATCCGACACACGTTCTTCAGCCCACCACCATACCCCAAAGCCTCCGTTCTCGTCTACCTCCTCGAGCCATCCCACATTCTCAGTCCACTCTCCCTTCTTGCACCAGCCCCGTTGTTGCAGATGGAATTAATTATGCATCTAGTACCATGGAAATAACAGGTACTTTTATGGATGCCTTTGTAGAAATATGCGTAGATTCATGAGAGTTGAGCAAGTTTTATATGTGCACAGTAAGAGGTGTGCTGTGCTCTAGTAAGTGCTGGCTGATGGTGAATAGTGTGAGGAATGCAGCAGGAGTGATGAGAGTGTAGGGTGAAAATGTGCCAATGTAAGTGTTGGGTGATCTGCATGAATGCAATGTGAGAGGAAGGCCCATGTAAGTGTCAGGTGAGAGGAGCGCATGCAGAAGTAGAGGAGCAAGTGCAAGGTGGTGTGAGCGGTGTAAATGCAGGATGAGTGGTGTGCCTGTGTGGTGCGGTGTGAATGGCAAGAATGAAGAGTGATCTGTGAGAGTGACTGGTGAGTGTATAGTGAGAGGAGTTAGTGCAGAGTAAGTGATGCGTTCCTATGAGTTCCGGCAGACTATTTTCCCTGTGAGCAGGCAGGATGAACAGGATGCCTGTATGAATGCAGGCTGGGAAGTTTGTCAGTGTGAGTGCAAGGTGAAAGGAGGAAGTGAAGGGTAAGTGGTGTGACTCCAGGGTGAGTGCTGTGCTTGTTTGTGTGATATGAGAGCAGGGTGAGTGTTGTGCTCATGTGAGTGAAGATGTGAGTGAAGTGTGAGCTGTGTGAGTTACAGGAGTGCCTGTGTGAATGCACAGTGAGCGATGTGAGAGTAGGGTGAGAGGAGTGACTGCAGTGTGAGTGATGTGACTTAGAGTTTGGGTGCGGGTGAAAGTGCAAAGTGAGAGAAATTAATGCATGGTGAGAAATGTGCTTGCTTGAGTGAGACTGCAAAGTGAGCAGTGAGAGTGACAGGTGAGTAAAGTGGCACATATGTGCAGGGTGAGTGGTGTGCTTGTGCAAGTGCAGGGTGAAAAGCGTGAGTTTATGGCGAGGGATGAGTGCATTGTGGTTGCTGTGAGTACAAGGTGAGCGGTGTGATCGTGTGAGCGCAGGGTAAGAGGAGGAAGACCGGCGTGAGTGTAGGGTAACAGTGTGAGTTCTGTCTGATGGCTGTGAGTGTAGGGTGAGCAGTGAAAGTGACAAGTTGACAAGTCAGTGGAGTGTTGTGCGTGCAGAGTGAGTGGTGTGCTCATGTGGGTGCAGAGTAGGAGGAGGGTGAGTTGGCATGAGTGCATGGTGAGCAGTGTGATTGCTGTGAGTGCAGGGTGAGCATGAAAGTGAAAGGTGAGCGATGAGAATGAGGTGTGAGAATGAAGGATGTATACCAAGACACCCGGAGTAACTCAGAATTGCATTGACGTGTGGGTTGAATATGCACAGTATAAAGCCAGGCCACAGATTGAAGCCTTTTGAATAAAAGTTGTGCTAGTAGAAGTAGTGCCCACAGAATGATCTCTGGGGTAGTGAATGAATTAAATTCCAGTTACAAAGGTGCTACATCTGTGGCAAGAAAACTGTTCAGTGTGCAATTGTGAATTTGGAAATTTTTCGGCAATCAGAGGTTACAGGCTCCTACTTAATCAATTAAAGGCTTTTAGTACTGATGCCCTGGGGCTTTAGTTTTCTGTTGCAAACAACATTAATAACCAAGTCCATTCCGTGAGCACTTGAACCCCTATGTGTTTGTGATCAATAATTGTCCATCACCTCTCAACACACAGTTCAATACTGTACATAAATGTTAGAGGTTATTAATATAGCATGCAATTAGTAAGACATTTTCCACAAGCAGGAGGCAGCCAGTACTGACTTATGCTATTTTAAAAACACTGGCATCAATGTACTCAGTGCACTTGCAGGAGGGTAAGGCTGATGGGTTGTATTCTGTTAACCCCTAGTGGTTCCCTGTTGACCCTTCCCAATGCATAGTAATGTAGAGTTATGTGTTCCAAAGTTCTTGCTGCAATGCATCACCTTTGCACTGCACCTTGTTTCCCTCTTCGCAGTCCTCTGCAGGCCAGGCCTGCTGTTTACAAGCTAGGGTGAGAGGCATGCTGCTTTTAGTGGTTTCTCATCCAACCAGCCCAAGGCAGTCCCACTCAGTGTTTGTGCACTGACTTGGCCAAGAAAGCTTCGGTGTCTGGTGCACATACTTGTGCCTCTGAAGGAAGGCTGTCATGGAACTCTGGTTGGTGAAGAGGCTCTGCTTCGCCGGAATCCTATGATGGTTGGGGTTCTTCAGTGGGAGATATTGCTCAGGCCCAAGAAGGAACCCAACACTCAAATAAAGTGAAGATCCCACCTCGCATCACAGTGGTGATCCAAATGGGGGTCAAAGTAACCACTGATTGCAGTAAGAAATCTGGATTTAATGTCAAGTTCTCAAGGTGCTTTGGTTTCTTCTGACAAGACTGCCAAATGTTGTCAGACTTTCTAAACACCAAGCCTCCCTTTTGCATCCTGATACAGTTCCACTGTCTGGGAAAACAACTTCACCCCGACTTGTGCACAGGAAGATGTCCGGGATGTCCAAATGGAACACATACGCCTTCATCACTGCTCCGCATACACACATACTGGATATACTACAATAGTAGCACACAACATACACTTGGACGGGATTAGGTGATATAACGGTATGTCACCCTCTTTTTGCGTTCCATTCTCTGTATACCTTCTATTTATGAGAATAGCCTCTTCTTTCTCACGCCCATCTGCCTCAATCCTTCTTATTGTAATTCTGCAATTGGCAGATAACTCCTTTCATCGATCACAACCTCTCCTCTTTAAAACCCTATGCCTGTAATCTAACATTAACTAATCTCTATCAGCCTATCTATCTCACCAACCATTCACCTGAAGCCACATAGCTGCCTCTAATTAGCACAACGCCCTGGTATTAATACATACCAAAATTAATAGAGTAAATGCATGCACTGTTTCTTGAGAGCACATTACTAATCACAATAACTAACAATAACAACTAACCTTGGGTCCCAGAGTAGCATTCTACTCGCCGTAAAGCGCTCAATGCCTCGTCAGGGGTAGTAATTGCAACATAAATCCAATTACAGCTACAGGTACGTTGAATTTTTTGGAGGGGGGAGAGGGGTGGGGAATCACAGGAAAATCTTTTTTGTGAGTGCTTCACAAACACTCCTGCTTCTGAGCACATCCCATGGGCACCAGTGTCTCAAAACCTCTCCACACAGCCTGGGAGTGCTGATAATTCTCTGGACTGAAGCATGCTGCTGACAAGGCGCGGCTGGTTAATTTGGGCGAAGGAGCCACGCCCCTACACCTTTTGCCCCGTACTAACAGTGTACTCCGGTTGAACAAAGGTAAGCCTGATAGATACTGTTCGCTTTCAGGTCAGGCAGTCAGGAGCCAGACATGCGCATTTAGCGCTGGCTTCTGGCTGCCTGGACTGAACTCTGCTGGGCTGAGGAAGTCACAGCTCCTATGGGCATGATGTCCTCAGCTCAGCAAAGTTTCCTGAGGCCCTCCCCTCAGTAACGAGGGGTAGCGTTACTGATTGTCTCACACCTGGGTGCTTCAGTTTTAAGCCTTGAAGCGCCCAGTGTTGAGTGTCAATTAGTGACACTTCATCACAAAGTGGGGTGTGGTCAGTAATCTCACTGACCCCATCCCACTCTGAGATGATGTTGGGAGTGCTGCCTTCCCTCATTCGCTGACCATAGGTCTGCAAATGAGGGAAGGCAGCAGTCCCGAGCCATCTGGAACTGCCGAGGCAGAGCTGGCTGTAGGTAAGTGTGTGTTTTGTTTTCTTTTTAAATTATTGTTTGACGTGTGCGTGTATGTATGAATGTTTAGGAAAGAGTGTTGTAAATGAATGTGTTTGTGTACTTATGTGGGAATGCATGGTTGTGAGTGTTATGTGTATGTGTGCGTGTGTGTGTGCCCTGTGTGCTCCTCCCTCCAAATGTTACCGGCCGCCACTGCTGCTGACAGTTCTTCCTGTTTACAGTCCTTGCAGTCTTCCTTTTCTGGATAGCTTCTCATTTGTACAAGGGCACCTACAGCACCCTTCCTTAACACTCATTAAGCTCTTTCCTTCAAAGCAGACTCAATGCACTTGTTCTCCTAGCAGGTTGCAGAACTTTCAAGTTTGTTCCTAGCACCTGGCAAAGTGGATTTGTCAGTCAGAGACTCCATACCGTCGCGCACAGAAGAGTTTCTTGTTCTTCACTGATGAGGGACCTTGGATTCTGGTTCCAGAGAAAGCCTGGCACGTTGGCTATTGGTGTCTGGCCCGTACTTATAGCAAGTCAGCAGGAAAACTCAGCTCTGTGACCTTTTTCAGACAGTCCCTGTCTTTGGTGTATTCCTTACAGCCATTGCGTTTGTTTCAGTGCCAGCAGGAAGGCAGGGTCATGTTGGGTGTTTCCTACCAGGGAATTCTTATCCTGGAGGTTTCCTGTCAGAGGAAACCCAAAGCTATGGCACAAAAGATGGAGAGGCTTCTCCATTCAATGCCCCTCAACTTGCTGTGGGTAACACTGTTAGGGAGGAATGGAGCTGGAGGGGGGCAAAGGGTTTCCCAACATTACAAAATGACCTTAGTCTCCTTCATGCCAATGCTTAGAGTCTGGTCCACCACAAAGGGCTTCCGTAATGCATTAGAGGAACTCTTAAAATTCATAATGATGTCTGGGCTCTCTCCTACCTTATTCATTTTGCCAGTACAGGAAATCAAAATGGATTCCTGAGTGACCACAGCCTCATGTAGCATTTAAACTCCACACACATCCTACTTGACATACATAAGCTACACACTCATAAGTCATCCATGTCTATGGTCCCAGCATTCCAAGAGAATTTTGAGGATTATTTTCACAGTGGGGGACGTGCACCTCTAAAAGGGGGACTCCACTGGAATTCCATCACTTGATTTCCTCTTCCATCTCAGCACATTGTCAGCAAAACCGCATCAGATACACATAATCCTCCACCCAGATGTTGTCATGCTGAGTGCCACACTGCCTTTATTGTTTAATAGATTCAAGCATCCTCTAGCATACCTGTTGCACCATTGGCTGTCTGGAGATGCTACAGAAGTAATTCCTGAGTTTCAATTGGAGAGCACAGTATGAATCGTCCTAGTAGGTGCTCCTTCCTTACTTCTGAAAATCTACATTTACTATGGATATTGTAATCGCTCAGCAGAGTTTGGGATGCCTGTACATCATCTTCATGGACAATGTGTGTTGTAATGGTAAGCACTACTAACAGCACAATACAAAAAAGCTCTTCACTTTAGACATTGAAATGATGGGTCTCATTTGATGAACTGTTAGCAGGCTTAAAACAGAGTAACAATCACATTTGACTACAAACATAATGTGAATATTTCTTTTAATACCAGTGGGTAGGAATGGGGAGCAGTGCTTTCTCGCCCTAAGGAAATTGCTAAACTTGTATATTTAGTGAAAGCAGCTTCGGGTGTGACCTCCAATATCTATGTCAGGGGCTCTCTCAACCTGGCAGTGGAAGTCAATTCAATTCAAAAACCTTTATTCGACTGTCTGGAATACAGTCATAAAAGTACAAAGAAAAACAAGTGTATTATTTTGCATTGTGGAAGTCAATAGGGGGAATAAAAGAGCTCATTTACAGCATCTTTTCTACTGTCCAGCCCCAATAGAGTCCTCCTACTGCCCATTTCCTCTGCCCTCTCTCAGGACCCTACCCTGCTCACCTGTGTTCTGTTCGGTTTTCCATCCTTTCCTCTCTCTGCTGTGTCAGGTGGGGGGTGGGACCTTCCCTCCTCTCTTTGCCACAGTTGGGGAGACTGCATACAATTTCATACTAGACTGCTGAACTTGCACTCCTTTCCCCAGCAATCTCCTCCATACACTGCCTGCATTGAATTGTCAAAATCATTCACTCTTATGCTGAGTGCCATAGAAATAGTCTCCTGGTCTCCCACCTGTTACAGGCACTCTTGCCAGCTCCAGACTCTGTGGCTCCTGCACTGGAAAACTGCAAATCTGAACAAGAGTTCAAGCATCAATTGCAAGATGGTCACCACTGTTTTAAACTACAAAAACATGGATTCAGGTTCACATCTGCCCAGCTGTGGCCTAGGAAAATCTTTGGTCTATAAAGTTTAGCACTTTGAATTTACAAAATGCAACCCTTGCTGGCAACAGATATCAGCTACAAAAAATGTGCTGAACATAACTGAAAATAATCAAACTCGTTTCAATGAAGAATGTACCACATGTCTATACCTGCTGCACAAAATATTTTCTGGTACTGTAGAACTTTTTAACAGTGCTCACACATGCTTGTGATCACTTCTGACCAATTACCAACAACAAAGTGTGACTGAAGGTAACAAAATAACTAACCTTAACAGAGGTCAACAATGAGAGAAATTATTCTGAGTTTAGCTCATATATTTGCAGAAGCTGTTAAGTTACTCATCCCCCAGAGTCCAAACTTTGAGCCCTATGAGTTATCTATCCTACAGCATTTCAAATGATTGGGGTATTGCCAGAGGTTCATTAGTCAGGTTATGAACTCCAAGCTTTAAATCCCACAGAGAATGACCCCACCGTCCTTAAACTGGATTGTCTATAAGGCACTGAACACCACTATAAAATGTGGCGGCAGCAATTTGCATGTGGAAGAACAGGCGCTTCAACAGCTGAGCACTGATTTTGAGGCTAGCAATAATGTTCACAAAGTTGCAAGTTTAACAAAAGCTTGTACATTTGTAAAACAGTTAAAATTGAATTAAATGCTTAAAACTTAATGCCCCTATATGAAAATAGTTATTCTGGTTTAAAAGATTCCAACAAAGCAGTATGTCATAGCTCTGGGAAACCAACATTAAGAACTAAATTACAACAAAAATGAAAATTAAGTAACAATATATTCTTAACAAAAAGTTCTCTTACAGACTCTGTAAACAAAAACAAATGGCCGGTATTTTTTATTTTTTTTTGTGAAAAGTTGTTGGTCCTACTTGTGAGATGCCTTTGACTACATGCATTTCGCCACTGTGGCAGTAAAAATAAAATAAAAAATAAGAAATAGTGAATAGGCAGAGTGGGGACACAGGGGATACTGGAATCGGTCAACAAAATCTCCTTAACCAGTTCCAAAGGAATATAAAAGCTCTTTTGAAGACCTGTGAACAACGTGTGTGTGTCGGAGATAAGACGTCAGACATAGCCGCTCCAGCTGCAGCAGCAGCCCGAGCTGAGACACACCACTGAGGGAGGGGGGCAGGAAGGGGGGGCTACATTTCTTTTAGCCCCATCAAGTGTGCAGCCTGATCACAGGTAACTGGAGGCAAGACACAGGGCAAGTGCAGGGCCATTATGCATAGTGATTTCGTGCGCTAATGTCCCTGTTAATCACAGAAGGGAGAGGGGAATTTCCCCTCGCCCGCCCCCACTCCTGTCACCCTTGTTCCCGCACTCAAAACTCTGGGGGAAATATCCCCCTCCTCCCCCACACTTCCTACGCCCATGGTTTCAGAGACAATCTGCCCGATGATGAGGGTTCTTGAGAATGTCGAGCGCCCATCGGAATTCATGTTTCTCGAGCATACTCACAATAGGCACATGCAGTCCAGTCGCTCGTTTTGCTGATACTCCGTATTGGTTTCCATGGCTTCTTGAGAAAGATTTGAACTGGGACTTTGAGACCTAATACCCTCTATGTTTCATGCACACCACTGCCCTTAAATATGTATTCCCTGTGGATACTTAAATGACTGGAAGATTATCCACGGCCAGGAGAAATACACCGATATTTCAACCTCGGGCTGCCACAGGTCTTCACAGTGGTGGATAGCGTTGAATTGTATCATGCAACGTTTTTTAATGTATCTATGTGCAAGACAAATTTGAGCATTGTCAGACAATCTTTAGGTGTATTTTTCTAGGCTCCATTTTGATAATATGCCTAGATTCTAGGGTGATTGTTGGTTACTGTGATTGTAAGTGTATACTGTTTTGTATCATCAGGCACCGGCAGTGCTTGAAGTTTGCTGACATAGTGTCTTTGGGTAACATACTGCTACCAGATCCTGGTGTGTGGTGTCGTGAGATACTGCCTGAGAGAAATTGGGTTGTTGGTTGACTGGGGTGTGAGCCCTGGTCAAGAAACAGCTACAATCCCTGGCAGGGTGAACCACAAAAAGTTACTAAATTAACCTATGCTTAACCCTCGGTAGCTTGGCTCAAAAGGCAGTCAGTCTTAACTTAGAGGCAATGTGTAAAGTATTTATGCAGTGAATATTGGGGAGAAGCACACCTTCTTATAAAACCTTTCTAAGTGTTTTTTAGTTATAACAGCTTTTCGTAAATGATCTATGCGTGCTACAGTGGTAGCTCGTTTGTCCTCACGTGCCAACAATAAACCAACCTACCTCGAGTGAAATCACACTCGACCACTGTGCACTGTTGCGAAACTCTTTTAGTTTTTATTTTTCAATTATTTTTTAAATTTTCATTTTCAAAATCAATTTCAATTTGAAGTTTAAACACACTTTTTCAAATCAAAACAATATGAACATAATTTTTCTGTTAGTTCGACTTTTTAAACATCTGACAGCAGAAATGATATGATAGCAAAACATTTCAAATTATCCTTTACAATCTTCAAATAGATGCCCGATGCATTTCGAGCCTAACAAGGCTCTTCCTCCGGGGCCTGAAATCTAAGCAAATGAAACATGTGTTTTAGAAAACAGATCGGCAGAATGGGGGACCAACAGGTTTGAATATAATGCATATGGGTGCTCAAAGTTAAAGAACCTCCACCTCTCTCCACGTGATAGATGTGAAAGGCGCTTACCCTCCTCGTTTCGTGACTCAAAACAATCTCCTAAGATATGGAAAATATATACAGACCAGCGTCATGCTAATGCATAATAACAAAAAGAAGAAATGCGACTCAAGGTGCTTCGAAGAAGCTGACTCACCCTCGGTGAAAAAATGCTGTCCTCGTCAATTCTACGGAAAACAACAAAACAAAACTGAGTGAACCTGTACTTGCACGATATTTATCTGCAAGCCGCTGGACTAAATTCATTACCTTGCTTGCTCATCCGACTTTCTCCTCTGCCGTTTCAACTCACGCCGCTTGTTCCCAGCGTTTGTGTACACGAACAAGACTTTCGTCTTTACGTATCGTGACCTCAGATGTTTTGACCAATCAGAGAGAAACTAGCCTCGGTTCCCGGAAGACGACAACTAGAACGTACTCTGCTTAACAGAAGCGGCTCAACTTCCTCATGCCCTATCACGTGAACAACTTCCGCATGATGCACCAAACAGGTGCATTCTGCTTAGCTTCTAAGTACGAGAAAAACACTGCATGACTATCAATACGGTCTATGTTGGACGCCATTGTGACGACGCTGTGAAAGACAAAAGTGAATAAATAAAATATTGAAAACGAGGTCAAGTGGTCATGCAATAACGTGATGTGTGACATTAAGGTGAATGGAGTGGTAATATGATTGACAGTATCAGAAACCAACCGGAAGTACATGCATTTACGTATGATGGTTACATTAATACATTTTTCACAAGAAACATTATTCACAGAAAACACGAAAAATCAATTTTTTCATTTAACCCCTTGGGATCTTGTGTCCCTAGTCTTTTAATCCAATAGATTTCTCTCTGTAAGAGAGATCTGGTCAAATCTGTACCTTCAAAGTGGTGAACTTGTTCTAGAACTGAAAACTGCAGTTGGGCTATACTGTGCTTAGCCTCCAACCAGTGAACTGCTAAGGGACTCTTGGTGGACTGGTTCCTAATGGTACTTTTATGTTCGGTAATTCTGACTTTTAGTTTGCGTTCTGTTTTACCAACATAAAGTTTCCCGCATGGGCACTTGATGTAGTAAACTAAAGTGTTAGAGTTACAGTCTGCATTATGGTATAGTGGTATGGTTTTCCCTGTTTGTGGATGATACATGGTTGTTCCTACTATAACATTATTGCAGTGTACGCAATTGCCACATCTTTTCATGCCCTTATAGGAGGAAATCTGTTTTTGTTTCAGTTTTGGTTTTAATAGTTCTTTCAAATTTTTTGATCTAGTGTATGCAAAGATTGGTTTTTGATCATAGATTCCATTAAACTCGCCTTCATTTTGCAAAAGTGGCCAGTGACGGTTCACTATGTTTTTAATCTTGTGAGAACTTGTGGAAAATTTTGATACAAAAACATGTCTTTCCAACTTTTGTTTGGGTCTCTGTTGCAACAGGTTGATTCTGTCACATGCTTTTATTCGATCTCTGGTCTTGTCCAGGATTTCTTTCGGATATCCTCTTTCTTCATATTTGCTCTGTTGTATGTCCAGATGTTTTTCTAAGTCTGAATCTTTTGAACAAATTCTTTTGATCCTCATGAACTGCGAGAGGGGTAAATTATTTTTCAGATTTTGAGGATGGAAACTTTGGAATAGCAATGCATTATTTACATCGGTGTCCTTACGGAAGACTTCTGTATGTAGTTCCAAGTTTTCTAGGCTGATTGCCACATCTAGAAATGAGATCCTTTTGTCGCTTATATTGAAAGTGAACTGTATATGTTCATTATACTGGTTAAGTTGAGCCAATTTGTTTTCAAATAGACTTTTCTCTGAGTTCCAGATAACAAAAATGTCATCTATACATCTGCAGTAAATCACTGCATGGTTAATCCAATCTTTATCTGAATACATATGGTCTGATTCGAATTTGGCCATAAACGTGTTAGCGTATGCAGGAGCCCCTGCAAATCCCATAGAAGTTCCTTGTTGTTGTAGGAAGAAACGTTCTTCCCATTGAAAATAACTGTGGTACAAGCAGTAATGGAGGATTTCCAAAATGAACACTTTATCTGCTCTGATTGAAGGTTGGCTCAGCAGAGCCCATTCAACAGCCTCCAAACCGCCTTGGTGGGGAATGGATGTGTATAATGATTTTACATCGATGGTACATAGTAACATCCTGTTGTTCATTGTGATGGCTTGAAGTTTCAATAGGAAATCAGTAGAGTCTTTTACATATGAAGGCCACTGTTGTACAAAAGGTTGTAAAAATTTGTCTATATACTGTCCAAGGGGTTCGAAGATGGTACCGCACCCTGTAACTATTGGTCTCATGGGTGGATCTTTTAAGTCTTTATGTATTTTTGGGAGCATATATAAACGTGGTCTCCTCGGGTGTTCCACTGTCAAGAATTGTTTGGTGGTGGAGGTAATATGTCCCAATTCTAAGGATTTTTCCAGAATGATTAGTAAAGTTGTTCTAAGTTCATTTGTTGGATCTTTATCTAATTGTAGATACGTTGAGGTGTCTGAGACATGTTCTTCAACTTTATCCATGTAAAATTTTTTGTTCATCACAACAATTGCCCCGCCTTTATCAGCTTTTTGGATCGAAATATCCAGGTTGTCTTGCAATGACTTCAAAACATTTCTATCTTGGATGGAAAGATTCTTCTTTTTACTGCTTTGTAAGTTGATTTTCTGAAGATCATTGCGAACTGATCTCTCAAAGGCATCTAGAATTTTGTGGGAAACCGGTGTCTGAAACTTTGATTTAGGATGAAATTCCATGAATTCTGCCTCTTCTTTTTGAGAAGGAGCAGGGATAACATTAGTGAAAAAATGTCTCAATCTTAATACTCTCATGAACTTAAATAACAAAACTTCACAATCAAGAAGGTTGGTGGTGTAAGTAGGAACAAATCCTAAGCCTTTATTCAAAACTCTTGTTTGTTGAGAGGATAAGTTAATGTCTGAGATGTTTACAACCAGATTTACTTCTGGCTCCTTGTGCTTGTTTTTTTTTAAGACTTCTCCTTGTTTTCCTGTGGATTTCGACGTTCCTGGTGGTTGACTGGAATCCGCAGTCCTGGACAAAAAAGGCTGGTTAGACCCGGAGGCTTGTGCCCCTCCTTCATCAGGTGTTTTCGATAATGTTGATTCCCCTGGTAATTGTGTTCGTACTGAAGGTCTGTTGGCTGTTAGTTCTGAATCTGACACTGAACTCTCTTCTGATGACACATTTGTCTTCTTCTTAGGGTAAACTCTTCGTTGGGCGTATACTTCCGCCCATGTATACACCTCTTGTAATTTGTAATCTAGTGTATCCCTTTTAAATTTTCTCAGTTTACCTTCTTGGATTTCTTTTGTATGTTTATCCAACCTCATATTGATTTCTTCAAGGGATTTGTCCCAATCAACTTTATCCATTCTTTCTTCCAAGTTAGCCTTAATTTCTTCAATTTCTTTTGAGAGCTCATTGATAGCTTTGGCTAATTCCTCTACCAATAACAAAATTAAGTCCAGGCTGCATTTGTTTAAAATCGAATACCATCTCTCCATGAAATCTTTGTTTAAATGAAACCGAAATAGCATGGGTTTGATAGACAACCTCAAACCTCTGGGAATACGTTTAACTCGGTGATATTGTATCAACGTCGATGCATGTAGTTTCTGGTTGATCTCTCTTCTTGCCAGAAATTCAAAATGTTTTAACTGTTGCATAATCATGGTCCCTTGTGCGTCAGCTGTTTTGATCTCTTGAATCAATGAATAAATGTCAGATGCTTCTTCAGGTGTATACGCTAGAGTACTTGCTCTGTGCTCAGTTGTATTTGAAATGGCATCAAATTGCATGTTGGGTGCTTTCTCTCAGTGGGCAAAGTATCAGAAATGAATATTGGGGAGAAGCACACCTTCTTATAAAACCTTTCTAAGTGTTTTTTAGTTATAACAGCTTTTCGTAAATGATCTATGCGTGCTACAGTGGTAGCTCGTTTGTCCTCACGTGCCAACAATAAACCAACCTACCTCGAGTGAAATCACACTCGACCACTGTGCACTGTTGCGAAACTCTTTTAGTTTTTATTTTTCAATTATTTTTTAAATTTTCATTTTCAAAATCAATTTTAATTTGAAGTTTAAACACACTTTTTCAAATCAAAACAATATGAACATAATTTTTCTGTTAGTTCGACTTTTTAAACATCTGACAGCAGAAATGATATGATAAGCAAAACATTTCAAATTATCCTTTACAATCTTCAAATAGATGCCTGATGCATTTCGAGCCTAACAAGGCTCTTCCTCCAGGGCCTGAAATCTAAGCAAATGAAACATGTGTTTTACAAAACAGATCGGCAGAATGGGGGACCAACAGGTTTGAATATAATGCATATGGGTTTCTTCAGAAGGGCGCTAAGTTCGGCATGTTTCCAGCTTTCTGGGAAGGTGGCGGAGTTGAGGGAGCAGTTGATGACGTCTCAGAGATGGGGTGCGATGATGGAGTCTGCTTTGTTGAAGATGTGGTGGGGACATGGGTCGGTTGGCGATCCTGAGTGGATGGAGTTCATCAGGCGGATGGTGTCTTCAGTGGTGATTGGGTTCCAGGTGCAAAGGTTGATAGAGGGGGGTTTTGGTTCGGAGGTAGGTGGAGCGGACTGGTCTCCGGACTGGTTTTCAAAGCTGTTATGTATGTCGGCGATTTTGTTGTGGAAGAATGAGGCTAGGGAGTCGCAAAGGTCTTGGGAGGGAGTGATGTCGTTGGTGCCGGCGGTGGGGTTGGTAAATTCTTTGACGATGTTGAATAGTTCCTTGCTGTTATGGGCGTTGTTGTCAAGACGATCCTTGAATGCTGATTTCTTGGTGGATCGGATCAGTTGGTGGTGTTTGCGGGTGGCGTTCTTGAAGGTGGTCAGGTTGTCAGCGGTTGGGTTTTTTCTCCAGGCTTTCTCGAGGGTGCGACAGAACTTCTTGGATTTCTTAAGGTCATCGTTGAACCGGGGGGCTTTTTTGCTACCTTGTTTGATTTGATGGTTTTTCAAGGGTGCTAGTTCGTCAGCGCTGTGGGTGATCCATTGTGTGAGGTCAGTGGCTGCTTGGTTTGGGTCCGATGAATTGGTGGGAGGGTTATGGTGGAGCGATGTGAAAAGCTGGTCGGTGGTAATTTTGTTCCAGTTTCTTCGGGGAACTGGTTGTGGGAGGTTGTGGGTTGTGGTCTTTTTGTAGTTGAAGTGAACGCAGCTGTGGTCCGTCCAAGGGAGAGTTGTGGTGTGGTTGAAGGAGATGTGCTTGCTGGAGGTGAAGATTGGGTCGAGTGTGTGTCCGGCATAGTGGGTGGGGGAATCAACAAGTTGTTCAAGTCTGAGGTTGGCCAGGTTGGCCAGCAGGGTGGTGGTGTTGCTGTCGTTTTTCTTTTCCAGATGGAAGTTGAGGTCTCCCAATAGGATGTAGTCCTCGGAGGGGAGGGCGTGTGGGCTGATGAAGTCAGTGATGTCTTCAGTGAATTGTGTGCGTGGTCCCGGTGGCCTGTAGATGATGGTGCCTCTGAGTGTGGTCTTGGGGTCGGTGTGGATCTGGAAGTGAAGATGTTCGGCGTTAGCGAGGTTGTTGTCGGAGCTGGTCGTGACGCGGATGGTGTTCTTATGGACGATGACGATGCCTCCTCCTGTTTGGTTGGTGCGGTCCTTTCGGATGATCTTGTATCCGTCCGGGATAGCTATGGCGATGTCAGGAGCTGATAAGGTGTTCATCCAGGTTTCTGTAAGGAAGGCGACGTCTGGCGATGTAGAGTCGAATAGGTTCCAGAGGTCAATGGCGTGTCTGTGGACCGAACGGGTGTTGAGTAGGATGCATTTCAGGTGATTAGTGTTGGAGCTCTGTTTGGAGGTAGTGGATTTGGTGTGGGTCTTGATGCTGTCGAACTTACAGGAGCGGCAGGTGAAGGGTCCCTGTGTGTGTCCTGGGCGGCTTGGTAGCAGTTTGGGAATCGGCCAGGGTTAAGTGCTGAGAGGGTAGTGGCGTCGTACGTTAAGCGGGTGGAGTGGATTTTGCGGGGGACAGGGGGTCTGGCGCTGGGCACGGTCCAGGCGAGGACGGGCGTAGACGGGCTTACCTTTGGCGTGCCTTCGGCGCGCATGGGGCGCAACCGCTGCGCGTGAACGCTGCGCGCAAATGCATCTGGCATAAGTGGGGACTGGAGGGGGCGGAGCGAGGGAGGAGCAGCTGGGAGGGGGGAGCGGGGTGGAGAAGACGGGCTCCGAGTCACAACAACAACAAAATGGCAGCAAAAGCGAAACCGGAATAGGTTGGGGCACAAATATGAATTACGCTGTGGGCAGTGGCACTGGCACAATCAGGCACGATTAATTATTTCAATTCTATCATATAATGCGAGCGCTACTACACAAAACTGGCCCAGACACTCTTTAAGGTAATGCGAGCGATGTACAGGAAGTCGAAAATACCCCAATGCGAGCAATGCACAAATGAGAACACAAGCAGGCACTAGTTCTAATGAAGGCAGCAAAGCAATGCGAGCAGACAATAACGATACCCAGGAGAGACCAGGGGGCGAGGGGAGCGACCGCTTCTGATGGAGTCAGGACGGTCACAGCGTTGCACAAGACGGGGCGAGCCTTAGCAGTCAGTGGGAGGGAGGAGCAGCTGGGAGGCGGGAGCGGGGCGGAGAGGACGAGCTCCGAGTCACAACAACAACAAAATGGCAGCAAAAGCGAAACCGGAACAGGCTGGGGCACAAATACGAACCACGCTGTGGGCAGTGGCACCGGCACAATCAGGCACAATCAATTATTTCAATTCTATCATATAATGCGAGCGCTACTATACAAAACTGGCCCAGACACTCTTCAAGGTAATGCGAGCGATATACAGGAAGTCGAAAATACCCCAATGCGAGCAATGCACAAATGAGAACACAAGCAGGCTCCAGTTCTAATGAAGGTAGCAAAGCAATGCGAGCAGACAACAACGATACCCAGGAGAGACCAGGGGGGCGAGGAGAGCGACCGCCTCCGATGGAGTCAGGACGACCATAACATAGGGCCCCAGAGCCCCCACGGTGTCCCTTGCTCATTGCACCATCAGGATTCAAGCAAGCCGGGCCGAAGACGGCTGGAATGCCAGAAACCGGTCCCCGGAAGCTTGTTTCCTTCCCAGTGTAAGAATTGGCTTTTGTAGTCTGGTCTGCCCTGTTCCCATGATGCACTGGGCCAGGGACAGACTAATTTGCATACAGCCAGGTTCTGAAACTGGGATGGTGCAATGAGCTAAAAAACGGTGTTGGATCTAGCCCTGATCTTTTGACTGGGTGAGAGTACTCTGCTTAATTCAGAGACTCTGTCCATCACCACCCCTTGTTGTAAATAATTTTGTCCACCCTAAGCGTGGAAGGGTATACTCAGATGTGAGTCCCTTGCTCATTGCACCATCAGGATTCAAGCAAGCCGGGCCGAAGACGGCTGGAATGCCAGAAACCGGTCCCCGGAAGCTTGTTTCCTTCCCAGTGTAAGAATTGGCTTTTGTAGTCTGGTCTGCCCTGTTCCCATGATGCACTGGGCCAGGGACAGACTAATTTGCATACAGCCAGGTTCTGAAACTGGGATGGTGCAATGAGCTAAAAAACGGTGTTGGATCTAGCCCTGATCTTTTGACTGGGTGAGAGTACTCTGCTTAATTCAGAGACTCTGTCCATCACCACCCCTTGTTGTAAATAATTTTGTCCACCCTAAGCGTGGAAGGGTATACTCAGATGTGAGTCCCTTGCTCATTGCACCATCAGGATTCAAGCAAGCCGGGCCGAAGACGGCTGGAATGCCAGAAACCGGTTCCCGGAAGCTTGTTTCCTTCCCAGTGTAAGAATTGGCTTTTGTAGTCTGGTCTGCCCTGTTCCCATGATGCACTGGGCCAGGGACAGACTAATTTGCATACAGCCAGGTTCTGAAACTGGGATGGTGCAATGAGCTAAAAAACGGTGTTGGATCTAGCCCTGATCTTTTGACTGGGTGAGAGTACTCTACTTAATTCAGAGACTCTGTCCATCACCACCCCTTGTTGTAAATAATTTTGTCCACCCTAAGCGTGGAAGGGTATACTCAGATGTGAGTCCCTTGCTCATTGCACCATCAGGATTCAAGCAAGCCGGGCCGAAGACGGCTGGAATGCCAGAAACCGGTCCCCGGAAGCTTGTTTCCTTCCCAGTGTAAGAATTGGCTTTTGTAGTCTGGTCTGCCCTGTTCCCATGATGCACTGGGCCAGGGACAGCCTAATTTGCATACAGCCAGGTTCTGAAACTGGGATGGTGCAATGAGCTAAAAAACGGTGTTGGATCTAGCCCTGATCTTTTGACTGGGTGAGAGTACTCTGCTTAATTCAGAGACTCTGTCCATCACCACCCCTTGTTGTAAATAATTTTGTCCACCCTAAGCGTGGAAGGGTATACTCAGATGTGAGTCCCTTGCTCATTGCACCATCAGGATTCAAGCAAGCCGGGCCGAAGACGGCTGGAATGCCAGAAACCGGTCCCCGGAAGCTTGTTTCCTTCCCAGTGTAAGAATTGGCTTTTGTAGTCTGGTCTGCCCTGTTCCCATGATGCACTGGGCCAGGGACAGACTAATTTGCATACAGCCAGGTTCTGAAACTGGGATGGTGCAATGAGCTAAAAAACGGTGTTGGATCTAGCCCTGATCTTTTGACTGGGTGAGAGTACTCTGCTTAATTCAGAGACTCTGTCCATCACCACCCCTTGTTGTAAATAATTTTGTCCACCCTAAGCGTGGAAGGGTATACTCAGATGTGAGTCCCTTGCTCATTGCACCATCAGGATTCAAGCAAGCCGGGCCGAAGACGGCTGGAATGCCAGAAACCGGTCCCCGGAAGCTTGTTTCCTTCCCAGTGTAAGAATTGGCTTTTGTAGTCTGGTCTGCCCTGTTCCCATGATGCACTGGGCCAGGGACAGACTAATTTGCATACAGCCAGGTTCTGAAACTGGGATGGTGCAATGAGCTAAAAAACGGTGTTGGATCTAGCCCTGATCTTTTGACTGGGTGAGAGTACTCTGCTTAATTCAGAGACTCTGTCCATCACCACCCCTTGTTGTAAATAATTTTGTCCACCCTAAGCGTGGAAGGGTATACTCAGATGTGAGTCCCTTGCTCATTGCACCATCAGGATTCAAGCAAGCCGGGCCGAAGACGGCTGGAATGCCAGAAACCGGTCCCCGGAAGCTTGTTTCCTTCCCAGTGTAAGAATTGGCTTTTGTAGTCTGGTCTGCCCTGTTCCCATGATGCACTGGGCCAGGGACAGACTAATTTGCATACAGCCAGGTTCTGAAACTGGGATGGTGCAATGAGCTAAAAAACGGTGTTGGATCTAGCCCTGATCTTTTGGCTGGGTGAGAGTACTCTGCTTAATTCAGAGACTCTGTCCATCACCACCCCTTGTTGTAAATAATTTTGTCCACCCTAAGCGTGGAAGGGTATACTCAGATGTGAGTCCCTTGCTCATTGCACCATCAGGATTCAAGCAAGCCGGGCCGAAGACGGCTGGAATGCCAGAAACCGGTCCCCGGAAGCTTGTTTCCTTCCCAGTGTAAGAATTGGCTTTTGTAGTCTGGTCTGCCCTGTTCCCATGATGCACTGGGCCAGGGACAGACTAATTTGCATACAGCCAGGTTCTGAAACTGGGATGGTGCAATGAGCTAAAAAACGGTGTTGGATCTAGCCCTGATCTTTTGACTGGGTGAGAGTACTCTGCTTAATTCAGAGACTCTGTCCATCACCACCCCTTGTTGTAAATAATTTTGTCCACCCTAAGCGTGGAAGGGTATACTCAGATGTGAGTCCCTTGCTCATTGCACCATCAGGATTCAAGCAAGCCGGGCCGAAGACGGCTGGAATGCCAGAAACCGGTCCCCGGAAGCTTGTTTCCTTCCCAGTGTAAGAATTGGCTTTTGTAGTCTGGTCTGCCCTGTTCCCATGATGCACTGGGCCAGGGACAGACTAATTTGCATACAGCCAGGTTCTGAAACTGCGATGGTGCAATGAGCTAAAAAACGGTGTTGGATCTAGCCCTGATCTTTTGACTGGGTGAGAGTACTCTGCTTAATTCAGAGACTCTGTCCATCACCACCCCTTGTTGTAAATAATTTTGTCCACCCTAAGCGTGGAAGGGTATACTCAGATGTGAGTCCCTTGCTCATTGCACCATCAGGATTCAAGCAAGCCGGGCCGAAGACGGCTGGAATGCCAGAAACCGGTCCCCGGAAGCTTGTTTCCTTCCCAGTGTAAGAATTGGCTTTTGTAGTCTGGTCTGCCCTGTTCCCATGATGCACTGGGCCAGGGACAGACTAATTTGCATACAGCCAGGTTCTGAAACTGGGATGGTGCAATGAGCTAAAAAACGGTGTTGGATCTAGCCCTGATCTTTTGACTGGGTGAGAGTACTCTGCTTAATTCAGAGACTCTGTCCATCACCACCCCTTGTTGTAAATACTTCTGAAGAAACCCACAGCAGACCCCACTGAACTTAAGAACTACCGCCCCATCTCGCTCCTCCCATTCCCTGCCAAAGTCATTGAGAAGGCCGGCAACAATCAGCTCGCCGCCTTCCTCGAATCCAACAAATCCCTCGACCCCTCACAGTCAGGCTTCCGAGCCAAACACAGCACCGAAACCGCCCTCATCACAGCAACAGACGACATTTGAACACTACTGGACAACGGAGAAACAGCTGCCCTCATCCTACTTGACCTCTCCGCAGCCTTCGACACAGTCTGTCATAGCACCCTCATACAACGTCTCAGCAACGTCGGAATACAAGAGAAAGCATTGGATTGGATCATCTCGTTCCTCGCCGGAAGAACCCAAAGAGTCCGCCTCCCCCCTTTTAGATCAGAAGCCACCGAAGTCATCTGCGGCGTACCACAAGGATCATCACTCAGTCCCACCCTCTTCAACGTATACATGAGTCCCCTCGCATCCATCGCGCGCTAACACAACCTCAACATCATCTCCTACTCAGACGACACCCAGCTGATCCTCTCCCTCACCAAAGACCCAAACACCGCCAAAACCAACCTACACGAAGGGATGAAAGAAGTAGCCGAGTGGATGAAGAACAGCCGTTTAAAACTGAACTCGGACAAAACGGAAGTCCTCATCTTAGGATCATCCCCCTCCGCCTGGGACGACTCATGGTGGCCACCGGCCATGGGAACCGCACCCATACCAACGGATCATGCACGTAACCTGGGCTTCATCCTGGACTCCTCCCTCTCGATGACCAGACAAGTCAACGCCGTCTCATCATCATGCTTCATCATCCTACGTATGCTCAAAAAAACCTTCCATTGGATCCCCACCGAAACAAGAAAGACGGTCACCCACGCACTGGTCACAAGCCGACTGGACTACGGAAACACCCTTTACGCCGGAACCACAGCTAAACTACAGAAAAAACTCCAACGCATCCAAAACGCATCAGCCAGACTCATACTAGACATCCCCCGCCAAGATCACATTTCCGGTCACCTGAAAGACCTCCACTGGCTCCCCGTCAACAAGAGAATAACATTCCGTCTCCTCACCCACGCACACAAAGCCCTCTAAGACCTAGGACCCGAATGCCTCAACACGCGCCTGTCCTTTTACACCCCCACTCGACAACTACGATCGTCCAATCAAGCCCTCGCCGCAATTCCGCAAATCCACAGATCAACCATGGGGGGTAGATCCTTCTCCTTCTTAGCGGCCAAAACTTGGAATTCTCTCCCCACCCACCTCCACCTTACACAGAACCACCTCTCCTTCAGAAAGCAACTAAAAACGTGGATATTCG
This sequence comes from Lissotriton helveticus, assembly GCF_964261635.1. Lineage (NCBI taxonomy): Eukaryota > Metazoa > Chordata > Amphibia > Caudata > Salamandridae > Lissotriton > Lissotriton helveticus. Next base: position 1,618,198,388 of record NC_136057.1, read on the forward strand.
ATAAGTAAAGTACCCCTCCCTCCCTCAAGCGCCTTGAGACCCTCTGGGTGAGTAGTGCGCTATACAAATTTCCGAACTTGAACTTGAACTTTATATTGTCCGAAAAGATTTCTACGATTGGACTTAGTTTCTTTTTTGCAAGTTCTTAGACCAGTGAAGTCAGTATGTGATGCACCAGGCAGATCTAATGATTCATTGTTTATGATAATAATAATCAGCAAAATTAAAATGCAACATGTTTAGTCCGCACACCTAACTTAAAGCTGGAAAGATATGTCGCAGATGTTATAACAGAATTTTAAGACGTTCTGTTGCCTTTGCTGTTGAAGTGTCGCCATACAGTGGCACTAAGTGACTAGGTTTACTTACACATGTGTTGAAAAGTGTTCTGTCAGTTTGGTTCTTTCAGTTTTTTCATTGATCACCGGATGACTATAGTCCTCAATAACTTGTACTTTGTGTTATATGTAAGGGTCTTTCTTTGGGATGGTCATTTGAAACCCCACTTACGAAAGAACTTTAATTCCTGGCATACCTCACATTATAGATGATGATGAAGTCTCTCAACGGCATTTGCCCAGAAAAATTTACTGTTTGTTAAGGGTTGCATGACTGTTCCAGAAGGAAGTGTACATTTAGCACAAGTGAGTGGATAAGTGCAGTGGAGGCATTAGGGAGGAAAAGCGATTGTGTACTGAATGCAAAACATTTCAGAGATATTTTTTTTTTCTTTCAAGATATTTGTTTACAGAAATTTCAGAGTTTCGAATCCACAACTTAAATGTCTTGACTGACGAGTCTAATGCTGCTGTAGCTTTGAGGAAAAAATTAGAGGAAGAGCTAGGAGCAAGAGATACTCTAAAAAGGATGAGTTATTATTATTATTATTATTATTATTATTATTATTATTATTATTATTATTATAGGTAGTTTTGTAGCGCGCTCTGCTACTGGGGAGTATCCTGGCGCGTTGCGGAGGTGACCAAACATAACACAGAGAGACAGCCTAGGCCTGACAAACAAACAGATGGGTCTTGAGATCCTTTTTAAACTTGGATAGACACTGGGCGGTACGCAAATGAAGAGGGAGAGCATTCCAAGCCTTCGCAGTTACCACTGAAATAGATTGGCCGCCCAGCCTATCCCGCTTATAGCGGGGAAGAGTCAGTTTGGCCGTCGAGGCCGACCTGAGACAGCGAGAAGGAGTGTAGAAGGAAAAGCGCTTCCTCAGGTAGACGGGGCCTAGGTGATGGACAGCTCTAAATGACAGCAGGAGAGATTTGAACATAATTCTCTGGGCTACAGGGAGCCAGTGGAGCGCGCGCATATGTGACCGAGCGCTCTGCCATTTCGGAATGCTAAACAAGAGGCGGACCGCGGCGTTCTGGACAACCTGCAGTCGTTTGACCAGATACGCCGGGATACCACAAAACAGTGCATTAGCATAGTCCAATCTGGACAAGATGAGGGCACGCACAACCGTTTCCCTAGCTTCTCTGGGCAGCAGAGGGAAGAATTTTCTTAAAGCCCTTAGCGTAGCAAAACAGGTCCCTGACAGCTTCTTGATATGGTCCTCAAATCTGAGGTCTTCTCCGAACCAAATTCCGAGGTTCTTAGCCGGGCCTCCCATCACCTTGGGACTAGGAAAATCCGGGGGCCACAAATCATTCTTAAAGTTGGAGGGGAAGGACCCATAGAAGAGAACCTCTGACTTGTCCTCGTTGCATTTAAGCTGGGCCATCGCCAGCCAATGAAACACCGAGGAAAGACAGAGGTGAACAGCCGTTGTATCCAACTGGTCATCCGGCCAGGTAAAGAGCAGCTGGGTGTCATCGGCATATCCGATGACCTTAGCCCCAAGCTGTTCGGCCAGGTATATCACAGGGGTGATGTAGGCGTTAAACATCAATGGGCTCAAAGTGGAGCCCTGAGGGACCCCCGTGCAGAGTGGTTTGGCCTTTGAGGCAAACGGCGGCATCCATACTTGCTGCGTCCTATCAGAAAGGAAGGATGACAACCAAGCCAGTACCCTGCCGCCAATGCCAATCTCAGACAGTCTAGCAAGGAGGAGATTATGGGGGACGGTATCGAACGCGGCAGAGAGGTCTAAAAGAATCAGGACCGCTCTACCGCCACCAACCAGGCACTCTCGAATGGCCTCCGTCACCTCCACCAAAGCTGTCTCTGTGCTAAAGGCCGCCCTGAACCCTGACTGCGCCGGGTGCAGGGCATTGGATCTCTCGATAAAGCTGTCCAGTTGGCGAAAAGCCACCTTCTCACAGATCTTCGCCAGGGCAGGTAGCAAAGATATAGGGCGATAATTTCCCGGTACCGTAGCCTCAAGCCCTGACTTCTTCAGTAAAGGGAGCAGCATAGCTTGCTTCCAGCATTCCGGGACCGTGGCAGAAGACAGTGAAAGGTTCACAATCTGGGTGACCTCAGTACATACAGTAGACGCCACTCCAGAGAGAACCCGGGCAGGGCAAGGGTCAGAAGGTGAGCCCGATTTCAGGGACTGAAGGAGAGCCTGAACATCAGGCTCCTCAGCCACTGAAAAATCCAGAAACTGCTGTGAGGGGCAGTGGACTGTTTGAGAGACAGTAGTCATCAGAATATTGCCTGTGGGCAAGGCAGCGAGCAAATCCCTTTGAATTTTTTCAATTTTTTCACTGAAAAAACAGGATAGCTCCTCGCACCATTGAGAAGAAGAAGGAAGCAATGGTGAGTCTGCCACAGGGGATAAAAAGCTTTTAACAATAGAAAAGATCTCACGGCTATTGTTACTAGCTGTAGCAATCCTCCCAACATAGTAACCACCCTTAGCTAATCTGATGGCGGCATAATATTCCCTCTGGGCAGTCCTCAATATTGCTTTAGTCTCTGGCTGATAGTCTCGTCTCCAAACCCGCTCTAATTTCTTACAGCCACGTTTCAAATCCCTTAGATCGGGCGAGAACCATGGCTGAGAAGGGATGCAGCGAGGTCGGGACGGGGCATTAGGCTTTGTGGATTCTTGGACTGCACATTCCATCCACCCATTAAAGCTACTAACCGCCTCTACCAGCTCGCCGCTGATTATTGGTCGGGACTTAATTAAGGCTCGCTCAAAGGAGGCAATGTTGATCTTTGAAGGGAGGTCCAGGGCCGGACCCGTGCTCACTCTATCGAGTCCATCCACCTGCCAGGCAAAACTGACCAACTTGTGGTCGGACCACTTCACTCTATCCGACCTAAGTGCCACAATGGGAAAGTTGGAACAGACCAAGTCGAGTAAGTGACCCCCCACATGAGTCGGACCTTTCACCCATTGTTTGAGTTGGGCCAGTTCCAAGATCTCTGCTAGGCGGCTGGCCATAGATGAATCATTGGCCTCCATGTGGATGTTAAGGTCCCCCAGTAAAAGGTACTTTGAAAAACTCAGGACTCTGGGCACTATACACTCCTCCAATGACTCAATAAAGGGACCAGCATATCCTGGTGGTCTATAGACTAGAGACCCCCCAGGGTAAAGTGAGGATTAATCACCAGGGAGAAGTGGAGCACCTCTCCATCCGCCAAACCACCAGCCTGTTCAGTGGAAAGGCTCCATCCCTCTCTGTGAATAATGGCTAAGCCACCTCCCCTGCCCGTCGGGCGGTCCACCCTAACTATTTTAAACCCTCTAGGAACAGCAAGTTCAATACTAGGGGCGCACGAGCCATTAAGCCATGTCTCCGTGATAAAAAGGAGCTCCAGCTCGCCATCGCCCATAATATCAAAGATGTCATTGGTATGTTTAGACATGGATCTGGCGTTAATCAGGCTAACCCTAACCAAAGTGGGACCAAGCCTGATATCTGCTCGAATGGCTGTTAACACAGGGGCGAAACCGCAGTTCGTGCACTTCTGCACCTCACAATCCGGCCCAGCTAGGCCGCATCGAGCATCACAGGGGGTGGAATTCAGCCTCAGAAGCGCATTTCTTGAATATCTAATGGCGCCTCCCAGGCGTCCGAGGGGGACAGAGGGACATATAAGAGGGCTAGCCCTGGGCCCGTCCGAGGCACGGACGGGCACAGACGGGCTAACCTTTGGCTTACCTTCGGCGCGCCTAAGGCGCGCCCGCCATGCGCGACCGCTGCGCGCTACCGGAGGCATGCTAAATTTATAGCTAGTCCTCTCTCCACCAGCTAGAACGCTGCCACCAGTTCTGCTGGGGAGAAGGACTACCCCTAAGATGGCCGCCCGCCCTCCACTCGACTGTAAACAGCCTGCACGATGTAAGGGGCTAGAAAAGACACTAGGAGCAAAGTAGGTGAGTCAAAGCACCCCCGCAATGTACCTGCACAACAAAAAAGGTTAATCCAAGTGAAAATACAATTTTTAAAATGTTCCGAAAATCTGCGTTTTTCTTTCTAAAATGAGCAGCTAATAAAGTAGAGCTCGAGTTATGGGCCACACGCTCAGCAGAGGTTATAGGGAGCTGCCACCACCCTACTCACACCGCAAAGCCTCCTACCTGCAGCAGAATTTATAGCTAGTCCTCTCTCCACCAGCTAGAACGCTGCCACCAGTTCTGCTGGGGAGAAGGACTACCCCTAAGATGGCCGCCCGCCCTCCACTCGACTGTAAACAGCCTGCACGATGTAAGGGGCCAGAAAAGACACTAGGAGCAAAGTGGGTGAGTCAAAGCACCCCCGCAATGTACCTGCACAACAAAAAAGGTTAATCCAAGTGAAAATACAATTTTTTTAATTTTCCGAAAATCTGCGTTTTTCTTTCTAAAATGAGCAGCTAATAAAGTAGAGCTCGAGTTATGGGCCACACGCTCAGCAGAGGTTATAGGGAGCTGCCACCACCCTACTCACACCGCAAAGCCTCCTACCTGCAGCAGAATTTATAGCTAGTCCTCTCTCCACCAGCTAGAACGCTGCCACCAGTTCTGCTGGGGAGAAGGACTACCCCAAAGATGGCCGCCCGCCCTCCACTCGACTGTAAACAGCCTGCACGATGTAAGGGGCCAGAAAAGACACTAGGAGCAAAGTGGGTGAGTCAAAGCACCCCCGCAATGTACCTGCACAACAAAAAAGGTTAATCCAAGTGAAAATACAATTCTTAAAATGTTCCGAAAATCGGCGTTTTTCTGTCTAAAATGAGCAGCTAATAAAGTAGAGCTCGAGTTATGGGCCACACGCTCAGCAGAGGTTATAGGGAGCTGCCACCACCCTACTCACACCGCAAAGCCTCCTACCTGCAGCAGAATTTATAGCTAGTCCTCTCTCCACCAGCTAGAACGCTGCCACCAGTTCTGCTGGGGAAAAGGACTACCCCTAAGATGGCCGCCCGCCCTCCACTCGACTGTAAACAGCCTGCACGATGTAAGGGGCCATAAAAGACATTAGGAGCAAAGTGGGTGAGTCAAAGCACCCCCGCAATGTACCTGCACAACAAAAAAGGTTAATCCAAGTGAAAATACAATTTTTAAAATTTTCCGAAAATCAGCGTTTTTCTTTCTAAATTGAGCAGCTAATAAAGTAGAGCTCGAGTTATGGGCCACACGCTCAGCAGAGGTTATAGGGAGCTGCCACCACCCTATTCACACCGCAAAGCCTCCTACCTGCAGCAGAATTTATAGCTAGTCCTCTCTCCACCAGCTAGAACGCTGCCACCAGTTCTGCTGGGGAGAAGGACTACCCCTAAGATGGCCGCCCGCCCTCCACTCGACTGTAAACAGCCTGCACGATGTAAGGGGCCAGAAAAGACACTAGGAGCAAAGTGGGTGAGTCAAAGCACCCCCGCAATGTACCTGCACAACAAAAAAGGTTAATCCAAGTGAAAATACAATTTTTAAAATTTTCCGAAAATCGGCGTTTTTCTTTCTAAAATGAGCAGCTAATAAAGTAGAGCTCGAGTTATGGGCCACACGCTCAGCAGAGGTTATAGGGAGCTGCCACCACCCTACTCACACTGTTAACTGAAGTCACTGTGAAACCTCGGCTGGAAGACTTTCTGAATAACATATAGGGCCCGATGTAGGTAATCCTAGATTACCGATTCTTAAATACCAAATCATACCGATTCGGTATTTAAGAACTGGCAATCGGGATGTAGGTATTTTTACCTATTCAATTTCCGAATCGGTAAGAATCGGTAATTACCGAATCGGTATTTACCGATTCTGTAATTGCCATTGATTCCTATGGGCTTTGAGGCCCACAGGAATCAATGTCAACCGATTTTACAAGGGGGACAGGGTGTCACTTTGACACCCTGTTGCACCCCTGATTCTGGCTTGTGTGCAACGTGACACACATACATGCCCTCAGGGCATGTATGTGTGCCACATGGCACCGGTGTACATGCACAGATGTGCATGTACACAGAAATTCATTATTTACCACCAAGTATTATTTGGTGGGAAATAATGAATTCCTAAGGGCCTGTGGCACTGTTTTCAGTACCACCTACATCTGGATTTACAGAATCGGTAAATTTACCGATTCGGTATTTTACCAAATCGGTAAATATACCGAATCTGTAACTTTACCGATTCTGTAAAGTTAGGCCCTCTACATCTCAAACTCCAAATACCGGTCGGTAACGGCCGAAATCGGCCGTTACTGACCGGTATTTGGCGACCTACATCTGGCCCATAGTGCCTTCAGATTTGCAATATCACGCCTCAAGCAACCAAAAGATTACAACAAATGAAATACTGATACACTTTCATTTTAAACTTTGTTAAGTGACTGAGTTTTACTGAGTCGCAGTCACCAAATAAGGCATGTCCTTATGCCAAAGTGCAAGGTGATTTTACGCATTGCTGCCAAATTTTGTGTAAAGATGAAATTAATTATACATTTTTCTTAGAATGCTTATGGCAGAAGCTTATGTGATGATGATATCTTATTTCCAAAATCAGGAAAAACTTGCAATCAACAATGACAGGATTTGTCTTGACAGGAGGCAGGAAGGATTGACAATTTTCCATGGATTTGTGCAATCTTGATGATTGTATGACACAATATTGAGAACAACAATATCATGACCCCAGAATATTGTGTCACAAATATTGTCTACAATAAGATTGAGTTTTCATCCTTTCCTAGATGTGTTTGCCGAAACTTCACGAAATTGTCCCAAAAAGTGTCCTACTTTCCAAGTTCTGCATGGAAAGGTTCGAGGTGATCTGTCATGCGGGACCTAGAAAAAGGGGGGTCCCAAAACACTTTTTCCCCATGCAATATCTATAGGAATTTTGCATTTTTTGAACACGAGTATAGTACGAACCGCTGAACAGTTTTAAACCAAATTTGCAAGAAAGTTAGATCTTGGTCCAGAAAGATCTCTTTTTGTAATTTGGTGTAAATATATGAAGTCGTTTTGGAGTTATTAAAGAAAAAAGAAATGTAGGCGGAGCCTACACACAGATCTCATGGTGAGATCTGATTGGATCCTTTTGTTTTGCTGATAACTTTGTCGCTGTTTGATGAAACTTCCTAAATTTTTTCAAACTAGTACGACAATCACTTCAGCTGCTGTCTGGAAAGTTTCAGGGTGATTCATCGAGTGGAGGCCGAGAACAAGGGGCTCCCAAAGCGCTTTTTCCCCATGCGGTGTATATTTGAATTTTTGGACACGACTACAGCTGAACTGCTGAACGGATTTACACCAAATTTGACAGAAGGCTAGATATTGGTCCAGAAAGATCTATTTTTGTTATTTGGTGCACATCTTGTCAGTTGCTTTGGAGTTACTAAAGAAATAACAATTTGTATATCTCTGGAAGTGGATCCTTCAAAGATCCACTTGCGGGGACCTAGAGATCCAGAGCCAAAAGCAAGGACCTGATTGTCTGGCCACAACCTGAAAGGAAAGTTGCGTCCACCATTTTGTTTCTCGTCTGGGCCCCCGGGGCGAAAACATACATGAAAACCCATAAGCGGTAAGGATAGAGGTAATCTGACCCCATGGGACACATGGAGGCTTCTCTGAGGGACCCCTCATGGCCCCAAAATTGTCCAAATTCATTTTTTTTGTCCAGTCCCTGGATTCACTGTACACTCAGCATGACCCCTGTGAAAACCTGCCATGGATCTGTGGACCCGATACCCAATGAAAAAAAAGAAATACATCCAGTCACACACCAAACCCGTGTGCAGTGTGGGGTTAAGTGCATGCAGCCAACTGCACGCGGCCAAAGGTCATGCACATCATTGTTTGTATTAACGTATGGTAATTACTTTACGTTAAAAAACATAGAAATTTACTGAGAAACCCCAAAGGTTACAGACATGTTATAGTTAGGTTGATGATTTACCCCCCTCACAACCATACAACCATAGAAGTTGAGAAGTTATAGTTGTACTTATGTTATACTTAGCTGAAGAAACTATAACTCTTGCACTTAGGTAACTTTGGGCTATGAGTTATAGTTACTTAGCATAAGTATATCTATAAGGATAACTATAACTGCTGTATTTGTATGTTTTTTCCTGGGTAAAACATCAAACTAACTATAACGTCCCTGTAAACTTTGCTTTTTTAGTGATTATATATATATATATATATATATATATATATATATATATATATATATATATATATATATATATATAAGCTCGGTGGGGAGTGTCCAACAAACACACCACACTCGAGCTCAGGTACGCTTTTCCCCAGAGAAAGCCATTTATTGGTATGGACAGCAAGGCTCACAGTAATTCAAGCAGTTGACGGTGGCCCAACGCCTTTCAAGACATTTCTCTTCTTCAGGTGCAAAACAGTTAAAGAGGCCATAGCAGACTCCAACTTACTTTAAAGCGCTATCGCACACCATCATTGGATGCTCTGGATGAAACTGTGCGTTGCATTATGGTTGTTGCAGTCTAAAATGTTCCCACAGATGGATGCTCTTGTAATCTATGCAAATTAAAAGCTCTGACATGAGCCCTGATGAGCGTTACAGTCCTCAATCCATTACTATTATCGTTTGTTGGACACTCCACACCGAGATTACATGTTTAGTGGCCAAAGCAAGGGGGCCACACAGCTCAGAAGAATTTGGGCTTGCTATGTGGGGCGCTGGTAATGGATTGAGGACAGTAACACTCATCACAGCTCATGTCAGAGCTTTTAATTTGCATGAATTACGAGAGCATCCATCTGTGGGAACATTTTAGACTGCAACAACCATAATGTAACGCAGTCTCATCCAGAGCGTCCAATTATGGTGTGCGATAGCGCTTTAAAGGAAGTTGGAGTCTGTAATGCCCTCTTTGACTGTTATACGCCTGAAGAAGAGAAATGTCTCGAAACGCATTGGGCCACCGCCAACTGCTTGAATTACTGTGAGCCTTGCTGTCCATACCAATAAATGGCTTTCTCTGGGGAAAAGCGTACCTGAGCTCGAGTGCGGTTAATTTGTTGGACACTCTCCACCGAGCTTACATATATATATATATATTACCTATTGGCGGTCGCCAGTAGGTAGTTACAGTTAGGACCTAGTTACCATAGGAAAATCACAACATTCTATTCCCAATAATTTTGCCGCCAATTGCTGAATCTTTGCGAATTTTTCAAAACTTATGGCCCGCTACAGTCAGCTCCTATCTTGAAAGTTTCGAGGTGATTCGTCAAGGGGGGACTGAGAAAAAGGGGGGTCCCAAAACATGTTTCCCCCATGCAATTTCTTGTAGGAAAATTTAGCTGCGGCTACAGCCCGAACTGCTGAATGGAATTACACTAAATTTGGCAAAAAGATAGCCCTTGGTTCAGAAAGAACTCTTTTTGTTAAATGGTGTAAATCCGTTCAGTTGTTCCTGAGAAATTTGAAAAAAGAAAAAATATTGATATTTGGGCAGAGCCTAATCACACATGTCATCGTGAGATCTGATTGGCTGTCAGCACTTCATCCTGGAATTACTGGCAGCCATCTTGGGACCAATATACATGATAGTACCCCACTGAAATGCATTGTAGTGAATCAAAGGTTTTGATAGTTACCAAAAGGAGAACTATAAAGGGTGATAACAGACTTTAGTTACATAAAAATTCATTTGTTGATTGTACCATACTAATTTCAGGAATTGTGGCGTGTTCTAAGGTAATTTTACCCTGTGAAAAACCTTCTGCTGGGATATCATGAATCATGTTTGCGAGAAAACTATTTTCACATGCTTGTCCCATAGAGTTTTGGAAGGTGCTCCAGAAGCTAAAATGAGACCATATTTTCTGTAAATTCACATTATCTTTCTCAGTCATGTGAGAATGAAGTCTGACATTTTGAGTAAAACATGTACATCCAACAAGGGCACAGACTGTCAGTGGATTCCATTGTGTTCTACTGCAGCTTCCCAGAGTGTTCTAAAGAACAACTAGAGCGCTAACAGCCTTACTTATGACAAAAGTATGGCACACCTGAGCCATCTTGATTGGAATAAACTGGTAACACTTAAAACATTTAATTTAAAAAGGAACAAAATGATGGGATTCATTTTGTCATAGAAATGATGGTTAGTGCTGTAGAAAGAAAAATTAGGACATGTTTCAAGTGTGATCTCAAATATCTTCCTGTTATATTTCAACAGGCACAGGAGCAGCCTGTCAGTGGATGCCTTTGTGTTCTAATGCAGCTTCCCAGAGTGTTCTAAAGAACAACTAGAGAGCTAACAGTATTATTTATGACAACATTATGGCACACCCGAAGCCATCTTGATTGGAATAAACTGGTAACACTTAAAACATTTAGGGCTAGATGTAGGTAATTGCAATTTACCGACTTAAATACTGAATTTTACCGATTCGGTATTTATGAGTCTGTAAATGCAATGTAGGTAAAAAATCTGTATTTTTTACCGAATCGGTAAAATTCGAAATCGGCCAATCGGTATTTACCGAATCGGTATTTACCGAATCGGTATTTCCAATGCATTCCTATGGGCCTTTTGGTCCATAGGAATGCATTGGAAATACCGATTCGGTAAATACAGAATCAGTAAATACCGAATCGGTAAATACCAAATCGTAAAGCAAATAAAAGTGAAACTGAATCAGGCAGCCAATCAGGTGCTACCACCCTCCCCCTCCCTACCAGGAATTTATTTATTTATTTATGCATTTTTATATAGCGCGGACTTTACCCGAAGGCGTCAGAGCGCTTCACATTAGGAACAGAAATGAAACATAATGAGAAACATTACAAAAGAACAGATTGCAAAAACATACGTTACTTACATAAGGTAATAGTGACAATTGTGAGCAAACAAAATACATGAGGTAGTAAAAACTGTGAGCAACCAAAATACATGAGGTAGTAAAGGTAATAGTGACAATCGTGAGCAAACAAAATACTTGAGTAAAAATTGTGAGCAACCAAAATACATGAGGTAGTAAAGGTAATGTCGTGTATTTCTATAGGTTCTGAATCAGTCCCCCTATTCCTGACCCTATTCTGGTTAAACTAACTATCAAGTTAACTAACAATCAGCCCATGAGGCAAGAACAGCCCCCATGATGCAGATACCGTTATCTGACGCAGTCACACTACGGCACAGGAACGTGTTATCTGATTAGGTCATAACGCTTGAGATCTAATTAGACAAGCGACATTCCTCCAGCCCCTGATAAGGCATACGACGTTCTCATAACAAATCAAACCTATGACAACCTGGAAAATCCGTGCGGCCATTGTTTTGATTTCACAGAGAACTTCAGTAAAAGAATGTGCTAACGAGCAAGTCGTATGACATCTTTATTGACGTATCTATGTCCATCCTTACGTCAATCTCGGCACCTTTAAGGTATAAATATTGCCGATCTTGCCCTATGCAAACACACGCGTGGTGACAAGACGGAGCAGCCATACTTGCCGAAGCCGAGAGCAGAAGCAGACCCCGCTGGCGCAGCCCCGCCTTCCTGACGCGCTGAGAGACGCGCTGCTATCTCAAGCCGAGAGACCCAGCACCGGCGCTTTCGGGCAGCCCTCGCAGGCAGCCTGGAATATCGAGAGCAGAGAAAGAGATACCATTCCTCATTCATCCTAACTTCCAGGTACAGAACTGAATAACCCCTCACAGAGAATTCTTTAGTTATTCACTTGGCAAAAACAAACTTAACTTAAACTGTAACTTTCTATTCCCGCCCACGCATTAGACTTAGGTCAGGTACACGGGGTAGGCGTATTTAGAAACACCAGTTGAGTACGTTTAGTCAAATGTATATGTGTATGTAAATATATTTTAATCATTTTAAACATCATATGGCTCAGAAACCATATCAATGTTTTTACAGTATTATTTTATACTATTGCTTTTAATGTATGCACTTTACTTAACTATAAGTATTGCAATAATATCGATCCATTTCTCATGTATGAGAAAAGAGACTGATCAATAAATAACACCTTTTTATTGAACACGCCCGTCTCTTCCTTTTCTCTACATTCTGATGAGACTAAGAATGCACGTACTGACTGAGTAAAATAATTGCCTTGTGCTCACACGACTCTCGAGATTGACTCTTGATTAGGGGAGAGCAAAGTTGTCATGTTCTATGGTTGTCAGAAACTAAATCCCTTCTTGTCTAATCAGGGGAGTTAATTCCTTCCTTGAACATTCGAGAAAGTTTCTAGCGAACTCTGAGCTTAGCTGGCAAACCCAAAAATTAAGTCTAGTATCGACAGTAGTAGACCTAGTTAACGTCTGGCCTAGGCCTTTACTGCTGTAGGTACTATTCCAATGTGCAGAGCCTATTGGGAAAATAGGAGCTACACTACATGGCGCCCAACGCGTTTGGAAAGGGCGATAAAACTAACGTAAGACATTTAGAGTAACTCAGTCGTGCTTTCTCACTCAGACCCCTTTTCCCAAATACTCCAAAGACGTCTGGAGTGGGTGAAAGGTTATATCCTCCAAAACCTCGCAGGAGGGAACTCCTATGTATGGTTCTTGGTCAAGTCAACGTTGAAGGATAAACAGTTCCAAAATATTGTGCATCTAATCTTTGTTCCATAAAGAAACCTGATCTGCAAATAGACATAATACCATCCTGTCTGTAAAATGGGAGACAGTGATGAAGAAAGAGAGGCAGTTAGATTAGCAACTGAACTCGCAGATGCTGATGCTACCATGCAAGCAGCAGACCCGAATATAACACTCATTCCGGTCATTAAAAGGAGATCTATAACCTTAAAACTTATAGAAAATGGACTGACACCTAGAGGTGGCACAGTCATATTCGTAATTGAGGCACACGAATATCGTCAGACAGAGGTATACTATTCATGGATACATTTTCCGGCAGCAAATGCTGTAACAAAGTACTTCCACTATTACAAAGTAGAGGAACCTCTTGAAACATACACTCCTTTCGAGGAGGTGGAAGTACCACTCAAATTCCAAGAGCATTTGCTCTTATTTGATGGCGCCCTAAAACATAACAATCACATTACCAGGCTCGGTCCTTTAGGTAAACCAGGAGCAACGTGGCCGGTCTTGGCCGGATACACACCACACCCAGACATCGAAGGAATGTCTACAGGAGAGCTGTTAATACAGCTAAAACAATTACAAAAAATTCATAGACAATTAGTTCAGTATGTAATGCGGACTTCAACAATTCAGCCAGCGATTAAACTTCCACAGCTGACCCCTCACCAGGGGAACACAAATAAAATTACACCACAGAACATCCAATCCTGCCTAGGTAAAGTTCCAGCTAAACGGGAACAGATACCATTCTGGTTGGCACAGAAAATTACCCAAATAGAGGCGGTGTTTCCTGACACCACCCCATTAGAAAAACACAGGATTCTGACTATATGTCTCCCAATGGGAATCGCACCACACATTGAGGACTGTGACACTTGGGGTACAGTCTTTGCTTCCATCTACACAAAAACGCACGGTGTTCCATCCATTTCGGTAATACCAGATGTGCTAAAACAAATTCAAGATGAATACGGTCCAGAACCTGCTTTAACTCTTGGTATGAAATTACTGAAAGACTTCAAGCAGGTCTCGGCTATATTACTAGCCAACATAAAAGGTGAAGCAGCAAACGTGGCGATCCGCCAGAGGTTAAAGGAGACAGATATAGCAGACCAACCAGCTGAAATTGCCAGAATCATAGAAAAATCCTATGAAGAACTAGGCAGAGATAGTCTAGGTGGAATACCAGTAAAACCGCAACTGACTACAAGTCCAGAAAAAATATTTTTTAATAATAATAATTCACCAAAAAAGAACTGGGATGGAAACAAACAATCCAATCCTAAAGAAAAGAAATTCCAGTCCCGAGGAAGGTCTCCTAGGCGAAGAGAGAAATCTCCAAACCAAAGACAAAGGTCACCGCAGAGTGACCCCTCTGGGAATAGATATAACCTTAGAAATAGGGATAATATTAAAAAACCTGATAGATATCAAGACATTGATACACGTCCCTCTCAATCTTTTCAGAATTCCTCGCAGAAATCGGAAAGAAGAGGACGATCAGAAGAGCACGCCAAGTCCAAAGACAAGGAACCTGCTCAGCTAAAAAAGAAATTACAATTTCCAAAAAAGAAGGTAGCCAGTATCAAGGTAGTTAACAATGCCGAGAATACTGAGGACACAACTGAAAAACGGAGAGTGGGCTCAGACAATGCTAGACAGCGCAGCAGAGGTGAGCATAGCTCGCAAAGTCCTTATGAATCATCTGGAGACAGTGGACACGAATGAATACCTTCAAGTGGAAACTGCAGACACCAGAGTTAGCAAGCCCCACAAGATATACGAGATAACATTACGTATAGAGGGAGATAAGACTAGGAAAATAAGGGGACTATTTTGGGATAACCTCTCAAAGGGTTATGACATCCTTCTAGCTGAAAAAGACTGGCCACCAGAGTTCGTCAGGGAGTGCCCTCATGGCGAAGAAGTAATTATGCCTGCCTTCTCGAATCAAATACCGATTCATAAAAAATACACACTTGCTAGAAAGTGGGCAGTGGCCTTAGCACCTGCTTTATATAAAAATCATGTAGGATGGGATGAGGATTCTCCTCCTCACAAAATCCAGTTAAAATCACAACCTACTGCACAAAGGCAGTACCCAATTAAGCAAGAAGCTAAAAAACAAGTAAATGAAATACTAGATCAGCTAGAATACCAGGGGGTGATTGAAACTTGCACCTCACAAATGAACAATCCTTTGTTTCCGGTCTCCAAACCAGACAACTCATATCGTCTAGTTTTGGATTACCGACACCTTAACACATGTTGCAAAACCTTTGCAGTGCAAAACTCACACAGTGCTGCACTAATGAATAACATAGTGCGCAAAAAATACAAAACAACCTTGGACATCTCCAATGGATTCTTTTGTCAAAACATAGCACCAGAGAGCAGATATTTAACTGCATTCTCAGTAAATGGCACTCAAAAACAATTCTGTCGGTTAGCCCAGGGGTACAAGAACAGCCCAGGGGTATTCTCAGCGAGAGTAACAGAATTACTACAACTATATGATGATGAAGCATTATCTTATGTCGATGACATTTACTTAACAGATGATGACTTGGATACTCACTTGAAAAGAGTGAACACCATAATACTTGGGTTCGCTGCAGAGGGTTACAAATTCAACTTTAAAAAGTCCAGAATTGCCCATCTGACAGTCCTATTCTTAGGATATGAGTTATCAAGTGAAGGTAAAAGCCTGGCAGACAATTTCCTAGAGAAATGTGCCGTAATCCAAGCTCCTAAAACACTAAAAAACCTACAGTCAATTCTAGGCTTCCTAAATTTCGGAAGAACATACATTGCAAATTACGCAGAAAGGGTCAAACCCCTTTATGATCTAATTAAACCAAACTTTAAAAGATCCAATTGGACTCAAACACACACAGAAATTTTGAGATCCTTACAAACAGACATGCTAATTAAAAAAAATTAGAAACACGTGATAACACACGCAACCTTCTGACCCGAGTCATCCCAGGGAGATGCGGATTCACATACCTGACTTCTAATGAAGGAGAAAAGGTACCAATTGCATTCAAATCACACTTGTATACAGAAGCTGAACAGAAATTCAGTAATACAGAAAAAATAATTCGTGCAGTTCAAACCGCAATAGCTAGAGAAAAAGACATAGCTGACGGTAGAAATATCACAGTCAGAACAGCAGAATCAGCCTTTGAGGCACTAACAACACCTTGTAATTTACCAACAACAACATTGAATCCGGAATGGATACAATGGGTAAATTCAATCACGACGGACAAAGTATACTACTACTTTGATCCAGAACTAGAAGAATTAAAAAATCTAAAATATGAAAAGACGTATCCTCTGCCAATCGACATTCTTCCTCTACGACATTACGCCTGTGTAATCTATACAGACGGACATGCTCAACCCTCCGTTTGGGGAGAACAAGCATACAACCCCACATGTGAGATTACAAAAGAAGTGTGGCGGGGAGGTAAACTAAGACCTCTATTAACAAAATCACACTCAGTAGAAACTAATTCAGAACTACAAACTGAAATAATAGCATTAAAAATGGCGCTGGATAATGCGGATTGCGAATTCCCGACACTTATAGTTCAGATTCATATTACTGCGTCAAAGCATATAACAAGGATTTGCAGACATGGATTCAGAACGGTTACAAAGATGACACAGATGCACCAATAAAGCAGAAACTGCTCTGGGAACAAGTAGCTCTTTTGAAAAAAGAACTACCGAAGACTCACGTGACACACTCACTGAGTCATCAGCGTGATGGCGTTCACGTTGTAGGGAATTCATTGGCTGAAACAGCCGCAGCGGCAGCCACTAAACCGGCTCCCGTAGATCGAAAAAAGCGTACATTAAAATACATTGACGGTGAAACATTGCTGGCGGTGAAAACGTCATCAAAAGGCGACTGCTCAGCACTACCGATCAACTATCCACTCAATTATACATACATAATCGATGCAAACTCCGTCCCTTTTGCTCGAATCCCTGGAGTGGGGGATAGAGTGATTCCAAACATGGACAGGAGAAACTTGTTAATCGCAGACGCACACATGGGCGAGGGTCTCAGACACCTTAAATTAAAAGATTCTCTGGAAGAATTACAATCACGGTACTGGTGGCCAGGCATGAGCCTGCACTACACCATGTTTGTAAAAAACTGCCCAAACTGCAATAGAGATCGCAGTGGGGAGAGAAGCAGTTTAATACCTCGTCGTATCAAGGCAGATAATATTACCAGCAAAAAGAATGGCTTGCGATTAACATATACAGGCTAGTTTCCACTTATAATGTAGATCACCAGCACTCGGCTGACGTCCGGACTATTATACAAGATTTGCGAGTCTAAATGGCATATACGCTAAGAGCATGTTACGTTTGACCATTGTTTTCACTCAGGCAATCCAGCCTGGGGGGGAAACATGGCCAAATGAGCACAGCCCAGCGGGAATCTTCTCACTTCCTTCCTGAGGGTACGGGATGGTGTAAAGAAAAAACCAAGGCAGAAAGCAATCTATAATAGAAAGGATATTAGGTTCGGGAGCTGGGTGGGTCAAACATCTAATAAGTGTCCAACGTAGTCTAAATAACTTGCCAAGAAATTCTCTGAAGGGATTCAGTCCGTACGAATTATTATTCGGAACTAGGATGTTGATCTCTGACCTTGATAGTCAGACTTCAGTGGTAATAGAAAAAACCTTTGATGTCAAAGACCGTTTGGCTATTTTGCAGGACTTAAACAAAACAAGAAAAGACCTGAGCAACATACAGTTGGAACAACAGCCAACGACCACTGAAGAATCACCACCTGTCCCAGCAAGACCTGTCTGGATTCCAAAAGTCGGGGATCTAGTCAGGGAAAAGATCGCGGTAAAGAAGGAATTTGGGCCTTCTTACAGAAAAGCAGTTCCTGTCTTGTCTGTCAACGGGACAAGATCAGTTGTACTACCGCCACTTGCTGGTAAAAAGGAGAACCGAGTTGTATCCATCGACCTGGTAAAACCACAACATGTGGCCGATAACAAACAGTAGGCCAAGTGGACTCCCAATAAGTAGCAGAACACCAAGGTTTGCTACCAGCACAGAGGTCCTAACAAAAAGGCTCATCACATTCGAAACGCCTAAAGAAGAACAAGAAGGACTATGCAACAATGCAATAGAACTCAGACCTCTGAAAACCCAAATAAAGACATTTAGCAGAGACACACCAATCTATACTGAAGTACCAAGTGAAAATGCAAAAAACAGAAATCCTGAACCAATTGGAACAATTGACAGAACCGCATCCGGTTACTTCATCAACTTCGATGATTCCTCTGACGGCTTCAGTGAATCAAAGACACAGTCATCATCAAAATCCTTTAAAGACAAAGCTAAGAAACTTTTGAAACAACTGAAAGAAACATATCTGGTTTCTCCATGGATTGAATTTTGGGTGGGTTTTGGTGCATTTATCCTCATACTTTGGCTCATCATGGTATTTACTTTGGGACGCTTCATTGAGGGAAAATATGCTAAAATGGACACAGCAAGTCAGAACATCAACTTGGTCCTCAAACCACACACATCTTCACACGTCGAGAAAAGAGAACTTTCTTCAGCCAACTTCACAGCCAATCCTATACCTGGTGGGGTAGCCTGGGACAACACTGACTATGAAATTTATGGTCCGGTCGAGATCCTGAAATATCCACACCAAAACAAGATCTCCTTGAGTGACTTTGCAAAACCAAACTCATTTGCTGATGATTGGGACTTCGAAAGTATTAACAACATGATGTCTGACTTAGTAATGTCTGCTAAATTTACAAAACATGATTATTTGCAAGGTTCTACAAATTATGATAGTATGTATTGCTATAACCATTGTGGTAACCATTTTTTGCATAAATCTGCACAACCTAGAAATGTTTTAAATTATAATCAATGGGAACATTGTGCTACACCTCCAAAAGGGAGCTCAAGAACAGTATATGACAAATATTCATATTTTTCAGGTTTTAACACAAGTAATGCTAAAACATTTTATTTTAAGTTGTCAAACAAGACAGGGATGAAAACCATGATAACCAACACAAAATTGATATATTCAGATTCATTCTTTGAAAAAATGAATACATTTGGATTTGATTATTGGGACAAAAATGTTGATCTGAAAAGTGTTTGGGGTACAAAAGAATGGCAAGTACAGGGTATAGAAGCTTTGTTTAGAGCCTGCATGATCCCAGAACAAATGATATTTTTAAATGACACTGTTCAACAAACCACCTGTCTTGGCTTAGCCAAAATCAAAGATTTAATTAAACCGTCTATTCCAAAGCCAACAATGTTTAGCAATAGCTCTGATACAGATGAAGAAATAGACGTAAACCATATACTAAACCAAAACAGAACACATCCTGATTGGAAACAATGGTTGATCTGGCCCACAGATACAAATTACTGTCAAGATAGATTCCTGAATAAAACACAGGGTTTCAAAATGACCAGGCCAGACCCTAGATATCCCCAAAGACATCACCCAGGGATAATAACAACCTACAGTGTGGGCAAATTATGCCTTCAATGGCTACAAACTTCCACACTGCCTGAAATTAAGCAACACCTAACTTTACTTACTGATGGTGCTGACTTGCGTGATTTCATACTGGGACCACGCAAACAGCGTCAAAAGCGTTTCATAGCAGCCTCTGTATATGCAGCATACAATGAGGCCTGGAAGGTTACTCAAATTGAGACAGCAGAAAGAATACGGGAAATTGACCGTATCAATTTGGAAAAATCACTTTCTGTAGTGGACAATGGGTTAATGACTCTGTCCTCCAGAATTTTTTCATTGGACAGCATTGTGTCTTCAGCAATCGATATATTATCGCAAGACTTACTGTTATTACAACATGGTCAGTCACAATTGCGTTCCATTGTACAGCTTGGCTGGACGTTACAAAATCTGCGTTCAGGCTACGTGCCTTGGCGTTTAATCAACACAACGTCACTATTCCAAATCTTTAACCTTACTGATAGACAAATCGGTATGGCGCAAAAGGGTGCTGATTATACAATCTTGAGCATTGAAAAACTAGAAAGATTACCAATGACAATGTCAGAACGACCTGTCAGTGAATGGATAATCCACGGAATCATAAATATTCCAATCTCAAACTTCAGGTTTCAATACTGCCAAAAATATATACAGGCTGGCATGTACGAGAAATTGGGAAAGGGGTACCTTAAAACAACATGGAACCTGCCCTATTCACATGCATGTGTCAGTAATAAAGGACAGAAAGTGTTTCTTAGTGGCAACAATTGTGCTATGTCACTAAGCGGCACGCTTCTGTGTAACGGAATTAGTTTGCATGGAGCCTGTGAAGGGAATTCATACAACCTTTCATGTCACCAGCAAGGCGCACCTGCAACTGAAATAGAACCATTCTTTCAAAGACTCTATAATGGGAGTTACATTCTTATTGTAGACCGCAGATGTTGTAGTCTTATGCCCGGGACTCCTTATCTAGTCACTACAACGGCGAAGGTCAAGTGCTGTGGACGTTCTTTATTCCCCAGCTCCTTTCCAGACAGGGAGGCAAGGGCATGGCCCAATTTGAAAATTACTTCTATTCGAATAGATACTTTAAGCAGAATGAAAACAGTGCTTCTTCAGACGCCTACAAGGCTCACGTCATCAAAAGAAACGTATGATCTACAAGTCGCAAGGACGACTGCAGAGATACATACATTATTATCAACTAATTCCCCCGTACATTTCGCGGAAATCCTAAGCGAAATCTTAAATATTTCTGATACCAATGGGATCTCAGGGGTATTTAAGACAGTATTTTCGATGGCATTAACACCATTCAAAGCCATACTGGGTATTTTTCCAGATTTCGTCCATTCGATTTTTGGCGGACTTCCCCTGATCCTAGGACTAATTGCCGGAATCCTATTCCTAGTCCTTATTTTTCGTTATGGCAACCCATGTCACAGATCAAACTCTCGCGACAATGGAAGATACGATCCTAGCCATTGGATACCGGGACCGGATATCAAAAATCCTGGGACTCTCCCGGCTTAGAGACCTAAACATGACTTGGTTTCTATCATTTCGACCAATGTGGCAAAGGTGTGTTTTACCTGTACTAAGGTGTCTGCTATGTGGAGAAGAATGCGTGTTAGACACCTGTCTGACGCTACAATCGGATGCGCCAGTGGATGCAGATACACTGTTGGTTCCTACCAAGGTTCACGCTTTGTGCTGCCCTCAAAGGCTGCCAATCCTGATGACGGCATTCCTGGAATCTTCACCACTGCGATTGAAGAGTAGTGAAGTTCAAGATGAAAGCAGCATCGAACAGGTACGACCTTCTGTCATCAATGCGATACAGAATGTCAATGCAGACAATCATGCGCACGAATGCATGGTTACACCTATTTCCGACTTAGTGGAACCTTCCCATGAAGCTGTTGACAGTTTTTTCGAAAGCCTGAATGATATGATGTTCTCTCCAGAACAGAAATAGAGACTTTTGAGCGAGCTCGCACACGGCGTTCCCTGAATTCGGCCTTCAACTTTAAAAATAAAGTCACATGAACAATTCTTCCCACCAGTTCACGGACAACGATTTTTTAGCAGCCCCAAATTATTTTTCACAAATTTTTCGGGACACTTATCTTCTGCTTAAAGTAAGAAACTATTCCTAGAGAACTAAGATTTCTATTTTTAGATACTCTATAAACTTTAGTTGCCCACTGGGATGTTCACAAATATTTTATTATGTGATGAAATGGTCTCGAACTTCCTTTCTGTATAGCCATATTAAGAGCCATTTCATGTGTATTTCTCATATACCAATAAGCAATAATGCATAAACATGCGTGTTTTCTTTTGCATTTAATTCATAGCTTAAGTGCATACAATATATATGACTGCAATTTTTCAGTATATTTGAAAATTTCGAAATGCATTTATGTATTTTGGGGTGGTAAGGTATACACTATACTCTATAGTATGTTGTACTATGTTATACTATGCATAGATTAGTAGATATGACCATAGTTAGCGTGGAGTGGGTGTCGTGTATTTCTATAGGTTCTGAATCAGTCCCCCTATTCCTGACCCTATTCTGGTTAAACTAACTATCAAGTTAACTAACAATCAGCCCATGAGGCAAGAACAGCCCCCATGATGCAGATACCGTTATCTGACGCAGTCACACTACGGCACAGGAACGTGTTATCTGATTAGGTCATAACGC
This sequence comes from Lissotriton helveticus, assembly GCF_964261635.1. NCBI lineage: Eukaryota > Metazoa > Chordata > Amphibia > Caudata > Salamandridae > Lissotriton > Lissotriton helveticus. The sequence goes on from NC_136057.1 coordinate 1,618,220,628, forward strand.
TTGAGATCTAATTAGACAAGCGACATTCCTCCAGCCCCTGATAAGGCATACGACGTTCTCATAACAAATCAAACCTATGACAACCTGGAAAATCCGTGCGGCCATTGTTTTGATTTCACAGAGAACTTCAGTAAAAGAATGTGCTAACGAGCAAGTCGTATGACATCTTTATTGACGTATCTATGTCCATCCTTACGTCAATCTCGGCACCTTTAAGGTATAAATATTGCCGATCTTGCCCTATGCAAACACACGCGTGGTGACAAGACGGAGCAGCCATACTTGCCGAAGCCGAGAGCAGAAGCAGACCCCGCTGGCGCAGCCCCGCCTTCCTGACGCGCTGAGAGACGCGCTGCTATCTCAAGCCGAGAGACCCAGCACCGGCGCTTTCGGGCAGCCCTCGCAGGCAGCCTGGAATATCGAGAGCAGAGAAAGAGATACCATTCCTCATTCATCCTAACTTCCAGGTACAGAACTGAATAACCCCTCACAGAGAATTCTTTAGTTATTCACTTGGCAAAAACAAACTTAACTTAAACTGTAACTTTCTATTCCCGCCCACGCATTAGACTTAGGTCAGGTACACGGGGTAGGCGTATTTAGAAACACCAGTTGAGTACGTTTAGTCAAATGTATATGTGTATGTAAATATATTTTAATCATTTTAAACATCATATGGCTCAGAAACCATATCAATGTTTTTACAGTATTATTTTATACTATTGCTTTTAATGTATGCACTTTACTTAACTATAAGTATTGCAATAATATCGATCCATTTCTCATGTATGAGAAAAGAGACTGATCAATAAATAACACCTTTTTATTGAACACGCCCGTCTCTTCCTTTTCTCTACATTCTGATGAGACTAAGAATGCACGTACTGACTGAGTAAAATAATTGCCTTGTGCTCACACGACTCTCGAGATTGACTCTTGATTAGGGGAGAGCAAAGTTGTCATGTTCTATGGTTGTCAGAAACTAAATCCCTTCTTGTCTAATCAGGGGAGTTAATTCCTTCCTTGAACATTCGAGAAAGTTTCTAGCGAACTCTGAGCTTAGCTGGCAAACCCAAAAATTAAGTCTAGTATCGACAGTAGTAGACCTAGTTAACGTCTGGCCTAGGCCTTTACTGCTGTAGGTACTATTCCAATGCGCAGAGCCTATTGGGAAAATAGGAGCTACACTACAGTAATAGTGACAATCGTGAGCAAACAAAATACTTGAGTAAAAATTGTGAGCAACCAAAATACATGAGGTAGTCAAAAGTGCACGAGAGGAAATGAAAGTGACAAGTGTGCAGTTATAAGAGAAAAAAGAGTATAATTAGAGGTATAGTCCTGCAATAAGTGCTAGACACTCAGGCTCAGGAACAAGCGTTACGTGAGCAAGGTGGCACTTGCAAGTATCAAAGGTAAAGACATGTGAGAGGTAGCAGCCGTGTGTTGCAAGGGCAGAGTGGTGTGTGCATGTTACAAAAGGGCACCGAACACCAGTACATGTAAAATACTGCAAAAAGGCAGACCCTCCAATCACAGGCATACACTGGGAAGGCACTTCCATGGTCATGGAAAGTAGAAATTATCAGCAGTGGGAAGTCTTCCTCACAAATAGCAAGAGGACGTGAGCTACTTTTGGAGGTGTCTCTGGAGGAGGAGAACTTTGAGGTCCCTTTTGAAGGCCTGGGAGGAGGCGGTGGTCCGGAGCTGAGGTGGAAAGGAGTTCCAGATTCTCACTGCGTTGCCTGAAAAGGATTGGGCCATTGTTCTTTCCTTCTTGAAAGTGGGAGGTTCAAGCAGTAGATTCTCCGCATTGCGTGAACGTCTAGAGCCACCAGAGAGTTTCAGTTTATTCGCTAGGTAGCTGGGAGATGAGGAGTGCAAGGCTTTGTGGGTAATGCAGGCAGTCTTGTAGATAGCTCTAGCCTCGAAGGGAAGCCAGCGGAGGGTGGATAACATCGGTGTGATGTGATCGCTTCTTTTGGCCCCATAAATGAAACGAGCTGCTGAATGGAAGACAGACTTAAGTGGGGACAGGTGAGATTTGGGGAGGCCAGTAAGTAGAGAATTGCAGTAGTCTAGTCTAGAGAGGACCAGCGATTGCACCAGGGTTATAAGGTCCTGCTCCTGGACGAAGCGACGGATTCCCCAAAGAAGGCGCAGTTGGTAGCGAGCAGATTTTGCAATAGAATTGATGTGGGGAGTTAGATTGAGGTTTTTGTCTAGAATGACACCAAGGGATTTTGCACTGTCGACAATGATGGGTTTATTGTTTAGTAGATTCATCTGATCCATCCATGATTGAACCGGGGGAGGAGAAAGTGAGGAGGAGAAGAGGAGGAATTCAGTTTTGGAGGGATTCAGAATCAATTGATGAGTTGACATCCAGTTTTGAATGGAGTCAAGAGTAGATCTTAGGATGGAGAGATCATGAGTGGAGGCAACCTTGAGGTAGAGTTGAGTGTCATCTGCATAGAGATGATAGTGGATCCCAGATTTGCTTAGGAGGTTTCCCAGTGGTTCTAAGTAGAGATTGAACAATGTTGGTGCTAGTATCGAGCCTTGGGGAACACCTTGAACCACCGCCACAGGAGAAGAGAGACTGTTCGCTATTTTGATCATTTGAGATCTGTCAGAGAGGAAGGATGCAAACCACTTAAGCACAGTGCCCTCCATGCCCATTCTCTGTTGAAGAATATTGAGGAGGGTGTTGTGATTAACAGTGTCGAAGGCTGCGGAAAGGTCAAGGAGAATTAGCAGACAGGACCCCCTGAGTCGAGTATCCTCAGCGCATCATCAACCACTTGCAGAAGGGCTGTTTCAGTGCTGCAGTTTTGGATGAAGCCGGACTGACAATTGTCAAGAAGATCATTGTCCTTGATATGACGAGAGAGTTGTTTTGCTACACATCTTTCTGTGATCTTCGCAAGAAAGGGAAGGTTAGTGATGGGGCGGAAGTTGTTGAGGTCATTCGCATCAGCAGTGGGCTTTTTAAGCAGAGGGGTGACCTGTCCAGTTTTGAAGGAGACAGGAAGGGAGCCTTGCCAGAGGGAGAGGTTGATCAGGGTAGTCCAATAGGAAAGGGAATGGGTATAGAAGTCAAAGGCAATGGCACTGGGGATAGGGTCAAGAGAATGGTTGGAGGGCTTTGTTTCCCGTATGCACTTGAGAAGGGCATCTTCAGATATGGGGTCAAAGCTCTGCCAGATGGCTAAGGATTTGCGCTCCTCTGGAGGAGTAGGATGAGCAACCTGATCCACAAGTGCTTTCACTTTTCCATCGAAGAAAACAGCGAAATCCGCTGCTCTCTTTGAAGAATCCTCCACCTTGGAGGTTGGGGGAGAGCAGCTCGGAGTCTTGATGAGATCGAAAAGTTTTTTGGGTCTATTTCTAGCGGAGTCAAGGAGGGTTTTGAAGTGCGTCGCTTTCTCAAGGAAGATGTGTTTGTGGTACTTGCATCTTGCTGTGCGAAGCATGGCTAAATTGTCATTGGAGGGCAATTGTCTCCATTGCTTCTCCAGGAATCTTAGCTGCTTCCTTTCATCATAAAGGGATTTGTTGAACCAAGGTGCTGAGGGAGTGGGCCTTATCCTTTTGAGTGGAGCGACGTTATTAATTTCAGCTGCAAGAACTGTGAGGCATTGGGAGGTGAGATCGTCAACAGCTATGTTCGGGTCTAGTCTTGGAAGGGATAGCAAGGCTGATTCACAGAGGGGACCGATTTCAATGTTTTTGGCATCACGGAACGAGGAGATGGCCCTCTTGGGTTGGCCAAGAGTTATAGAGTGTGAAAGTTGAAGGGAGAATGGGATGAGGTGGTGGTCAGACCAGTCTACATGAATTGGGGTAGTAGTAGAAAGCATGCCTGCTTTAGAAATAACAAGGTCCAGGATTGCGCCTTTGGAGTGGGTTGACTCAGTACAGTGTTGGATAAGATCATTTGCAGAGAGGAAAGTGGCCAGTGAGTTCGCAGAGGAGTCATGCGGTGCGCCCCAGTGGATATTGAAGTCACCCACGATGGTCTGATTGTCACTTTGAGAGTATTGGTCGCTGATGAAGTCTTTGAGATCTTCTATAAATGAAGAGCCACTGCGAGGCGGGTGGTAAATGATATGGAATCTGAGCGGTGAACGGTGTTGCAATTGAAGTTCAAGAGAAAGGCATTCAAAGGTGTGGGGGGAGCTGATAGGAGACGCCTTAAGTTGGAGGGCGTTTCTGAAGAAGTGGCTACAGAGGCAGCTGCAACTCATTAGAGGCTTCTGGAGAGGCAGTTGGAGCTGAGCTGAGTCCCTGAGCAACAGAAAAAGTTTTGTGCACTTTTAAATTGGAAAAATGGCAAGCAACACAGACAAAGATCAGCCAGAGAGGAAGAGGAAACTAAAATTCAGCAGCATGGAGCTGCAGGTCCTTGTGGAGGAGGTGGTGAAGGTGCACCAAAAATTGTTTGGCAGGCAGTCCCTCACTGTGGCTGAATCTGCCAAAAGGAAAATGTGGCTGGACATTCAAGAAAAAGTGACTGCAGTTGGAGTGACCCCTAGAGACATAGAGGACCTTAAAAAGAGGTGGTACGACCTCAGGAGAGTGACAACAAAAATTGCTGAACCCCAAAGCAGGCAAGCAAAACTGGCGGAGGGAAGAACCCAGCACCCCCCCTTACTGACCTGGAGGAGCTGGTGGTGTCCACCATCGAACCTGAAAGCGTCTGCAGACTGGGAGATATAGACAGCTCAGCCAGAGCTGCCAGCAGAAAAGGTAAGACGCATGCACAGCAATCCCCCCCACCCCATCATCCTTCCCTTTACCCTATGTGGCTAAGTGAACCCCAGTCCAGTACAGCTAGAACTATACAGGAGCAATGCCTTATGGGACATGTAGTCAGTAAATGAAAGACCATGTCATACAGCACAGCAACCACCAAGTCAGGGAAATAATTTCAGACATAATGAAGCACAGGCAAAATGTACATTGTTCAAGTGAAAAGTATTTAATTGTAGTGGCTGTGAGGCAGAAGCGCTTAGCTAATGTACGCTCATATGTCCACAGGTGAGACATCTCGCAGGCGTTCCCGGGAGATGGAAGGCATGGCACCAGAGAGGGATGAGAGCCAGGAGCCAGGTCCAAGTGCACAGAATGTATCAGAGGACACAGGTACGCCAAGTACACAGCCACCATCCCAAAACTCAGAAATGGCTCCAGACCTGCAGGCGTCCCCAGAACGTACACAATCCCCTTTGTTACTATCATCACCAGAAATGCCTGCATCACTGCCTGTGACAACACCTGCATCACAACAGAGCAGGAGGCATGTAGTTGCCCCACTAGTGGAAATGGAGTTATCAGCAGGTGACATGGAGGGGGAAGACACATACACCTTGCCTGGGGAAGGTAGCTCTGCCACACTGCAGTCCAGTGCAGAGGTGGGCCTTACCGGTACCAGACGCCGCAGGCTCCAAGAAAGAAGTGTAGCAGCATGTGTGGAGGGTCCCAGTGTGTTCCGTGGCCTTGAGGGGAGCATGGTCAAAATCCAGAGGATGCAGGGGAAGGCCATCATGTCTGTCCAATGCCAAATGAGGAACCTAAACAACAATATGGAAGACATAGGGAAGGGCATCAGAGAACTATTTGATGTCAACAAGGAAATGGCTGCAGGGATGCATGATATGACTCAATCGGTGCAGCTACTGTGCACCAAACTAGATCAGGAAATGTCATCAAGGCACAAGGAGAGGCAGCGTGCGCAGCAACAAAATAAAGCCATCAACCGCCTTGCCACAGCCACTTCCCTGCTATGCAGGAGATGCATAAACACTTACTCGTTTGTTCAACGGAGGTTCTTGGTTCCAACCAGGGAGGCATAGCAGCATTTTATCCAGCGCACCAGCGCACCAGCCCACCCCTCGCCGCACCCGCTTCGCGGGTGCCGCTTCGCTTTGTGGGCGACGGGGCAACTTCATCGAGGAGCATTGTCTGAGGCGGTAAGGCGGCACCGGGTGTGAGGCTACAGCGGGGCTGCGAGCGTGCGGGGACTTCAATACCCAGAAGTCCCTGCAAGACCGACGGCTAGCTTCCGGTCCGCTCTCCCTGCTGGCCCGCCCCCTAACCATCACGCCCCCTATATTACAACTTCTAATTCCCGCAGCGCGGGACGCAGCCCGGGCGAAGACTGGGCAAAGACTGGGCCGTTCCAGACCGAACAAGACCGGACCGGGCCATCTCCCTTGGCTATATTTGTCATGGTACCCTACATTTTAAGTGTTTCTTTAATCGCTACTCCCCTTTTTCATCATGTCTGCTCGTGAAACACGGAGCATGGCCACTAAAACTGGGAAAAAGACTACAGGGACCCTGGATGACTTTATTACAAGGACTAGTTTATCTATTGACAATGAGATTACTAAACTTCAGCATAGAGTCTCCTTCGAGTTAGAGTCTGCAAGAAGGCTGTCAATCGAACTAGCACTAAGGAAAAAATCCTCATTGGGTAGTATTGCCTCTTCGAAAACTCCTGAGCGCACCTCTGGCCCCGCACCAATTATCATCTCGGCCGAGGTACACTCCATTCCCGAGGAATCAGCTCCCTCCGTCAACCATGAAATAGACCCCTCGGGGCAATCCGTCAGCGTTATATCTGAAAGTATTCCATCTCCAAATGCACTGACTGAGATCATTGAGGGGGAAAAGGTGTCGGAGGAAGCGGCTCTGAATAAGATTCAGGGAGCCAGTAAGGCAATACCCAAACAAAAGAGAAAACGTAAACATCTATCTGTGTACGCTAGGAAAAAGGCTAAGGTAGCCTCAAGCCAATACATCCCAGGGGGGGCTCCTCAACAATCTATTGCCATTGCTACTAATGGGTCTGACCAGAAGCTCCCAACTGCACAAAGTAGTAATGACAACACAGAGGCACTTAACTCGGATTTAGGGGCCGACCACTTTGTAGAAGAAGGCAAGAAAACTTCTATATCCATGGATGACCCACAAGGGGACAGGGAAGAGTTTTTGAAATTAGTATGGGAAACGCTCAAAAAACTCCTCAGGCCGTTAGAAGTTAGGCTAACTGGCATTGAAAATCAACTACTTGAGGTGGAAAAAAGTGTTATAACGTTAGCAAGCCTAAGCCTTAATGGTAGTGATATCCCCACACACGCTCCGATCATGGCCCCTGTGGTATCCTCGGACACAAATCCATCTAGTGTACAGCATCAAAAAGAGGGAGCAGTAAAAAACATAAGTACAAATCTGACAGCAAGCACCCAAATAAAACCTAAAGCTACACCCTCGAACTTGCCATCAGCTAACATTACTAGTAAACCTTCGTCGAAGGGTCCTGTACAAAGTAAAAAATTACAGCTAGCAAATGTTGCTGTCACCCATTCTTCTGCCCCCAAGACTCCTGTCTCGCAGAAGTTCTCATCTAATATACCTCCTAATAACCATACTACACTGGGCTTAAATAATTCCTTGGCTGATAGATCCTTTGCCAATAGAACAAACACACATAATTATCAATCAGCCGATGCTTATAACAACTTCAAGGGAGGATTTATTGATCTGCCCCCTGATGCCAGTCCTTTTGTAACTGTTCTTACTGGGGTACCCGAATTGGAAAACCAATATGAAGAGAACTTTTTATCCCTAAAAAATAAGGTGATCTATTGGTTAAATTCAAACAAACCAATTCCAAACCATATGAAAAGTAAAATTCTTATGGTTCGCAGGGTACCATGGGTTGGTCCCATTGCAAAGTCAATTCCGGGTGATTGTATAGTTATTTCATTCGAGGAACCCCATAGTGCTGACCAGATTTGTGCATGGAAATCATATGGAGACATATCATCTATTGTAGCTAGACCCTTATCGTTTTTTTATCCCCCACCCAGGCCCCTAAACTACGGGTCAAACTGGAATACTGTTAAACAACATTATGGTTATGCACCAAATCCGGCCAGACAGGTTGACAGAAACATGTGGACTGGAATCCCCACCCTCAACAGGTTCAGCTGCCTAGATGCAGTTGACTGACTTGAGATCATGCCAAATTGTATCTCAAAGTTATATGATACCTATTGTACATTCAGGGTTGGGTGCATTAATCCTAGTTCTAGAAATAGCACTCAGATCACGGAAAGTATTTCAGTAGCGAACCAAGTATCCCATGATATGCATGAGGACTGTTTTGGTGATGAAATTAGTACCGTACTAGGGGCTTTGAGTACCGAAGCAGATAATCAAACAGTCAACCTACAGCTAGATAGAATAGACCCTCTGCTGGTATCAGTGTTGTCCATTGATGATTGTAATTTTTCTGGTAGTGGGCCAACCCCAAAATTGCTTTTCCTGTCATGGAATATTGCTGGAGTATGCAAAAATCTGATATATCCCGAATGGGCAGATTATGTTGATTCCAGTGACTTTTGCTTATTGCAAGAAACATTGGCAATGGACATTCCACACAGGATGGGATATAAAACCTTTGGTAATGAGGCAGTTCAGTCTGACAGGGGGAGGCCATCCGGGGGATTGATCATATGGCTTAAAGTCACTTTGGCAATAAGGGTCGATCTTATAGATACAGGAACCCCTGATATTCTGGCCTTAAAAATCGTAACCGCAAAGGGGGATGAATACTATATTGTTAATGTTTACAATAGACCTCTTGGTCGTTCCAAGGTATCACCTACTTTGGAAACCTTGGATTCCTTCCTGAAAAGGGTGGTTGGTGATGTCCCTGTAATTCTGGGAGGCGATTTAAATTGTAATTTTGAACCGATCCTTGGGATTACTGATGTCTTTGAGGATGAAGATCAAGCATATAATATTCCCCAGCTTGATTCTTCAAAATACGCCCAATGCACTACTCTGGCGGTCCAACTACTGAGGCTAACTGTCGATTACGGTCTCAGAGCATGTAACGGCCGCCTTCCATCCGACCTAACTAAACAGCCAACTTTCGCGAAATCCAAAAGTAATCTAGATTTCATTCTTGTCTCATTAAATATTTGGCACTTTATGATTGATTTTAAAGTGGTAAACAGGGATGAAAGTGATCACTATCCTCTGGAACTTTATATTGATGCACACATGCTCAGCGACATCCCTGCACCTATATCGACTGAGATTGCTACTGGCAAAATGTGCGAACAGGTACACATTAATAATAATAGACGTGCCTTAAAATGGCCACATATCTTATCTGAAGGCAAGATCTTAGCATCGGTCTACTTACTCTTTGGCACGATGTTCGCGCCTATAGTTGGACAACCCTTCTCACCTGACCACTATGATCATTTTGTTGAACTACACAAGTTTTTTTTTAATGAATTAAGAACCTATATGTCCAAAATGCCTAGGAAGAAGCAACAAAATGTACGAGTGGGATGCCACGGGAAACTCTGGTATGACCACTCATGCAGGATGGCTAAGAGAAAGCTCTTAAATGCTATTAAAAACAATTCAAAAGAAGACGTCAGACTTGCAAGGGGAGAGTATAAGCATGTCCAACAAATCTCGAAAAATCATGGGAAGAGTCGATCTGGGCTGATATGTTGACTGCTGCAAAAATGAATGATATTGTTGGCTTTTGGAGGTTGGTTGCAAATGGGGGGCATGCAGGAAGAGCTGTGAAGGACATGTTCCTAGATTAATTGACATGGGTGTCACACTTTACATCTCTGTACAAACAATATGATAGTGGTGTTGTGGAGATTCCACGGCTACTTCCACCTTCTGAATGTCTTGATTTCACTCTGGACAAAACGAAAAGGGCAATTAATGAACTAAAAAATAGTAAAGCTCCTGGCCCTGATAAAATACCGGGCGACCTCTACAAGCACGAAATTGAAGTTTGGGCTCCTTATATAAATCGTTTGTTTAATGCTTTGTCCAAAAATTGTGAATTCCCCGATAGTTGGCGTGCAGCAGAAGTTGTTTTAATTTTCAAAAAGGGGAATAGATCTGTTCCTTCAAATTACAGACCTATTAGTTTAATGGACACCCTGCAAAAACTCTATGCCAAACATTTACTATTTCGGATAAATGATTGGCTGGAGGAGTCAGCAATACTTTCTAAATTTCAAGCAGGCTTTAGGAGAAAGATCAGTACCATAGATCAGGTCTTCAGATTTTGTTGTATATATTGGAAATATGTGCACATTAGGAAAGGTCATTTGTATGTAGCTTTCGTAGATCTGAGAGCGGCATTTGACCTTGTCCCTCGCAACCTGCTCTGGAGATCCTTAAATGAAGCCGGACTGCCAGGGAGTCTTTTGGTACAAATAATTGAGTTGCACGCTAGAAACTATGCAAATATTAGATGGGGTCCAAATGGTGAGATGACGCGCAACATCCCAATCGAGCGTGGTGTCCAGCAAGGATGCGTCTTGGCCCCCACCCTTTTTTCTATATTTGTCAATGATGTCCCTGATCACCTGAATGGTTGTAGCAATGATTCACCACAGCTTAATGGAGAGAGGGTGCCTGCGTTGCTCTTCGCGGATGATACCATCTTAATATCCCAAACCAAGAAGGGCCTCCAGGCACTCTTAAATTCCTTTAGCAGCTACTGTGTGACCAAAGGACTAGAAATAAACGTTGACAAAACTAAATGTATGGCATTGAATCCTAGTAGACCGGACAGAGGGAATTTGATCCTGAATGGCCAAACTTTAGGAACTGTGGACAATTTTTCCTATCTGGGGGTAATACTCGATTCAAAACTAACATGGAAGGCCCAAATTGAGAAAAGCAAGGTGTCATACGCCCACAATGTCAAACCAATAATTAATAAATTGAATGCCAGTACAAGCAAGAGCGTAACCCCTGTACTTGAACTCTTTAAATTTAAAATCCAATCTGCTGCGCTATATGGGGCTGAGATATGGGGACCTTGGGCCAGGGAGAGCTTCAAAGGCCTGGATAACAAATTCATGAGAACAATTGTAAGGGTTCCCACTAGTACACCACTAATTCCCCTCCAATTAGATCTGAATTTTAAACGAACTGATTATCTGACCATCATTAGACCATTAATGTTTTGGATAAGGATTTGGTCTACCCCAGAATTGCTAGATTACAGGAATGGCCTTCGAGACTTTTTTAACTCCATTCTATGGTTTGGGCATATTAGAAAATGGCTCACAATGCTGGGCTTGTATTCGTTGTGGGAAAATCCAGAGAATTTACCACCATACGCCAAGTCCATAGTAAAGAAAGCCTTTTGGTCTTATATGACTAAGAGGCTTGCACATGAAAGTAGAACTGGGACCCTAATGTGGTAAATAAATAAATAATACCCTATTTTTGAATGAATAAATGAATAACAGATAGCTCAATAAATAAGAGTCAAGATTCGAGGTAGTAGGAGTTTGCAGGTTTATTACAGCATAAAGGACAGGAACAGGACCACCTGCACAGGAATAGGATGGCAAGGCCCAGCAGCGCTGCCGGGGTCAGGATCGGGACAAGGGGAACAACTTTTTAATAACAGTGCATGGGCATATATACATAACGCAAACACATAGCATTACATTGCAATAGGCGTAGCAGTGGGTGGAGCAAAAGGCGTGACGCGTAGCAGTCGCGAAAGATAAGGGTGAAAAGAGGTGTAACAGGGCGTATACATAGACATGTGATGCAAACGTAACAGAATATGTCATGAATGGGGCGGAAACCATGGGGGGGGCTACCTGAGGAGCCGGGACCTCTAACCTGATGGTGCGCGCAAACTAGCAATGACGTGTTACTAGGAGAAGCTGGGGGGCTATGAACTCTGTGCTAGGAGCAGAGACTGAAGTCTGGAGAGTCAGGGCGACATGTACCTAAACAGTATCTAGTATCTGATGTTTAGAGAACATGTTGATATAAACTAGAAGTCAGGAGGGGAAAGGCTAACTTGATTCTAAGACTGGACCATGCATTATTCTACATGTAGTGCGTGGTGAAGAATATTAAATGACCATTAAATGCAGTGTTTCTCTAACGTGGAGACGTGAAGGCTAGACAATGACGGAAACTATCGATGCGATTCAGTAGCTTTAGGATTGCAGAGAAGGAGGACTGAACTGATAACTGGAATCATAACATATTCTTGGCAGACTCAGAGGCAGAGCCAGGGTGAGCCGGGCACTGCGAGGCAGGAAGTAAGTGAAGGGTCGAGGATACAGGTGGGGGCTGTATCGCTCCTCAGCGAGGCTTCAGGAGACAGGAGCTGAATCTGGTGTCCGGGCCCTTTTGAGGCCTAGAAACGGGGACTTTTCAATAGAATAACGTGCACACTGAGAAACGTGGCAACGTAGCTTTACATAGGCCTGATATTCGTAGTATTCACGAGAACTGGAAACTGGCATACTAGAGGTGGACACAACTGTAATTGCGTCATTAATCGAACATAGGGAATGCATATGCATATTTAATCATGCACACATAACATATGATGGATGACACGTAGGGACACAGAACATGGCAAAATTTACTTTTCCACATTCCCTCCTTGTCACTACGTTTCCATCAGGAAACATCAATATTCATGATACCATCTATCATTTCATATAGTATCATTTGCTCGTCTCGAATTATCCTGGAACGGGATTTAGAACGGGGCTTGGGACTAGGAATACAAGAGGTAGCACAAATGCCGCAAATCGCAGGGCCACATTGTATACAGAGGCAGCAGCTGAATATGATCGCTACTGCAATACCTAGAAAGGACAAGACTTTCCATCCCCAGGCGGAAATTATATTCCAGAACCAACCGGACCATGTCCAGGTGCCTGGATCTTGGTGTAACAGATGGGCAATTTTATGGAGTCTGGTTATAGCTGAATAAACAGACGGCGCGTTATTTGGAATGAAAATGCAGCAACTAGATCCGATGACTCTACAGGCCCCGCCCCTATCGGCCAGTATGACGTCAAGGACGAGACGATTCTGTAAAACGACAAATCTCATAGCAGATTGCTCTTCAGTTAAGTTACCTAGAGCAGAGGCAGTCTCATTTACTACAGCTTCGAGGGTTCTGGTTAACCTACGGATTAGCTTACTATTCTGGATAGGTCCTATAAAGAAAAAGAAACCTCTGTTGAAATCTGTATACTGTTCTAGAGCAGTTTCAGTATAATCGACAATTGGGGACTCCCTTCTATGTCTAATGTGTACTAGATGTGTGTTTCTATGATAATCAGGTGGGGCTAGGAAAACTGGTGGCAGTAGGAAGGCAATGTAACAGGTTCCCTCCCAATCGAGGGGCAGACGAACATATGCAGTTTGACCACAAATAAAATAAGAATGACGTGAAGCTTTGAAAATGGATTTCCCACTGTCACTATACTTGACAATAGTAGTACAATCACTGTGTCCTACATGTACGGAACCATTATTTCGGACACATAATTCGCCTTTAACTGGTAATACTGAAATAGCAGGTAAGTCTGGAGTAGTATCAGACTGAACATTCAGGACCATGAAATTCGAAGAATAGTTACCTAAATTATACACTTCATTTTCTAGATCTAACCCGGTTCTGTGGGGAAGACCTTGCTTGTCTGGAAAACATGTACTGTTAAGAAAAGACATATCTGTTGAGGATGACGTTAACGTGGACCATGCTCCACACGAACCATTATGTGAAAATGGATAAGGAAAAAGTGGCAGAACTCCCTCCGGTATCTGGAAAGGGGGGAGTCGACCACACACCCAACAATTAGTGGCATTGCTGGTCTGATGTGAGTAATGTAACATGCGGATGAAAGAATTATTTTTCATAGCGAGGCGGTAAGAGAGTTCATGAGGAGGCAGATCACTAAACGTGTGCTCTACTGTAGCATTAGCAGACTTATTTACATGAAGAACTGGGAAATACAAGAAAAATGCATAACTGGTGCAGGAAATCATAATGCTGAGAAACAATATGAAACATAGAAAAACGATACATCGAATTGAGTTTTGACTAACTCTCTCACTATGGGGGTCTATTTTATACATGTCAGAAACAGTCTAACCGTTTCACCTAGGGGAGGACTTAGACAATCAAACTGGCTGACTTATTTTACTAGACCGGAGTTTCAACTTATACTCCTGTTGCGGAGTTTTCTCTAACAGGGGAGGGTTTGTAGCAATGTCTTTTGCGGGACAGTCCTTGAGAACAATATTTTGGCAATCCTTCAAATCCTGGGAAATGTTCTTTGAGACGGGTTTCAGTCCATAAAACTATTTTATATGTGAAAGATGCACCCAGCCTTTGCGACCCTCCAACTTCACGGCTGTACGGGTGGCGAGGAGGACCTGTCGGGGCTCCTTCCAGCGTGGCTCCAGCGGACTTGAGCGGTCAAAATTGCGGACAAGAACCATGGATCCTGGAACGATTTCATGCGGTGCCACCTCGGTATTGTCTGGAAATGCGGCGGCAACCTGTGAACGACAAGAGTTGAGGACAGACATCAAGGAAGCTAGGTAATCTGTCAGCATATTACTTGAAACATCGGTAATACTTCGGGGTCTAGGAGTACCCCACATGTTAGGGGGGCGGCCGAAAACGACCTCATACGGGGACAGACCTGATCTGGAATGTGCGACCATGCGCATATAAAATAAAGCGACTGGCAGAGCTACTAGCCAGTCCACACCTTTCTCTTTACACACTTTTGCAATACGGATTTTCAGAGTCTGGTTATGTCTCTCTACGAGACCGGCTGCTTCAGGATGGCGTACACAATGAAACTTCCACTGGTACCCCAACAAAAGGGAAACATGCTTCATCAACTCGGATGAGAATGGCTGGCCGTTGTCAGAATATACGACTCTAGGGAGTCCATAACGGGGGAAGAACTCACGAACCAACTGCTTGGCAGTGGTCGCGGCGGTGTAATCTGGAACTGGATATGCTTCTGTCCACCTGGACAAAGCGCATACAACTACAAGGACATACTTGAAACCTCGACATCGCTCCATCTGAATATAATCCATCTGGAGGACTTCAAAAGGGTGGTCAGGGGGCTGGAATCCACCTTGTTCCACCGGGACACTTTTACCTGGATTAAACTGACAACATATCATACAGGTACGGACTTTCTGCTTGGCTGCAGCTCGTAAATGCTTGTTGAACCAGATGTTCTGGATACTGTCTAACATAGCTTTTTCTCCTAAATGTGCTGGACTATGTGCGGTATTAATAATGACTTGAACCATAGAGTTGGGGAGAAACCATGTGGCTCTACCCTTCGTTAACCATCCTTGATCTGTCTGGACCCCTCCTTGTTCGGACCATTTCTTGATTTCTTCGGGAGTAGCATGTAACTGGATATCTATGACATCTTGTGTAGGGTCCTTAACTGTCATACATGTAATCGGATCTGGAGTGTGTGTCATGTTAACTGAAATGTCTAGAGTCTGTGCTGTAAGCTTGGCTGTGCGATCTGCTAGATCGTTACCTTGAGAAATGGTGTCAGTAACTTTCGTATGTGCTTTGCACTTCATGATAGCGATAGATGTCGGTAAATGTATGGCATCTAACAGAGCTTGAATAAGGAGACCATGCTGAATCTTGGTTCCATGAGAAGTCATGAAACCTCTCTCTTGCCAGAGCACTCCGAAGTCGTGTACAACTCCAAATGCGTAGCGTGAATCTGTGTAAACATTAACTTTCAAGTTCTTGGCGTGTATGCAGGCTTGTGTCAGAGCAACTAGCTCTGCTGCTTGAGCGGACAGGGTGTCGATACGGTGTGTTTCAATAACTTCAGTGTCAGTAGTCACTGCATACGCGGCGACTAGTTCTCCTGTACTTGTTCTCATACATGAACCATCCACATAAAGTGTCAGGTCGGGGTCTGGTAACGGAATATCTGTCAGATCTTGTCTTGGCTTGGTCATAATGTTAACTACTTCCACACAGTCATGTGCGGCAGAATTCGGAGTAACTGATGGTAACAGTGTAGCAGGGTTCAGGATGTTGCAGCGTCTGATTTCTATGTGTGGCTGGAACAGTGTCAATTCATAACCTGTTAAACGTGCAATTGTCAAGTGCTGAGTCTGTGTTCGGTTTAAAAGAACTTCCACGGAATGTGGAACTTGTACTGTCAAGGTATGTCCTAAGACTATGGAATCACTTTGTCTGATAGCTAGGGCTGCGGCTGCAACTGACTTGAGGCACGCAGGCAGAGCCTGGGCTACAGGATCTAATGTGCTCGAAAAATAAGCACAGGGCTTGTATTGTCCTGCTTGATCTTGTGTGAGAACAGATAATGCTGTACCTTCGCGTTCAGTGACGAAAAGTGTAAAAGGCTTACTGTAGTTCGGTGTCGCTAGAACTGGAGCTTGGCATAGGGCTTTCTTTAACTCATTGAAACTAAGTGTATGTTCAGATGTCCAAGGGAGGACAGTCGGTGCGGCTGCCTCCTGTGTCGTTAACTGTATCAGTGGCTTGGCTAGAAATGCATACTGAGGAATCCATTGTCTGCAGTAAGAAGTAAGGCCGATAAAAGCACGTACCTCCTTCTGGGTCTTGGGCTGAGGAAGACTCGCTATTAACTGGATACGGTCTGGTGTCAACTGCCTACCCCTCTTGGACAGTAAGTGTCCTAAGTAGACCACTTGCTGGACACAGAATTGAAGCTTCGAAGGGGACACCTTGTGCCCCATCTCGGCTAGGAAATACAAGACTGTAAGGGATGCTCGCTCGCAAGCACGTTCAGAACGGGCTGTGATCAGGAGATCATCGACATACTGGAGCAGGGCAGTGTCAGTTGGCATGTGAATGTTGTCTAGTTGTCTTTTAAGTGCTTGACTGTAAATGCTAGGGCTTTCTGTGAAACCTTGAGGAGCTCGTGTGAACATATAGCTCCTTCCATTTAAACAAAATCCGAAAAGGAACTGGCTGTCGGGATGAATAGGGACACTGAAAAACGCGTTCTTGAGGTCGATTACAGTAAAGAACGTGGCTTCGGAATCAATGGCTGTCAATAGGGAAGAGATATCTGGAACGACTGGGTACTGAGGAATAATACACTTATTAAGTTCTCGTAGGTCAATCACTAATCGATATACTGGGGGTGCATTTGGATCAGTACGTTTCATGACTGGAATGATCGGAGAATTGCATACGTTGGAGTCAGTTTCTACAACCACTCCTTGAGCCATGAGCTCGTCAATAATTTTGGATAAGGCTGCTACAGCCTCAGGTGGCAATCTGTACTGTCTGATTCGTGGTAACACTACACCTGGCTTGAGAGTCACACGATAGGGTGTGATTTGCATATAACCAACATCAGTTGGACCTTGCGCCCATAGATGCTGCGGGACATTAGACAATCTGGGATCAAAATCTCGTAATACATAGTGACCCTTAAAGTCACGTAGGAACAATCGTATTCCCTCTGGGGAACAGCATATAACTGCACCTAACTCTTTCAGTGTTTTAATGCCTAATAGGTTTTCTGGACATGACTTAGTAAGTAACAGATCAGTAGTGCGGGACAATGGACCTACTTCTAGAGTAACTGGCTTTGATATTTCATTTACAATGGGTTTTCCTGAAAATCCAAGGGAAACATTTCTTGAGCCTGAGAGCGGAGCCCCTGGAACTTCGGCGTGACTAATTGTGGTCCTACTTGCCCCTGTATCAATCAAAAACTTTCTGTCTTTCCCTAATACTTGACTGTGAACATAGGGACCTTCTTGATCTACAGGTATCTCAATGAGAGGCAAGCCTACCTCCCTCTCTAGGCTGTTTCATGAATACTGCTGGTACTCTGGATACTCAGACTGTGCATACTGGTACATCTGCTGTGTAACGTGCTGTGTTGCAGCAATAGGCTGCGGTGCGGTAACTGTCTGTGGTGCATTCTGTGGCTGAGGAGTCTGTGAAACTTGTTCTTGTCTAGGCGGACGTGGTCTTTCTTTAGTCTTACCGGTAGCTATGTTATGTTTCAGAACTGCACACTCGTTTATAAAATGACCTGGCTGTTTACAATAATTGCAGTTCCCTTTAACGGGAGCTGCAGGATGACTGGCTTGATTCGGACCCCTCTTCTGACTGTCTTGAGGAACAGATTGTGCAACTAGTACTTTCATTTTCGTGTCTTTCATATGTTTTCTCTCGTGTTCTTGTTCTTCCCTGATCCTATTCTGGTGGTATTGGAGCATCTGCAACATCTGGGACGGGGTATTAGCTTGCCAGGTACTTTCGACTTTCAAAACTCGATTTTTAATTTGTGGACTTGAATTCTCGACTAATTTAGTAACAAAAAGGTGAGGGTATGACTCACTACTTGTCTTGAGGCCACTGTTGATGCTAAAACATTTCTCAAATCTAGAATAAAAATCACTAATATCTTCGTCTTGTTTCTGTTTACAGGCTGAGATTGCATCCCAGTCTTCTTTTCTAGTTGTCAATAATCTAGGTAAAACTTGTATTAATAATTCTGGTAATTCTTTACATTTCGCTCCAAGACCGGTACCTGGTACTCGTGCCTTGTCTTCAGCTTCTAGAACTGCCCAATCGATCTTTTTCTCTCCCACCTCCCATTCTTTTTCCTTGAGCTTTTCATACACCCCTGCGGGCAGCAGAACCTTTAACATTTTAATTATATCTGGATACGTGTATTCTCCCATACGTAGCATGTCTTTTAATTCTCTATGGAACCCTGCTGGATCTTTATCATGACAGGGAATTAATTTCTTCATCTCTAGGAGTTCCATCTTTGTAATCGGAGTGTAAACAAACACTCGTTCTAGTTCGCCACCCGTTCCTCTGACTGGGTGGACTTCTCGTAACGGATTCTGTCTCTCTATGTAAAATGGTTTACCTTCTGGGGGTGAGACATGAACAAAATGCGGGTTCAGAAACGTTCTATATTTGTGACGCTGTTCTAGAATGACACTAATTAAGTCGGTACCTAAACCTTTCCATCTATACTGGAGTAACTCGTTCAGGATATCATGTAACGGGCCTGGATCAGAGTGCTGACCCTCATACAATATAATGAGGTGCTGAATCATATACATACCCGCCAGTCGTTGCTCGGCTGGGGGCATTTTCAGAAACATTTGTGCCACTATTTCGTCTGGAAAAGTGGTAGAATCAGTAATCCATCGGACTGCTGATCGGGCTAGTTCTTGTTCATGCATGGTACTTAACTCACTGTAACCGATTCGTGATTTCAGAATGTGATCGGTAGCTTGAAACACTTGTTCTAGAGAACCTTGTTCTGGTGCTGGATGATGGAAAATAGACTTGTGTTCTAGGCGTAAATGGCGATCTGGAAATCTAGATTTTCCTACATACGCTATTCTGTCAGGATTCTCGTCGTCTAACTCTTCAGGATCAGAGTTACTTTCTTTCTCGCTTACTTGTGCTGCTTTACGCTGTTCGTGTAACTTTATTATTTCTTTACGGATTTTCTTGTACATACTCTCCATAGCACCGACGGTCTTGTGCTTACCCTCGGCTATATTATCACTCCACCTTGTCAGGGTTTTCATTTCAGCCGGATCTTTAGACGGGTAATCTTGTTCTCTTATTAGACAATTGATCAGAAACTTTAATATCATGAGCTGGGTCTCAGCTTTCCTTTGAGACATGGCCTCGCCAATGCTTTCTGGATCATCCCCTGTACGGATGAAGCGATATATTCTGTCTAGATCTTCTTTCATATTCGGTAAGGTGACTAGATACTCGGCCACCTTTCTTACGCGGAATGAATATAAAACCATATTATTCTCGCCTGGGACTGGATCATAGCCGCATTCGGCAAGGGATTTTCTTATTTCTGCTACAGTCTGATGTCTGGGCATACGCTGTGATGCTTGTATATGTAATTCGGCTGTCGTTAAACGCTTGTGTGGCGGCGGGGTTTGAGGAGTACCTCCCCCTGCGGCCCCTAAACTAGAGTCGTCTACTGAGGCTCTTCGTCCTGGCAGAGTGGGAAATGGAAATGTAGGCTGGACTTGTATGGCAGGCTGGACCGGGGGTACCGTAACAGGTACTCCGGTGTCTGGAGGAGCGGGAAGTGCCTGATTTACAGGGACTGGCGGAGCGCGAACAGGATTTGCATATTCTGGGACTGTGTCGTCCAAATAGGACGAAATAAAAATATCAGCTGCGGTCGGTTTGTGACGCAGCTTGGTCGGAATTAATGGTGGCGGGAAATTACTGGATGCCTCTGGGGTCGCTTTTGGCAAGCCCTCGGCAAGGAGAGGATACATACCCCTAATAAGGGCATGCCTCTGTCTGTCTGACTGTTCGGCTTTGACTTGTTCACCTATCTCGATTAGTTCTTTTTCTTGTGCTCGTTCTAAGGATTCTCTACTTAATTCTGACTTTCTGATTTCTTTTTCAGTTCTTTTATGAGCTTCTTTGCGCCATAACTCGATGGCATCTTTCTGTGACTGTCTGGCTTTCTTTTTCCATAATGCCTCTTCTACTCGCATGATGCACTCGGCATCCCATGTACCCGATACGGGCCATCGGTACTTTTCTTCTAACTGTTTGGTATACTCTACCCATAAATCTAGATACAGTATGGCGCTTATGCCATGCTTCTGATACATAAAATGACCTGGACTGTCCCTAGGCGGGACAGGAACTGCTGCTTCCAGCAGACCCTTTCTAGTTTTTAACTGACGTAACTTAGAAAACAAGGGCATGACTGGACTGTAATCTAGACACAATACAATACACAATGAACACGATACTTATTCCCCATTCATACCACGACATTAAAATACATGAAGAACATTTAAAAATAACAGTTCGAACAGAATACTACCTGGAATACGGTACACAGAATACATGAATTTCCTCGAGAACAGAACTGACTGGAACAGAAACTAGGTGCACTGCTGAAACAGTACGAAACTTACCGGTCTCATAAAGAGACACGTCAGGACCCGCATCCACCGAAGTGGACACTTCGTTTGTGGGTCTGTGTACCACCAACCCACGGACCAGAGTCAATTAAATTGACCCTGTCTAGATACTACCCCAGTAACGGTACTCACCGGGCAGCAAGAACGGAAGGCCTCAGACTGGACGGGACTGCTTGGACGCCGGACGGACGAACTTCGGACTTCTGTTACAGGTGGGCCTCCGGGTACCTCGGACCTTGGACTCTCGGCTTGGGCTCTGGTCGGGACTCGCCGCGTTCCTCCACCGTCTCGTCTGGATGCTGGACCGCCTCCTCCGTCTCCTCCGTGGGCCTGAGGGATACTTGAAGCAGAAATATCTGCCGGTGCGCAGAAGAGTTCCGTCACGACTGCAGAGGGTCAGGGGGTCGGCGTGGCTTCACCGACGCGTGG
Organism: Lissotriton helveticus; assembly: GCF_964261635.1. Lineage (NCBI taxonomy): Eukaryota > Metazoa > Chordata > Amphibia > Caudata > Salamandridae > Lissotriton > Lissotriton helveticus. The sequence continues at coordinate 1,618,241,913 of NC_136057.1, forward strand.
GGAAAGGGCAAGTCCCTGTTCGGGCGCCATTATGTGGTAAATAAATAAATAATACCCTATTTTTGAATGAATAAATGAATAACAGATAGCTCAATAAATAAGAGTCAAGATTCGAGGTAGTAGGAGTTTGCAGGTTTATTACAGCATAAAGGACAGGAACAGGAACACCTGCACAGGAATAGGATGGCAAGGCCCAGCAGCGCTGCCGGGGTCAGGATCGGGACAAGGGGAACAACTTTTTAATAACAGTGCATGGGCATATATACATGACGCAAACACATAGCATTACATTGCAATATGCGTAGCAGTGGGTGGAGCAAAAGGCGTGACGCGTAGCAGTCGCGAAAGATAAGGGTGAAAAGAGGTGTAACAGGGCGTATACATAGACATGTGATGCAAACGTAACAGAATATGTCATGAATGGGGCGGAAACCATGGGGGGGGGGCTACCTGAGGAGCCGGGACCTCTAACCTGATGGTGCGCGCAAACTAGCAATGACGTGTTACTAGGAGAAGCTGGGGGGCTATGAACTCTGTGCTAGGAGCAGAGACTGAAGTCTGGAGAGTCAGGGCGACATGTACCTAAACAGTATCTAGTATCTGATGTTTAGAGAACATGTTGATATAAACTAGAAGTCAGGAGGGGAAAGGCTAACTTGATTCTAAGACTGGACCATGCATTATTCTACATGTAGTGCGTGGTGAAGAATATTAAATGACCATTAAATGCAGTGTTTCTCTAACGTGGAGACGTGAAGGCTAGACAATGACGGAAACTATCGATGCGATTCAGTAGCTTTAGGAATGCAGAGAAGGAGGACTGAACTGATAACTGGAATCATAACATATTCTTGGCAGACTCAGAGGCAGAGCCAGGGTGAGCCGGGCACTGCGAGGCAGGAAGTAAGTGAAGGGTCGAGGATACAGGTGGGGGCTGTATCGCTCCTCAGCGAGGCTTCAGGAGACAGGAGCTGAATCTGGTGTCCGGGCCCTTTTGAGGCCTAGAAACGGGGACTTTTCAATAGAATAACGTGCACACTGAGAAACGTGGCAACGTAGCTTTACATAGGCCTGATATTCGTAGTATTCACGAGAACTGGAAACTGGCATACTAGAGGTGGACACAACTGTAATTGCGTCATTAATCGAACATAGGGAATGCATATGCATATTTAATCATGCACACATAACATATGATGGATGACACGTAGGGACACAGAACATGGCAAAATTTACTTTTCCACACTAATACAAGATTTCTTATCCTTTAAAGATGAACCCTGTTTTGAATCCTTTTTGGACGAAATAGAGCCCCCTATGGCGAAGTCTCTTTTTCTGAAATTTAGGTATGGGAATCTTATGTTGAACTTTAATATAGAACGTTGGTCAAAGAAAAAATTGGAATGTCTGAACAGCAAAAGTGGGAGATGTCCTATGTGCTCAGCCTTTTGTATGGAGAACGAGGTCCACATGTTGTTTATATGCAAAGCGTATTCGAAAGCCCGAAAAAGGTGGCTAAAACCCATGTGTGCGCTCCTAGGAACTAGATCTTGTCTTACAGCATATAGGATCTTAAAAACTAACACTGCCCAGTTTATTGTATTCAGTATTAGTAGGTTCCTCTATTCTGTGTATTTTGTTCGCAGGAAATCTGGCCAGATGCTTTGAGTAGGACTCCTTCAAAAGCTTATCTTTTGCTGCTAAATGAAATATGTTTTAAAGAGGCTGGCGAAAAATTAATTTTGCAGTGAATCTTAAAAAATTAATTGTTTTTAAAAGTATTGATGTACGTATATTGCTATGATCCTCTGTTTTATGTATGTATACATGTGTGTCTTTCATGGCCAACCGGCCGAAATAAAGAATAAAATAAAATAAATAAACATGCAAGAGGGGCTCACGCAAAATAGTAATGAGGTGTCCAGGGTCATTGCTAGGATGACCAGTGCAGTTGAGGTGCTGATAAATGCACAAACAGCACAAACTGCTGCTCTGGATGTGCCAGAGAGTGAAGGAAGCACAAGTAGGAGCAGCATGGCAAGCCCCCTTGTCGTTGAGACACGGAGGAGCAGCAGGCGCCATGGTGAGGCAACAGCCCAAACGCCAAGTGAAGACAGCCAGCCACCAACATCTGGCACTGGTAGGCGTGGACGCAAATGAGTGGTTCAGTTAATGGGGAAGTGACCCAGGACTTCCATCATTGAATGGATATAATTTGTGTTGCACAATTGTGCTTTTGAAACCTGTGTAGTGACAAAATTAAACTACGTTGGGTGCATACTCCACCTGCCTGTGTCTCTTTACTTACTTAAAAGTAGTTGCGTGTGATCTCTGCCCGTCTGTGTCTGCCATCTGTTGGTGTCGCAACTCCGGCTGTGTTGGGTTCAGGCAGTGCATGTTCGTCATCATGTTCCTCATAGTCGCTCAATTCCACCTCCGTGCCATCCTTAGTAGCAAGGTTGTGCAACATTGCACAAGTTGCAATCATCTTACAGCAGGTTATTGGTGTATACTGGCGTGCCCCTCCACTTTTGTGGAGGCAGCGGAATCTGCTTTTCATCAGACCAAAGGTGTGCTCCACAATGTTCCTAGTAGATTTGTGTGCCTTGTTGTATCGCCTCTGGCTGGGGGTGGAGGGGTTGAGGTAGGGTGTCAGGATGAAAGAGCGGACGGCATATGCACTATCCCCTATTTGAAAATGAGAAAGACATTACTCACATGCACACATGCACATACATCTGCAATATCTATCAAGGGATTGTCACAAGTGTTTTACCTAGCAGGTATCCTTCGCCAAATTCCCCCGCTGTCAGGCGTGTGTAGATCCCACTGTTTTGAAAGATGTAGGAGTCGTGGGTACTTCCTGGGAACTTGGCCACAATGTCCGTGATAATGTACTTTGCATCACAGATTACCTGTACATTTATGGTGTGGATTGACTTTCTGTTTCGGTAAATGTACTCTGTGGCAGCAGGTGGGCATATTGGGATGTGGGTGCCATCAATACAGCCGATGACGTGTGGGAAATGTGCAATTTGATAAAAGTCAGTTTTGGTCTTCAGCAGTTCTGCGTGAGTTTCAGGGAAGCTGATGTAATGCTCCATTCTCTGCATCATTGCCTCTAGGAACTTCCTGGAAAAACGCGACAGGCAGCTCTGAGACACCCCACCTGCCACAGCGATCACACTCTGGTAACTCCCAGAGGCAAGCAGGTGTAGGCTATACAGCACCTGCACATGGGGTGGGATCGCGTGCGCCCTTGGTGTTGGGTGGTTTAAAAATGGGTGCAGGTCCCTGATCAACTCCAGGATGGTTTGGGGGTGTAGCCTGTACCTTTGTAGGATCTCTGGCTCAGTCATTTGGAATAGGGCGATCCTCTGCCTGTAGACCTGCTCCTCCCTTCTCCAGACCCTCTCTCTTTCTGCCTGTAGCCGTAGCCGCCTCGCAATCATGTAGAATGCCGCCATTCTGGTCACACTGCTGCATTTTGGGCCTTTTTTTTTAGCCTGCACCTGGTTACCACCTGCTTTCAATCCATGGTAAATACAGACTCATAAATACCGAATTTCATGCAAATTCGGTATTTTAGAGGTCACCTACATCTCAAAAAACCAATTTTACCATTTCTTATTTTCCGATTCGGTAAATTTACCGATTCGGTAAATATACCAATTCGGTAAATTTACAGTACCGGAAAATTTACCGAATCGGAAAATTTACAGAATCGGAAAATTTACAGATTCTGTAACTGTACTGAATCGGTTTACCGAATCGGACGATTTTTTGACCCCTACATCTCAATATCCAAATACCGGTCGGAAACGGCCGAAAATCAATATTTTCGGCTGTTACGAACTGTATTTTAATACCTACATCTGGCCCTTAATTTAAAGAGGAACAAAATGAGGGGGTTCATTTTGCCATAGAAATTATGATTAGTGCTGCAGAAAGAAAATTTAGGGCATGTTTTAAGTGAGATCTCAAATCCCCTTCTATTTCATTAGAAAATTCTGACATGCAGACTGAAACAATCACTTTCAATACCAGCAGTAGACTTCCAGTTAACTCCCTATTGAGCAGAAGCTTTACTACAGTGATCTAATGAACAACTAGAGTGCCAACATTCTGAATTTATGGCAAATGTGTGACACATCTGAATGCCTTCTTGATGGAATCAAAGTAAAAAACTGAAAGCATTTCCTACTGAGGAGACTGCAGTAAATGAGGAAATTAGGAAACTTCATAACAAATATGTCTCCCAAGATGGCCACCAGAGGAAAAAGAGAAAAAGAGCCCAAATGTAGCACAAATAACACCCAGATGTAGCCCACATAAAGCCCAATGACAGAAGTGTGCAAAACAATTTTTATTTTTAGTTTTTCTGCAGTTTTATATAGTGCAGACTGGTCAGGTATCGGAGCGTTACATCTTACTTGGACCCCTTATTGCGTATTTTGCACGAAGTACATGAGATTGATCTTGCGAAACGTTGAACTTTACGATTCTGTTAACCTGACGTTGCTCTGTACCGGGCTGTGTAACACCCTTTTTTACCTACTGGTTTTCATTAATTCTCACTGTATTGTTTTAGGAAAGAGGATTTACTGTTTTTATGTAAGATTTTATGATCTATGTTTCTAAATCAGATCGAATAAAGTTTAATGAATTCTATGGCAGGACGGAGGAGAGGATTATGCATATCTTTCCTCACATTATTTGCATAGCAGTTCAAAGAAAACGGAACACAAAAATCATTAAACAAAAGACTACACAACCCTTGAACCATTAGGGAGGTAGTCTACAAGGCAACTATAGTCCAATCATATCACAGTCCATCGTATATAATATCGTGACATCCCTTCCGCTTCCTCTTTCTTCACTGCTCATCAGTGGAGTGAATTCCTTACATTCTTGGCTTAATCTGACGTTGTTGCTGTTTGTATCAATCAATCAATCAATCATGGCATTTGTATAGTGCGCTACTCACCCGGGAGGGTCTCAAGGCGCTGGGGGGGGGATATGTTACTGCACGAACAGCCAGGTCTTGAGTTGCTTCCTGAAGGAAAGGTGGTCCTGGGTCAGCCGAAGGTGGATGGGGAGGGAGTTCCAGGTCTTGGCTGCCAGGTAGGAGAAGGATCTTCCTCCGGTGGTGGCTCTGCGGATGCGTGGGATGGCGGCGAGGGCGAGGCTGGTCGATCGCAGCTGGCGGATGGGCGTGTAGAAGGTCAGGCGGTCGTTGAGGTACTTGGGGCCCAGGTCGTGGAGAGCCTTGTGTGCGTGGGTGAGGAGCCTGAATGTGATCCTCTTGCTGACGGGAAGTCAGTGCAGGTCTCTCAGGTGGCCAGAGATGTGGCCGTGTCGGAGGATGTCCAGGACGAGTCGTGCGGAGGCGTTCTGGATGCGTTGGAGTCTTTTCTGCAGTTTGGCTGTGGTTCCGGCGTAGAGGGTGTTCCCGTAGTCCAGTCGGCTGGTGACGAGTGCCTGGGTGACCGTCTTCCTGGTCTCGGTGGGGATCCAGCGGAAGATCTTACGGAGCATGCGCAGGGTGCTGAAACATGATGAGGAGACGGCGTTGACTTGTCTGGTCATCGAGAGGGAGGAGTCCAGGATGAAGCCCAGGTTGCGTGCGTGGTCCGTTGGCTTGGGAGTGGAGCCCAGGGCAGGGGGCCACCAGGAGTCGTCCCAGGCGGAGGGCGATGATCCGAGGATGAGGACTTCCTCTTGTCAGAGTTCAATTTCAGGCGGCTGTTCTTCATCCATTCGGCGACGTCTTTCATCCCTTCGTGTAGGCTGGTTCTGGCGGTGGCGGGGTCGTTGGTGAGGGAGAGGATCAGCTGCGTGTCGTCGGCGTAGGAGATGATGTTGAGGTTGTGTTGGCATGCGATGGCTGCGAGAGGGCTCATGTAGACGTTGAAGAGGGTAGGGCTGAGTGATGATCCTTGTGGTACGCCGCAAATGACTTTGGTGGCCTTGGATCTGAACGGGGGGAGGCGGACTCTCTGCGTTCTTCCGGTGAGGAACGAGATGATCCACTCCAGTGTCTTCTCTTGGATTCCTATGTTGCTGAGGTGCTGTACTAGGGTGTGGTGGCAGACAGTGTCGAACGCTGCGGAGAGGTCCAGGAGGATGAGGGCTGCTGTTTCCCCATTGTCGAGCAGGGATCTGATGTCATCGGTGGCTGCGATCAGGGCGGTCTCGGTGCTGTGGTTGGCTCGGAAATCGGACTGCGAGGGGTCGAGGGATCCATTCGTCTCGAGGAAGGCGGCGAGCTGTCTGTTGACGGTCTTCTCGATGACTTTGGCAGGAAAAGGGAGGAGGGAGATGGGGCGGAAGTTCTTGAGGTCGGTGGGGTCCGCTGTTGGTTTCTTCAGGAGGGCGCTGAGCTCGGCGTGCTTCCAGCTCTCTGGGAAGGTGGCGGTGTGGAAGGAGGTGTTGATGATGTTCCGTAGATGGGGTGCGATGATGTAGTCGGTCTTGTTGAAGACGTGGTGGGGGCAAGGGTCGGTAGGTGATCCGGAGTGGATGGTGTTCATCGTGCGGGTGGTGTCTTCGAGGCTGACCGGGGTCCAGTTGCAGAGGATGGTGGTGGGGGGCATTGGTTCGATGGTTGGGTGCGTGGTTGGTGCACCGAAGCTGTTGTGTATGTCGATGATCTTGCGGTGGAAGAACGAGGCGAGTGAGTCGCAGAGGTCTTGCGAAGGAGTGATGTCGTTGTTTCCGGCGCTGGGGTTGGAGAGCTATTTGACGATGCTGAAGAGTTCCTTGCTGTCGTGGGCGTTGTTGTCCAGTCGTTCTTTGAATGCTGTCTTCTTGGTGGTGCGGATCAGCTGGTGGTGCTTGCGGGTGGCGTGCTTGAGGGCGGTCATGTTGTCTGTGGTCTGGTCGTGGCGCCAGACTTTCTCGAGGGTGCGGCAGTTCTTCTTGGAGTCCTTGAGTTCGTCGGTGAACCAGGGGGTTTTCTTGCTGCCGGGTCTGTTGGGAGGGTTCTTTAGTGGTGCGAGGTTGTCGGCGCAGGCGGTCAGCCACTGTGTGAGGTTGCTGGCTGCTTCGTTGGGGTCCGTTGCGGTGGGTTCTGGCTGAGGGAGGTGGTGAGCTGCTCGGTGGTGATCTTGCTCCAGCTCCGGCGAGGCGACTGTTGTGGGCGGTGGAAGGTCGTGTTTCTCTTGAAGCTGAAGTGGACGCAGCTGTGATCGGTCCAGTGAAGTCCAGTGGAGTGGCTGAAGGAGATGTGCTTGCTGGCGGAGAAGACGGGGTCAAGCGTGTGGCCGGCGTAGTGAGTAGGGGTGTTCATCAGTTGCTTGAGTCCGGGGTTGGCGATGTTGTCCAGCAGGGTGGTGGTGTTTCTGTCGTTGTTGTCTCCAGGTGGAAGTTTAGGTCCCCTAGGAGGATGTAGTCCGTGGAGGAGAGGGCGTGCGGGCTGATGAAGTCTGCGATGTCTTCGCTAAATTGTGTGCGTGGTCCCGGGGGTCGGTAGATGAGGGTGCCACTGAGGGTCATCTTGGGGTCGGTGTGTATCTGGAAGTGGAGGTGTTCGGCGGCGGTGAGGGTGTCGTTGCAGTTGGTCGAGATGCAGATGGTGTTCCTGTGTACGATGGCGATACCTCCTCCGGTCTGGTTGACGCGGTCTCTCCAGATGATCTTGTATCTGTCCGGGATGGCTATGGCGATGTCGGGCGCTGAGGAGGCGTTCATCCAGGTTTCTGTGAGGAAGGCGACGTCTGGTGCTGTTGTGTCGAGCAGGTTCCATAGTTCGACGGCGTGTCTGTGGACAGAGCGGGTGTTGAGCAGGATGCACTTGAGGTGGTTGTTGCTGGTGCTCGGCTTGTCGGGTGCGGTGCCGGTCCGGAGGCAGGTGAACTTGCAGGCATGGCAAGTGAAGGGTCCGTGGGTGAGTTTCGGGGTGGCTCGGTAGCAGGTGGTGTTCCGTCCGGTGTTGAGTGCGATGAGGGTGGCGGCGTCATAGGTCCGTCGTGAGGTCTGGCATCGTCGGGGGCCAGGGGTTCGGGCGCTGGGCGCGGGCCAGGCACGGATGGGCGCAGATAGGCTTGCCTTTGGCGCGCCTTCGGCGCACCATCAGCGCGCCCGCTGCGCCTGATCGCTGTGCGTACGTGCGGACTCTGCCATAAATGGAGAGTAGGGGGGGTGGAGCGAGGGAGGAGCAGCTGGGAGGCGGGAGCGGGGTGGCGAGTGGGGAGGGGAGCGGTGAACAGAAGGAAACGGGGGTGGGGCCGCGGGGGAGCAGCGGCAGGGAGCGGGGAGCAGGGTGGAACAGTGGGAGAAAACGGCGGTAGAAGCACAAAAAGAATCAGAGGCACAACAGTGGAAGCAACAAAAACGAAATCAGGGGCACAACAGTGGACGCGAAATACAAATACAAATACTGGCCCAACAGTGAAGCAAATACAATTACTGGCAGCGGAGACCGGGCACACTCAGGATGGGCCACGCGGCGGGTGGAGCGACCGGCTCTGACGAGGTCAGGTTGGTCACAGCTCCCCGCCTCGCAGACACCACCCTAAGTATCCAGTGGGAAGGAGGAGCAGCTGGGAGGCGGGAGCGGGGTGGCGAGTGGGGAGGGGAGCGGTGAACAGAAGGAAACGGGGGTGGGGCCGCGGGGGAGCAGCGGCAGGGAGAGGGAAGCGGGGTGGAACAGCGGGAGAAAACGGCGGTAGAAGCACAAAAAGAATCAGGGGCACAACAGTGGAAGCAACGAAAATGAAATCAGGGGCACAACAGTGAACGTGAAATACAAATACAAATACAAATACTGGCACAACAGTGAAGCAAATACAATTACTGGCAGCGGAGACCGGGCACACTCAGGATGGGCCACGCGGCGGGTGGAGCGACCGGCTCTGACGAGGTCAGGTCGGTCACAGCTCCCCACCTCGCGGACACCACCCTAAGTATCCAGTGGGAGGGAGGAGCAGCTGGGAGGCGGGAGCGGGGTGGCGAGTGGGGAGGGGAGCGGTGAACAGAAGGAAACGGGGGTGGGGCCGCGGGGGAGCAGCGGCAGGGAGTGGAAAGCAGGGTGGAACAGCGGGAGAAAATGGCGGTAGAAGCACAAAAAGAATCAGGGGCACAACAGTGGAAGCAACAAAAACGAAATCAGGGGCACAACAGTGGACGCGAAATACAAATACAAATACTGGCCCAACAGTGAAGCAAATACAATTACTGGCAGCGGAGACCGGGCACACTCAGGATGGGCCACGCGGCGGGTGGAGCGACGGGCTCTTTCTTGTGCACGTTATTAGCATTATTGCCTTGGTATTGTTTCATATTCCCTGCGCAGCAGGCTCTTGCCCGAGCGCGTTCTCCCCTTCGCAGTTTCTCCCGCTGTGCGCTCTGCGTGAGGTGAGATCCTGAAAGGCGCATCTGGTCTGAGCGAGGCAGCTCCATCGAGCGCTCCCGCTGGTCTTTACACGCGTTTGGGAATCCGGTCAGTCCTTTAGTGTCCGCTTGATTCCCGACCAACCCTCGCCTAACTTTGACACTGCTATGAGGTGATTTCCCCACACGGCCACGTCAGTGACCAGCGTCACCTGGTGGTGGTAACAGGTATTGCGCATCAGTCTATTCTTATAACAGCTTTGAAGAAAGCCCAGCTGTTGGAGCACCGGTGAAGGTTCTGCCTTAAGGATTTTAAGGGCATTTGTTCTGTGCTCACACCATCTGCTATCATGTCTTCTCCGGAAGACCATTTTTACTCCTTCTACCAGGAAGTGGAGGAGGAATAGCCCCCCAACTTCTCCCTCCAGCAGTTGACCAAGCCCTCTCTCTAGCTATTTCTAGGGCGCTGGCTCCTCTTAGGGATCTGGTTGATAAGCTGGCAAAAAGCATCCCTTGGGGCACTTGGAAGGATTCGATACATTTACGGAGACCTTCCTCAAGAGTGCGCGAACACTAAAACATGCACCCAGCTGGGAGGAGGAGGAGCCCGGAGAAAATTGCGATGCTGTCACCACTATTGTAGACCCCGATGGTGGGTTTCCTTTAGTGGGAGAGGGTGTATCGGAGGACAATTTCTCCTCCGATGTGGATAAGGACTCTGGGCGCCGCTGGCATTCAGAGTTCAACTCCTCTCATTCCCCGGTTGGGGATGGGGTCCACTCGGACATGTTCGAGCCTAACCAAATTTACCATCCTAGGTCGGCAGAGTGGACCCCTGACGACAAAGTGGCAGAGTATGTGGTGGGGAATATCCACCAACCCCTTGAACGGGAGGTCAGGAATAGGATGAGGGTAGAATGCTTAGGCCCTCACTGAAGGGGAAGGTGGCACACACACCTGAAATTGACGAAAAACTATGAACCTTTTCCTCCAAGTATATGAGGGATCCCAAGAAAGGAATTGATAGGTCTTGGATGTGATAGGCTCCTTGACCCAAATTATTCAATTGGCGGAGCGTTCAAAAGAGTCAGGATCCCCTTTGTCCACGATATTGTGTCTAGTTGGGCGCACTACCCTAAACCCTAAAATACTACCCCCTCCACTACCCAAGCACCACTGCACTACCCTAAACCCCAAACCATTACCCCCAGCACGACACCCTACACTATCTAAACATAACTGCACTACCCTAAACCCTAAAACACTACCACCAGAACGACTCCCTACACTACCCAAACACCACTGCACTACCCTAAACCCTAAATCTACCCCAGCATAACTCCTACACTACACAAACACCACTGCACTACCCTAAACCCTAAAACACCACCCCCAGCACAACCCCCTCACTACACAAACACCACTGCACTGCCTTAAACCCTAAAACACTACCCCCAGCATGACCCCCTACACTACACAAACACCACTGCACTACCCTAAACCCTAAAAAACTACCCCCAGCACAAACCCCTCCACTACCTAAATACAACTGCACTACCCCAAACCCTAAAATACTACCCCCAGCACGACCCCCTTCACTACCCAAAAACAACTGCACTATCCTAAACCCAAAAACACTACCCCCAACACTAACCCCTACACTACCCAAACACCACTGCACTACTCAATACCCTAAAACACTACCCCCAGCACGACCCCCTACACTGCCTAAACACCACTGCACTACCCTAAACCCTAAAACACTACCCCAAGCACAACCCCCTTCACTACCCAAAAACAACTGCATTATCCTAAACCCAAAAACACTACCCCGAGCATGACCCCCTACACTACACAAACACCACTGCACTACCCTAAACCCTAAAACACTACCCCCAGCACAACCCCCTCCCCTACCTAAATACAACTGCACTACCCTAAACCCCAAAACACTACCCCCAGCACGACCCCCTTCACTACCCAAAACAACTGCACTATCCTAAACCCAACTAGCATTTGCAATGCAATAGGTCTCGCATTATGAACGTTTGAGCTATTGGTCTTGTAAATGACAATTTTTTTATTTATGTGTTGATTTTGAAAATAGCTAAATTAATAGCTTTGTCATTTTCAATGCCAATAGTTATAACTTTCGCACATGTGACGACTATAGCATTTGTAATGCAACATGTTTTGTATTTACGTGACTTAGATGTATTGATATTACAAATAGCAACGGCTTTTACTTTTTTTAAATAATTAATACTTAAATAAAAGTGATTGTAATTTATATTGGCAATAGCTTAAACTTTTGTAAATAACGTTTGTGAAGATTATGTCCAGTGTATTTTATTGTGATGAAAATCCAAGAACAGAAGTGAAATAACATCTTTTTGGGACATTTGTAATAAAGCTTGAAACATTGAGAGATCATAATTGAACCAGTTGTTGTTGAATGGTTGTACAGATTGATGCTGGGATTGCGCTGTGTGATGCTGGGATTGCGCTGAGTGATGCTGGGATTGCGCTGAGTGATGCTGGGATTGCGCGAGTGATGCTGGGATTGCGCTGAGTGATGCTGGGATTGCGCTGAGTGATGCTGGGATTGCGCTGAGTGATGCTGGGATTGCGCTGAGTGGTGCTGCTGAGTGGTGCTGAGTGATGCTGTGGTGATGCTGCTGAGTTCTCTCTGCATCTGCACTCTGCACTCTGCACTCTGCACTCTGAATCTGCACTCTGCACTCTGAATCTGCACTCTGCACTCTGAATCTGCACTCTGAATCTGCACTCTGCACTCTGAATCTGCACTCTGAATCTGCACTCTGAATCTACACTCTGAATCTGCACTCGGAATCTGCACTCTGAATCTGCACTCTGAATCTGCACTCTGAATCTGCACTATGAATCTGCACTGTGAATCTGCACTGTGAATCTGCACTGTGAATCTGCACTCTACACTCTGAATCTGCACTCTGCACTGTGAATCTGCACTCTGCACTCTGAATCTGCACTCTGAATCTGCACTCTGCACTCTGAATCTGCACTCTGCACTGTGAATCTGCACTCTGAATCTGCACTCTGCACTCTGAATCTGCACTCTGAATCTGCACTCTGAATCTGCACTCTGCACTCTGAATCTGCACTCTGCACTCTGAATCTGCACTCTGCACTCTGAACCTGCACTCTGAATCTGCACTCTGCACTCTGAATCTGCACTCTGCACTCTGAATCTGCACTTTGAATCTGCACTCTGAATCTGCACTCTGAATCTGCACTCTGAATCTGCACTCTGCACTCTGAATCTGCACTCTGAATCTGCACTCTGAATCTGCACTCTGCACTCTGAATCTGCACTCTGAATCTGCACTCTTCACTGTGAATCTGCACTCTGCACTCGGAATCTGCACTCTGCACTCTGAATCTGCACTGTGAATCTGCACTCTGCACTCTGCACTCTGAACTCTGCACTCTGAATCTGCACTCTGCACTCTGCACTCTGCACTCTGCACTCTGCACTCTGCAATCTGCACTCTGAATCTGCACTCTGAATCTGCACTCTGCACTCTGCACTCTGAATCTGCACTCTGCACTCTGAATCTGCACTCTGCCCTCTGCACTCTGAACTCTGCACTCTGAATCTGCACTCTGCACTCTGCACTCTGCACTCTGAATCTGCACTCTGCACTCTGCACTCTGAATCTGCACTCTGAATCTGCACTCTGCACTCTGAATCTACACTCTGCACTGTGAATCTGCACTCTGCACTGTGAATCTGCACTCTGCACTGTGAATCTGCACTCTGCACTCTGAATCTGCACTCTGCACTCTGAATCTGCACTCTGCACTCTGAATCTGCACTCTGCACTCTGAATCTGCACTCTGAATCTGCACTCTGAATCTGCACTCTTCACTCTGAATCTGCACTCTGAATCTGCACTCTGCACTCTGAATCTGCACTCTGAATCTGCACTCTGAATCTGCACTCTGCACTCTGAATCTGCACTCTGAATCTGCACTCTGAATCTGCACTCTGCACTCTGAATCTGCACTCTGAATCTGCACTCTGAATCTGCACTCTGCACTCTGAATCTGCACTCTGCACTCTGAATCTGCACTCTGCACTCTGCACTCTGAATCTGCACTCTGCACTCTGAATCTGCACTCTGCACTCTGAATCTGCACTCTGCACTCTGAATCTGCACTCTGAATCTGCACTCTGAATCTGCACTCTGCACTCTGAATCTGCACTCTGCACTCTGAATCTGCACTCTGAATCTGCACTCTGCACTCTGAATCTGCACTCTGAATCTGCACTCTGAATCTGCACTCTGAATCTGCACTCTGCACTCTGCACTCTGCACTCTGAATCTGCACTCTGCACTCTGAATCTGCACTCTGCACTCTGAATCTGCACTCTGAATCTGCACTCTGAATCTGCACTCTGAATCTGCACTCTGAATCTGCACTCTGAATCTGCACTGTGAATCTGCACGCTGCACTCTGAATCTGCACTCTGTACTCTGAATCTGCACTCTGAATCTGCACTCTGCACTCTGAATCTGCACTCTGAATCTGCACTCTGCACTCTGAATCTGCACTCTGCACTCTGAATCTGCACTCTGAATCTGCACTCTGAATCTGCACTCTGAATGTGCACTCTGAATCTGCACTCTGCACTCTGAATCTGCACTCTGAATCTGCACTCTGCACTCTGAATCTGCACTCTGAATCTGCACTCTGAATCTGCACTCTGCACTCTGCACTTTGAATCTGCACTCTGAATCTGCACTCTGAATCTGCACTCTGAATCTGCACTCTGAATCTGCACTCTGCACTCTGAATCTGCACTCTGCACTCTGAATCTGCACTCTGCACTCTGAATCTGCACTCTGCATCTGCACTCTGCACTCTGCACTCTGAATCTGCACTCTGCACTCTGAATCTGCACTCTGCACTCTGAATCTGCACTCTGAATCTGCACTCTGAATCTGCACTCTGAATCTGCACTGTGAATCTGCACTGTGAATCTGCACTCTGCACTCTGAATCTGCACTCTGCACTCTGAATCTGCACTCTGCACTCTGAATCTGCACTCTGAATCTGCACTCTGCACTCTGAATCTGCACTCTGAATCTGCACTCTGCACTCTGAATCTGCACTCTGCACTCTGAATCTGCACTCTGAATCTGCACTCTGAATCTGCACTCTGAATCTGCACTCTGCACTCTGAATCTGCACTCTGCACTCTGAACTCTGAATCTGCACTCTGAATCTGCACTCTGCACTCTGAATCTGCACTCTGAATCTGCACTCTGAATCTGCACTCTGAATCTGCACTCTGCACTCTGAATCTGCACTCTGCACTCTGAATCTGCACTCTGCACTCTGAATCTGCACTCTGAATCTGCACTCTGCACTCTGAATCTGCACTCTGCACTCTGAATCTGCACTCTGCACTCTGAATCTGCACTCTGAATCTGCACTCTGAAGCTGCACTCTGCACTCTGAATCTGCACTCTGCACTCTGCACTCTGCACATTGCACTCTGAATCTGCACTCTGCACTCTGAATCTGCACTCTGAATCTGCACTCTGCACTCTGAATCTGCACTCTGAATCTGCACTCTGAATCTGCACTCTGAATCTGCAATCTGAATCTGCACTGTGAATCTGCACTGTGAATCTGCACTCTGCACTCTGAATCTGCACTCTGCACTCTGAATCTGCACTCTGCACTCTGAATCTGCACTCTGAATCTGCACTCTGCACTCTGAATCTGCACTCTGAATCTGCACTCTGAATCTGCACTCTGAATCTGCACTCTGCACTCTGCACTCTGAATCTGCACTCTGCACTCTGAATCTGCACTCTGCACTCTGAATCTGCACTCTGCACTCTGAATCTGCACTCTGAATCTGCACTCTGAATCTGCACTCTGCACTCTGAATCTGCACTCTGCACTCTGAATCTGCACTCTGAATCTGCACTCTGCACTCTGAATCTGCACTCTGAATCTGCACTCTGAATCTGCACTCTGAATCTGCACTCTGCACTCTGCACTCTGCACTCTGAATCTGCACTCTGCACTCTGAATCTGCACTCTGCACTCTGAATCTGCACTCTGAATCTGCACTCTGAATCTGCACTCTGAATCTGCACTCTGAATCTGCACTCTGAATCTGCACTCTGAATCTGCACGCTGCACTCTGAATCTGCACTCTGTACTCTGAATCTGCACTCTGAATCTGCACTCTGCACTCTGAATCTGCACTCTGAATCTGCACTCTGCACTCTGAATCTGCACTCTGCACTCTGAATCTGCACTCTGAATCTGCACTCTGAATCTGCACTCTGAATGTGCACTCTGAATCTGCACTCTGCACTCTGAATCTGCACTCTGAATCTGCACTCTGCACTCTGAATCTGCACTCTGAATCTGCACTCTGAATCTGCACTCTGCACTCTGCACTTTGAATCTGCACTCTGAATCTGCACTCTGAATCTGCACTCTGAATCTGCACTCTGAATCTGCACTCTGCACTCTGAATCTGCACTCTGCACTCTGAATCTGCACTCTGCACTCTGAATCTGCACTCTGCATCTGCACTCTGCACTCTGCACTCTGAATCTGCACTCTGCACTCTGAATCTGCACTCTGCACTCTGAATCTGCACTCTGAATCTGCACTCTGAATCTGCACTCTGAATCTGCACTGTGAATCTGCACTGTGAATCTGCACTCTGCACTCTGAATCTGCACTCTGCACTCTGAATCTGCACTCTGCACTCTGAATCTGCACTCTGAATCTGCACTCTGCACTCTGAATCTGCACTCTGCACTCTGAATCTGCACTCTGAATCTGCACTCTGAATCTGCACTCTGAATCTGCACTCTGCACTCTGAATCTGCACTCTGCACTCTGAACTCTGAATCTGCACTCTGAATCTGCACTCTGCACTCTGAATCTGCACTCTGAATCTGCACTCTGAATCTGCACTCTGCACTCTGAATCTGCACTCTGCACTCTGAATCTGCACTCTGCACTCTGAATCTGCACTCTGAATCTGCACTCTGCACTCTGAATCTGCACTCTGCACTCTGAATCTGCACTCTGCACTCTGAATCTGCACTCTGAATCTGCACTCTGAAGCTGCACTCTGCACTCTGAATCTGCACTCTGCACTCTGCACTCTGCACATTGCACTCTGAATCTGCACTCTGCACTCTGAATCTGCACTCTGAATCTGCACTCTGCACTCTGAATCTGCACTCTGAATCTGCACTCTGAATCTGCACTCTGAATCTGCAATCTGAATCTGCACTGTGAATCTGCACTGTGAATCTGCACTCTGCACTCTGAATCTGCACTCTGCACTCTGAATCTGCACTCTGCACTCTGAATCTGCACTCTGAATCTGCACTCTGCACTCTGAATCTGCACTCTGAATCTGCACTCTGAATCTGCACTCTGAATCTGCACTCTGAATCTGCACTCTGCACTCTGAATCTGCAATCTGCACTCTGAATCTGCACTCTGAATCTGCACTCTGAATCTGCACTCTGAATCTGCACTCTGCACTCTGAATCTGCACTCTGCACTCTGAATCTGCACTCTGCACTCTGAATCTGCACTCTGCACTCTGCACTCTGAATCTGCACTCTGAATCTGCACTCTGCACTCTGAATCTGCACTCTGCACTCTGAATCTGCACTCTGAATCTGCACTCTGAATCTGCACTCTGAATCTGCACTCTGCACTCTGCACTCTGCACTCTGAATCTGCACTCTGCACTCTGAATCTGCACTCTGCACTCTGAATCTGCACTCTGAATCTGCACTCTGAATCTGCACTCTGAATCTGCACTGTGAATCTGCACTGTGAATCTGCACGCTGCACTCTGAATCTGCACTCTGTACTCTGAATCTGCACTCTGAATCTGCACTCTGCACTCTGAATCTGCACTCTGAATCTGCACTCTGCACTCTGAATCTGCACTCTGCACTCTGAATCTGCACTCTGAATCTGCACTCTGAATCTGCACTCTGAATGTGCACTCTGAATCTGCACTCTGCACTCTGAATCTGCACTCTGAATCTGCACTCTGCACTCTGAATCTGCACTCTGAATCTGCACTCTGAATCTGCACTCTGCACTCTGCACTTTGAATCTGCACTCTGAATCTGCACTCTGAATCTGCACTCTGAATCTGCACTCTGAATCTGCACTCTGCACTCTGAATCTGCACTCTGCACTCTGAATCTGCACTCTGCACTCTGAATCTGCACTCTGCATCTGCACTCTGCACTCTGCACTCTGAATCTGCACTCTGCACTCTGAATCTGCACTCTGCACTCTGAATCTGCACTCTGAATCTGCACTCTGAATCTGCACTCTGAATCTGCACTGTGAATCTGCACTGTGAATCTGCACTCTGCACTCTGAATCTGCACTCTGCACTCTGAATCTGCACTCTGCACTCTGAATCTGCACTCTGAATCTGCACTCTGCACTCTGAATCTGCACTCTGAATCTGCACTCTGCACTCTGAATCTGCACTCTGCACTCTGAATCTGCACTCTGAATCTGCACTCTGAATCTGCACTCTGAATCTGCACTCTGCACTCTGAATCTGCACTCTGCACTCTGAACTCTGAATCTGCACTCTGAATCTGCACTCTGCACTCTGAATCTGCACTCTGAATCTGCACTCTGAATCTGCACTCTGAATCTGCACTCTGCACTCTGAATCTGCACTCTGCACTCTGAATCTGCACTCTGCACTCTGAATCTGCACTCTGAATCTGCACTCTGCACTCTGAATCTGCACTCTGCACTCTGAATCTGCACTCTGCACTCTGAATCTGCACTCTGAATCTGCACTCTGAAGCTGCACTCTGCACTCTGAATCTGCACTCTGCACTCTGCACTCTGCACATTGCACTCTGAATCTGCACTCTGCACTCTGAATCTGCACTCTGAATCTGCACTCTGCACTCTGAATCTGCACTCTGAATCTGCACTCTGAATCTGCACTCTGAATCTGCAATCTGAATCTGCACTGTGAATCTGCACTGTGAATCTGCACTCTGCACTCTGAATCTGCACTCTGCACTCTGAATCTGCACTCTGCACTCTGAATCTGCACTCTGAATCTGCACTCTGAATCTGCACTCTGAATCTGCACTCTGAATCTGCACTCTGAATCTGCACTCTGAATCTGCACTCTGCACTCTGAATCTGCACTCTGAATCTGCACTCTGAATCTGCACTCTGCACTCTGAATCTGCAATCTGCACTCTGAATCTGCACTCTGAATCTGCACTCTGAATCTGAACTCTGAATCTGCACTCTGCACTCTGAATCTGCACTCTGCACTCTGAATCTGCACTCTGCACTCTGAATCTGCACTCTGCACTCTGAATCTGCACTCTGCACTCTGCACTCTGAATCTGCACTCTGAATCTGCACTCTGCACTCTGAATCTGCACTCTGCACTCTGAATCTGCACTCTGAATCTGCACTCTGCACTCTGAATCTGCACTCTGAATCTGCACTCTGAATCTGCACTCTGCACTCTGCACTCTGCACTCTGCACTCTGCACTCTGCACTCTGCACTCTGCACTCTGAATCTGCACTCTGCACTCTGAATCTGCACTCTGAATCTGCACTCTGCACTCTGAATCTGCACTCTGCACTCTGAATCTGCACTCTGAATCTGCACTCTGAATCTGCACTGTGAATCTGCACTGTGAATCTGCACTGTGAACCTGCACTCTGCACTCTGAATCTGCACTCTGAATCTGCACTCTGCACTCTGAATCTGCACTCTGAATCTGCACTCTGCACTCTGAATCTGCACTCTGAATCTGCACTCTGAATCTGCACTCTGCACTCTGAATCTGCACTCTGAATCTGCACTCTGAATCTGCACTCTGAATCTGCACTCTGAATCTGCACTGTGAATCTGCACTCTACACTCTGAATCTGCACTCTGCACTGTGAATCTGCACTCTGCACTCTGAATCTGCACTCTGCACTGTGAATCTGCACTCTGAATCTGCACTGTGAATCTGCACTGTGAATCTGCACTCTGAATCTGCACTGTGAATCTGCACTGTGAATCTGCACTCTGCACTCTGAATCTGCACTCTGCACTGTGAATCTGCACTCTGAATCTGCACTCTGCACTCTGAATCTGCACTCTGAATCTGCACTCTGCACTCTGAATCTGCACTCTGAATCTGCACTCTGCACTCTGAATCTGCACTCTGCACTCTGAATCTGCACTCTGAATCTGCACTCTGCACTCTGAATCTGCACTCTGAATCTGCACTCTGCACTCTGAATCTGCACTCTGAATCTGCACTCTGCACTCTGAATCTGCACTCTGCACTCTGAATCTGCACTCTGCACTCTGCACTCTGCACTCTGCACTCTGAATCTGCACTCTGCACTCTGAATCTGCACTCTGCACTCTGCACTCTGAATCTGCACTCTGCACTCTGCACTCTGCACTCTGCACTCTGAATCTGCACTCTGAATCTGCACTCTGAATCTGCACTCTGCACTCTGCACTCTGCACTCTGCACTCCGAATCTGCACTCTGAATCTGCACTCTGAATCTGCACTCTGAATCTGCACTCTGCACTCTGAATCTGCACTCTGCACTCTGAATCTGCACTCTGCACTCTGCACTCTGCACTCTGAATCTGCACTCTGAATCTGCACTCTGCACTCTGAATCTGCACTCTGAATCTGCACTCTGCACTCTGAATCTGCACTCTGCACTCTGAATCTGCACTCTGAATCTGCACTCTGAATCTGCACTGTGAATCTGCACTGTGAATCTGCACTCTGCACTCTGAATCTGCACTCTGCACTCTGAATCTGCACTCTGCACTCTGAATCTGCACTCTGAATCTGCACTCTGCACTCTGAATCTGCACTCTGAATCTGCACTCTGAATCTGCACTCTGCACTCTGAATCTGCACTCTGAATCTGCACTCTGAATCTGCACTCTGAATCTGCACTGTGAATCTGCACTCTACACTCTGAATCTGCACTCTGCACTGTGAATCTGCACTCTGCACTCTGAATCTGCACTCTGCACTGTGAATCTGCACTCTGAATCTGCACTGTGAATCTGCACTGTGAATCTGCACTCTGAATCTGCACTGTGAATCTGCACTGTGAATCTGCACTCTGCACTCTGAATCTGCACTCTGCACTGTGAATCTGCACTCTGAATCTGCACTCTGCACTCTGAATCTGCACTCTGAATCTGCACTCTGCACTCTGAATCTGCACTCTGAATCTGCACTCTGCACTCTGAATCTGCACTCTGCACTCTGAATCTGCACTCTGAATCTGCACTCTGCACTCTGAATCTGCACTCTGAATCTGCACTCTGAATCTGCACTCTGAATCTGCACTCTGAATCTGCACTCTGCACTCTGCACTCTGAATCTGCACTCTGCACTCTGAATCTGCACTCTGCACTGTGAATCTGCACTCTGAATCTGCACTCTGCACTCTGAATCTGCACTCTGCACTCTGAATCTGCACTCTGAATCTGCACTCTGCACTCTGAATCTGCACTCTGCACTCTGAATCTGCACTCTGAATCTGCACTCTGCACTCTGAATCTGCACTCTGAATCTGCACTCTGCACTCTGAATCTGCACTCTGAATCTGCACTCTGAATCTGCACTCTGAATCTGCACTCTGCACTCTGAATCTGCACTCTGCACTCTGAATCTGTACTCTGCACTCTGAATCTGCACTCTGCACTCTGCACTCTGCACTCTGCACTCTGCACTCTGCACTCTGAATCTGCACTCTGCACTCTGCACTCTGAATCTGCACTCTGCACTCTGCACTCTGAATCTGCACTCTGCACTCTGCACTCTGCACTCTGAATCTGCACTCTGAATCTGCACTCTGAATCTGCACTCTGAATCTGCACTCTGCACTCTGAATCTGCACTCTGCACTCTGAATCTGCACTCTGCACTCTGCACTCTGAATCTGCACTCTGCACTCTGCACTCTGAATCTGCACTCTGCACTCTGCACTCTGCACTCTGCACTCTGAATCTGCACTCTGCACTCTGAATCTGCACTCTGAATCTGCACTCTGCACTCTGAATCTGCACTCTGCACTCTGAATATGCACTCTGAATCTGCACTCTGAATCTGCACTCTGAATCTGCACTGTGAATCTGCACTGTGAATCTGCACTGTGAATCTGCACTCTACACTCTGAATCTGCACTCTGCACTGTGAATCTGCACTCTGCACTCTGAATCTGCACTCTGCACTGTGAATCTGCACTCTGAATCTGCACTGTGAATCTGCACTGTGAATCTGCACTCTGAATCTGCACTGTGAATCTGCACTGTGAATCTGCACTCTGAATCTGCACTCTGCACTGTGAATCTGCACTCTGAATCTGCACTCTGCACTCTGAATCTGCACTCTGAATCTGCACTCTGCACTCTGAATCTGCACTCTGAATCTGCACTCTGCACTCTGAATCTGCACTCTGCACTCTGAATCTGCACTCTGAATCTGCACTCTGCACTCTGAATCTGCACTCTGAATCTGCACTCTGAATCTGCACTCTGAATCTGCACTCTGAATCTGCACTCTGCACTCTGAATCTGCACTCTGCACTCTGAATCTGCACTCTGCACTCTGAATCTGCACTCTAGACTCTGCACTCTGCACTCTGCACTCTGCACTGTGCACTCTGAATCTGCACTCTGAATCTGCACTCTGCACTCTGAATCTGCACTCTGCACTCTGCACTCTGAATCTGCACTCTGCACTCTGCACTCTGCACTATGAATCTGCACTCTGAATCTGCACTCTGCACTCTGAATCTGCACTCTGCACTCTGAATCTGCACTCTGCACTCTGCACTCTGCACTCTGCACTCTGAATCTGCACTCTGCACTCTGCACTCTGAATCTGCACTCTGCACTCTGCACTCTGCACTCTGCACTCTGAATCTGCACTCTGCACTCTGAATCTGCACTCTGCACTCTGAATCTGCACTCTGCACTCTGCACTCTGCACTCTGAATCTGCACTCTGCACTCTGCACTCTGAATCTGCACTCTGAATCTGCACTCTGAATCTGCACTCTGAATCTGCACTCTGCACTCTGCACTCTGCACTCTGAATCTGCACTCTGAATCTGCACTCTGAATCTGCACTCTGCACTCTGCACTCTGAACTCTGCACTCTGAACTCTGCACTCTGAACTCTGCACTCTGAATCTGCACTCTGCACTCTGCACTCTGCACTCTGCACTCTGCACTCTGCACTCTGCAATCTGCACTCTGCAATCTGCACTCTGAATCTGCACTCTTAATCTGCACTCTGCACTCTGCACTCTGCACTCTGAATCTGCACTCTGCACTCTGAACTCTGCACTCTGAATCTGCACTCTGAATCTGCACTGTGAATCTGCACTCTGCACTCTGCACTCTGAACTCTGCACTCTGAATCTGCACTCTGAATCTGCACTCTGCACTCTGCACTCTGCACTCTGAATCTGCAATCTGAATCTGCACTGTGAATCTGCACTGTGAATCTGCACTCTGCACTCTGAATCTGCACTCTGCACTCTGAATCTGCACTCTACACTCTGAATCTGCACTCTGAATCTGCACTCTGCACTCTGAATCTGCACTCTGCACTCTGAATCTGCACATCTGCACTCTGAATCTGCACTCTGCACTCTGAATCTGCACTCTGAATCTGCACTCTGAATCTGCACTCTGCACTCTGAATCTGCAATCTGCACTCTGAATCTGCACTCTGAATCTGCACTCTGAATCTGCACTCTGAATCTGCACTCTGCACTCTGAATCTGCACTCTGCACTCTGAATCTGCACTCTGAATCTGCACTCTGCACTCTGCACTCTGAATCTGCACTCTGAATCTGCACTCTGAATCTGCACTCTGCACTCTGAATCTGCACTCTGAATCTGCACTCTGCACTCTGAATCTGCACTCTGAATCTGCACTCTGAATCTGCACTCTGCACTCTGCACTCTGCACTCTGCACTCTGCACTCTGCACTCTGAATCTGCACTCTGCACTCTGAATCTGCACTCTGAATCTACACTCTGCACTCTGAATCTGCACTCTGCACTCTGAATCTGCACTCTGAATCTGCACTCTGAATCTGCACTGTGAATCTGCACTGTGAATCTGCACTCTGCACTCTGAATCTGCACTCTGAATCTGCACTCTGCACTCTGAATCTGCACTCTGAATCTGCACTCTGCACTCTGAATCTGCACTCTGAATCTGCACTCTGAATCTGCACTCTGCACTCTGAATCTGCACTCTGAATCTGCACTCTGAATCTGCACTCTGAATCTGCACTCTGAATCTGCACTGTGAATCTGCACTCTACACTCTGAATCTGCACTCTGCACTGTGAATCTGCACTCTGAATCTGCACTCTGCACTGTGAATCTGCACTCTGAATCTGCACTGTGAATCTGCACTGTGAATCTGCACTCTGAATCTGCACTGTGAATCTGCACTGTGAATCTGCACTCTGCACTCTGAATCTGCACTCTGCACTGTGAATCTGCACTCTGAATCTGCACTCTGCACTCTGAATCTGCACTCTGAATCTGCACTCTGCACTCTGAATCTGCACTCTGAATCTGCACTCTGCACTCTGAATTTGCACTCTGCACTCTGAATCTGCACTCTGAATCTGCACTCTGCACTCTGAATCTGCACTCTGAATCTGCACTCTGCACTCTGAATCTGCACTCTGAATCTGCACTCTGAATCTGCACTCTGCACTCTGAATCTGCACTCTGCACTCTGCACTCTGCACTCTGCACTCTGCACTCTGCACTCTGAATCTGCACTCTGCACTCTGCACTCTGAATCTGCACTCTGCACTCTGCACTCTGAATCTGCACTCTGCACTCTGCACTCTGCACTCTGAATCTGCACTCTGAATCTGCACTCTGAATCTGCACTCTGCACTCTGCACTCTGCACTCTGCACTCTGAATCTGCACTCTGAATCTGCACTCTGAATCTGCACTCTGAATCTGCACTCTGCACTCTGAATCTGCACTCTGCACTCTGAATCTGCACTCTGCACTCTGCACTCTGCACTCTGCACTCTGAATCTGCACTCTGCACTCTGCACTCTGAATCTGCACTCTGCACTCTGCACTCTGCACTCTGAATCTGCACTCTGCACTCTGAATCTGCACTCTGAATCTGCACTCTGCACTCTGAATCTGCACTCTGCACTCTGAATCTGCACTCTGAATCTGCACTCTGAATCTGCACTCTGAATCTGCACTGTGAATCTGCACTGTGAATCTGCACTCTGCACTCTGAATCTGCACTCTGCACTCTGAATCTGCACTCTGCACTCTGAATCTGCACTCTGAATCTGCACTCTGCACTCTGAATCTGCACTCTGAATCTGCACTCTGCACTCTGAATCTGCACTCTGAATCTGCACTCTGAATCTGCACTCTGAATCTGCACTCTGAATCTGCACTGTGAATCTGCACTCTACACTCTGAATCTGCACTCTGCACTGTGAATCTGCACTCCGCACTCTGAATCTGCACTCTGCACTGTGAATCTGCACTCTGAATCTGCACTGTGAATCTGCACTGTGAATCTGCACTCTGAATCTGCACTGTGAATCTGCACTGTGAATCTGCACTCTGCACTCTGAATCTGCACTCTGCACTGTGAATCTGCACTCTGAATCTGCACTCTGCACTCTGAATCTGCACTCTGAATCTGCACTCTGCACTCTGAATCTGCACTCTGAATCTGCACTCTGCACTCTGAATCTGCACTCTGCACTCTGAATCTGCACTCTGCACTCTGAATCTGCACTCTGAATCTGCACTCTGAATCTGCACTCTGAATCTGCACTCTGAATCTGCACTCTGCACTCTGAATCTGCACTCTGCACTCTGAATCTGCACTCTGCACTCTGAATCTGCACTCTGCACTGTGAATCTGCACTCTGAATCTGCACTCTGCACTCTGAATCTGCACTCTGAATCTGCACTCTGCACTCTGAATCTGCACTCTGAATCTGCACTCTGCACTCTGAATCTGCACTCTGCACTCTGAATCTGCACTCTGAATCTGCACTCTGCACTCTGAATCTGCACTCTGAATCTGCACTCTGAATCTGCACTCTGAATCTGCACTCTGAATCTGCACTCTGAATCTGCACTCTGCACTCTGAATCTGCACTCTGCACTCTGAATCTGCACTCTGCACTCTGCACTCTGCACGCTGCACTCTGCACTCTGCACTCTGAATCTGCACTCTGCACTCTGCACTCTGAATCTGCACTCTGCACTCTGCACTCTGAATCTGCACTCTGCACTCTGCACTCTGCACTCTGCACTCTGAATCTGCACTCTGAATCTGCACTCTGAATCTGCACTCTGCACTCTGAATCTGCACTCTGCACTCTGAATCTGCACTCTGCACTCTGCACTCTGCACTCTGCACTCTGAATCTGCACTCTGCACTCTGCACTCTGAATCTGCACTCTGCACTCTGCACTCTGCACTCTGCACTCTGAATCTGCACTCTGCACTCTGAATCTGCACTCTGAATCTGCACTCTGCACTCTGAATCTGCACTCTGCACTCTGAATCTGCACTCTGAATCTGCACTCTGAATCTGCACTCTGAATCTGCACTGTGAATCTAAACTGTGAATCTGCACTGTGAATCTGCACTCTGCACTCTGAATCTGCACTCTGCACTCTGAATCTGCACTCTGCACTCTGAATCTGCATTCTGAATCTGCACTCTGCACTCTGCACTCTGAATCTGCACTCTGCACTCTGCACTCTGCACTCTGCACTCTGAATCTGCACTCTGCACTCTGAATCTGCACTCTGCACTCTGAATCTGCACTCTGAATCTGCACTCTGCACTCTGCACTCTGAATCTGCACTCTGCACTCTGCACTCTGCACTCTGAATCTGCACTCTGCACTCTGAATCTGCACTCTGCACTCTGAATCTGCACTCTGCACTCTGCACTCTGCACTCTGAATCTGCACTCTGCACTCTGCACTCTGAATCTGCACTTTGAATCTGCACTCTGAATCTGCACTCTGAATCTGCACTCTGCACTCTGCACTCTGCACTCTGAATCTGCACTCTGAATCTGCACTCTGAATCTGCACTCTGCACTCTGTACTCTGCACTCTGAACTCTGCACTCTGAACTCTGCACTCTGAATCTGCACTCTGAATCTGCACTCTGCACTCTGCACTCTGCACTCTGCAATCTGCACTCTGCAATCTGCACTCTGAATCTGCACTCTTAATCTGCACTCTGCACTCTGCACTCTGAATCTGCACTCTGCACTCTGAACTCTGCACTCTGAATCTGCACTCTGAATCTGCACTGTGAATCTGCACTCTGCACTCTGCACTCTGAACTCTGCACTCTGAATCTGCACTCTGAATCTGCACTCTGCACTCTGCACTCTGCACTCTGCACTCTGAATCTGCAATCTGAATCTGCACTGTGAATCTGCACTGTGAATCTGCACTCTGCACTCTGAATCTGCACTCTGCACTCTGAATCTGCACTCTACACTCTGAATCTGCACTCTGAATCTGCACTCTGCACTCTGAATCTGCACTCTGCACTCTGAATCTGCACATCTGCACTCTGAATCTGCACTCTGCACTCTGAATCTGCACTCTAAATCTGCACTCTGAATCTGCACTCTGCACTCTGAATCTGCAATCTGCACTCTGAATCTGCACTCTGAATCTGCACTCTGAATCTGCACTCTGAATCTGCACTCTGCACTCTGAATCTGCACTCTGCACTCTGAATCTGCACTCTGCACTCTGAATCTGCACTCTGCACTCTGAATCTGCACTCTGCACTCTGCACTCTGAATCTGCACTCTGAATCTGCACTCTGCACTCTGAATCTGCACTCTGCACTCTGAATCTGCACTCTGAATCTGCACTCTGCACTCTGAATCTGCACTCTGAATCTGCACTCTGAATCTGCACTCTGCACTCTGCACTCTGCACTCTGCACTCTGCACTCTGCACTCTGAATCTGCACTCTGCACTCTGAATCTGCACTCTGAATCTGCACTCTGCACTCTGAATCTGCACTCTGCACTCTGAATCTGCACTCTGAATCTGCACTCTGAATCTGCACTGTGAATCTGCACTGTGAATCTGCACTGTGAATCTGCACTCTGCACTCTGAATCTGCACTCTGAATCTGCACTCTGCACTCTGAATCTGCACTCTGAATCTGCACTCTGCACTCTGAATCTGCACTCTGAATCTGCACTCTGAATCTGCACTCTGCACTCTGAATCTGCACTCTGAATCTGCACTCTGAATCTGCACTCTGAATCTGCACTCTGAATCTGCACTGTGAATCTGCACTCTACACTCTGAATCTGCACTCTGCACTGTGAATCTGCACTCTGCACTCTGAATCTGCACTCTGCACTGTGAATCTGCACTCTGAATCTGCACTGTGAATCTGCACTGTGAATCTGCACTCTGAATCTGCACTGTGAATCTGCACTGTGAATCTGCACTCTGCACTCTGAATCTGCACTCTGCACTGTGAATCTGCACTCTGAATCTGCACTCTGCACTCTGAATCTGCACTCTGAATCTGCACTCTGCACTCTGAATCTGCACTCTGAATCTGCACTCTGCACTCTGAATCTGCACTCTGCACTCTGAATCTGCACTCTGAATCTGCACTCTGCACTCTGAATCTGCACTCTGAATCTGCACTCTGCACTCTGAATCTGCACTCTGCACTCTGAATCTGCACTCTGCACTCTGCACTCTGCACTCTGCACTCTGCACTCTGCACTCTGCACTCTGAATCTGCACTCTGCACTCTGCACTCTGAATCTGCACTCTGCACTCTGAATCTGCACTCTGCACTCTGCACTCTGCACTCTGAATCTGCACTCTGAATCTGCACTCTGAATCTGCACTCTGCACTCTGCACTCTGCACTCTGCACTCTGAATCTGCACTCTGAATCTGCACTCTGAATCTGCACTCTGAATCTGCACTCTGCACTCTGAATCTGCACTCTGCACTCTGAATCTGCACTCTGCACTCTGCACTCTGCACTCTGAATCTGCACTCTGCACTCTGCACTCTGAATCTGCACTCTGCACTCTGCACTCTGAATCTGCACTCTGCACTCTGAATCTGCACTCTGAATCTGCACTCTGCACTCTGAATCTGCACTCTGCACTCTGAATCTGCACTCTGAATCTGCACTCTGAATCTGCACTGTGAATCTGCACTGTGAATCTGCACTCTGCACTCTGAATCTGCACTCTGCACTCTGAATCTGCACTCTGCACTCTGAATCTGCACTCTGAATCTGCACTCTGCACTCTGAATCTGCACTCTGAATCTGCACTCTGCACTCTGAATCTGCACTCTGAATCTGCACTCTGAATCTGCACTCTGAATCTGCACTCTGAATCTGCACTGTGAATCTGCACTCTACACTCTGAATCTGCACTCTGCACTGTGAATCTGCACTCTGCACTCTGAATCTGCACTCTGCACTGTGAATCTGCACTCTGAATCTGCACTGTGAATCTGCACTGTGAATCTGCACTCTGAATCTGCACTGTGAATCTGCACTGTGAATCTGCACTCTGCACTCTGAATCTGCACTCTGCACTGTGAATCTGCACTCTGAATCTGCACTCTGCACTCTGAATCTGCACTCTGAATCTGCACTCTGCACTCTGAATCTGCACTCTGAATCTGCACTCTGCACTCTGAATCTGCACTCTGCACTCTGAATCTGCACTCTGAATCTGCACTCTGCACTCTGAATCTGCACTCTGAATCTGCACTCTGAATCTGCACTCTGCACTCTGAATCTGCACTCTGCACTCTGAATCTGCACTCTGCACTCTGAATCTGCACTCTGCACTGTGAATCTGCACTCTGAATCTGCACTCTGAATCTGCACTCTGAATCTGCACTCTGCACTCTGAATCTGCACTCTGCACTCTGAATCTGCACTCTGCACTCTGCACTCTGAATCTGCACTCTGAATCTGCACTCTGCACTCTGAATCTGCACTCTGAATCTGCACTCTGCACTCTGAATCTGCACTCTGAATCTGCACTCTGAATCTGCACTCTGAATCTGCACTCTGCACTCTGAATCTGCACTCTGCACTCTGAATCTGCACTCTGCACTCTGCACTCTGCACGCTGCACTCTGCACTCTGCACTCTGAATCTGCACTCTGCACTCTGCACTCTGAATCTGCACTCTGCACTCTGCACTCTGAATCTGCACTCTGCACTCTGCACTCTGCACTCTGAATCTGCACTCTGAATCTGCACTCTGAATCTGCACTCTGCACTCTGAATCTGCACTCTGCACTCTGAATCTGCACTCTGCACTCTGCACTCTGCACTCTGCACTCTGAATCTGCACTCTGCACTCTGCACTCTGAATCTGCACTCTGCACTCTGCACTCTGCACTCTGCACTCTGAATCTGCACTCTGCACTCTGAATCTGCACTCTGAATCTGCACTCTGCACTCTGAATCTGCACTCTGCACTCTGAATCTGCACTCTGAATCTGCACTCTGAATCTGCACCCTGAATCTGCACTGTGAATCTGCACTGTGAATCTGCACTGTGAATCTGCACTCTGCACTCTGAATCTGCACTCTGCACTCTGAATCTGCACTCTGCACTCTGAATCTGCATTCTGAATCTGCACTCTGCACTCTGAATCTGCACTCTGAATCTGCACTCTGAATCTGCACTCTGCACTCTGAATCTGCACTCTGAATCTGCACTCTGAATCTGCACTCTGAATCTGCACTCTGAATCTGCACTGTGAATCTGCACTCTACACTCTGAATCTGCACTCTGCACTGTGAATCTGCACTCTGCACTCTGAATCTGCACTCTGCACTGTGAATCTGCACTCTGAATCTGCACTGTGAATCTGCACTGTGAATCTGCACTCTGAATCTGCACTGTGAATCTGCACTCTGAATCTGCACTCTGCACTGTGAATCTGCACTCTGAATCTGCACTCTGCACTCTGAATCTGCACTCTGAATCTGCACTCTGCACTCTGAATCTGCACTCTGAATCTGCACTCTGCACTCTGAATCTACACTCTGCACTCTGAATCTGCACTCTGAATCTGCACTCTGCACTCTGAATCTGCACTCTGAATCTGCACTCTGCACTCTGAATCTGCACTCTGCACTCTGAATCTGCACTCTGCACTCTGAATCTGCACTCTAGACTCTGCACTCTGCACTCTGCACTCTGCACTCTGCACTCTGAATCTGCACTCTGCACTCTGCACTCTGAATCTGCACTCTGCACTCTGAATCTGCACTCTTCACTCTGAATCTGCACTCTGCACTCTGCACTCTGAATCTGCACTCTGCACTCTGCACTCTGCACTATGAATCTGCACTCTGAATCTGCACTCTGAATCTGCACTCTGCACTCTGAATCTGCACTCTGCACTCTGAATCTGCACTCTGCACTCTGCACTCTGAATCTGCACTCTGCACTCTGCACTCTGAATCTGCACTCTGCACTCTGCACTCTGCACTCTGAATCTGCACTCTGAATCTGCACTCTGCACTCTGAATCTGCACTCTGCACTCTGCACTCTGCACTCTGAATCTGCACTCTGCACTCTGCACTCTGAATCTGCACTCTGAATCTGCACTCTGAATCTGCACTCTGAATCTGCACTCTGCACTCTGCACTCTGCACTCTGAATCTGCACTCTGAATCTGCACTCTGCACTCTGCACTCTGCACTCTGAACTCTGCACTCTGAACTCTGCACTCTGAATCTGCACTCTGAATCTGCACTCTGCACTCTGCACTCTGCACTCTGAACTCTGCACTCTGCAATCTGCACTCTGCAATCTGCACTCTGAATCTGCACTCTGAATCTGCACTCTGCACTCTGCACTCTGAATCTGCACTCTGCACTCTGAACTCTGCACTCTGAATCTGCACTCTGAATCTGCACTGTGAATCTGCACTCTGCACTCTGCACTCTGAACTCTGCACTCTGAATCTGCACTCTGAATCTGCACTCTGCACTCTGCACTCTGCACTCTGCACGCTGCACTCTGAATCTGCACTCTGAATCTGCACTCTGCACTCTGAATCTGCACTCTGTATCTGCACTCTGCACTCCTCACTCTGCACTCTGCACTCTGCACTCTGAATCTGCACTCTGAATCTGCACTCTGAATCTGCACTCTGCACTCTGAATCTACACTCTGCACTCTGAATCTGCACTCTGCACTGTGAATCTGCACTCTGCACTCTGAATCTGCACTCTGCACTCTGAATCTGCACTCTGAATCTGCACTCTGAATCTGCACTCTAAATCTGCACTCCGAATCTGCACTCTGAATCTGCACTCTTCACTCTGAATCTGCACTCTGAATCTGCACTCTGCACTCTGAATCTGCACTCTGAATCTGCACTCTGCACTCTGAATCTGCACTCTGAATCTGCACTCTGCACTCTGAATCTGCACTCTGAATCTGCACTCTGAATCTGCACTCTGATTCTGCACTCTGCACTCTGAATCTGCACTCTGCACTCTGAATCTGCACTCTGCACTCTGAATCTGCACTCTGCACTCTGAATCTGCACTCTGCACTCTGAATCTGCACTGTGAATCTGCACTCTGAATCTGCACTCTGAATCTGCACTCTGCACTCTGAATCTGCACTCTGCACTCTGAATCTGCACTCTGAATCTGCACTCTGCACTCTGAATCTGCACTCTGCACTCTGAATCTGCACTCTGCACTCTGAATCTGCACTCTGAATCTGCACTCTGAATCTGCACTCTGCATTCTGCACTCTGCACTCTGCACTCTGAATCTGCACTCTGCACTCTGAATCTGCACTCTGCACTCTGAATCTGCACTCTGAATCTGCACTCTGCACTCTGAATCTGCACTGTGAATCTGCACTCTGCACTCTGAATCTGCACTCTGCACACTGAATCTGCACTCTGAATCTGCACTCTGAATCTGCACTCTGAATCTGCACTCTGCACTCTGAATCTGCACTCTGCACTCTGAATCTGCACTCTGAATCTGCACTCTGAATCTGCACTCTGCACTCTGCACTCTGAATCTGCACTCTGAATCTGCACTCTGCACTCTGAATCTGCACTCGGAACTCTGAATCTGCACTCTGCACTCTGAATCTGCACTCTGAATCTGCACTCTGAATCTGCACTCTGAATCTGCACTCTGCACTCTGAATCTGCACTCTGAATCTGCACTCTGCACTCTGAATCTGCACTCTGAATCTGCACTCTGCACTCTGAATCTGCACTCTGCACTCTGCACTCTGCACTCTGAATCTGCACTCTGCACTCTGAATCTGCACTCTGAATCTGCACTCTGCACTCTGAATCTGCACTCTGAATCTGCACTCTGAATCTGCACTCTGAATCTGCACTGTGAATCTGCACTCTGCACTCTGAATCTGCACTCTGAATCTGCACTCTGCACTCTGAATCTGCACTCTGAATCTGCACTCTGCACTCTGAATCTGCACTCTGCACTCTGAATCTGCACTCTGAATCTGCACTCTGCACTCTGAATCTGCACTCTGAATCTGCACTCTGCACTCTGAATCTGTACTCTGAATCTGCACTCTGAATCTGCACTCTGAATCTGCACTCTGCACTCTGAATCTGCACTCTGAATCTGCACTCTGAATCTGCACTCTGAATCTGCACTCTGCACTCTGAATCTGCACTCTGCACTCTGAATCTGCACTCTGCACTCTGAATCTGCACTCTGAATCTGCACTCTGCACTCTGAATCTGCACTCTGCACTCTGAATCTGCACTCTGAATCTGCACTCTGCACTCTGAATCTGCACTCTGAATCTGCACTCTGAATCTGCACTCTGCACTCTGAATCTGCACTCTGCACTCTGCACTCTGAATCTGCACTCTGCACTCTAAATCTGCACTCTGAATCTGCACTCTGCACTCTGAATCTGCACTCTGAATCTGCACTGTGAATCTGCACTGTGAATCTGCACTGTGAATCTGCACTGTGAATCTGCACTCTGCACTCTGAATCTGCACTCTGCACTCTGAATCTGCACTCTGAATCTGCACTCTGCACTCTGAATCTGCACTCTGCACTCTGAATCTGCACTCTGAATCTGCACCCTGCACTCTGAATTGCACTCTGAATCTGCACTCTGAATCTACACTCTGAATCTACACTCTGAATCTGCACTCGGAATCTGCACTCTGAATCTGCACTCGGAATCTGCACTCGGAATCTGCACTCTGAATCTGCACTCTGAATCTGCACTCTGAATCTGCACTCTGAATCTGCACTCTGAATCTGCACTGTGAATCTGCACTGTGAATCTGCACTCTACACTCTGAATCTGCACTCTGCACTGTGAATCTGCACTCTGCACTCTTAATCTGCACTCTGCACTCTGAATCTGCACTGTGAATCTGCACTCTGCACTCTGCACTCTGAACTCTGCACTCTGAATCTGCACTCTGCACTCTGCACTCTGCACTCTGCACTCTGCACTCTGCAATCTGCACTCTGAATCTGCACTCTGAATCTGCACTCTGAATCTGCACTCTGCACTCTGCACTCTGAATCTGCACTCTGCACTCTGAATCTGCACTCTGCACTCTGCACTCTGAACTCTGCACTCTGAATCTGCACTCTGCACTCTGCACTCTGCACTCTGAATCTGCACTCTGCACTCTGCACTCTGAATCTGCACTCTGAATCTGCACTCTGCACTCTGAATCTACACTCTGCACTGTGAATCTGCACTCTGCACTGTGAATCTGCACTCTGCACTGTGAATCTGCACTCTGCACTCTGAATCTGCACTCTGCACTCTGAATCTGCACTCTGCACTCTGAATCTGCACTCTGCACTCTGAATCTGCACTCTGAATCTGCACTCTGAATCTGCACTCTTCACTCTGAATCTGCACTCTGAATCTGCACTCTGCACTCTGAATCTGCACTCTGAATCTGCACTCTGAATCTGCACTCTGCACTCTGAATCTGCACTCTGAATCTGCACTCTGAATCTGCACTCTGCACTCTGAATCTGCACTCTGAATCTGCACTCTGAATCTGCACTCTGCACTCTGAATCTGCACTCTGCACTCTGAATCTGCACTCTGCACTCTGCACTCTGAATCTGCACTCTGCACTCTGAATCTGCACTCTGCACTCTGAATCTGCACTCTGCACTCTGAATCTGCACTCTGAATCTGCACTCTGAATCTGCACTCTGCACTCTGAATCTGCACTCTGCACTCTGAATCTGCACTCTGAATCTGCACTCTGCACTCTGAATCTGCACTCTGCACTCTGAATCTGCACTCTGAATCTGCACTCTGAATCTGCACTCTGAATCTGCACTCTGCACTCTGCACTCTGCACTCTGAATCTGCACTCTGCACTCTGAATCTGCACTCTGCACTCTGAATCTGCACTCTGAATCTGCACTCTGAATCTGCACTCTGAATCTGCACTCTGAATCTGCACTGTGAATCTGCACTGTGAATCTGCACGCTGCACTCTGAATCTGCACTCTGTACTCTGAATCTGCACTCTGAATCTGCACTCTGCACTCTGAATCTGCACTCTGAATCTGCACTCTGCACTCTGAATCTGCACTCTGCACTCTGAATCTGCACTCTGAATCTGCACTCTGAATCTGCACTCTGAATGTGCACTCTGAATCTGCACTCTGCACTCTGAATCTGCACTCTGAATCTGCACTCTGCACTCTGAATCTGCACTCTGAATCTGCACTCTGAATCTGCACTCTGCACTCTGCACTTTGAATCTGCACTCTGAATCTGCACTCTGAATCTGCACTCTGAATCTGCACTCTGAATCTGCACTCTGCACTCTGAATCTGCACTCTGCACTCTGAATCTGCACTCTGCACTCTGAATCTGCACTCTGCATCTGCACTCTGCACTCTGCACTCTGAATCTGCACTCTGCACTCTGAATATGCACTCTGCACTCTGAATCTGCACTCTGAATCTGCACTGTGAATCTGCACTGTGAATCTGCACTGTGAATCTGCACTCTGCACTCTGAATCTGCACTCTGCACTCTGAATCTGCACTCTGCACTCTGAATCTGCACTCTGAATCTGCACTCTGCACTCTGAATCTGCACTCTGAATCTGCACTCTGCACTCTGAATCTGCACTCTGCACTCTGAATCTGCACTCTGAATCTGCACTCTGAATCTGCACTCTGAATCTGCACTCTGCACTCTGAATCTGCACTCTGAATCTGCACTCTGCACTCTGAACTCTGAATCTGCACTCTGAATCTGCACTCTGCACTCTGAATCTGCACTCTGAATCTGCACTCTGAATCTGCACTCTGTATCTGCACTCTGCACTCTGCACTCTGAATCTGCACTCTGCACTCTGAATCTGCACTCTGCACTCTGAATCTGCACTCTGAATCTGCACTCTGCACTCTGAATCTGCACTCTGCACTCTGAATCTGCACTCTGCACTCTGAATCTGCACTCTGAATCTGCACTCTGAAGCTGCACTATGCACTCTGAATCTGCACTCTGCACTCTGCACTCTGCACATTGCACTCTGAATCTGCACTCTGCACTCTGAATCTGCACTCTGAATCTGCACTCTGCACTCTGAATCTGCACTCTGAATCTGCACTCTGAATCTGCAATCTGAATCTGCACTGTGAATCTGCACTGTGAATCTGCACTCTGCACTCTGAATCTGCACTCTGCACTCTGAATCTGCACTCTGCACTCTGAATCTGCACTCTGAATCTGCACTCTGCACTCTGAATCTGCACTCTGCACTCTGAATCTGCACTCTGAATCTGCACTCTGAATCTGCACTCTGAATCTGCACTCTGCACTCTGAATCTGCACTCTGAATCTGCACTCTGAATCTGCACTCTGCACTCTGAATCTGCAATCTGCACTCTGAATCTGCACTCTGAATCTGCACTCTGAATCTGCACTCTGCACTCTGAATCTGCACTCTGCACTCTGAATCTGCACTCTGCACTCTGATTCTGCACTCTGCACTCTGAATCTGCACTCTGCACTCTGCACTCTGAATCTGCACTCTGAATCTGCACTCTGCACTCTGAATCTGCACTCTGCACTCTGAATCTGCACTCTGAATCTGCACTCTGCACTCTGAATCTGCACTCTGAATCTGCACTCTGCACTCTGCACTCTGCACTCTGCACTCTGCACTCTGCACTCTGAATCTGCACTCTGCACTCTGAATCTGCACTCTGAATCTGCACTCTGCACTCTGAATCTGCACTCTGCACTCTGAATCTGCACTCTGCACTCTGAATCTGCACTCTGCACTCTGAATCTGCACTCTGCACTCTGCACTCTGAATCTGCACTCTGAATCTGCACTCTGCACTCTGAATCTGCACTCTGCACTCTGAATCTGCACTCTGAATCTGCACTCTGCACTCTGAATCTGCACTCTGAATCTGCACTCTGAATCTGCACTCTGCACTCTGCACTCTGCACTCTGCACTCTGCACTCTGCACTCTGAATCTGCACTCTGCACTCTGAATCTGCACTCTGAATCTGCACTCTGCACTCTGAATCTGCACTCTGCACTCTGAATCTGCACTCTGAATCTGCACTCTGAATCTGCACTGTGAATCTGCACTGTGAATCTGCACTGTGAATCTGCACTCTGCACTCTGAATCTGCACTCTGAATCTGCACTCTGCACTCTGAATCTGCACTCTGAATCTGCACTCTGCACTCTGAATCTGCACTCTGAATCTGCACTCTGAATCTGCACTCTGCACTCTGAATCTGCACTCTGAATCTGCACTCTGAATCTGCACTCTGAATCTGCACTGTGAATCTGCACTCTACACTCTGAATCTGCACTCTGCACTGTGAATCTGCACTCTGCACTCTGAATCTGCACTCTGCACTGTGAATCTGCACTCTGAATCTGCACTGTGAATCTGCACTGTGAATCTGCACTCTGAATCTGCACTGTGAATCTGCACTGTGAATCTGCACTCTGCACTCTGAATCTGCACTCTGCACTGTGAATCTGCACTCTGAATCTGCACTCTGCACTCTGAATCTGCACTCTGAATCTGCACTCTGCACTCTGAATCTGCACTCTGAATCTGCACTCTGCACTCTGAATCTGCACTCTGCACTCTGAATCTGCACTCTGAATCTGCACTCTGCACTCTGCACTCTGCACTCTGAATCTGCACTCTGCACTCTGAATCTGCACTCTGAATCTGCACTCTGCACTCTGCACTCTGCACTCTGCACTCTGCACTCTGCACTCTGCACTCTGCACTCTGCACTCTGAATCTGCACTCTGAATCTGCACTCTGAATCTGCACTCTGCACTCTGCACTCTGCACTCTGCACTCTGAATCTGCACTCTGAATCTGCACTCTGCACTCTGCACTCTGCACTCTGCACTCTGAATCTGCACTCTGAATCTGCACTCTGAATCTGCACTCTGAATCTGCACTCTGCACTCTGAATCTGCACTCTGCACTCTGAATCTGCACTCTGCACTCTGCACTCTGCACTCTGAATCTGCACTCTGCACTCTGCACTCTGAATCTGCACTCTGCACTCTGCACTCTGAATCTGCACTCTGCACTCTGAATCTGCACTCTGAATCTGCACTCTGCACTCTGAATCTGCACTCTGCACTCTGAATCTGCACTCTGAATCTGCACTCTGAATCTGCACTGTGAATCTGCACTGTGAATCTGCACTCTGCACTCTGAATCTGCACTCTGCACTCTGAATCTGCACTCTGCACTCTGAATCTGCACTCTGAATCTGCACTCTGCACTCTGAATCTGCACTCTGAATCTGCACTCTGCACTCTGAATCTGCACTCTGAATCTGCACTCTGAATCTGCACTCTGAATCTGCACTCTGAATCTGCACTCTGAATCTGCACTGTGAATCTGCACTCTACACTCTGAATCTGCACTCTGCACTGTGAATCTGCACTCTGCACTCTGAATCTGCACTCTGCACTGTGAATCTGCACTCTGAATCTGCACTGTGAATCTGCACTGTGAATCTGCACTCTGAATCTGCACTGTGAATCTGCACTGTGAATCTGCACTCTGCACTCTGAATCTGCACTCTGCACTGTGAATCTGCACTCTGAATCTGCACTCTGCACTCTGAATCTGCACTCTGAATCTGCACTCTGCACTCTGAATCTGCACTCTGAATCTGCACTCTGCACTCTGAATCTGCACTCTGCACTCTGAATCTGCACTCTGAATCTGCACTCTGCACTCTGAATCTGCACTCTGAATCTGCACTCTGAATCTGCACTCTGAATCTGCACTGTGAATCTGCACTCTGCACTCTGAATCTGCACTCTGCACTCTGAATCTGCACTCTGCACTCTGAATCTGCACTCTGCACTGTGAATCTGCACTCTGAATCTGCACTCTGCACTCTGAATCTGCACTCTGAATCTGCACTCTGCACTCTGAATCTGCACTCTGCACTCTGAATCTGCACTCTGCACTCTGAATCTGCACTCTGAATCTGCACTCTGCACTCTGAATCTGCACTCTGAATCTGCACTCTGCACTCTGAATCTGCACTCTGAATCTGCACTCTGAATCTGCACTCTGAATCTGCACTCTGCACTCTGAATCTGCACTCTGCACTCTGAATCTGCACTCTGCACTCTGCACTCTGCACGCTGCACTCTGCACTCTGCACTCTGAATCTGCACTCTGCACTCTGCACTCTGAATCTGCACTCTGCACTCTGCACTCTGAATCTGCACTCTGCACTCTGCACTCTGCACTCTGAATCTGCACTCTGAATCTGCACTCTGAATCTGCACTCTGCACTCTGAATCTGCACTCTGCACTCTGAATCTGCACTCTGCACTCTGCACTCTGCACTCTGCACTCTGCACTCTGCACTCTGAATCTGCACTCTGCACTCTGCACTCTGAATCTGCACTCTGCACTCTGCACTCTGCACTCTGCACTCTGAATCTGCACTCTGCACTCTGAATCTGCACTCTGAATCTGCACTCTGCACTCTGAATCTGCACTCTGCACTCTGAATCTGCACTCTGAATCTGCACTCTGAATCTGCACTCTGAATCTGCACTGTGAATCTGCACTGTGAATCTGCACTGTGAATCTGCACTCTGCACTCTGAATCTGCACTCTGCACTCTGAATCTGCACTCTGCACTCTGAATCTGCATTCTGAATCTGCACTCTGCACTCTGAATCTGCACTCTGAATCTGCACTCTGAATCTGCACTCTGCACTCTGAATCTGCACTCTGAATCTGCACTCTGAATCTGCACTCTGAATCTGCACTCTGAATCTGCACTGTGAATCTGCACTCTACACTCTGAATCTGCACTCTGCACTGTGAATCTGCACTCTGCACTCTGAATCTGCACTCTGCACTGTGAATCTGCACTCTGAATCTGCACTGTGAATCTGCACTGTGAATCTGCACTCTGAATCTGCACTGTGAATCTGCACTCTGAATCTGCACTCTGCACTGTGAATCTGCACTCTGAATCTGCACTCTGCACTCTGAATCTGCACTCTGAATCTGCACTCTGCACTCTGAATCTGCACTCTGAATCTGCACTCTGCACTCTGAATCTACACTCTGCACTCTGAATCTGCACTCTGAATCTGCACTCTGCACTCTGAATCTGCACTCTGAATCTGCACTCTGCACTCTGAATCTGCACTCTGCACTCTGAATCTGCACTCTGCACTCTGAATCTGCACTCTAGACTCTGCACTCTGCACTCTGCACTCTGCACTCTGCACTCTGAATCTGCACTCTGCACTCTGCACTCTGAATCTGCACTCTGCACTCTGAATCTGCACTCTGCACTCTGAATCTGCACTCTGCACTCTGCACTCTGAATCTGCACTCTGCACTCTGCACTCTGCACTATGAATCTGCACTCTGAATCTGCACTCTGAATCTGCACTCTGCACTCTGAATCTGCACTCTGCACTCTGAATCTGCACTCTGCACTCTGCACTCTGAATCTGCACTCTGCACTCTGCACTCTGAATCTGCACTCTGCACTCTGCACTCTGCACTCTGCACTCTGAATCTGCACTCTGCACTCTGAATCTGCACTCTGCACTCTGAATCTGCACTCTGCACTCTGCACTCTGCACTCTGAATCTGCACTCTGCACTCTGCACTCTGAATCTGCACTCTGAATCTGCACTCTGAATCTGCACTCTGAATCTGCACTCTGCACTCTGCACTCTGCACTCTGAATCTGCACTCTGAATCTGCACTCTGCACTCTGCACTCTGCACTCTGAACTCTGCACTCTGAACTCTGCACTCTGAATCTGCACTCTGAATCTGCACTCTGCACTCTGCACTCTGCACTCTGAACTCTGCACTCTGCAATCTGCACTCTGCAATCTGCACTCTGAATCTGCACTCTGAATCTGCACTCTGCACTCTGCACTCTGAATCTGCACTCTGCACTCTGAACTCTGCACTCTGAATCTGCACTCTGAATCTGCACTGTGAATCTGCACTCTGCACTCTGCACTCTGAACTCTGCACTCTGAATCTGCACTCTGAATCTGCACTCTGCACTCTGCACTCTGCACTCTGCACTCTGAATCTGCACTCTGAATCTGCACTCTGCACTCTGAATCTGCACTCTGTATCTGCACTCTGCACTCCTCACTCTGCACTCTGCACTCTGCACTCTGAATCTGCACTCTGAATCTGCACTCTGAATCTGCACTCTGCACTCTGAATCTACACTCTGCACTCTGAATCTGCACTCTGCACTGTGAATCTGCACTCTGCACTCTGAATCTGCACTCTGCACTCTGAATCTGCACTCTGCACTCTGAATCTGCACTCTGAATCTGCACTCTAAATCTGCACTCTGAATCTGCACTCTGAATCTGCACTCTTCACTCTGAATCTGCACTCTGAATCTGCACTCTGCACTCTGAATCTGCACTCTGAATCTGCACTCTGCACTCTGAATCTGCACTCTGAATCTGCACTCTGCACTCTGAATCTGCACTCTGAATCTGCACTCTGAATCTGCACTCTGATTCTGCACTCTGCACTCTGAATCTGCACTCTGCACTCTGAATCTGCACTCTGCACTCTGAATCTGCACTCTGCACTCTGAATCTGCACTCTGCACTCTGAATCTGCACTGTGAATCTGCACTCTGAATCTGCACTCTGAATCTGCACTCTGCATCTGCACTCTGCACTCTGAATCTGCACTCTGAATCTGCACTCTGCACTCTGAATCTGCACTCTGCACTCTGAATCTGCACTCTGAATCTGCACTCTGCACTCTGAATCTGCACTCTGAATCTGCACTCTGAATCTGCACTCTGCATTCTGCACTCTGCACTCTGCACTCTGAATCTGCACTCTGCACTCTGAATCTGCACTCTGCACTCTGAATCTGCACTCTGAATCTGCACTCTGCACTCTGAATCTGCACTGTGAATCTACACTCTGCACTCTGAATCTGCACTCTGCACACTGAATCTGCACTCTGAATCTGCACTCTGAATCTGCACTCTGAATCTGCACTCTGCACTCTGAATCTGCACTCTGCACTCTGAATCTGCACTCTGAATCTGCACTCTGAATCTGCACTCTGCACTCTGCACTCTGAATCTGCACTCTGAATCTGCACTCTGCACTCTGAATCTGCACTCGGAACTCTGAATCTGCACTCTGCACTCTGAATCTGCACTCTGAATCTGCACTCTGAATCTGCACTCTGAATCTGCACTCTGCACTCTGAATCTGCACTCTGAATCTGCACTCTGCACTCTGAATCTGCACTCTGAATCTGCACTCTGCACTCTGAATCTGCACTCTGCACTCTGCACTCTGCACTCTGAATCTGCACTCTGCACTCTGAATCTGCACTCTGAATCTGCACTCTGCACTCTGAATCTGCACTCTGAATCTGCACTCTGAATCTGCACTCTGAATCTGCACTGTGAATCTGCACTCTGCACTCTGAATCTGCACTCTGCACTCTGAATCTGCACTCTGAATCTGCACTCTGCACTCTGAATCTGCACTCTGCACTCTGAATCTGCACTCTGAATCTGCACTCTGCACTCTGAATCTGCACTCTGAATCTGCACTCTGCACTCTGAATCTGTACTCTGAATCTGCACTCTGAATCTGCACTCTGAATCTGCACTCTGCACTCTGAATCTGCACTCTGAATCTGCACTCTGAATCTGCACTCTGAATCTGCACTCTGCACTCTGAATCTGCACTCTGCA
Source organism: Lissotriton helveticus (assembly GCF_964261635.1). NCBI lineage: Eukaryota > Metazoa > Chordata > Amphibia > Caudata > Salamandridae > Lissotriton > Lissotriton helveticus. The sequence goes on from NC_136057.1 coordinate 1,618,284,708, forward strand.
CTCTGAATCTGCACTCTGCACTCTGAATCTGCACTCTGAATCTGCACTCTGCACTCTGAATCTGCACTCTGCACTCTGAATCTGCACTCTGAATCTGCACTCTGCACTCTGAATCTGCACTCTGAATCTGCACTCTGAATCTGCACTCTGCACTCTGAATCTGCACTCTGCACTCTGCACTCTGAATCTGCACTCTGCACTCTAAATCTGCACTCTGAATCTGCACTCTGCACTCTGAATCTGCACTCTGAATCTGCACTGTGAATCTGCACTGTGAATCTGCACTGTGAATCTGCACTGTGAATCTGCACTGTGAATCTGCACTCTGCACTCTGAATCTGCACTCTGCACTCTGAATCTGCACTCTGAATCTGCACTCTGCACTCTGAATCTGCACTCTGCACTCTGAATCTGCACTCTGAATCTGCACCCTGCACTCTGAATTGCACTCTGAATCTGCACTCTGAATCTACACTCTGAATCTACACTCTGAATCTGCACTCGGAATCTGCACTCTGAATCTGCACTCGGAATCTGCACTCGGAATCTGCACTCTGAATCTGCACTCTGAATCTGCACTCTGAATCTGCACTCTGAATCTGCACTCTGAATCTGCACTGTGAATCTGCACTGTGAATCTGCACTCTACACTCTGAATCTGCACTCTGCACTGTGAATCTGCACTCTGCACTCTTAATCTGCACTCTGCACTCTGAATCTGCACTGTGAATCTGCACTCTGCACTCTGCACTCTGAACTCTGCACTCTGAATCTGCACTCTGCACTCTGCACTCTGCACTCTGCACTCTGCACTCTGCACTCTGCAATCTGCACTCTGAATCTGCACTCTGAATCTGCACTCTGAATCTGCACTCTGCACTCTGCACTCTGAATCTGCACTCTGCACTCTGAATCTGCACTCTGCACTCTGCACTCTGAACTCTGCACTCTGAATCTGCACTCTGCACTCTGCACTCTGCACTCTGAATCTGCACTCTGCACTCTGCACTCTGAATCTGCACTCTGAATCTGCACTCTGCACTCTGAATCTACACTCTGCACTGTGAATCTGCACTCTGCACTGTGAATCTGCACTCTGCACTGTGAATCTGCACTCTGCACTCTGAATCTGCACTCTGCACTCTGAATCTGCACTCTGCACTCTGAATCTGCACTCTGCACTCTGAATCTGCACTCTGAATCTGCACTCTGAATCTGCACTCTTCACTCTGAATCTGCACTCTGAATCTGCACTCTGCACTCTGAATCTGCACTCTGAATCTGCACTCTGAATCTGCACTCTGCACTCTGAATCTGCACTCTGAATCTGCACTCTGAATCTGCACTCTGCACTCTGAATCTGCACTCTGAATCTGCACTCTGAATCTGCACTCTGCACTCTGAATCTGCACTCTGCACTCTGAATCTGCACTCTGCACTCTGCACTCTGAATCTGCACTCTGCACTCTGAATCTGCACTCTGCACTCTGAATCTGCACTCTGCACTCTGAATCTGCACTCTGAATCTGCACTCTGAATCTGCACTCTGCACTCTGAATCTGCACTCTGCACTCTGAATCTGCACTCTGAATCTGCACTCTGCACTCTGAATCTGCACTCTGCACTCTGAATCTGCACTCTGAATCTGCACTCTGAATCTGCACTCTGAATCTGCACTCTGCACTCTGCACTCTGCACTCTGAATCTGCACTCTGCACTCTGAATCTGCACTCTGCACTCTGAATCTGCACTCTGAATCTGCACTCTGAATCTGCACTCTGAATCTGCACTCTGAATCTGCACTGTGAATCTGCACTGTGAATCTGCACGCTGCACTCTGAATCTGCACTCTGTACTCTGAATCTGCACTCTGAATCTGCACTCTGCACTCTGAATCTGCACTCTGAATCTGCACTCTGCACTCTGAATCTGCACTCTGCACTCTGAATCTGCACTCTGAATCTGCACTCTGAATCTGCACTCTGAATGTGCACTCTGAATCTGCACTCTGCACTCTGAATCTGCACTCTGAATCTGCACTCTGCCCTCTGAATCTGCACTCTGAATCTGCACTCTGAATCTGCACTCTGCACTCTGCACTTTGAATCTGCACTCTGAATCTGCACTCTGAATCTGCACTCTGAATCTGCACTCTGAATCTGCACTCTGCACTCTGAATCTGCACTCTGCACTCTGAATCTGCACTCTGCACTCTGAATCTGCACTCTGCATCTGCACTCTGCACTCTGCACTCTGAATCTGCACTCTGCACTCTGAATATGCACTCTGCACTCTGAATCTGCACTCTGAATCTGCACTCTGAATCTGCACTGTGAATCTGCACTGTGAATCTGCACTGTGAATCTGCACTCTGCACTCTGAATCTGCACTCTGCACTCTGAATCTGCACTCTGCACTCTGAATCTGCACTCTGAATCTGCACTCTGCACTCTGAATCTGCACTCTGAATCTGCACTCTGCACTCTGAATCTGCACTCTGCACTCTGAATCTGCACTCTGAATCTGCACTCTGAATCTGCACTCTGAATCTGCACTCTGCACTCTGAATCTGCACTCTGAATCTGCACTCTGCACTCTGAACTCTGAATCTGCACTCTGAATCTGCACTCTGCACTCTGAATCTGCACTCTGAATCTGCACTCTGAATCTGCACTCTGTATCTGCACTCTGCACTCTGCACTCTGAATCTGCACTCTGCACTCTGAATCTGCACTCTGCACTCTGAATCTGCACTCTGAATCTGCACTCTGCACTCTGAATCTGCACTCTGCACTCTGAATCTGCACTCTGAATCTGCACTCTGAAGCTGCACTATGCACTCTGAATCTGCACTCTGCACTCTGCACTCTGCACATTGCACTCTGAATCTGCACTCTGCACTCTGAATCTGCACTCTGAATCTGCACTCTGCACTCTGAATCTGCACTCTGAATCTGCACTCTGAATCTGCAATCTGAATCTGCACTGTGAATCTGCACTGTGAATCTGCACTCTGCACTCTGAATCTGCACTCTGCACTCTGAATCTGCACTCTGCACTCTGAATCTGCACTCTGAATCTGCACTCTGCACTCTGAATCTGCACTCTGCACTCTGAATCTGCACTCTGAATCTGCACTCTGAATCTGCACTCTGAATCTGCACTCTGCACTCTGAATCTGCACTCTGAATCTGCACTCTGAATCTGCACTCTGCACTCTGAATCTGCAATCTGCACTCTGAATCTGCACTCTGAATCTGCACTCTGAATCTGCACTCTGAATCTGCACTCTGCACTCTGAATCTGCACTCTGCACTCTGAATCTGCACTCTGCACTCTGATTCTGCACTCTGCACTCTGAATCTGCACTCTGCACTCTGCACTCTGAATCTGCACTCTGAATCTGCACTCTGCACTCTGAATCTGCACTCTGCACTCTGAATCTGCACTCTGAATCTGCACTCTGCACTCTGAATCTGCACTCTGAATCTGCACTCTGCACTCTGCACTCTGCACTCTGCACTCTGCACTCTGCACTCTGCACTCTGAATCTGCACTCTGCACTCTGAATCTGCACTCTGAATCTGCACTCTGCACTCTGAATCTGCACTCTGAATCTGCACTCTGCACTCTGAATCTGCACTCTGAATCTGCACTCTGAATCTGCACTCTGCACTCTGCACTCTGAATCTGCACTCTGCACTCTGAATCTGCACTCTGAATCTGCACTCTGCACTCTGAATCTGCACTCTGCACTCTGAATCTGCACTCTGAATCTGCACTCTGAATCTGCACTGTGAATCTGCACTGTGAATCTGCACTGTGAATCTGCACTCTGCACTCTGAATCTGCACTCTGAATCTGCACTCTGCACTCTGAATCTGCACTCTGAATCTGCACTCTGCACTCTGAATCTGCACTCTGAATCTGCACTCTGCACTCTGAATCTGCACTCTGAATCTGCACTCTGAATCTGCACTCTGAATCTGCACTCTGAATCTGCACTGTGAATCTGCACTCTACACTCTGAATCTGCACTCTGCACTGTGAATCTGCACTCTGCACTCTGAATCTGCACTCTGCACTGTGAATCTGCACTCTGAATCTGCACTGTGAATCTGCACTGTGAATCTGCACTGTGAATCTGCACTGTGAATCTGCACTGTGAATCTGCACTCTGCACTCTGAATCTGCACTCTGCACTGTGAATCTGCACTCTGAATCTGCACTCTGCACTCTGAATCTGCACTCTGAATCTGCACTCTGCACTCTGAATCTGCACTCTGAATCTGCACTCTGCACTCTGAATCTGCACTCTGCACTCTGAATCTGCACTCTGAATCTGCACTCTGCACTCTGAATCTGCACTCTGAATCTGCACTCTGCACTCTGAATCTGCACTCTGAATCTGCACTCTGCACTCTGAATCTGCACTCTGCACTCTGAATCTGCACTCTGCACTCTGCACTCTGCACTCTGCACTCTGCACTCTGAATCTGCACTCTGCACTCTGCACTCTGAATCTGCACTCTGCACTCTGCACTCTGAATCTGCACTCTGCACTCTGCACTCTGCACTCTGCACTCTGAATCTGCACTCTGAATCTGCACTCTGAATCTGCACTCTGCACTCTGCACTCTGCACTCTGCACTCTGAATCTGCACTCTGAATCTGCACTCTGAATCTGCACTCTGAATCTGCACTCTGCACTCTGAATCTGCACTCTGCACTCTGAATCTGCACTCTGCACTCTGCACTCTGCACTCTGAATCTGCACTCTGCACTCTGCACTCTGAATCTGCACTCTGCACTCTGCACTCTGAATCTGCACTGTGAATCTGCACTCTGCACTCTGAATCTGCACTCTGCACTCTGAATCTGCACTCTGAATCTGCACTCTGAATCTGCACTCTGAATCTGCACTGTGAATCTGCACTGTGAATCTGCACTCTGCACTCTGAATCTGCACTCTGCACTCTGAATCTGCACTCTGCACTCTGAATCTGCACTCTGAATCTGCACTCTGCACTCTGAATCTGCACTCTGAATCTGCACTCTGAATCTGCACTCTGCACTCTGAATCTGCACTCTGAATCTGCACTCTGAATCTGCACTCTGAATCTGCACTCTGAATCTGCACTTTGAATCTGCACTGTGAATCTGCACTCTACACTCTGAATCTGCACTCTGCACTGTGAATCTGCACTCTGCACTCTGAATCTGCACTCTGCACTGTGAATCTGCACTCTGAATCTGCACTGTGAATCTGCACTGTGAATCTGCACTCTGAATCTGCACTGTGAATCTGCACTGTGAATCTGCACTCTGCACTCTGAATCTGCACTCTGCACTGTGAATCTGCACTCTGAATCTGCACTCTGCACTCTGAATCTGCACTCTGAATCTGCACTCTGCACTCTGAATCTGCACTCTGAATCTGCACTCTGCACTGTGAATCTGCACTCTGCACTCTGAATCTGCACTCTGAATCTGCACTCTGCACTCTGAATCTGCACTCTGAATCTGCACTCTGAATCTGCACTCTGAATCTGCACTCTGAATCTGCACTCTGCACTCTGAATCTGCACTCTGCACTCTGAATCTGCACTCTGCACTCTGAATCTGCACTCTGCACTGTGAATCTGCACTCTGAATCTGCACTCTGCACTCTGAATCTGCACTCTGCACTCTGAATCTGCACTCTGAATCTGCACTCTGCACTCTGAATCTGCACTCTGCACTCTGAATCTGCACTCTGAATCTGCACTCTGCACTCTGAATCTGCACTCTGAATCTGCACTCTGCACTCTGAATCTGCACTCTGAATCTGCACTCTGAATCTGCACTCTGAATCTGCACTCTGCACTCTGAATCTGCACTCTGCACTCTGAATCTGCACTCTGCACTCTGAATCTGCACTCTGCACTCTGCACTCTGCACTCTGCACTCTGCACTCTGCACTCTGAATCTGCACTCTGCACTCTGCACTCTGAATCTGCACTCTGCACTCTGCACTCTGAATCTGCACTCTGCACTCTGCACTCTGCACTCTGCACTCTGAATCTGCACTCTGAATCTGCACTCTGAATCTGCACTCTGCACTCTGAATCTGCACTCTGCACTCTGAATCTGCACTCTGCACTCTGCACTCTGCACTCTGAATCTGCACTCTGCACTCTGCACTCTGAATCTGCACTCTGCACTCTGCACTCTGCACTCTGCACTCTGAATCTGCACTCTGCACTCTGAATCTGCACTCTGAATCTGCACTCTGCACTCTGAATCTGCACTCTGCACTCTGAATCTGCACTCTGAATCTGCACTCTGAATCTGCACTCTGAATCTGCACTGTGAATCTGCACTGTGAATCTGCACTCTGCACTCTGAATCTGCACTCTGCACTCTGAATCTGCACTCTGAATCTGCACTCTGCACTCTGAATCTGCACTCTGAATCTGCACTCTGAATCTGCACTCTGCACTCTGAATCTGCACTCTGAATCTGCACTCTGAATCTGCACTCTGAATCTGCACTCTGAATCTGCACTCTGAATCTGCACTGTGAATCTGCACTCTACACTCTGAATCTGCACTCTGCACTGTGAATCTGCACTCTGCACTCTGAATCTGCACTCTGCACTGTGAATCTGCACTCTGAATCTGCACTGTGAATCTGCACTGTGAATCTGCACTCTGAATCTGCACTGTGAATCTGCACTGTGAATCTGCACTCTGAATCTGCACTCTGCACTGTGAATCTGCACTCTGAATCTGCACTCTGCACTCTGAATCTGCACTCTGAATCTGCACTCTGCACTCTGAATCTGCACTCTGAATCTGCACTCTGCACTCTGAATCTGCACTCTGCACTCTGAATCTGCACTCTGAATCTGCACTCTGCACTCTGAATCTGCACTCTGAATCTGCACTCTGAATCTGCACTCTGAATCTGCACTCTGAATCTGCACTCTGAATCTGCACTCTGCACTCTGAATCTGCACTCTGCACTCTGAATCTGCACTCTGCACTCTGAATCTGCACTCTAGACTCTGCACTCTGCACTCTGCACTCTGCACTCTGAATCTGCACTCTGCACTCTGCACTCTGAATCTGCACTCTGCACTCTGAATCTGCACTCTGCACTCTGAATCTGCACTCTGCACTCTGCACTCTGAATCTGCACTCTGCACTCTGCACTCTGCACTCTGCACTATGAATCTGCACTCTGAATCTGCACTCTGAATCTGCACTCTGCACTCTGAATCTGCACTCTGCACTCTGAATCTGCACTCTGCACTCTGCACTCTGCACTCTGCACTCTGAATCTGCACTCTGCACTCTGCACTCTGAATCTGCACTCTGCACTCTGCACTCTGCACTCTGAATCTGCACTCTGCACTCTGAATCTGCACTCTGCACTCTGAATCTGCACTCTGCACTCTGCACTCTGAATCTGCACTCTGCACTCTGCACTCTGAATCTGCACTCTGAATCTGCACTCTGAATCTGCACTCTGCACTCTGCACTCTGCACTCTGAATCTGCACTCTGAATCTGCACTCTGAATCTGCACTCTGCACTCTGCACTCTGCACTCTGAACTCTGCACTCTGAACTCTGAACTCTGCACTCTGAATCTGCACTCTGAATCTGCACTCTGCACTCTGCACTCTGCACTCTGCACTCTGCAATCTGCACTCTGCAATCTGCACTCTGAATCTGCACTCTTAATCTGCACTCTGCACTCTGCACTCTGCACTCTGAATCTGCACTCTGCACTCTGAACTCTGCACTCTGAATCTGCACTCTGAATCTGCACTGTGAATCTGCACTCTGCACTCTGCACTCTGAACTCTGCACTCTGAATCTGCACTCTGAATCTGCACTCTGCACTCTGCACTCTGCACTCTGAATCTGCAATCTGAATCTGCACTGTGAATCTGCACTGTGAATCTGCACTCTGCACTCTGAATCTGCACTCTGCACTCTGAATCTGCACTCTACACTCTGAATCTGCACTCTGAATCTGCACTCTGCACTCTGAATCTGCACTCTGCACTCTGAATCTGCACTCTAGACTCTGCACTCTGCACTCTGCACTCTGCACTCTGCACTCTGAATCTGCACTCTGCACTCTGCACTCTGAATCTGCACTCTGCACTCTGAATCTGCACTCTGCACTCTGAATCTGCACTCTGCACTCTGCACTCTGAATCTGCACTCTGCACTCTGCACTCTGCACTCTGCACTATGAATCTGCACTCTGAATCTGCACTCTGAATCTGCACTCTGCACTCTGAATCTGCACTCTGCACTCTGAATCTGCACTCTGCACTCTGCACTCTGCACTCTGCACTCTGCACTCTGAATCTGCACTCTGCACTCTGAATCTGCACTCTGCACTCTGCACTCTGCACTCTGAATCTGCACTCTGCACTCTGAATCTGCACTCTGCACTCTGAATCTGCACTCTGCACTCTGCACTCTGCACTCTGAATCTGCACTCTGCACTCTGCACTCTGAATCTGCACTCTGAATCTGCACTCTGAATCTGCACTCTGAATCTGCACTCTGCACTCTGCACTCTGAATCTGCACTCTGAATCTGCACTCTGAATCTGCACTCTGCACTCTGCACTCTGCACTCTGAATCTGCACTCTGAATCTGCACTCTGCACTCTGCACTCTGCACTCTGCACTCTGCAATCTGCACTCTGCAATCTGCACTCTGAATCTGCACTCTTAATCTGCACTCTGCACTCTGCACTCTGCACTCTGAATCTGCACTCTGCACTCTGAACTCTGCACTCTGAATCTGCACTCTGAATCTGCACTGTGAATCTGCACTCTGCACTCTGCACTCTGAACTCTGCACTCTGAATCTGCACTCTGCACTCTGCACTCTGCACTCTGCACTCTGAATCTGCACTCTAGACTCTGCACTCTGCACTCTGCACTCTGCACTCTGAATCTGCACTCTGCACTCTGCACTCTGAATCTGCACTCTGCACTCTGAATCTGCACTCTGCACTCTGAATCTGCACTCTGCACTCTGCACTCTGAATCTGCACTCTGCACTCTGCACTCTGCACTCTGCACTATGAATCTGCACTCTGAATCTGCACTCTGAATCTGCACTCTGCACTCTGAATCTGCACTCTGCACTCTGAATCTGCACTCTGCACTCTGCACTCTGCACTCTGCACTCTGCACTCTGAATCTGCACTCTGCACTCTGCACTCTGAATCTGCACTCTGCACTCTGCACTCTGCACTCTGAATCTGCACTCTGCACTCTGAATCTGCACTCTGCACTCTGAATCTGCACTCTGCACTCTGCACTCTGAATCTGCACTCTGCACTCTGCACTCTGAATCTGCACTCTGAATCTGCACTCTGAATCTGCACTCTGCACTCTGCACTCTGCACTCTGAATCTGCACTCTGAATCTGCACTCTGAATCTGCACTCTGCACTCTGCACTCTGCACTCTGAACTCTGCACTCTGAACTCTGAACTCTGCACTCTGAATCTGCACTCTGAATCTGCACTCTGCACTCTGCACTCTGCACTCTGCACTCTGCACTCTGCAATCTGCACTCTGCAATCTGCACTCTGAATCTGCACTCTTAATCTGCACTCTGCACTCTGCACTCTGCACTCTGAATCTGCACTCTGCACTCTGAACTCTGCACTCTGAATCTGCACTCTGAATCTGCACTGTGAATCTGCACTCTGCACTCTGCACTCTGAACTCTGCACTCTGAATCTGCACTCTGAATCTGCACTCTGCACTCTGCACTCTGCACTCTGAATCTGCAATCTGAATCTGCACTGTGAATCTGCACTGTGAATCTGCACTCTGCACTCTGAATCTGCACTCTGCACTCTGAATCTGCACTCTACACTCTGAATCTGCACTCTGAATCTGCACTCTGCACTCTGAATCTGCACTCTGCACTCTGAATCTGCACTCTAGACTCTGCACTCTGCACTCTGCACTCTGCACTCTGCACTCTGAATCTGCACTCTGCACTCTGCACTCTGAATCTGCACTCTGCACTCTGAATCTGCACTCTGCACTCTGAATCTGCACTCTGCACTCTGCACTCTGAATCTGCACTCTGCACTCTGCACTCTGCACTCTGCACTATGAATCTGCACTCTGAATCTGCACTCTGAATCTGCACTCTGCACTCTGAATCTGCACTCTGCACTCTGAATCTGCACTCTGCACTCTGCACTCTGCACTCTGCACTCTGCACTCTGAATCTGCACTCTGCACTCTGCACTCTGAATCTGCACTCTGCACTCTGCACTCTGCACTCTGAATCTGCACTCTGCACTCTGAATCTGCACTCTGCACTCTGAATCTGCACTCTGCACTCTGCACTCTGCACTCTGAATCTGCACTCTGCACTCTGCACTCTGAATCTGCACTCTGAATCTGCACTCTGAATCTGCACTCTGAATCTGCACTCTGCACTCTGCACTCTGCACTCTGAATCTGCACTCTGAATCTGCACTCTGAATCTGCACTCTGCACTCTGCACTCTGCACTCTGAATCTGCACTCTGCACTCTGCACTCTGCACTCTGCACTCTGCAATCTGCACTCTGCAATCTGCACTCTGAATCTGCACTCTTAATCTGCACTCTGCACTCTGCACTCTGCACTCTGAATCTGCACTCTGCACTCTGAACTCTGCACTCTGAATCTGCACTCTGAATCTGCACTGTGAATCTGCACTCTGCACTCTGCACTCTGAACTCTGCACTCTGAATCTGCACTCTGCACTCTGCACTCTGCACTCTGCACTCTGAATCTGCAATCTGAATCTGCACTGTGAATCTGCACTGTGAATCTGCACTCTGCACTCTGAATCTGCACTCTGCACTCTGAATCTGCACTCTACACTCTGAATCTGCACTCTGAATCTGCACTCTGCACTCTGAATCTGCACTCTGCACTCTGAATCTGCACATCTGCACTCTGAATCTGCACTCTGCACTCTGAATCTGCACTCTGAATCTGCACTCTGAATCTGCACTCTGCACTCTGAATCTGCAATCTGCACTCTGAATCTGCACTCTGAATCTGCACTCTGAATCTGCACTCTGAATCTGCACTCTGCACTCTGAATCTGCACTCTGCACTCTGAATCTGCACTCTGCACTCTGAATCTGCACTCTGCACTCTGCACTCTGAATCTGCACTCTGAATCTGCACTCTGCACTCTGAATCTGCACTCTGCACTCTGAATCTGCACTCTGAATCTGCACTCTGCACTCTGAATCTGCACTCTGAATCTGCACTCTGAATCTGCACTCTGCACTCTGCACTCTGCACTCTGCACTCTGCACTCTGCACTCTGAATCTGCACTCTGCACTCTGAATCTGCACTCTGAATCTGCACTCTGCACTCTGAATCTGCACTCTGCACTCTGAATCTGCACTCTGAATCTGCACTGTGAATCTGCACTGTGAATCTGCACTCTGCACTCTGAATCTGCACTCTGAATCTGCACTCTGCACTCTGAATCTGCACTCTGAATCTGCACTCTGCACTCTGAATCTGCACTCTGAATCTGCACTCTGCACTCTGAATCTGCACTCTGAATCTGCACTCTGAATCTGCACTCTGAATCTGCACTGTGAATCTGCACTCTACACTCTGAATCTGCACTCTGCACTGTGAATCTGCACTCTGCACTCTGAATCTGCACTCTGCACTGTGAATCTGCACTCTGAATCTGCACTGTGAATCTGCACTGTGAATCTGCACTCTGAATCTGCACTGTGAATCTGCACTGTGAATCTGCACTCTGCACTCTGAATCTGCACTCTGCACTGTGAATCTGCACTCTGAATCTGCACTCTGCACTCTGAATCTGCACTCTGAATCTGCACTCTGCACTCTGAATCTGCACTCTGAATCTGCACTCTGCACTCTGAATCTGCACTCTGCACTCTGAATCTGCACTCTGAATCTGCACTCTGCACTCTGAATCTGCACTCTGAATCTGCACTCTGCACTCTGAATCTGCACTCTGAATCTGCACTCTGCACTCTGAATCTGCACTCTGCACTCTGAATCTGCACTCTGCACTCTGCACTCTGCACTCTGCACTCTGCACTCTGCACTCTGAATCTGCACTCTGCACTCTGCACTCTGAATCTGCACTCTGCACTCTGCACTCTGAATCTGCACTCTGCACTCTGCACTCTGCACTCTGCACTCTGAATCTGCACTCTGAATCTGCACTCTGAATCTGCACTCTGCACTCTGCACTCTGCACTCTGCACTCTGAATCTGCACTCTGAATCTGCACTCTGAATCTGCACTCTGCACTCTGAATCTGCACTCTGCACTCTGAATCTGCACTCTGCACTCTGCACTCTGCACTCTGAATCTGCACTCTGCACTCTGCACTCTGAATCTGCACTCTGCACTCTGCACTCTGCACTCTGAATCTGCACTCTGCACTCTGAATCTGCACTCTGAATCTGCACTCTGCACTCTGAATCTGCACTCTGCACTCTGAATCTGCACTCTGAATCTGCACTCTGAATCTGCACTCTGAATCTGCACTGTGAATCTGCACTGTGAATCTGCACTCTGCACTCTGAATCTGCACTCTGCACTCTGAATCTGCACTCTGCACTCTGAATCTGCACTCTGAATCTGCACTCTGCACTCTGAATCTGCACTCTGAATCTGCACTCTGAATCTGCACTCTGCACTCTGAATCTGCACTCTGAATCTGCACTCTGAATCTGCACTCTGAATCTGCACTCTGAATCTGCACTCTGAATCTGCACTCTACACTCTGAATCTGCACTCTGCACTGTGAATCTGCAGTCTGCACTCTGAATCTGCACTCTGCACTGTGAATCTGCACTCTGAATCTGCACTCTGAATCTGCACTGTGAATCTGCACTCTGCACTCTGCACTCTGAACTCTGCACTCTGAATCTGCACTCTGAATCTGCACTCTGCACTCTGCACTCTGCACTCTGCACTCTGAATCTGCAATCTGAATCTGCACTGTGAATCTGCACTGTGAATCTGCACTCTGCACTCTGAATCTGCACTCTGCACTCTGAATCTGCACTCTACACTCTGAATCTGCACTCTGAATCTGCACTCTGCACTCTGAATCTGCACTCTGCACTCTGAATCTGCACATCTGCACTCTGAATCTGCACTCTGCACTCTGAATCTGCACTCTGAATCTGCACTCTGAATCTGCACTCTGCACTCTGAATCTGCAATCTGCACTCTGAATCTGCACTCTGAATCTGCACTCTGAATCTGCACTCTGAATCTGCACTCTGCACTCTGAATCTGCACTCTGCACTCTGAATCTGCACTCTGCACTCTGAATCTGCACTCTGCACTCTGAATCTGCACTCTGCACTCTGCACTCTGAATCTGCACTCTGAATCTGCACTCTGCACTCTGAATCTGCACTCTGCACTCTGAATCTGCACTCTGAATCTGCACTCTGCACTCTGAATCTGCACTCTGAATCTGCACTCTGCACTCTGCACTCTGCACTCTGCACTCTGCACTCTGAATCTGCACTCTGCACTCTGAATCTGCACTCTGAATCTGCACTCTGCACTCTGAATCTGCACTCTGCACTCTGAATCTGCACTCTGAATCTGCACTCTGAATCTGCACTGTGAATCTGCACTGGGAATCTGCACTGTGAATCTGCACTCTGCACTCTGAATCTGCACTCTGAATCTGCACTCTGCACTCTGAATCTGCACTCTGAATCTGCACTCTGCACTCTGAATCTGCACTCTGAATCTGCACTCTGAATCTGCACTCTGCACTCTGAATCTGCACTCTGAATCTGCACTCTGAATCTGCACTCTGAATCTGCACTGTGAATCTGCACTCTACACTCTGAATCTGCACTCTGCACTGTGAATCTGCACTCTGCACTCTGAATCTGCACTCTGCACTGTGAATCTGCACTCTGAATCTGCACTGTGAATCTGCACTGTGAATCTGCACTCTGAATCTGCACTGTGAATCTGCACTGTGAATCTGCACTCTGCACTCTGAATCTGCACTCTGCACTGTGAATCTGCACTCTGAATCTGCACTCTGCACTCTGAATCTGCACTCTGAATCTGCACTCTGCACTCTGAATCTGCACTCTGAATCTGCACTCTGCACTCTGAATCTGCACTCTGCACTCTGAATCTGCACTCTGAATCTGCACTCTGCACTCTGAATCTGCACTCTGAATCTGCACTCTGCACTCTGAATCTGCACTCTGAATCTGCACTCTGCACTCTGAATCTGCACTCTGCACTCTGAATCTGCACTCTGCACTCTGCACTCTGCACTCTGCACTCTGCACTCTGAATCTGCACTCTGCACTCTGCACTCTGAATCTGCACTCTGCACTCTGCACTCTGCACTCTGCACTCTGAATCTGCACTCTGAATCTGCACTCTGAATCTGCACTCTGCACTCTGCACTCTGCACTCTGCACTCTGAATCTGCACTCTGAATCTGCACTCTGAATCTGCACTCTGAATCTGCACTCTGCACTCTGAATCTGCACTCTGCACTCTGAATCTGCACTCTGCACTCTGCACTCTGAATCTGCACTCTGCACTCTGAATCTGCACTCTGCACTGTGCACTCTGCACTCTGAATCTGCACTCTGCACTCTGAATCTGCACTCTGAATCTGCACTCTGCACTCTGAATCTGCACTCTGCACTCTGAATCTGCACTCTGAATCTGCACTCTGAATCTGCACTCTGCACTCTGCACTCTGAATCTGCACTCTGAATCTGCACTCTGCACTCTGAATCTACACTCTGCACTGTGAATCTGCACTCTGCACTGTGAATCTGCACTCTGCACTGTGAATCTGCACTCTGCACTCTGAATCTGCACTCTGCACTCTGAATCTGCACTCTGCACTCTGAATCTGCACTCTGCACTCTGAATCTGCACTCTGAATCTGCACTCTGAATCTGCACTCTTCACTCTGAATCTGCACTCTGAATCTGCACTCTGCACTCTGAATCTGCACTCTGAATCTGCACTCTGAATCTGCACTCTGCACTCTGAATCTGCACTCTGAATCTGCACTCTGAATCTGCACTCTGCACTCTGAATCTGCACTCTGAATCTGCACTCTGAATCTGCACTCTGCACTCTGAATCTGCACTCTGCACTCTGAATCTGCACTCTGCACTCTGCACTCTGAATCTGCACTCTGCACTCTGAATCTGCACTCTGCACTCTGAATCTGCACTCTGCACTCTGAATCTGCACTCTGAATCTGCACTCTGAATCTGCACTCTGCACTCTGAATCTGCACTCTGCACTCTGAATCTGCACTCTGAATCTGCACTCTGCACTCTGAATCTGCACTCTGCACTCTGAATCTGCACTCTGAATCTGCACTCTGAATCTGCACTCTGAATCTGCACTCTGCACTCTGCACTCTGCACTCTGAATCTGCACTCTGCACTCTGAATCTGCACTCTGCACTCTGAATCTGCACTCTGAATCTGCACTCTGAATCTGCACTCTGAATCTGCACTCTGAATCTGCACTGTGAATCTGCACTGTGAATCTGCACGCTGCACTCTGAATCTGCACTCTGTACTCTGAATCTGCACTCTGAATCTGCACTCTGCACTCTGAATCTGCACTCTGAATCTGCACTCTGCACTCTGAATCTGCACTCTGCACTCTGAATCTGCACTCTGAATCTGCACTCTGAATCTGCACTCTGAATGTGCACTCTGAATCTGCACTCTGCACTCTGAATCTGCACTCTGAATCTGCACTCTGCACTCTGAATCTGCACTCTGAATCTGCACTCTGAATCTGCACTCTGCACTCTGCACTTTGAATCTGCACTCTGAATCTGCACTCTGAATCTGCACTCTGAATCTGCACTCTGAATCTGCACTCTGCACTCTGAATCTGCACTCTGCACTCTGAATCTGCACTCTGCACTCTGAATCTGCACTCTGCATCTGCACTCTGCACTCTGCACTCTGAATCTGCACTCTGCACTCTGAATATGCACTCTGCACTCTGAATCTGCACTCTGAATCTGCACTCTGAATCTGCACTGTGAATCTGCACTGTGAATCTGCACTGTGAATCTGCACTCTGCACTCTGAATCTGCACTCTGCACTCTGAATCTGCACTCTGCACTCTGAATCTGCACTCTGAATCTGCACTCTGCACTCTGAATCTGCACTCTGAATCTGCACTCTGCACTCTGAATCTGCACTCTGCACTCTGAATCTGCACTCTGAATCTGCACTCTGAATCTGCACTCTGCACTCTGAATCTGCACTCTGAATCTGCACTCTGCACTCTGAACTCTGAATCTGCACTCTGAATCTGCACTCTGCACTCTGAATCTGCACTCTGAATCTGCACTCTGAATCTGCACTCTGTATCTGCACTCTGCACTCTGCACTCTGAATCTGCACTCTGCACTCTGAATCTGCACTCTGCACTCTGAATCTGCACTCTGAATCTGCACTCTGCACTCTGAATCTGCACTCTGCACTCTGAATCTGCACTCTGCACTCTGAATCTGCACTCTGAATCTGCACTCTGAAGCTGCACTATGCACTCTGAATCTGCACTCTGCACTCTGCACTCTGCACATTGCACTCTGAATCTGCACTCTGCACTCTGAATCTGCACTCTGAATCTGCACTCTGCACTCTGAATCTGCACTCTGAATCTGCAATCTGAATCTGCACTGTGAATCTGCACTGTGAATCTGCACTCTGCACTCTGAATCTGCACTCTGCACTCTGAATCTGCACTCTGCACTCTGAATCTGCACTCTGAATCTGCACTCTGCACTCTGAATCTGCACTCTGCACTCTGAATCTGCACTCTGAATCTGCACTCTGAATCTGCACTCTGAATCTGCACTCTGCACTCTGAATCTGCACTCTGAATCTGCACTCTGAATCTGCACTCTGCACTCTGAATCTGCAATCTGCACTCTGAATCTGCACTCTGAATCTGCACTCTGAATCTGCACTCTGAATCTGCACTCTGCACTCTGAATCTGCACTCTGCACTCTGAATCTGCACTCTGCACTCTGATTCTGCACTCTGCACTCTGAATCTGCACTCTGCACTCTGCACTCTGAATCTGCACTCTGAATCTGCACTCTGCACTCTGAATCTGCACTCTGCACTCTGAATCTGCACTCTGAATCTGCACTCTGCACTCTGAATCTGCACTCTGAATCTGCACTCTGCACTCTGCACTCTGCACTCTGCACTCTGCACTCTGCACTCTGAATCTGCACTCTGCACTCTGAATCTGCACTCTGAATCTGCACTCTGCACTCTGAATCTGCACTCTGCACTCTGAATCTGCACTCTGAATCTGCACTCTGAATCTGCACTGTGAATCTGCACTGTGAATCTGCACTGTGAATCTGCACTCTGCACTCTGAATCTGCACTCTGAATCTGCACTCTGCACTCTGAATCTGCACTCTGAATCTGCACTCTGCACTCTGAATCTGCACTCTGAATCTGCACTCTGCACTCTGAATCTGCACTCTGAATCTGCACTCTGAATCTGCACTCTGAATCTGCACTCTGAATCTGCACTGTGAATCTGCACTCTACACTCTGAATCTGCACTCTGCACTGTGAATCTGCACTCTGCACTCTGAATCTGCACTCTGCACTGTGAATCTGCACTCTGAATCTGCACTGTGAATCTGCACTGTGAATCTGCACTGTGAATCTGCACTGTGAATCTGCACTGTGAATCTGCACTCTGCACTCTGAATCTGCACTCTGCACTGTGAATCTGCACTCTGAATCTGCACTCTGCACTCTGAATCTGCACTCTGAATCTGCACTCTGCACTCTGAATCTGCACTCTGAATCTGCACTCTGCACTCTGAATCTGCACTCTGCACTCTGAATCTGCACTCTGAATCTGCACTCTGCACTCTGAATCTGCACTCTGAATCTGCACTCTGCACTCTGAATCTGCACTCTGAATCTGCACTCTGCACTCTGAATCTGCACTCTGCACTCTGAATCTGCACTCTGCACTCTGCACTCTGCACTCTGCACTCTGCACTCTGCACTCTGAATCTGCACTCTGCACTCTGCACTCTGAATCTGCACTCTGCACTCTGCACTCTGAATCTGCACTCTGCACTCTGCACTCTGCACTCTGCACTCTGAATCTGCACTCTGAATCTGCACTCTGAATCTGCACTCTGCACTCTGCACTCTGCACTCTGCACTCTGAATCTGCACTCTGAATCTGCACTCTGAATCTGCACTCTGAATCTGCACTCTGCACTCTGAATCTGCACTCTGCACTCTGAATCTGCACTCTGCACTCTGCACTCTGCACTCTGAATCTGCACTCTGCACTCTGCACTCTGAATCTGCACTCTGCACTCTGCACTCTGAATCTGCACTGTGAATCTGCACTCTGCACTCTGAATCTGCACTCTGCACTCTGAATCTGCACTCTGAATCTGCACTCTGAATCTGCACTCTGAATCTGCACTGTGAATCTGCACTGTGAATCTGCACTCTGCACTCTGAATCTGCACTCTGCACTCTGAATCTGCACTCTGCACTCTGAATCTGCACTCTGAATCTGCACTCTGCACTCTGAATCTGCACTCTGAATCTGCACTCTGAATCTGCACTCTGCACTCTGAATCTGCACTCTGAATCTGCACTCTGAATCTGCACTCTGAATCTGCACTCT
Organism: Lissotriton helveticus; assembly: GCF_964261635.1. Taxonomy (NCBI): domain Eukaryota; kingdom Metazoa; phylum Chordata; class Amphibia; order Caudata; family Salamandridae; genus Lissotriton; species Lissotriton helveticus. The sequence goes on from NC_136057.1 coordinate 1,618,303,480, forward strand.
GAATCTGCACTCTGAATCTGCACTGTGAATCTGCACTCTACACTCTGAATCTGCACTCTGCACTGTGAATCTGCACTCTGCACTCTGAATCTGCACTCTGCACTGTGAATCTGCACTCTGAATCTGCACTGTGAATCTGCACTGTGAATCTGCACTCTGAATCTGCACTGTGAATCTGCACTGTGAATCTGCACTCTGCACTCTGAATCTGCACTCTGCACTGTGAATCTGCACTCTGAATCTGCACTCTGCACTCTGAATCTGCACTCTGAATCTGCACTCTGCACTCTGAATCTGCACTCTGAATCTGCACTCTGCACTGTGAATCTGCACTCTGCACTCTGAATCTGCACTCTGAATCTGCACTCTGCACTCTGAATCTGCACTCTGAATCTGCACTCTGAATCTGCACTCTGAATCTGCACTCTGAATCTGCACTCTGCACTCTGAATCTGCACTCTGCACTCTGAATCTGCACTCTGCACTCTGAATCTGCACTCTGCACTGTGAATCTGCACTCTGAATCTGCACTCTGCACTCTGAATCTGCACTCTGCACTCTGAATCTGCACTCTGAATCTGCACTCTGCACTCTGAATCTGCACTCTGCACTCTGAATCTGCACTCTGAATCTGCACTCTGCACTCTGAATCTGCACTCTGAATCTGCACTCTGAATCTGCACTCTGAATCTGCACTCTGCACTCTGCACTCTGAATCTGCACTCTGCACTCTGCACTCTGCACTCTGAATCTGCACTCTGAATCTGCACTCTGAATCTGCACTCTGCACTCTGAATCTGCACTCTGCACTCTGAATCTGCACTCTGCACTCTGCACTCTGCACTCTGAATCTGCACTCTGCACTCTGCACTCTGAATCTGCACTCTGCACTCTGCACTCTGCACTCTGCACTCTGAATCTGCACTCTGCACTCTGAATCTGCACTCTGAATCTGCACTCTGCACTCTGAATCTGCACTCTGCACTCTGAATCTGCACTCTGAATCTGCACTCTGAATCTGCACTCTGAATCTGCACTGTGAATCTGCACTGTGAATCTGCACTGTGAATCTGCACTCTGCACTCTGAATCTGCATTCTGCACTCTGAATCTGCACTCTGAATCTGCACTCTGCACTCTGAATCTGCACTCTGAATCTGCACTCTGAATCTGCACTCTGCACTCTGAATCTGCACTCTGAATCTGCACTCTGAATCTGCACTCTGAATCTGCACTCTGAATCTGCACTGTGAATCTGCACTCTACACTCTGAATCTGCACTCTGCACTGTGAATCTGCACTCTGCACTCTGAATCTGCACTCTGCACTGTGAATCTGCACTCTGAATCTGCACTGTGAATCTGCACTCTGCATCTGCACTCTGAATCTGCACTCTGCACTCTGAATCTGCACTCTGAATCTGCACTGCACTCTGCACTCTGAATCTGCACTCTGCCTCTGAAATCTGCACTCTAATCTGGACTCTGAATCTGCACTCTGAATCTGCACTCTGCAATCTGCACTCTGAATCTGCACTCTGCACTCTGAATCTGCACTCTGAATCTGGCACTCTGCACTCTGATCTGCACTCTGCACTCTGCACTCTGCACTCTGAATCTGCACTCTGCACTCTGAATCTGCACTCTCTGAATCTGCACTCTGAATCTGCACTCTGCACTCTGAATCTGCACTCGTTAATCTGCACTCTGCACTCTGAATCTGCACTCTGAATCTGCACTCTGAATCTGCAGTCTGCACTGTGACTCTGCACTCTGCACTCTGCACATCTGCACTCTGATCTGCACTCTGCACTCTGATCTTGCACTCTGAATCTGCACTCTGCACTCTGATCTGACTCTGCACTCGACTCTGCACTCTGAATCTGCACTCTGGGCACTCTGCACTCTGCACTCTGCACTATGAATCTGCACTCTGAATCTGCACTCTTGGGGGATGCACTCTGCACTCTGCACTCTGCACTCTGAATCTGCACTCTGCACTCTGCACTCTGAATCTGCACTCTGCACTCTGCACTCTGCACTCTGAATCTGCACTCTGCACTCTGAATCTGCACTCTGCACTCTGAATCTGCACTCTGCACTCTGCACTCTGAATCTGCACTCTGCACTCTGCACTCTGAATCTGCACTCTGAATCTGCACTCTGAATCTGCACTCTGCACTCTGCACTCTGCACTCTGAATCTGCACTCTGAATCTGCACTCTGAATCTGCACTCTGCACTCTGCACTCTGCACTCTGAACTCTGCACTCTGAACTCTGAACTCTGCACTCTGAATCTGCACTCTGAATCTGCACTCTGCACTCTGCACTCTGCACTCTGCACTCTGCAATCTGCACTCTGCAATCTGCACTCTGAATCTGCACTCTTAATCTGCACTCTGCACTCTGCACTCTGCACTCTGAATCTGCACTCTGCACTCTGAACTCTGCACTCTGAATCTGCACTCTGAATCTGCACTGTGAATCTGCACTCTGCACTCTGCACTCTGAACTCTGCACTCTGAATCTGCACTCTGAATCTGCACTCTGCACTCTGCACTCTGCACTCTGAATCTGCAATCTGAATCTGCACTGTGAATCTGCACTGTGAATCTGCACTCTGCACTCTGAATCTGCACTCTGCACTCTGAATCTGCACTCTACACTCTGAATCTGCACTCTGAATCTGCACTCTGCACTCTGAATCTGCACTCTGCACTCTGAATCTGCACTCTAGACTCTGCACTCTGCACTCTGCACTCTGCACTCTGCACTCTGAATCTGCACTCTGCACTCTGCACTCTGAATCTGCACTCTGCACTCTGAATCTGCACTCTGCACTCTGAATCTGCACTCTGCACTCTGCACTCTGAATCTGCACTCTGCACTCTGCACTCTGCACTCTGCACTATGAATCTGCACTCTGAATCTGCACTCTGAATCTGCACTCTGCACTCTGAATCTGCACTCTGCACTCTGAATCTGCACTCTGAATCTGCACTCTGCACTCTGCACTCTGCACTCTGAATCTGCACTCTGCACTCTGCACTCTGAATCTGCACTCTGCACTCTGCACTCTGCACTCTGAATCTGCACTCTGCACTCTGAATCTGCACTCTACACTCTGAATCTGCACTCTGCACTCTGCACTCTGCACTCTGAATCTGCACTCTGCACTCTGCACTCTGAATCTGCACTCTGAATCTGCACTCTGAATCTGCACTCTGAATCTGCACTCTGCACTCTGCACTCTGAATCTGCACTCTGAATCTGCACTCTGAATCTGCACTCTGCACTCTGCACTCTGCACTCTGAATCTGCACTCTGAATCTGCACTCTGCACTCTGCACTCTGCACTCTGCACTCTGCAATCTGCACTCTGCAATCTGCACTCTGAATCTGCACTCTTAATCTGCACTCTGCACTCTGCACTCTGCACTCTGAATCTGCACTCTGCACTCTGAACTCTGCACTCTGAATCTGCACTCTGAATCTGCACTGTGAATCTGCACTCTGCACTCTGCACTCTGAACTCTGCACTCTGAATCTGCACTCTGCACTCTGCACTCTGCACTCTGCACTCTGAATCTGCACTCTAGACTCTGCACTCTGCACTCTGCACTCTGCACTCTGAATCTGCACTCTGCACTCTGCACTCTGAATCTGCACTCTGCACTCTGAATCTGCACTCTGCACTCTGAATCTGCACTCTGCACTCTGCACTCTGAATCTGCACTCTGCACTCTGCACTCTGCACTCTGCACTATGAATCTGCACTCTGAATCTGCACTCTGAATCTGCACTCTGCACTCTGAATCTGCACTCTGCACTCTGAATCTGCACTCTGCACTCTGCACTCTGCACTCTGCACTCTGAATCTGCACTCTGCACTCTGCACTCTGAATCTGCACTCTGCACTCTGCACTCTGCACTCTGAATCTGCACTCTGCACTCTGAATCTGCACTCTGCACTCTGAATCTGCACTCTGCACTCTGCACTCTGAATCTGCACTCTGCACTCTGCACTCTGAATCTGCACTCTGAATCTGCACTCTGAATCTGCACTCTGCACTCTGCACTCTGCACTCTGAATCTGCACTCTGAATCTGCACTCTGAATCTGCACTCTGCACTCTGCACTCTGCACTCTGAACTCTGCACTCTGAACTCTGAACTCTGCACTCTGAATCTGCACTCTGAATCTGCACTCTGCACTCTGCACTCTGCACTCTGCACTCTGCACTCTGCAATCTGCACTCTGCAATCTGCACTCTGAATCTGCACTCTTAATCTGCACTCTGCACTCTGCACTCTGCACTCTGAATCTGCACTCTGCACTCTGAACTCTGCACTCTGAATCTGCACTCTGAATCTGCACTGTGAATCTGCACTCTGCACTCTGCACTCTGAACTCTGCACTCTGAATCTGCACTCTGAATCTGCACTCTGCACTCTGCACTCTGCACTCTGAATCTGCAATCTGAATCTGCACTGTGAATCTGCACTGTGAATCTGCACTCTGCACTCTGAATCTGCACTCTGCACTCTGAATCTGCACTCTACACTCTGAATCTGCACTCTGAATCTGCACTCTGCACTCTGAATCTGCACTCTGCACTCTGAATCTGCACTCTAGACTCTGCACTCTGCACTCTGCACTCTGCACTCTGCACTCTGAATCTGCACTCTGCACTCTGCACTCTGAATCTGCACTCTGCACTCTGAATCTGCACTCTGCACTCTGAATCTGCACTCTGCACTCTGCACTCTGAATCTGCACTCTGCACTCTGCACTCTGCACTCTGCACTATGAATCTGCACTCTGAATCTGCACTCTGAATCTGCACTCTGCACTCTGAATCTGCACTCTGCACTCTGAATCTGCACTCTGCACTCTGCACTCTGCACTCTGCACTCTGCACTCTGAATCTGCACTCTGCACTCTGCACTCTGAATCTGCACTCTGCACTCTGCACTCTGCACTCTGAATCTGCACTCTGCACTCTGAATCTGCACTCTGCACTCTGAATCTGCACTCTGCACTCTGCACTCTGCACTCTGAATCTGCACTCTGCACTCTGCACTCTGAATCTGCACTCTGAATCTGCACTCTGAATCTGCACTCTGAATCTGCACTCTGCACTCTGCACTCTGCACTCTGAATCTGCACTCTGAATCTGCACTCTGAATCTGCACTCTGCACTCTGCACTCTGCACTCTGAATCTGCACTCTGAATCTGCACTCTGCACTCTGCACTCTGCACTCTGCACTCTGCAATCTGCACTCTGCAATCTGCACTCTGAATCTGCACTCTTAATCTGCACTCTGCACTCTGCACTCTGAATCTGCACTCTGCACTCTGAACTCTGCACTCTGAATCTGCACTCTGAATCTGCACTGTGAATCTGCACTCTGCACTCTGCACTCTGAACTCTGCACTCTGAATCTGCACTCTGCACTCTGCACTCTGCACTCTGCACTCTGAATCTGCAATCTGAATCTGCACTGTGAATCTGCACTGTGAATCTGCACTCTGCACTCTGAATCTGCACTCTGCACTCTGAATCTGCACTCTACACTCTGAATCTGCACTCTGAATCTGCACTCTGCACTCTGAATCTGCACTCTGCACTCTGAATCTGCACATCTGCACTCTGAATCTGCACTCTGCACTCTGAATCTGCACTCTGAATCTGCACTCTGCACTCTGAATCTGCAATCTGCACTCTGAATCTGCACTCTGAATCTGCACTCTGAATCTGCACTCTGAATCTGCACTCTGCACTCTGAATCTGCACTCTGCACTCTGAATCTGCACTCTGCACTCTGAATCTGCACTCTGCACTCTGCACTCTGAATCTGCACTCTGAATCTGCACTCTGCACTCTGAATCTGCACTCTGCACTCTGAATCTGCACTCTGAATCTGCACTCTGCACTCTGAATCTGCACTCTGAATCTGCACTCTGAATCTGCACTCTGCACTCTGCACTCTGCACTCTGCACTCTGCACTCTGAATCTGCACTCTGCACTCTGAATCTGCACTCTGAATCTGCACTCTGCACTCTGAATCTGCACTCTGCACTCTGAATCTGCACTGTGAATCTGCACTGTGAATCTGCACTGTGAATCTGCACTGTGAATCTGCACTCTGCACTCTGAATCTGCACTCTGAATCTGCACTCTGCACTCTGAATCTGCACTCTGAATCTGCACTCTGCACTCTGAATCTGCACTCTGAATCTGCACTCTGCACTCTGAATCTGCACTCTGAATCTGCACTCTGAATCTGCACTCTGAATCTGCACTCTGAATCTGCACTGTGAATCTGCACTCTACACTCTGAATCTGCACTCTGCACTGTGAATCTGCACTCTGCACTCTGAATCTGCACTCTGCACTGTGAATCTGCACTCTGAATCTGCACTGTGAATCTGCACTGTGAATCTGCACTCTGAATCTGCACTGTGAATCTGCACTGTGAATCTGCACTCTGCACTCTGAATCTGCACTCTGCACTGTGAATCTGCACTCTGAATCTGCACTCTGCACTCTGAATCTGCACTCTGAATCTGCACTCTGCACTCTGAATCTGCACTCTGAATCTGCACTCTGCACTCTGAATCTGCACTCTGCACTCTGAATCTGCACTCTGAATCTGCACTCTGCACTCTGAATCTGCACTCTGAATCTGCACTCTGCACTCTGAATCTGCACTCTGCACTCTGAATCTGCACTCTGCACTCTGCACTCTGCACTCTGCACTCTGCACTCTGCACTCTGCACTCTGAATCTGCACTCTGCACTCTGCACTCTGAATCTGCACTCTGCACTCTGCACTCTGAATCTGCACTCTGCACTCTGCACTCTGCACTCTGCACTCTGAATCTGCACTCTGAATCTGCACTCTGAATCTGCACTCTGCACTCTGCACTCTGCACTCTGCACTCTGAATCTGCACTCTGAATCTGCACTCTGAATCTGCACTCTGCACTCTGAATCTGCACTCTGCACTCTGAATCTGCACTCTGCACTCTGCACTCTGCACTCTGAATCTGCACTCTGCACTCTGCACTCTGAATCTGCACTCTGCACTCTGCACTCTGCACTCTGAATCTGCACTCTGCACTCTGAATCTGCACTCTGAATCTGCACTCTGCACTCTGAATCTGCACTCTGCACTCTGAATCTGCACTCTGAATCTGCACTCTGAATCTGCACTCTGAATCTGCACTGTGAACCTGCACTGTGAATCTGCACTCTGCACTCTGAATCTGCACTCTGCACTCTGAATCTGCACTCTGCACTCTGAATCTGCACTCTGAATCTGCACTCTGCACTCTGAATCTGCACTCTGAATCTGCACTCTGAATCTGCACTCTGCACTCTGAATCTGCACTCTGAATCTGCACTCTGAATCTGCACTCTGAATCTGCACTCTGAATCTGCACTCTGAATCTGCACTCTACACTCTGAATCTGCACTCTGCACTGTGAATCTGCAGTCTGCACTCTGAATCTGCACTCTGCACTGTGAATCTGCACTCTGAATCTGCACTCTGAATCTGCACTGTGAATCTGCACTCTGCACTCTGCACTCTGAACTCTGCACTCTGAATCTGCACTCTGAATCTGCACTCTGCACTCTGCACTCTGCACTCTGCACTCTGAATCTGCAATCTGAATCTGCACTGTGAATCTGCACTGTGAATCTGCACTCTGCACTCTGAATCTGCACTCTGCACTCTGAATCTGCACTCTACACTCTGAATCTGCACTCTGAATCTGCACTCTGCACTCTGAATCTGCACTCTGCACTCTGAATCTGCACATCTGCACTCTGAATCTGCACTCTGCACTCTGAATCTGCACTCTGAATCTGCACTCTGAATCTGCACTCTGCACTCTGAATCTGCAATCTGCACTCTGAATCTGCACTCTGAATCTGCACTCTGAATCTGCACTCTGAATCTGCACTCTGCACTCTGAATCTGCACTCTGCACTCTGAATCTGCACTCTGCACTCTGAATCTGCACTCTGCACTCTGAATCTGCACTCTGCACTCTGCACTCTGAATCTGCACTCTGAATCTGCACTCTGCACTCTGAATCTGCACTCTGCACTCTGAATCTGCACTCTGAATCTGCACTCTGCACTCTGAATCTGCACTCTGAATCTGCACTCTGAATCTGCACTCTGCACTCTGCACTCTGCACTCTGCACTCTGCACTCTGAATCTGCACTCTGCACTCTGAATCTGCACTCTGAATCTGCACTCTGCACTCTGAATCTGCACTCTGCACTCTGAATCTGCACTCTGAATCTGCACTCTGAATCTGCACTGTGAATCTGCACTGGGAATCTGCACTGTGAATCTGCACTCTGCACTCTGAATCTGCACTCTGAATCTGCACTCTGCACTCTGAATCTGCACTCTGAATCTGCACTCTGCACTCTGAATCTGCACTCTGAATCTGCACTCTGAATCTGCACTCTGCACTCTGAATCTGCACTCTGAATCTGCACTCTGAATCTGCACTCTGAATCTGCACTGTGAATCTGCACTCTACACTCTGAATCTGCACTCTGCACTGTGAATCTGCACTCTGCACTCTGAATCTGCACTCTGCACTGTGAATCTGCACTCTGAATCTGCACTGTGAATCTGCACTGTGAATCTGCACTCTGAATCTGCACTGTGAATCTGCACTGTGAATCTGCACTCTGCACTCTGAATCTGCACTCTGCACTGTGAATCTGCACTCTGAATCTGCACTCTGCACTCTGAATCTGCACTCTGAATCTGCACTCTGCACTCTGAATCTGCACTCTGAATCTGCACTCTGCACTCTGAATCTGCACTCTGCACTCTGAATCTGCACTCTGCACTCTGCACTCTGAATCTGCACTCTGCACTCTGCACTCTGCACTATGAATCTGCACTCTGAATCTGCACTCTGAATCTGCACTCTGCACTCTGAATCTGCACTCTGCACTCTGAATCTGCACTCTGCACTCTGCACTCTGCACTCTGAATCTGCACTCTGCACTCTGCACTCTGAATCTGCACTCTGCACTATGCACTCTGCACTCTGAATCTGCACTCTGCACTCTGAATCTGCACTCTGCACTCTGAATCTGCACTCTGCACTCTGCACTCTGAATCTGCACTCTGCACTCTGCACTCTGAATCTGCACTCTGAATCTGCACTCTGAATCTGCACTCTGCACTCTGCACTCTGCACTCTGAATCTGCACTCTGAATCTGCACTCTGAATCTGCACTCTGCACTCTGCACTCTGCACTCTGAACTCTGCACTCTGAACTCTGAACTCTGCACTCTGAATCTGCACTCTGAATCTGCACTCTGCACTCTGCACTCTGCACTCTGCACTCTGCACTCTGCAATCTGCACTCTGCAATCTGCACTCTGAATCTGCACTCTTAATCTGCACTCTGCACTCTGCACTCTGCACTCTGAATCTGCACTCTGCACTCTGAACTCTGCACTCTGAATCTGCACTCTGAATCTGCACTGTGAATCTGCACTCTGCACTCTGCACTCTGAACTCTGCACTCTGAATCTGCACTCTGAATCTGCACTCTGCACTCTGCACTCTGCACTCTGAATCTGCAATCTGAATCTGCACTGTGAATCTGCACTGTGAATCTGCACTCTGCACTCTGAATCTGCACTCTGCACTCTGAATCTGCACTCTACACTCTGAATCTGCACTCTGAATCTGCACTCTGCACTCTGAATCTGCACTCTGCACTCTGAATCTGCACTCTAGACTCTGCACTCTGCACTCTGCACTCTGCACTCTGCACTCTGAATCTGCACTCTGCACTCTGAATCTGCACTCTGCACTCTGAATCTGCACTCTGCACTCTGAATCTGCACTCTGCACTCTGCACTCTGAATCTGCACTCTGCACTCTGCACTCTGCACTCTGCACTATGAATCTGCACTCTGAATCTGCACTCTGAATCTGCACTCTGCACTCTGAATCTGCACTCTGCACTCTGAATCTGCACTCTGCACTCTGCACTCTGCACTCTGCACTCTGCACTCTGAATCTGCACTCTGCACTCTGCACTCTGAATCTGCACTCTGCACTCTGCACTCTGCACTCTGAATCTGCACTCTGCACTCTGAATCTGCACTCTGCACTCTGAATCTGCACTCTGCACTCTGCACTCTGCACTCTGAATCTGCACTCTGCACTCTGCACTCTGAATCTGCACTCTGAATCTGCACTCTGAATCTGCACTCTGAATCTGCACTCTGCACTCTGCACTCTGCACTCTGAATCTGCACTCTGAATCTGCACTCTGAATCTGCACTCTGCACTCTGCACTCTGCACTCTGAATCTGCACTCTGAATCTGCACTCTGCACTCTGCACTCTGCACTCTGCACTCTGCAATCTGCACTCTGCAATCTGCACTCTGAATCTGCACTCTTAATCTGCACTCTGCACTCTGCACTCTGAATCTGCACTCTGCACTCTGAACTCTGCACTCTGAATCTGCACTCTGAATCTGCACTGTGAATCTGCACTCTGCACTCTGCACTCTGAACTCTGCACTCTGAATCTGCACTCTGCACTCTGCACTCTGCACTCTGCACTCTGAATCTGCAATCTGAATCTGCACTGTGAATCTGCACTGTGAATCTGCACTCTGCACTCTGAATCTGCACTCTGCACTCTGAATCTGCACTCTACACTCTGAATCTGCACTCTGAATCTGCACTCTGCACTCTGAATCTGCACTCTGCACTCTGAATCTGCACATCTGCACTCTGAATCTGCACTCTGCACTCTGAATCTGCACTCTGAATCTGCACTCTGAATCTGCACTCTGCACTCTGAATCTGCAATCTGCACTCTGAATCTGCACTCTGAATCTGCACTCTGAATCTGCACTCTGAATCTGCACTCTGCACTCTGAATCTGCACTCTGCACTCTGAATCTGCACTCTGCACTCTGAATCTGCACTCTGCACTCTGCACTCTGAATCTGCACTCTGAATCTGCACTCTGCACTCTGAATCTGCACTCTGCACTCTGAATCTGCACTCTGAATCTGCACTCTGCACTCTGAATCTGCACTCTGAATCTGCACTCTGAATCTGCACTCTGCACTCTGCACTCTGCACTCTGCACTCTGCACTCTGAATCTGCACTCTGCACTCTGAATCTGCACTCTGAATCTGCACTCTGCACTCTGAATCTGCACTCTGCACTCTGAATCTGCACTGTGAATCTGCACTGTGAATCTGCACTGTGAATCTGCACTGTGAATCTGCACTCTGCACTCTGAATCTGCACTCTGAATCTGCACTCTGCACTCTGAATCTGCACTCTGAATCTGCACTCTGCACTCTGAATCTGCACTCTGAATCTGCACTCTGCACTCTGAATCTGCACTCTGAATCTGCACTCTGAATCTGCACTCTGAATCTGCACTCTGAATCTGCACTGTGAATCTGCACTCTACACTCTGAATCTGCACTCTGCACTGTGAATCTGCACTCTGCACTCTGAATCTGCACTCTGCACTGTGAATCTGCACTCTGAATCTGCACTGTGAATCTGCACTGTGAATCTGCACTCTGAATCTGCACTGTGAATCTGCACTGTGAATCTGCACTCTGCACTCTGAATCTGCACTCTGCACTGTGAATCTGCACTCTGAATCTGCACTCTGCACTCTGAATCTGCACTCTGAATCTGCACTCTGCACTCTGAATCTGCACTCTGAATCTGCACTCTGCACTCTGAATCTGCACTCTGCACTCTGAATCTGCACTCTGAATCTGCACTCTGCACTCTGAATCTGCACTCTGAATCTGCACTCTGCACTCTGAATCTGCACTCTGAATCTGCACTCTGCACTCTGAATCTGCACTCTGCACTCTGAATCTGCACTCTGCACTCTGCACTCTGCACTCTGCACTCTGAATCTGCACTCTGCACTCTGCACTCTGAATCTGCACTCTGCACTCTGCACTCTGAATCTGCACTCTGCACTCTGCACTCTGCACTCTGCACTCTGAATCTGCACTCTGAATCTGCACTCTGAATCTGCACTCTGCACTCTGCACTCTGCACTCTGCACTCTGAATCTGCACTCTGAATCTGCACTCTGAATCTGCACTCTGAATCTGCACTCTGCACTCTGAATCTGCACTCTGCACTCTGAATCTGCACTCTGCACTCTGCACTCTGCACTCTGAATCTGCACTCTGCACTCTGCACTCTGAATCTGCACTCTGCACTCTGCACTCTGCACTCTGAATCTGCACTCTGCACTCTGAATCTGCACTCTGAATCTGCACTCTGCACTCTGAATCTGCACTCTGCACTCTGAATCTGCACTCTGAATCTGCACTCTGAATCTGCACTGTGAACCTGCACTGTGAATCTGCACTCTGCACTCTGAATCTGCACTCTGCACTCTGAATCTGCACTCTGCACTCTGAATCTGCACTCTGAATCTGCACTCTGCACTCTGAATCTGCACTCTGAATCTGCACTCTGAATCTGCACTCTGCACTCTGAATCTGCACTCTGAATCTGCACTCTGAATCTGCACTCTGAATCTGCACTCTGAATCTGCACTCTGAATCTGCACTCTACACTCTGAATCTGCACTCTGCACTGTGAATCTGCAGTCTGCACTCTGAATCTGCACTCTGCACTGTGAATCTGCACTCTGAATCTGCACTCTGAATCTGCACTGTGAATCTGCACTCTGCACTCTGCACTCTGAACTCTGCACTCTGAATCTGCACTCTGAATCTGCACTCTGCACTCTGCACTCTGCACTCTGCACTCTGAATCTGCAATCTGAATCTGCACTGTGAATCTGCACTGTGAATCTGCACTCTGCACTCTGAATCTGCACTCTGCACTCTGAATCTGCACTCTACACTCTGAATCTGCACTCTGAATCTGCACTCTGCACTCTGAATCTGCACTCTGCACTCTGAATCTGCACATCTGCACTCTGAATCTGCACTCTGCACTCTGAATCTGCACTCTGAATCTGCACTCTGAATCTGCACTCTGCACTCTGAATCTGCAATCTGCACTCTGAATCTGCACTCTGAATCTGCACTCTGAATCTGCACTCTGAATCTGCACTCTGCACTCTGAATCTGCACTCTGCACTCTGAATCTGCACTCTGCACTCTGAATCTGCACTCTGCACTCTGAATCTGCACTCTGCACTCTGCACTCTGAATCTGCACTCTGAATCTGCACTCTGCACTCTGAATCTGCACTCTGCACTCTGAATCTGCACTCTGAATCTGCACTCTGCACTCTGAATCTGCACTCTGAATCTGCACTCTGAATCTGCACTCTGCACTCTGCACTCTGCACTCTGCACTCTGCACTCTGAATCTGCACTCTGCACTCTGAATCTGCACTCTGAATCTGCACTCTGCACTCTGAATCTGCACTCTGCACTCTGAATCTGCACTCTGAATCTGCACTCTGAATCTGCACTGTGAATCTGCACTGGGAATCTGCACTGTGAATCTGCACTCTGCACTCTGAATCTGCACTCTGAATCTGCACTCTGCACTCTGAATCTGCACTCTGAATCTGCACTCTGCACTCTGAATCTGCACTCTGAATCTGCACTCTGAATCTGCACTCTGCACTCTGAATCTGCACTCTGAATCTGCACTCTGAATCTGCACTCTGAATCTGCACTGTGAATCTGCACTCTACACTCTGAATCTGCACTCTGCACTGTGAATCTGCACTCTGCACTCTGAATCTGCACTCTGCACTGTGAATCTGCACTCTGAATCTGCACTGTGAATCTGCACTGTGAATCTGCACTCTGAATCTGCACTGTGAATCTGCACTGTGAATCTGCACTCTGCACTCTGAATCTGCACTCTGCACTGTGAATCTGCACTCTGAATCTGCACTCTGCACTCTGAATCTGCACTCTGAATCTGCACTCTGCACTCTGAATCTGCACTCTGAATCTGCACTCTGCACTCTGAATCTGCACTCTGCACTCTGAATCTGCACTCTGAATCTGCACTCTGCACTCTGAATCTGCACTCTGAATCTGCACTCTGCACTCTGAATCTGCACTCTGAATCTGCACTCTGCACTCTGAATCTGCACTCTGCACTCTGAATCTGCACTCTGCACTCTGCACTCTGCACTCTGCACTCTGCACTCTGCACTCTGAATCTGCACTCTGCACTCTGCACTCTGAATCTGCACTCTGCACTCTGCACTCTGAATCTGCACTCTGCACTCTGCACTCTGCACTCTGCACTCTGAATCTGCACTCTGAATCTACACTCTGAATCTGCACTCTGCACTCTGCACTCTGCACTCTGCACTCTGAATCTGCACTCTGAATCTGCACTCTGAATCTGCACTCTGAATCTGCACTCTGCACTCTGAATCTGCACTCTGCACTCTGAATCTGCACTCTGCACTCTGCACTCTGCACTCTGAATCTGCACTCTGCACTCTGCACTCTGAATCTGCACTCTGCACTCTGCACTCTGCACTCTGAATCTGCACTCTGCACTCTGAATCTGCACTCTGAATCTGCACTCTGCACTCTGAATCTGCACTCTGCACTCTGAATCTGCACTCTGAATCTGCACTCTGAATCTGCACTCTGAATCTGCACTGTGAATCTGCACTGTGAATCTGCACTCTGCACTCTGAATCTGCACTCTGCACTCTGAATCTGCACTCTGAATCTGCACTCTGAATCTGCACTCTGCACTCTGAATCTGCACTCTGAATCTGCACTCTGCACTCTGAATCTGCACTCTGAATCTGCACTCTGAATCTGCACTCTGAATCTGCACTCTGAATCTGCACTGTGAATCTGCACTCTACACTCTGAATCTGCACTCTGCACTGTGAATCTGCACTCTGCACTCTGAATCTGCACTCTGCACTGTGAATCTGCACTCTGAATCTGCACTGTGAATCTGCACTGTGAATCTGCACTCTGAATCTGCACTGTGAATCTGCACTGTGAATCTGCACTCTGCACTCTGAATCTGCACTCTGCACTCTGAATCTGCACTCTGAATCTGCACTCTGCACTCTGAATCTGCACTCTGAATCTGCACTCTGAATCTGCACTCTGAATCTGCACTCTGCACTCTGAATCTGCACTCTGCACTCTGAATCTGCACTCTGCACTGTGAATCTGCACTCTGAATCTGCACTCTGCACTCTGAATCTGCACTCTGAATCTGCACTCTGCACTCTGAATCTGCACTCTGAATCTGCACTCTGCACTCTGAATCTGCACTCTGCACTCTGAATCTGCACTCTGAATCTGCACTCTGCACTCTGAATCTGCACTCTGAATCTGCACTCTGCACTCTGAATCTGCACTCTGAATCTGCACTCTGAATCTGCACTCTGAATCTGCACTCTGCACTCTGAATCTGCACTCTGCACTCTGAATCTGCACTCTGCACTCTGCACTCTGCACGCTGCACTCTGCACTCTGCACTCTGAATCTGCACTCTGCACTCTGCACTCTGAATCTGCACTCTGCACTCTGCACTCTGAATCTGCACTCTGCACTCTGCACTCTGCACTCTGAATCTGCACTCTGAATCTGCACTCTGAATCTGCACTCTGCACTCTGAATCTGCACTCTGCACTCTGAATCTGCACTCTGCACTCTGCACTCTGCACTCTGCACTCTGAATCTGCACTCTGCACTCTGCACTCTGAATCTGCACTCTGCACTCTGCACTCTGCACTCTGCACTCTGAATCTGCACTCTGCACTCTGAATCTGCACTCTGAATCTGCACTCTGCACTCTGAATCTGCACTCTGCACTCTGAATCTGCACTCTGAATCTGCACTCTGAATCTGCACTCTGAATCTGCACTGTGAATCTGCACTGTGAATCTGCACTGTGAATCTGCACTCTGCACTCTGAATCTGCACTCTGCACTCTGAATCTGCACTCTGCACTCTGAATCTGCATTCTGAATCTGCACTCTGCACTCTGAATCTGCACTCTGAATCTGCACTCTGAATCTGCACTCTGCACTCTGAATCTGCACTCTGAATCTGCACTCTGAATCTGCACTCTGAATCTGCACTCTGAATCTGCACTCTGAATCTGCACTGTGAATCTGCACTCTACACTCTACACTCTGAATCTGCACTCTGCACTGTGAATCTGCACTCTGCACTCTGAATCTGCACTCTGCACTGTGAATCTGCACTCTGAATCTGCACTGTGAATCTGCACTGTGAATCTGCACTCTGAATCTGCACTGTGAATCTGCACTCTGAATCTGCACTCTGCACTGTGAATCTGCACTCTGAATCTGCACTCTGCACTCTGAATCTGCACTCTGAATCTGCACTCTGCACTCTGAATCTGCACTCTGAATCTGCACTCTGCACTCTGAATCTGCACTCTGCACTCTGAATCTGCACTCTGAATCTGCACTCTGCACTCTGAATCTGCACTCTGAATCTGCACTCTGAATCTGCACTCTGAATCTGCACTCTGAATCTGCACTCTGCACTCTGAATCTGCACTCTGCACTCTGAATCTGCACTCTGCACTCTGAATCTGCACTCTAGACTCTGCACTCTGCACTCTGAATCTGCACTCTGCACTCTGCACTCTGAATCTGCACTCTGCACTCTGAATCTGCACTCTGCACTCTGAATCTGCACTCTGCACTCTGCACTCTGAATCTGCACTCTGCACTCTGCACTCTGCACTCTGCACTATGAATCTGCACTCTGAATCTGCACTCTGAATCTGCACTCTGCACTCTGAATCTGCACTCTGCACTCTGCACTCTGCACTCTGCACTCTGAATCTGCACTCTGCACTCTGCACTCTGAATCTGCACTCTGCACTCTGCACTCTGCACTCTGCACTCTGAATCTGCACTCTGCACTCTGAATCTGCACTCTGCACTCTGAATCTGCACTCTGCACTCTGCACTCTGCACTCTGAATCTGCACTCTGCACTCTGCACTCTGAATCTGCACTCTGAATCTGCACTCTGAATCTGCACTCTGAATCTGCACTCTGCACTCTGCACTCTGCACTCTGAATCTGCACTCTGAATCTGCACTCTGAATCTGCACTCTGAATCTGCACTCTGAATCTGCACTCTGAATCTGCACTGTGAATCTGCACTCTACACTCTGAATCTGCACTCTGCACTGTGAATCTGCACTCTGCACTCTGAATCTGCACTCTGCACTGTGAATCTGCACTCTGAATCTGCACTGTGAATCTGCACTGTGAATCTGCACTCTGAATCTGCACTGTGAATCTGCACTGTGAATCTGCACTCTGCACTCTGAATCTGCACTCTGCACTCTGAATCTGCACTCTGAATCTGCACTCTGCACTCTGAATCTGCACTCTGAATCTGCACTCTGAATCTGCACTCTGAATCTGCACTCTGCACTCTGAATCTGCACTCTGCACTCTGAATCTGCACTCTGCACTGTGAATCTGCACTCTGAATCTGCACTCTGCACTCTGAATCTGCACTCTGAATCTGCACTCTGCACTCTGAATCTGCACTCTGAATCTGCACTCTGCACTCTGAATCTGCACTCTGCACTCTGAATCTGCACTCTGAATCTGCACTCTGCACTCTGAATCTGCACTCTGAATCTGCACTCTGCACTCTGAATCTGCACTCTGAATCTGCACTCTGAATCTGCACTCTGAATCTGCACTCTGCACTCTGAATCTGCACTCTGCACTCTGAATCTGCACTCTGCACTCTGCACTCTGCACGCTGCACTCTGCACTCTGCACTCTGAATCTGCACTCTGCACTCTGCACTCTGAATCTGCACTCTGCACTCTGCACTCTGAATCTGCACTCTGCACTCTGCACTCTGCACTCTGCACTCTGAATCTGCACTCTGAATCTGCACTCTGAATCTGCACTCTGCACTCTGAATCTGCACTCTGCACTCTGAATCTGCACTCTGCACTCTGCACTCTGCACTCTGCACTCTGAATCTGCACTCTGCACTCTGCACTCTGAATCTGCACTCTGCACTCTGCACTCTGCACTCTGCACTCTGAATCTGCACTCTGCACTCTGAATCTGCACTCTGAATCTGCACTCTGCACTCTGAATCTGCACTCTGCACTCTGAATCTGCACTCTGAATCTGCACTCTGAATCTGCACTCTGAATCTGCACTGTGAATCTGCACTGTGAATCTGCACTGTGAATCTGCACTCTGCACTCTGAATCTGCACTCTGCACTCTGAATCTGCACTCTGCACTCTGAATCTGCATTCTGAATCTGCACTCTGCACTCTGAATCTGCACTCTGAATCTGCACTCTGAATCTGCACTCTGCACTCTGAATCTGCACTCTGAATCTGCACTCTGAATCTGCACTCTGAATCTGCACTCTGAATCTGCACTCTGAATCTGCACTGTGAATCTGCACTCTACACTCTACACTCTGAATCTGCACTCTGCACTGTGAATCTGCACTCTGCACTCTGAATCTGCACTCTGCACTGTGAATCTGCACTCTGAATCTGCACTGTGAATCTGCACTGTGAATCTGCACTCTGAATCTGCACTGTGAATCTGCACTCTGAATCTGCACTCTGCACTGTGAATCTGCACTCTGAATCTGCACTCTGCACTCTGAATCTGCACTCTGAATCTGCACTCTGCACTCTGAATCTGCACTCTGAATCTGCACTCTGCACTCTGAATCTGCACTCTGCACTCTGAATCTGCACTCTGAATCTGCACTCTGCACTCTGAATCTGCACTCTGAATCTGCACTCTGAATCTGCACTCTGAATCTGCACTCTGAATCTGCACTCTGCACTCTGAATCTGCACTCTGCACTCTGAATCTGCACTCTGCACTCTGAATCTGCACTCTAGACTCTGCACTCTGCACTCTGAATCTGCACTCTGCACTCTGCACTCTGAATCTGCACTCTGCACTCTGAATCTGCACTCTGCACTCTGAATCTGCACTCTGCACTCTGCACTCTGAATCTGCACTCTGCACTCTGCACTATGAATCTGCACTCTGAATCTGCACTCTGAATCTGCACTCTGCACTCTGAATCTGCACTCTGCACTCTGCACTCTGCACTCTGCACTCTGAATCTGCACTCTGCACTCTGCACTCTGAATCTGCACTCTGCACTCTGCACTCTGCACTCTGCACTCTGAATCTGCACTCTGCACTCTGAATCTGCACTCTGCACTCTGAATCTGCACTCTGCACTCTGCACTCTGCACTCTGAATCTGCACTCTGCACTCTGAATCTGCACTCTGAATCTGCACTCTGAATCTGCACTCTGAATCTGCACTCTGCACTCTGCACTCTGCACTCTGAATCTGCACTCTGAATCTGCACTCTGAATCTGCACTCTGCACTCTGCACTCTGCACTCTGAACTCTGCACTCTGAACTCTGCACTCTGAATCTGCACTCTGAATCTGCACTCTGCACTCTGCACTCTGCACTCTGCACTCTGCAATCTGCACTCTGCAATCTGCACTCTGAATCTGCACTCTGAATCTGCACTCTGCACTCTGCACTCTGCACTCTGAATCTGCACTCTGCACTCTGAACTCTGCACTCTGAATCTGCACACTGAATCTGCACTGTGAATCTGCACTCTGCACTCTGCACTCTGAACTCTGCACTCTGAATCTGCACTCTGAATCTGCACTCTGCACTCTGCACTCTGCACTCTGCACGCTGCACTCTGAATCTGCACTCTGAATCTGCACTCTGCACTCTGAATCTGCACTCTGTATCTGCACTCTGCACTCCTCACTCTGCACTCTGCACTCTGCACTCTGAATCTGCACTCTGAATCTGCACTCTGAATCTGCACTCTGCACTCTGAATCTACACTCTGCACTCTGAATCTGCACTCTGCACTGTGAATCTGCACTCTGCACTCTGAATCTGCACTCTGCACTCTGAATCTGCACTCTGCACTCTGAATCTGCACTCTGAATCTGCACTCTGAATCTGCACTCTGAATCTGCACTCTGAATCTGCACTCTTCACTCTGAATCTGCACTCTGAATCTGCACTCTGCACTCTGAATCTGCACTCTGAATCTGCACTCTGCACTCTGAATCTGCACTCTGAATCTGCACTCTGCACTCTGAATCTGCACTCTGAATCTGCACTCTGAATCTGCACTCTGATTCTGCACTCTGCACTCTGAATCTGCACTCTGCACTCTGAATCTGCACTCTGCACTCTGAATCTGCACTCTGCACTCTGAATCTGCACTGTGAATCTGCACTCTGAATCTGCACTCTGAATCTGCACTCTGCACTCTGAATCTGCACTCTGCACTCTGAATCTGCACTCTGAATCTGCACTCTGCACTCTGAATCTGCACTCTGCACTCTGAATCTGCACTCTGAATCTGCACTCTGCACTCTGAATCTGCACTCTGAATCTGCACTCTGCATTCTGCACTCTGCACTCTGCACTCTGCACTCTGAATCTGCACTCTGCACTCTGAATCTGCACTCTGCACTCTGAATCTGCACTCTGCACTCTGAATCTGCACTGTGAATCTGCACTCTGCACTCTGAATCTGCACTCTGCACTCTGAATCTGCACTCTGAATCTGCACTCTGAATCTGCACTCTGAATCTGCACTCTGCACTCTGAATCTGCACTCTGAATCTGCACTCTGAATCTGCACTCTGCACTCTGCACTCTGAATCTGCACTCTGAATCTGCACTCTGCACTCTGAATCTGCACTCGGAACTCTGAATCTGCACTCTGCACTCTGAATCTGCACTCTGAATCTGCACTCTGAATCTGCACTCTGAATCTGCACTCTGCACTCTGAATCTGCACTCTGAATCTGCACTCTGCACTCTGAATCTGCACTCTGAATCTGCACTCTGCACTCTGAATCTGCACTCTGCACTCTGCACTCTGCACTCTGCATTCTGAATCTGCACTCTGCACTCTGAATCTGCACTCTGAATCTGCACTCTGCACTCTGAATCTGCACTCTGAATCTGCACTCTGAATCTGCACTCTGAATCTGCACTCTGAATCTGCACTGTGAATCTGCACTCTGCACTCTGAATCTGCACTCTGAATCTGCACTCTGCACTCTGAATCTGCACTCTGAATCTGCACTCTGCACTCTGAATCTGCACTCTGCACTCTGAATCTGCACTCTGAATCTGCACTCTGCACTCTGAATCTGCACTCTGAATCTGCACTCTGCACTCTGAATCTGTACTCTGAATCTGCACTCTGAATCTGCACTCTGAATCTGCACTCTGCACTCTGAATCTGCACTCTGAATCTGCACTCTGAATCTGCACTCTGCACTCCGAATCTGCACTCTGCACTCTGAATCTGCACTCTGCACTCTGAATCTGCACTCTGAATCTGCACTCTGCACTCTGAATCTGCACTCTGCACTCTGAATCTGCACTCTGAATCTGCACTCTGCACTCTGAATCTGCACTCTGAATCTGCACTCTGAATCTGCACTCTGCACTCTGAATCTGCACTCTGCACTCTGAATCTGCACTCTGCACTCTAAATCTGCACTCTGAATCTGCACTCTGCACTCTGAATCTGCACTGTGAATCTGCACTGTGAATCTGCACTGTGAATCTGCACTGTGAATCTGCACTGTGAATCTGCACTGTGAATCTGCACTGTGAATCTGCACTCTGCACTCTGAATCTGCACTCTGCACTCTGAATCTGCACTCTGCACTCTAAATCTGCACTCTGAATCTGCACTCTGCACTCTGAATCTGCACTGTGAATCTGCACTGTGAATCTGCACTGTGAATCTGCACTGTGAATCTGCACTGTGAATCTGCACTGTGAATCTGCACTGTGAATCTGCACTCTGCACTCTGAATCTGCACTCTGCACTCTGAATCTGCACTCTGAATCTGCACTCTGCACTCTGAATCTGCACTCTGCACTCTGAATCTGCACTCTGAATCTGCACCCTGCACTCTGAATTGCACTCTGAATCTGCACTCTGAATCTACACTCTGAATCTACACTCTGAATCTGCACTCGGAATCTGCACTCTGAATCTGCACTCGGAATCTGCACTCTGAATCTGCACTCTGAATCTGCACTCTGAATCTGCACTCTGAATCTGCACTCTGAATCTGCACTGTGAATCTGCACTGTGAATCTGCACTCTACACTCTGAATCTGCACTCTGCACTGTGAATCTGCACTCTGCACTCTTAATCTGCACTCTGCACTCTGAATCTGCACTCTGAATCTGCACTCTGAATCTGCACTCTGAATCTGCACTGTGAATCTGCACTGTGAATCCGCACTGTGAATCTGCACTGTGAATCTGCACTCTACACTCTGAATCTGCACTCTGCACTGTGAATCTGCACTCTGCACTCTGAATCTGCACTCTGCACTCTGAATCTGCACTCTGAATCTGCACTCTGAATCTGCACTGTGAATCTGCACTGTGAATCTGCACTCTGCACTCTGAATCTGCACTCTGCACTGTGAATCTGCACTCTGAATCTGCACTCTGCACTCTGAATCTGCACTCTGAATCTGCACTCTGCACTCTGAATCTGCACTCTGAATCTGCACTCTGAATCTGCATTCTGCACTCTGAATCTGCACTCTGCACTCTGAATCTGCACTCTGCACTCTGAATCTGTACTCTGCACTCTGAATCTGCACTTTGAATCTGCACTCTGAATCTGCAATCTGAATCTGCACTCTGCACTCTGAATCTGCACTCTGCACTCTGAATCTGCACTCTGAATCTGCACTCTGCACTCTGAATCTGCACTCTGAATCTGCACTCTGAATCTGCACTCTGAATCTGCACTCTGCACTCTGAATCTGCACTCTGCACTCTGAATCTGCACTCTGCACTCTGCACTCTGCACTCTGCACTCTGCACTCTGAATCTGCACTCTGAATCTGCACTCTGAATCTGCACTCTGAATCTGCACTCTGCACTCTGAATCTGCACTCTGCACTCTGAATCTGCACTCTGCACTCTGAATCTGCACTCTGCACTCTGCACTCTGAATCTGCACTCTGCACTCTGCGCTCTGAATCTGCACTCTGCACTCTGCACTCTGCACTCTGCACTCTGAATCTGCACTCTGCACTCTGAATCTGCCCTCTGCACTCTGAATCTGCACTCTGCACTCTGAATCTGCACTCTGCACTCTGCACTCTGAATCTGCACTCTGCACTCTGAATCTGCACTCTGAATCTGCACTCTGAATCTGCACTCTGAATCTGCACTCTGCACTCTGCACTCTGAATCTGCACTCTGAATCTGCACTCTGAATCTGCACTCTGCACTCTGAATCTGCACTCTGAATCTGCACTCTGCACTCTGCACTCTGCACTTTGCACTCTGCACTCTGCACTCTGAATCTGCACTCTGAATCTGCACTCTGAATCTGCACTCTGAATCTGCACTCTGAATCTGCACTCTGAATCTGCACTCTGCACTCTGAATCTGCACTCTGCACTCTGAATCTGCACTCACAATCTGCACTCACAATCTGCACTCACAATCTGCACTCTGCACACTGCACTCTGCACACTGCACTCTGCACACTGCACTCTGCACACTGCACACTGCACTCTGCACACTGCACTCTGCACACTGCACTCTGAATCTGCACTCTGCACTCTACATATGGTATGTTATGCTTACATACGTTCCATATATTATCCATGTATATGCCACATTTAGTTAAGAATATATGTTCTGTTTAGTTACATTACTTTGTTTGTATACCCTTTTATGCTGCTCTAAAGTTATTTCAATGGGTGAAATGCGGAGCCTGGCCGAGAGTAACAAGGCAGTGCTGGGAGGGGGGCTGCGCATCAACTGAAGTGCTCTGGTTGCACGGCCTGCGGCCGTGTGAAGTGATAAGCCTTTGAAGTTATTTCAATGGGTGAAATGCGGAGCCTGGCCGAGAGTAACAAGGCAGTGCTGGGAGGGGGGCTGCGCACCAACTGAAGTGCTCTGGTTGCACGGCCTGCGGCCGTGTGAAGTGATAAGCCTTTGAAGTATGTAAAGGCTGTGTTTGCGGGGAGAGAGAGGGGAGGTGCTGGTGTGGGAGGAGTGCTGCTGCGGCCTGGGGGAAGCTGGCTGGGGAGGGGGAGGAGAAATGAATGTAAGGCTGTGGGGAACAGAGTTTATGGCCCAAAAGCGCCTGCCTGTGGCCACATGAACTTCAAGAAAACGCCAAGGAACAAAGCCCTTAGTTTGAAGAGGATTTCGAGCACTTGAATTCTCGCTCCTCAATGCGCTTGCGCGCATTTAAGGTCACGAGACCTAAAAACACTACCCCCAACACTAACCCCTACACTACCCAAACACCACTGCACTACTCTAAACCCTAAAACACTAGCCCCAGCATGACGCCCTACACTACCCAAACACCACTGCACTACCCTAAACCCTAAAACACGACCCCTTACTGTTGTATAGTATTTTAGGACCCTACTGTAATTTTCCAGATTCATGCCCTTATATAGGTATAAATCACCATATCCTTCTATAGGCATAGAAATCATAACCATATTTAGACATAGCTCATGCAGTCCAAATACGGCAGGGCTACTTCCACTAGTTCTGAAAATCCACAACGATTTCCTGGAAAACTCGGCTTCAGCAGCTAGGGACTTCCCCTTGCTCGAATACTGACTTGTCCAAGAACTCATGGAGTTTTCAAAGAACTGAGACTCTTTGATGACGTTATTATGTCCACCTTTACATCAAACTCGCCACCTTCAAGGTATAAATATGCCCCCACTTGCCATAGCAAACACACGGTGGTTTGGAGCAGTTTGACTATCTACTTGCCCAACGCATCCTGCTACAGCAAGTGCCGAAAGAAGCCGACCCTCCAGCAGACGCACTGAGAGAGACGCTGTCTTTTCTCCTGCCGAGAAATCCAGCTCCAGTGTTTCCAAGCTACCCTTGCGGGTTGTTGGGAAATTGAGTCCTGAAATTAATCTTCTTCATTCTAAGCCAAGGTACGGAGCTGATTAGACTCTAAGAGAAATCTTGGATAGATTCTTGGCAAAGAATACTAAATTTATGCTACACCTCACTTACTTCTTCCCTCGTACTAAGCTTTGGTTAGGTACATCGGGGTAGGTGTATTTTAGAAGCACCAGTTGAGTACTTTTTAGCCTCTGTTACTTATGTATGTATTTATCTATGGTCTAGGAACCATACAATGCTCTTACAGTATTATTTTATTGTACTCTTTTTACTGTATGCACTATATTTTGCAGCCAGTATTATGATTGTAGTGTGGTAAATAAATAAATAATACCCTATTTTTGACTAGACATATATCATAACAGATAGCTCAATAAATAAGAGTCAAGATTCGAGGTAGTAGGAGTTTTTGCAGGTTTAATACAGCATAAGGACAGGAACAGGACAACCTGCATAGGAATAGGATGACAGGGCCCAGCAGCTGCTGGGGCTGGGTCTGGGATGAGCGCGCTGACTTTCAATAACAATACATGAGCATATATACATATCGCAAACACATAGCATTACATTGCAGTAGGCGTAGCAGTGGGTGGAGCAGAAGGCGTGACGCGTAGCAGTCGCGAAAGATAAGGACAAAAGTAGGTGTAACTGGGCGTATACATAGACATGTGATGCAAACGTAACAGGATATGTCATGAATGGGGCGGAAACCATGGAGGGGGCTACCTAAGGAGCCGGGACCTCTAACCTAGTGGTGCGCGCAAACTGGCAATGACGTATCACTAGGAGAAGCTGGGGGCTATGAACTCTGTGCTAGGAGCAGAGACTGAAGTCTGGAGAGTCGGAGCGACATGTACCTAAACAGTATCTAGTATCTGATGTTTAGAGAACATGTTGATATAAACTATAAGTCAGGAGAGGAAAGGCTAACTTGATTCTGAGACTGGACCATGCATTATTCTACATGTAGTGCGTGATGAAGAATATTAAATGACCATTGAATACAGTATTTCTCTAACGTGGAGACGTGAAGGCTAGACAATGACGGAAACTATTGATGCAGTTCAGTAGCTTAGGAATGCAGAGAAGTAGGACTAAACTGATAGCTGGAATCATAACATAGTCTTGGCAGACTCAGAGACTGAGCCAGGCTGGGCCGGGCACTGCGAGGCAGGAAGTAAGTGAAGGGTCGAGGATACAGGTGGGGGCTGTATCGCTCCTCAGCGAGGCTTTAGGAAACAGGAGCTGAATCTGGTGTCCAGGCCCTTTTGAGGCCTAGAAACGGGGACTTTACAATAGAATAACGTGCACACTGAGAAACGTGGCAACGTAGCTTTACATAGGCCTGATATTCGTAGTATTCACGAGGACTGGAAACTGGCATACTAGAGGTGGACACAACTGTAATTGCGTCATTAATCGAACATGGGGAATGCATATGCATATTTAATCATGCACACATAACATATGACGGATGACACGTAGGGACACAGAACATGGCAAAATTTACTTTTCCACATTCCCTCCTTGTCACTACGTTTCCATCAGGAAACATCAATATTCATGATACCATCTATCATTTCATACAGTATCATTTGCTCGTCTCGAATTATCCTGGAACGGGATTTAGAACGGGGCTTGGGACTAGGAATACAAGAGGTAGCACAAATGCCGCAAATCGCAGGGCCACATTGTATACAGAGGCAGCAGCTGAATATGATCGCTACTGCTATACCTAGAAAGGACAAGACTTTCCATCCCCATGCGGAAATTATATTCCAGAACCAACCGGACCATGTCCAGGTGCCTGGATCTTGGTGTAACAGATGGGCAATTTTATGGAGTCTGGTTATAGCTGAATAGACAGACGGCGCGTTATTTGGAATGAAAATGCAGCAACTAGATCCGATGACTCTACAGGCCCCGCCCCTATCGGCCAGTATGACGTCAAGGACGAGACGATTCTGTAAAACGACAAATCTCATAGCAGATTGCTCTTCGGTTAGGTTACCTAGAGCAGAGGCAGTCTCATTTACTACAGCTTCGAGGGTTCTGGTTAACCTACGGATCAGTTTACTATTCTGGATAGGTCCTATAAAGAAAAAGAAACCTTTATTGAAATCTGTATACTGTTCTAGAGCAGTTTCAGTATAATCGACAATTGGGGACTCCCTTCTATGTCTAATGTGTACTAGATGTGTGTTTCTATGATAATCAGATGGGGCTAGGAAAACAGGTGGCAGTAGGAAGGCAACAGGTTCCCTCCCAATCGAGGGGCAGACGAACATATGCGGTTTGACCACAAATAAAATATGAATGACGTGAAGCTTTAAAAATAGATTTCCCACTGTCACTATACTTGACAACAGTAGTACAATCACTATGTCCTACATGTATGGAACCATTATTTCGGACACATAATTCGCCTTTGACTGGTAGTACTGAAATAGCAGGTAAGTCTGGAGTAGTATCAGACTGAACATTCAGGACCATAAAATTCGACGAATAATTACCTAAATTATACACTTCATTTTCTAGATCTAACCCGGTTCTGTGGGGGAGACCTTGCTTGTCTGGGAAACATGTACTGTTAAGAAAAGACATATCTGTTGAGGATGACGTTAACGTGGACCATGCTCCACACGAACCGTTATGTGAAAATGGATAAGGAAAAAGTGGCAGAACTCCCTTTGACGTCTGGAAAGGGGGGAGTCGACCACACACCCAACAATTAGTGGCATTGCTGGACTGATGTGAGTAATGTAACATGCGGACAAAGGAATTATTACGCATAGCGAGGCGGTAGGACAGTTCATGAGGGGGCAGATCACTAAACGTGTGCTCTACTGTAGCATTAGCAGACTTATTTACATGTGAAACTGGGAAACATAGGTAAAATGCATAACTGGTGCAGGAAATCATAAGGCTGGAAAACAATATGAAACATAGAAAAACGATACATCGGATTGAGTTTTGACTAACTCTCTCACTATGGGGGTCTATTTTATACATGTCAGAAACAGTCTAACCGTTTCACCTAGGGGAGGACTTAGACAATCAAACTGGCTGACTTAATTTACTAGACCGTAGTTTCTGTTTATACTCCTGCTGCGGAGTTTTCTCTAACAGGGGAGGGGTTGTAACAATGTCTTTTGCGGGACAGTCCTTAGGAACAATATTTTGGCAATCCTTTGAATCCTGGGAAATGTTCTTTAAGGCGGGTTTTAGTCCATTAAAAAGTTTGATATGAGAAAGGTGCACCCAGCCCTTGCGTCCTTCCAACTTCACGGCTGTACGGGTGGTGAGGAGGACCTGTCGGGGCTCTTTCCAACGAGGCTCCAGCGGACTTGATCTGTCAAAGTTGCGGACCATCACCATGGATCCTGGAACGATTTCATGCGGTGCCACCTCGGTATTGTCTGGAAATGCGGCGGCAACCTGTGAACGACATGAGTTGAGGGCAGACATCAAGGAAGCTAGGTAATCTGTCAGCATATTACTTGAAACATCGGTAATACTTCGGGGTCTAGGAGTACCCCACATGTTAGGGGGGCGGCCGAATACGACCTCATACGGGGACAGACCTGATCTGGAATGTGCGACCATGCGCATATAGAATAAAGCGACTGGCAGAGCTACTAGCCAGTCCACACCTTTTTCTTGACAGACTTTGGCGATGCGGATTTTCAGGGTTTGATTATGTCTCTCAACGAGACCGGCTGCTTCAGGATGGCGTACACAATGGAACTTCCACTGGTACCCTAACAAAAGGGAAACATGCTTCATGAGTTCGGATGAGAATGGCTGGCCGTTATCAGAATATACGACTCTAGGGAGTCCATAACGAGGGAAGAATTCACGAACCAACTGTTTGGCAGTGGTCGCGGCTGTGTAATCTGGGACTGGATATGCCTCTGTCCACCTGGACAAAGCGCATACAACTACAAGGACATACTTGAAACCTCGACATCGCTCCATCTGAATATAATCCATCTGGAGGACTTCAAAAGGGTGGTCAGGGGGCTGGAATCCACCTTGTTCCACCGGGACACTTTTACCTGGATTGAACTGACAACATATCATACAGGTACGGACTTTCTGCTTGGCTGCAGCTCGTAAATGCTTGTTGAACCAAATGTTCTGGATACTGTCTAACATAGCTTTTTCTCCTAAATGTGCTGGACTATGTGCGGTATTAATAATGACTTGAACCATAGAGTCGGGGAGAAACCATGTGGCTCTACCCTTTGTTAACCATCCTTGATCTGTCTGGACCCCTCCTTGTTCGGACCATTTCTTGATTTCATCGGGAGTAGCATGTAACTGGATATCTATGACATCTTGAGTAGGGTCCTTAACTGTCATACATGTAGTCGGATCTGGAGTATGTGTCATGTTAACTGGAATGTCTGGAGTCTGTGCTGTAAGCTTGGCTGTGCGATCTGCTAGATCATTACCTTGGGAAATAATGTCAGTAACTTTCGTATGTGCTTTGCATTTCATGATAGCAATGGATGTCGGTAAATGTATTGCATCTAACAGAGCTTGAATAAGGAGACCATGCTGAATCTTGGTTCCATGAGAAGTCATGAAACCTCTCTCCTGCCAGAGCACTCCGAAGTCGTGAACGACTCCAAATGCGTAGCGTGAATCTGTGTAAATATTAACTTTCAAGTTCTTGGCGTGTATGCAGGCTTGTGTCAGAGCAACTAGCTCTGCTGCTTGAGCAGACAGGGTATCAATGCGGTGTGTCTCAACAACTTCACTGTCAGTAGTCACTGCATACGCGGCGACTAGTTCTCCTGTACTAGTTCTCATACATGAACCATCCACATAAAGTGTCAGGTCAGGGTCTGGTAATGGAATATCTGTCAGATCTTGTCTTGGCTTTGTCGTAATGTTAACTACTTCCACACAGTCATGTGGGTCAGGATTTGAATTAACTGATGGTAACAGTGTAGCAGGGTTCAGGATGTTGCAGCGTCTGATTTCTATGTGTGGCTGGAACAGTGTCAATTCATAACCTGTTAGACGTGCAATTGTCAAGTGCTGGGTTTGTGTTCGGTTCAGAAGAACTTCCACAGAATGTGGAACTTGTACTGTCAGAGAGTGTCCTAAAACTATGGAATCACTTTGTCTAATAGCTAGTGCTGTGGCTGCAACTGACTTGAGGCACGCAGGCAACGCCTGGGCGACTGGATCTAATGTGCTAGAAAAATAAGCACAGGGCTTGTATTGTCCTGCTTGATCTTGTGTGAGAACAGATAATGCTGTACCTTCACGTTCTGTGACGAAAAGTGTAAAAGGCTTACTGTAGTTCGGTGTCGCTAGAACTGGAGCTTGACATAAAGCTTTCTTTAACTCGTTGAAACTAAGTGTATGTTCAGATGTCCAAGGGAGGACAGTCGATACGGCTGCCTCCTGTGTCGTTAACTGTATCAGTGGCTTGGCTAGAAATGCATACTGGGGAATCCATTGTCTGCAGTAAGAAGTAAGGCCAATAAAAGCACGTACCTCCTTCTGGGTCTTGGGCTGAGGAAGACTCGCTATTAACTGGATACGGTCAGGTGTCAACTGCCTACCCCTCTTGGACAGTAAGTGTCCTAAGTATACCACTTGCTGGACACAGAATTGAAGCTTCGAAGGGGACACCTTGTGCCCCATCTCGGCCAGGAAATACAAGACCGTTAGTGACGCTCGCTCGCAATCACGTTCAGAACGGGCTGTGATCAGTAGATCATCGACATACTGGAGCAGGGCAGTGTCAGTTGGCATGTGAATGTTGTCTAGTTGTCTCTTGAGTGCTTGACTGTAAATACTAGGACTTTCTGTGAAACCTTGAGGAGCTCGTGTAAACATATAGCTCCTTCCATTTAAACAAAATCCGAAAAGAAACTGGCTGTCTGGATGAATAGGGACACTGAAAAATGCATTCTTGAGGTCGATTACTGTAAAGAACGTGGCTTCGGAATCAATGGCTGTCAATAGGGAAGAGATGTCTGGGACAACTGGGTACTGTGGAATAATACATTTATTAAGCTCTCGTAGATCAATCACTAATCGATATACTGGGGGTGCATTTGGATCAGTACGTTTCATGACTGGAATGATCGGAGAATTACATACGTTGGAGTCAGTTTCTACAACTACTCCTTGAGCGATGAGCTCGTCAATAATTTTGGATAAGGCTGCTACAGCCTCAAGTGGCAATCTGTACTGTCTGATTCGTGGTAACACTACA
This sequence comes from Lissotriton helveticus, assembly GCF_964261635.1. NCBI lineage: Eukaryota > Metazoa > Chordata > Amphibia > Caudata > Salamandridae > Lissotriton > Lissotriton helveticus. The sequence goes on from NC_136057.1 coordinate 1,618,334,767, forward strand.
CCTGGCTTGAGAGTCACACGATAGGGTGTGATTTGCATATAACCTACATCAGTTGGACCTTGTGCCCATAAGTGCTGCGGTACATTAGACAGTCTTGAATCAAAATCTCGTAATACATAGTGACCCTTGAAGTCACGTAGGAACAAACGTATTCCCTCTGGGGAACAACATATGACTGCACCGAACTCTTTCAGTGTCTTAATGCCTAATAGGTTTTCTGGACATGACTTAGTAAGTAACAGATCAGTAGTGCGGGACAATGGACCTACTTCTAGAGTAACTGGCTTTGAAATCTCATTTACGATAGGTTTTCCTGAAAATCCAAGGGAAACATTTCTTGAGCCTGAGAGCGGAGCCCCTGGAACTTCGGCGTGACTAATTGTGGTCCTACTTGCCCCTGTATCAATCAAAAACTTTCTGTCTTTCCCTAATACTTGACTGTGAACATAGGGACCTTCTTGATCTACAGGTATCTCGATGAGAGGCAAGCCTACCTCCCTCTCTAGGCTGTTTCATGAATACTGCTGGTACTCTGGATACTCAGACTGTGCATACTGGTACATCTGCGATGTAACGTGCTGTGTTGCAGTAATGGGCTGCGGTGCGGTAACTGTCTGTTGTGCATTCTGTGGCTGAGGAGTCTGTGAAACTTGTTCTTGTCTAGGCGGACGTGGTCTTTCTTTAGTCTTACCAGTAGCTATGTTGTGTTTCAGAACTGCACACTCGTTTATAAAATGACCTGGCTGTTTACAATAATTGCAATTCCCTTTAACGGGAGCTGCAGGATGACTGGCTTGATTCGGACCCCTCTTCTGACTGTCTTGAGGAACAGATTGTGCAACTAGTACTTTCATTTTCGTGTCTTTCATACGTTTTCTCTCGTGTTCTTGCTCTTCCCTGATTCTATTCTGGTGGTACTGGAGCATCTGGAGCATCTGGGACGGAGTATTAGCTTGCCAGGTGCTTTCGACTTTCAAAACTCGATTTTTAACTTGTGGGCTTGAATTCTCGACTAATTTAGTAACAAAAAGGTGAGGGTATGACTCACTACTTGTCTTGAGGCCACTATTGATACTAAAACATTTTTCAAATCTAGAATAAAAATCACTAATATCTTCCTCTTGTTTCTGTTTACAGGCTGAGATTGCATCCCAGTCTTCTTTTCTAGTTGTCAATAATCTGGGTAAAACTTGTATTAATAATTCTGGTAATTCTTTACATTTATCTCCAAGACCGGTACCTGGTACTCGTGCCTTGTCTTCAGCTTCTAGAACTGCCCAATCTATCTTTTTCTCTCCCACCTCCCATTCTTTTTCCTTTAGCTTTTCATACACCCCTGCGGGCAACAGGACCTTTAACATTTTAATTATATCTGGGTAAGTGTATTCTCCCATACGGAGCATGTCTTTTAATTCTCTATGGAACCCTGCTGGATCTTTGTCATGACAGGGAATTAATTTCTTCATTTCGAGGAGTTCCATCTTTGTAATCGGGGTGTAAACAAACACTCGTTGCATTTCACCGTCCACTGTCTTAACTGGATGCACTTCTCGTAACGGGTTCTGTCTTTCTATGTAAAAGGGTTTACTTTCTGGGGGTGAGACATGAACAAAATGCGGGTTCAGAAACGTTCTATATTTGTGGCGCTGTTCTAGAATGACACTAATTAAGTCGGTACCTAGACCTCTCCATCTATACTGGAGTAACTCGTTCAGGATATCGTGTAACGGACCTGGATCAGAATGCTGACCCTCATACGAAGTAATGAGGTGCTGGATCATATACATACCCACCAGTCGTTGTTCGGCTGGGGGCAATTTCAGAAACATTTGTGCCACTATTTCGTCTGGAAAAGTGGTAGAATCAGTAATCCATCGGACTGCTGATCGGGCTAGTTCCTGTTCATGCATGGTACTTAGCTCACTGTAACCGATTCGTGATTTCAGAATGTGATCGGTAGCTTGGAACACTTGTTCTAGGGAACCTTGTTCTGGTGCTGAATGATGGGAAATTGACTTGTGTTCTAGGCGTAAATGGCGATCTGGAAATCTAGATTTTCCTACATACGCTATTCTGGCGGTATTCTCGTCGTCTTCCTCCTCAGGATCAGAATTACTTTCTTTCTCGCTTACTTGTGCTGCTTTACGTTGTTCGTGTATCTTTATTATCTCTCTACGGATTTTCTTGTACATACTCTCCATGGCACTAATGGTATTGTGCTTACCCTCGGCTATATTATCACTCCACTTTGTCAGGGTTTTCATTTCGGCCGGATCTTTAGACGGGTAATCTTGTTCTCTTATTAGACAGTTAATTAAAAACTTCAATATCATACGCTGGATCTCAGCTTTCCTTTGAGACATGGCATCACTAATACTTTCTGGATCATCCCCTGTACGGATGAAACGATATATTCTGTCTAGATCTTCTTTCATATTGGGTAGGGTGACTAGATACTCGGTCACCCTCCTTACGCGTACTGAATATAAAACCATATTATTCTCGCCTGGGACTGGGTCATAGGCACATTCGCCAAGGGCTTGCCTGATTTCTGCAACAGACTTATTACTCTTGGGAGTACGCTGTGATGCTTGAGCATGTAATTCGAGTGCTGATAAACGCTTGCGTGGCGGCGGGGTTTGAGGAGGACCTCCTCCTGCGGCCCCTAGACTAGAATCGTCGACTGATATTCTTCGTGGCGGAGCGGGAAATTGAAATGCTGGCTGGACCGGGGGTACCGTAGCAGGTACTGCATGGGGTGCCCCGGTGTCTGGAGAAGCAGGATGTGCCTGATTTACTGGGACTGGCGGAGCGCGAACAGGATTTGCATATTCAGGGACTGTGTCGTCCAGATAGGACGAAATAAAAATATCAGCTGCGGTCGGTTTGTGACGTAGCTTGGTCGGAACTAATGGTGACGGAAAATTACTGGATGCCTCCGGGGTCGCTTTTGGCAAGCCCTCGGCAAGAAGAGGGTACATACCCTTAATAAGGGCATTCCTCTGTCTGTCTCTCTGTTCAGTTTTGACTTGTTCACTTATCTCGATTAATTCTTTTTCTTGGGCTCGCTCTAAGGATTCTCTACTTAATTCTGACTTTCTGATTTCTGTTAGACGGGGACCCTGAGGGTCGGTCGGATACTGAGGGAGAGATCCCCGAGGGGGACCGTCTCCGGCGATCGTACAGACACGTTACCTCCCTCCCCACAAATAGGCACCACACCAGGTCGAGTTCAATACTTTATATAAGGTTCGTAAGGCAAGGATATCAGCGATACAGGATATCTCGGACCCGGGGGATCCTCTCACTTCTAGTCTCTGTAGGGAAAGGGGGTAGCGGGACAGTCTTGGTACCGGGTCGGTACAGGTGGTGGTAAGAGGCGAGCTCACAATCCTCGAGCTGGAGAGTCTACGAGTTGGGCCGCGGCAGCGCCAGCAGGCCAAGATGGTGGTTTCACGAGGCAGAGGGCCGCGGCAGCGCCAGCAGGCCAAGACGATGGGTTCACGAGGCAGAGGGCCGCGGCAGCGCCAGCAGGCCAAGACGATGGGTTCACGAGGCAGAGGGCCGCGGCAGCGCCAGCAGGCCAAGACGATGGGTTCACGAGGCAGAGGGCCGCGGCAGCGCCAGCAGGCCAAGACGATGAGTTCTTCTCGGGTCTCTCGACTCCAGGATACAACTCCCTTCCTGGTCTGGCCCTGCCCCAGTTATAGGTCTGGTCCCCTTTGATGTCCGGACCCTCGCGCCTGGGGGCCGGGAGGTCCGGGATGAGGGAGTCCAGACACCCAGCAGGGGGGTGGAGCCAGCGCCCAGGCGGCCGGGGGTGATCGACACCTGGCGGAGGAGAGCCGTTGACGATTCCTTCTCCCATTGACTCGCCAAGTGGTCACTCTGCCTCCTGGGGGGAGGTTGGTGCCTCGATGTCGGGGCCGGCCGGGCCCAGGGTGAGGGTCGAGTTGAGGCCACGCGGCCTCGTGCTGCAGTGCCGCAAGATGGCGGCTGGGCCGAGGCCGTGGTGTGGATGGTGACCCGGGCCAGCTGGGTCCGGAGCTGGTGTCTTGTGGTGGAGGAATTGCAGTGTACTTCGGGTGGTCGTCGGGGACTCTGGCTGGGGATGCAGGGGGAGCCAGGGTCCAGGTCCCATTGCGGGGAGGGGGGGCAGCCCGACCATGCGGCCTGTCCAACATGCGTCCCCCCCAGCTGAAGGCGGGGAGAGTCAGCCATCTTCCTGGGGACTCTCCTCGCTGAGGCGGAAAAAGCGGGACAGGCCGTCGGCGTTGGCGTGGTCCTGGCCTGGACGATGTTCTACCGTGAAGTCCATCCCCTGCAGGGAGATGGACCAGCGCAACAGCTTCGGGTTCTCCCCCCGCATTTGCATCAGCCATTGCAGGGGTCGGTGGTCTGTTTGCACCCGGAAGTGGGTGCCGAAGAGGTAGGGCCGGAGCTTCTTGAGTGCCCAGACTACGGCGAAGGCCTCCCTCTCAATGGTGCTCCAGCGCTGTTCTCGGGGCAGCAGGCGTCTGCTGATGAAGGCCACTGGTTGGTCGACCCCTTCGGCGTTGAGTTGGGAGAGGACGGCCCCCACACCATGATCGGAGGCGTCCGTCTGCACAATGAATTCCCGGCTGTAGTCGGGAGCCTGGAGCACGGGGGCCGTGCACATGGCGGCCTTTAGTTTCTCGAAGGCCGATTGGCAGTCCGGGGTCCAGTTGACGGTTTTGGGGCCCTTCTTGGAGGTGAGCTCTGTGAGGGGCCCCATGATGCTGCCATAGTCCTTCACGAACCGCCGGTAGTATCCGGTGAGCCCCAGGAAGGCCCGGACCTCCGTCTGGGTCGTAGGGGGTTGCCAGGCCTGGATGGCAGCAATCTTGAGTTGGAGAGGGGCCACCAGCCCGCTTCCCACTTGGTGTCCCAGGTAGGTCACGGACCCTTGGCCAACCTGGCACTTGCTGGCCTTGATGGTGAGCCCGGCTTGCTGGAGGGCGTGTAGAACCTCCCGCAGGTGGCGGAGGTGGTCGGTCCACTGGTGGCTGTACACAGCAATGTCGTCCAGGTAGGCGGCGCTGATGTCTTCCAGGCCCGCCAGTACCTGGTTTACCAGCCGTTGGAACGTTGCCGGGGCGTTTTTCATGCCGAAGGGCATTACTTTAAAGTGGTAGTGCCCGTCCGGGGTAGAGAAGGCGGAACGTTCTTGGGCCCTAGGGGTGAGGGCGATCTGCCAGTAGCCCGCTGTTAGGTCGAAGATGCTCAGGTAGCGGGCGGCCCCCATCCGGTCAATTAGCTCATCTGCCCGGGGGATGGGATGAGCGTCGGTCCTGGTAACTGCATTCAGCCCCCGATAGTCCACGCAGAACCGGAGCTCAGGGGCAACGCCCGGGGCGGCCGCCTTGGGAACCAGGACGACTGGGCTCGCCCAGGGGCTGTCTGAGGGTTCGATCACTCCCAGGGTCAGCATTTTGGACACCTCGGTCTGGATGCAGGTGCGCACCCGGTCGGGTACGCGGTACGCCCGGTGTCGAATAGGAGGGCTGTCCCCGGTGTCCACATCGTGAAGGCACCAGGGGGTGACTCCGGGGGTGAGGGAGAACAGGGAGGCGAACCGCCTCAGGAGCGTTTGGCAGTCTTGGCGTTGCTCCGGGGACAGGGCCTCGGAGAGCTGGACCCCTTCCACTGAGCCATCCCGTTCGAGGACCCTCAGTAAGTCCGGAAGGGGTTCGGAGTCTTCTTCTGTCCCATTATCGGTAGCCATCAGGAGGCTGAGTTCGGATCGCACAAAATGGGGTTTGAGCCTGTTGGCATGGAGGACTCGTAGGGGGTTCCGGGCAGTCTCCATGTCGATTAAATAGGTGACGGGCCCCTTGCGTTCGATCACCTTGAAGGGCCCGGACCATCTGTCTTGGAGTGCACAGGGTTCAACCGGGGACATCACCCAGACCTGTTGTCCTGGTTCGAACTCAATGGAGGACGCGTGCTGATCGTACCACCTCTTCATGTCCTCCTGACTGGCCTCGAGATTGGCTTTGGCGGTGTCTCGGAACCGCCGGGTCTGGTTGCGGAGAGCCAGGAGGTACCTGTAGATGTCCGGGGGAGTTTTCTGGGGGGGCTGCTCCCAACCTTCCTTGACTAGGCTGAGGGGGCCCCGGACGGGGTGCCCGTACAGGAGTTCAAATGGGCTGAAGCCGAGGGATTTCTGCGGGACCTCCCGATAGGCAAACAGGAGGCATGGAAGTAGCACGTCCCACTGGCGTCAAAGGGGTTCTTCTAGGCCCATAATCATTCCTTTGAGGGTGCGGTTGAACCTCTCGACCAGTCCGTTTCCTTGCGGGTGATAGGGGGTCGTGAATTTGTAGGTGACCCCGCATTGTTGCCAGAGAGACTTCATATATTTGGAGATAAAGTTCGTGCCCCTGTCACTGACGACCTCCCGGGGGAACCCCACCCGGGAGAAGATCCCCATCAGAGCTCGGCCCACCACGGGGGCCGTCACAGTCCGAAGAGGGATGGCCTCAGGATAGCGGGTGGCGTGGTCTACTAGGACCAGGATGAACCGGTGTCCTTGGGCTGTTCGAGGGTCGAGGGGCCCCACAATGTCTATTCCCACTCGTTCAAACGGGGTGGTGACGACCGGAAAGGGTTGTAAAGGTGCTTTGATTTTTCGGCCACTTTTTCCGCTGGCCTGGCAGGTGGGGCAGGCCTTGCAGTGGTTGGTGACATCCTTTCGCATTTGGGGCCAGAAAAAATGGGTCACCAGGCGGTTGTAGGTTTTATCCTGTCCCAGGTGTCCGGCAAGGGGGACATCGTGGGCTAAGTTCAGGAGGAAGTCTCGGAAGCGAAGGGGCACCACCAGCACCCGACTGGCTCCTAGTTCTGCAATTTTCTGCTCGCTGTAGAGCAGGTCTTGGTCCCAGTAGATCCAGTGGGCCCCCGAGGTATCCCCGGTGCTCTGGGCCAGGGCTTGCTGCCGGAGTCCTTCGAGAGAGGGACATGCTTTCTGTTCGGCCCGGAATTGTTCCTGAGTGGGGCCTCCCTCCTGCCGCCATTGTGCCAGGTCAGGGACGTCCCGAAGCTGGTCGGATCCTTCTTCGGTTTGGGTCGAGGGACTGGCTTCTGGGGCGGCCTCCTCTGGGATGAGCGCGGGAGGAGGTTCCGGCCACTCGGGCTCTTCTAGACTGGGGACCGCGCGGGCGGTCATGGACCGGGTCGTGACGCAGACCCATTCGGGGAGGCCGAGCATCCCCAGGTGTTCCCTCCGTTCGACAGCTGCCCAGGGAGAGCTTTCGAGGTCGTTTCCTAGGAGGCAATCCACGGGGGCATCATCGCGGACAGTTACCTTTAACATCCCCGTTACTCCTCCCCACTCGAAGGGGACGCAGGCCATGTGGCATAGGCTTTCGGAATTGTCTGCTGAGCGGACAGGGCAGAGAATGTTCGGCAGGATTTGGTCTGGAGTGACGAGATGGCGTCGGACCGCCGTTACACTGGCCCCGGTGTCGCGGAGGGCTCCCGCCCGGCGGCCATTAATGTTGACCCATTGACTGTACTTCTGCGTGTTGGCGGGAAGGGGGGCCCGCGGAATCATCTCTCTCTCCCCTAAGCAGACCAGTGCCATGGCGGCGGGAGCCCAGTCAGAGGGGTCGGTCTCGTACTCTTCTTGGTCTTCCGGGATTAGTTCTTCCCCTAGGGCGGCCGCTGCGACCTGGCGGGGGGTAGTGTTCGGATTCTTTGGGCAGTTGGGATCACTGGCGTAGTGGCCGGGTCGCTGGCATCTGTGGCACATAACGTTGGCCCGGAAACCGGCCGGATGGCAGGGCTTCCTCGGCCGACCGGGGTCGAGGGGCTGCTGGGGGGTGACGAGGGGCCGGGGTCTCTCCCCCGACTCTGGCCTCCTCCTCCTCCTCGGGGGCGATGGGGCCCTGGGTACGGTCTGGATGATTCGCTGGGTCCGTTCCGGCCAACTCGGGTGCTTTCCCACCGGTCGGCTTCGGCGGCGAGTTGTCGAGGTTCGGTTAGCTTACTGTCCAAGAGGTGTTGCCGGAGCTCCACGAAGCAGTTGTTCGACAGGTGCTCCCATACGATAAGGTCAAAGAGTTGTTCGTAGGTGGTCACTTTGTTGCCCTTGATCCACCCCTCGAAGGCTCGGCTAAAGAAGTTCACGTACTCCACCCAGGTTGTACCCGGAATCCGTTTGCAGTCGCGGAACCGTTGGCGGTACATCTCAGGGGTGAGCCCGTATCGAGTGAGGAGGGCGGCCTTCATGTGGTCGCAGGATGTCATCAGATGGTCCGGGAGTTGCAGCAGGGCGTCCCGCCCTTCGTTGACAAACCTCCCCCATAATCCGGCTCCCCAGTCGCTTCGGGGAATCCGGTGGGAGGTCATTGCCACCTCATAGGCTTTAAACCACTGCTGTATATCATCGTTCTTGTGGTATTCCCGGATGACATCTTTGGGGATGTGAACCTTGGGCTCGGTAGAGGCAGGCAGGGTCGGTCGTTCGGGGAGTCCGAGGTCTTTATTCTGTTTCTGGATCTCCAGTTCTTTGAGATTGCGCTCATGTTCGTACGCTAGTTTCTTTTCCTCTAGCTCTCTCTGTCTTTGCTTCTCTTCTCGCTCCTCTCGGAGCCGTAAGTGTTCCAGAGTTATTTTTTGTTCCGCCAGCTTGAGTTCCCCATCCAAGCGAAGTCGGGCTAGTTCTAACTCGTGGAGTCTGCTTTTTTCTCTTTCTCGGATCTCTTCCAGGGAGAGACCCGCTCTTCTTTCTTCAGTTGGTGCGGGGCTCGTCTCGGTTGTTCGTGTTCGGGGTACGGCCGTACCCGTTTCCGCCCAAGCTTCTAGGGCTCGTTTGAAGTCTTCCTTCGTGCTCAGACCTGTGGTTGGGAGACCAAGTTCTATGCAATATTGCTTCAGTTCTCGGTGGTTGTAGTCTTCCAATTTTTCCATCTGGAATTTCTCCGTTGTTCCGCTCTCTGTTGTCATGGTGGTCGTGTGCCGTGGGTCGAGTGACTTTCTGTACGATTATGCGTAGGTTCGGATCCCGTCGCTGGCCACCAATGTTAGACGGGGACCCTGAGGGTCGGTCGGATACTGAGGGAGAGATCCCCGAGGGGGACCGTCTCCGGCGATCGTACAGACACGTTACCTCCCTCCCCACAAATAGGCACCACACCAGGTCGAGTTCAATACTTTATATAAGGTTCGTAAGGCAAGGATATCAGCGATACAGGATATCTCGGACCCGGGGGATCCTCTCACTTCTAGTCTCTGTAGGGAAAGGGGGTAGCGGGACAGTCTTGGTACCGGGTCGGTACAGGTGGTGGTAAGAGGCGAGCTCACAATCCTCGAGCTGGAGAGTCTACGAGTTGGGCCGCGGCAGCGCCAGCAGGCCAAGATGGTGGTTTCACGAGGCAGAGGGCCGCGGCAGCGCCAGCAGGCCAAGACGATGGGTTCACGAGGCAGAGGGCCGCGGCAGCGCCAGCAGGCCAAGACGATGGGTTCACGAGGCAGAGGGCCGCGGCAGCGCCAGCAGGCCAAGACGATGGGTTCACGAGGCAGAGGGCCGCGGCAGCGCCAGCAGGCCAAGACGATGAGTTCTTCTCGGGTCTCTCGACTCCAGGATACAACTCCCTTCCTGGTCTGGCCCTGCCCCAGTTATAGGTCTGGTCCCCTTTGATGTCCGGACCCTCGCGCCTGGGGGCCGGGAGGTCCGGGATGAGGGAGTCCAGACACCCAGCAGGGGGGTGGAGCCAGCGCCCAGGCGGCCGGGGGTGATCGACACCTGGCGGAGGAGAGCCGTTGACGATTCCTTCTCCCATTGACTCGCCAAGTGGTCACTCTGCCTCCTGGGGGGAGGTTGGTGCCTCGATGTCGGGGCCGGCCGGGCCCAGGGTGAGGGTCGAGTTGAGGCCACGCGGCCTCGTGCTGCAGTGCCCCAAGATGGCGGCTGGGCCGAGGCCGTGGTGTGGATGGTGACCCGGGCCAGCTGGGTCCGGAGCTGGTGTCTTGTGGTGGAGGAATTGCAGTGTACTTCGGGTGGTCGTCGGGGACTCTGGCTGGGGATGCAGGGGGAGCCAGGGTCCAGGTCCCATTGCGGGGAGGGGGGGCAGCCCGACCATGCGGCCTGTCCAACAATTTCTTTTTCAGTTCTTTTATGAGCTTCTTTGCGCCATAACTCGATGGCATCTTTCTGTGACTGTCTGGCTTTCTTTTTCCATAATGCTTCTTCTACTCGCATGATGCACTCGGCATCCCATGTACCCGATACGGGCCATCTATACTTTTCTTCTAACTGTTTGGTATACTCTACCCATAAATCTAGATACAATATGGCACTTATGCCATGTTTCTGATACATGAAATGACCTGGACTGTCCCTGGGCGGGACGGGAACTGCTGCTTCCAGCAGACCCTTTCTAGTTTTTAACTGACGTAACTTGGAAAATATGGGCATGACTGAACTGTAATCTAGACACAATACAATACACAATGAACACGATACTTATACCCCATTCATACCACGACATTAAAATACATGAAAAACATTTAAAAATAACAGTTCGAACAGAATACTACCTGGAAATATTGAGAACAGAACACATAAATTTTCTCGAGAACAGAAACTGACTAGAACAGAAACTAGATGCACTGCTGAAACAGTACGAAACTTACCGGTCTCATAAAGAGACACGTCAGGACCCGTATCCACCGAAGTGGACACTTCGTTTGTGGGACTGTGTACCACCAACCCACAGACCAGAGTCAATTAAATTGACCCTGTCTAGATACCACCCCAGTAACGGTACTCACCGGGCAGCAAGAACGGAAGGCCTCGGACTGGACTGGACTGCTTCGACGACGACGACGAACTTCGGACTTCAGTTACGGGTGGACCTCCGGATACCTCGGACCTTGGACTCTTGGCTTGGGCTCTGGTCGGGACTCGCCGCGTTCCTCCACCGTCTCGTCTGGATGCTGGACCGCCTCCTCCGTCTCCTCCGTGGGCCTGAGGGATACTTGAGCAGAAATATCTGCCACTGCGCAGAAGAGTTCCGTCACGACTGCAGAGGGTCAGGGGGTCGGCGTGGCTTCACCGACGCGTGGGGAAAGGGCAAGTCCCTATTCGGGCGCCATTATGTGGTAAATAAATAAATAATACCCTATTTTTGACTAGACATATATCATAACAGATAGCTCAATAAATAAGAGTCAAGATTCGAGGTAGTAGGAGTTTTTGCAGGTTTAATACAGCATAAGGACAGGAACAGGACAACCTGCATAGGAATAGGATGACAGGGCCCAGCAGCTGCTGGGGCTGGGTCTGGGATGAGCGCGCTGACTTTCAATAACAATACATGAGCATATATACATATCGCAAACACATAGCATTACATTGCAGTAGGCGTAGCAGTGGGTGGAGCAGAAGGCGTGACGCGTAGCAGTCGCGAAAGATAAGGACAAAAGTAGGTGTAACTGGGCGTATACATAGACATGTGATGCAAACGTAAGAGGATATGTCATGAATGGGGCGGAAACCATGGAGGGGGCTACCTAAGGAGCCGGGACCTCTAACCTAGTGGTGCGCGCAAACTGGCAATGACGTATCACTAGGAGAAGCTGGGGGCTATGAACTCTGTGCTAGGAGCAGAGACTGAAGTCTGGAGAGTCGGAGCGACATGTACCTAAACAGTATCTAGTATCTGATGTTTAGAGAACATGTTGATATAAACTATAAGTCAGGAGAGGAAAGGCTAACTTGATTCTGAGACTGGACCATGCATTATTCTACATGTAGTGCGTGATGAAGAATATTAAATGACCATTGAATACAGTATTTCTCTAACGTGGAGACGTGAAGGCTAGACAATGACGGAAACTATTGATGCAGTTCAGTAGCTTAGGAATGCAGAGAAGGAGGACTAAACTGATAGCTGGAATCATAACATAGTCTTGGCAGACTCAGAGACTGAGCCAGGCTGGGCCGGGCACTGCGAGGCAGGAAGTAAGTGAAGGGTCGAGGATACAGGTGGGGGCTGTATCGCTCCTCAGCGAGGCTTTAGGAAACAGGAGCTGAATCTGGTGTCCAGGCCCTTTTGAGGCCTAGAAACGGGGACTTTACAATAGAATAACGTGCACACTGAGAAACGTGGCAACGTAGCTTTACATAGGCCTGATATTCGTAGTATTCACGAGGACTGGAAACTGGCATACTAGAGGTGGACACAACTGTAATTGCGTCATTAATCGAACATGGGGAATGCATATGCATATTTAATCATGCACACATAACATATGACGGATGACACGTAGGGACACAGAACATGGCAAAATTTACTTTTCCACAGTAGCAGTTCATTTCTTATGCTTGAGAAAGAAGACTGTTCAATAAATCCTTTTATTGAAAACGCCAGTCTACCTATGTCTCTGCACCTCTGGTGAAACGAAGCATGCACAAATGACTGAGTAAAATATCTATCTATTGTTTGCATGACTCTGAAGATCAGTTTTATCTTGGGGAAACAAAGTTGTCATGTTTATGCGGTTGTCAGAAACTAAATCCCTTCTTTTGAACTCGAGAAAGTTTCTAGTGACCTCGGAGCTAGCTGGCACTCACAATTAAGTCTAATATATTTCGATAGAGACCTAGTAGACATAAGTCGTACGTCACATCTATAGGATATATTATTCCAATGCGCAGAGTCTATTGGGAATATAGGAACTACACTACATGGCGCCCAACGTTTGGTAAGGCACTAATTTAACGCTAGATACTGGAGTAACTCAGTCGTGCTTTTCACTGAGACCCCTTTATCCTGTAAAATACTCCAATAGACGTCTGGAGTGGGTTAAAGGATAAAATATCCGCCTTACACTGAATAGGACGAAAAATCCTATTTATTAGTTTTTGGTTTTGTTCAACGTTGAAGGATACAGTGCTCCAAAATATTGTGCACCTTATCTTTATTTCCTTGAAACTTTCTCTGCAAAACTTCTTAACAAAATGTCAGATGATGACAATCTCGGGGGAAGTGGAACTGCAGTAAATGCAAACCTGCCAGGTTTTGACACCACAGGTTTCCGACTTAACTGATGCGGATGCTATAAACATCCCGGCAAATGTACGTAAAACCATAGATATAAAGCTTATAGAAAATGGCCTATCAGCAAGAGGTTGTAGGGTAATTTTCGTCATAAAGGCACATGAATATCGGCAGACAGAGGTATTCTATTCATGGATTATCTTTCCACAAGCAAATCCAACAACACATGTGTTCCATTTCTACAAGCTAGAGGAACCTCCAGCTAAATACGTTCCTTTCGAGGACATTGAAATTCCACTAACTTACCAAGAGAATCAGCTCTGGTTTAAAGGCACCCTACAACATCAAATTCACATTACCAGGCTCAGTCCACTAGTTAGACCAGGAGCGACATGGCCGGTACTGGCCAGCTATACACCACATCCTACCATTGAACAAATGACAGGTCCAGAACTGTTGGCTCAGCTAAAACAATTAATTAAAATACATAGACAATTGGTACAATATGTCATGCGGACTCTAACAGTCCAACCTGCTATAAGAATTCCACAGCAAACCCTTCATCAAGGGAACACAAACAAAATCACACCACAGTCTATTCAATCAGTCATCGGTAAATTACCCACAAAAAGGGAACAAATTCCTTTCTGGCCAGCTCAAAAAATTACTCAGATTGAGGCAGTATTTACCGATAGTACACCTCATGAGAAACACAGGATTCTTACAATCTGTTTACCAATGGGGATCGCACCACACCTGGAGGACTGTGACACTTGGGGTACAGTCTTTGCTGCAATCTACACAAAAACACGTGGTGTTCCCTCTATGGCGGTAATACCAGACGTCCTGAAACAGATTCAAAATGAATATGGGGCAGAGCCTGCTTTAAATCTCGGTATGAAGTTACTGAAGGATTTCAAACAGGTCTCAGCTATAATATTAGCGAATATTAAAGGGGAAGCAGCATCAGTGGCAATCCACCAAAAACTAAAAGAACTTGATGTAACTGAGCAACCATATGAACTTGCCAGAATAATAGAAAAATCCTATGAAGAACTAGGAAGAGATAGCTTGGGAGGGAAACCAGTAAAGCCCGAACTAACAGAAAATCCTGAAAAGGTTTTTATTAAAACACTTTCACTACTCCTAAAAAGAAGTGGGAAAATACTAGACAGACACTTCCTAAAGAGAAGTGTTCTCAATCAAGAGGTAGGTCTCCTCAAAAGAAGCCCTCTGAAAAGAGGTATAACTCAGAAACAGGGATAATTTGAGAAAACCTGATAGATATCAAGATACTGATACACGTTCCTCTCGTACCTTGCAGACTTCCTCGCAGAAATCCGAAAGAAGAGGACGATCAGAACAAGGAAGAACGTGTGAAGTCCAAAGACGATCAACACGTTCCGAAAAATAAGAAAACTCACTTTACCAAAAAGAAGGTAGCACTTCTTAAAATCAGACATGCAGAGGATCTTGAGGACACAACTCAAGAACGAGGAGTGGGCCCAGACAATGCTGGACAGCGCAGCAGAGGTTACCATAGCTCGCAAGATCCTAAAGGATCATCTGGAGACAGTGGACCTGAATTAATGCATTCAGGTTGAAACTGCAGATACCAGGGTAAGTGTACCACATAAGTTATATGAAGTAACACTCCGAATAGAGGGGGACATAACTAGGAAAATAAAAGCACTCTTTTGGGAAAAACTAGCTAAGGGTTATGACATTCTTCTGGCTGAAAAAGACTGGCCATCTGAATTTGTCAGGGAGTGCCCACATGGCAAAGAGATCATTATGCCAGCCTTCTCAAATCATATTCCTATTCATAAAAAATACACCTATGCCAGAAAATGGGCTGTGGCCCAGGCACCAGCATTATATAAAAACCATGTGGGATGGGATGAGGATTCTCCTCACCATAAGATCCAGTTAAAAAATCAACCAACTGCTCAGAAGCAGTATCCAGTTAAACAAGAATCTAAAAAGCAGGTCAGGGAGATCCTAGATCAACTTGAATACCAAGGGGTGATTGAAACATGCACCTTGTCCATGAACAATCCTTTGTTTCCTGTCTCCAAACCAGACAATACATATCGTCTAGTTTTGGACTACAGACATTTAAAATCCTGTTGCAAAACCTTTGCAGTACAAAATGCACACAGTGCAGCACTGATGAATAACATTGTGCACAAAAAATACAAAACATTAGATATTTCAAACGGTTTCTTCTGTCAAAACATTGCACCTGAAAACAGGTATTTGACCGCTTTCTCGATAATGGGGACACAAAAACACTTTTGCCGTCTCCCCGAGGGATTCAAGAACAGTCCTGGATTATTTTCAGCATGAGTAACAGAGTTACTACAAACGTACGATGATGAGGCATTATCTTATGTCAATGACATCTATCTTACAGATGATGACTTGGACAGGCACTTGAACAGGCTGAACACCATAATACTTGGTCTCGCCTCTGAAGGGTACAAATTAAATTTTTAAAAAATCAAGAATGGCCCACCTCAACGTCCTATTCTTAGGATACGAACTTTCAAGTGAAGGCAAAAGCCTGGCCGCAAACTTTTTAGAAAAATGTGCGCTGCTCCAACCTCCAAAAACACTGAAAAACTTGCAGTCAGTTCTAGGATTCCTGTATTTTGGAAGAACTTAGATTCTAAACTACGCAGAATGGGTTAAACCTCTCTACGAACTAATCAAACCTGATTTCAAACTTACTAATTGGACTAAAAACACACAGAAATTTTGCGTTCAGAGCAAACAGACATATTAGCAACAACACATTTACAGACACGCGTAAATGAACGCAACCTTGTAATCCGAATCATCCCAGGGAGATGAGGATTCACATACCTAACCTTTAATGAAGGTGAAAAGGTACCAATAGCTTACAAATCACACTTGTACACATAAGCTGAAATAAAATTCACTTCATAGGAAAAAATTCTGACAGCGGTTTAAACTGCAGTGGCAAAAGAGAGAGCCTTCGGGCAGGGAAAACGCATAAAAGTGGTTATGACTGTACCTGCCTTAGAGGCAGTGACAAAGGCAAGCATTCCAAATGCAAAAGTTTTACATTCAAGATGGATACAATGGGTTAATTCTCTTGCTGCTACAGACGTTGAATACGTTTTTGACCCCTACTTGAAGACACAAGAATTTCTCCAATACGAACAAGAATGTGCTCTGCCCACTAAAATTCTGCCTCTAGAACATTACGATGTATAATATATACAGAAGGATCAGCACAGCCCGCAATTGGGGGTAAACAAGCTTATAGTGCTGCGTGCGTGATTGTTAAAGGTCGCTGGCGCGATGGTAAATTCAGACCTATGGTCACAAAAACTCAATCTCTCGGAGACAGTACAGCACAGCGAGCTGAACTACAGGCTTTCAAGATGGCGCTTGAGAATACCGATCGCAAATTACCCACACTCATAGTGTGCGATTCGTACTGAATCCAGTCTTATAAATATCTGCAGAACTGGGTTCAAAATGGTTTCAAAGACGCAAAAGGTGGCACAATCAAGCATAAAATGCTTTGGGAACAAGTAGTTCTTTTGCAGAAAGAACTATAAAAGACTCACGTGATCCATACACTGAGTCATCAGCGTGATGGCGTTCACGTTGAAGGGAATTCATTGGCTGATGAAGCCGCGAAGGCAGCTGTGCAAGCGCTTCGGTAGCTGCAATCACTCATTCAAAAACAAAAATAGACAGCGAAATAACGCAAGCTGTCACTGCTTCAATAAAAGATAGTGGTAAAACATTACCAAAAGGCTTTACACTCAAGTACTCATATATAACTGATGCAAATAATGTTCCATTTGCTTGAATCCCTGGAGTGGGGGATAGAGTGATCCCAAACATGGAACACAGGTTAGGACTAATCTTAGCAGCACATGAAGGGCTCGCCTCTGCACACGCAGGTGTTTCCGCCACAGTGTCATTATTAAAGCAGAGATACTGGTGGCCACGCATGAGGAAAAAAACTGAAACTATGTTTTGGAATGTGAAATCTGCCAGAAAATGAAAGTTTCAACAGTGAAACGCCCGGCGCAGACGCCCCTTCTAATTTCAGATAAACCATTAGCATATGTTTATCTGGACCACTGCGGTCCCTTGCAGAGGGATGGTAACTATAAATACATCATGGTCGCAGTGGATTCATGTTCAAGATTCATTTGGATGTGGCCTCAGCGCTCGGCTGACCCCCGAACTGTTATAAAAGATTTAAGAGTCTTTATCGGCACCTACGCATTCAGCAAGCTACATTCTGACCAGGGTCCTGCTTTTAGCTCTCGGGCTAACAACGAGGCCATGGCCAGCTTGGGCGTCGCATTGTGGTACTCAAGTCCATTCCATCCTGAGGGAAATTCGGTTGTGGAAAGAAAAAATCATGACATAAAGCAATCAATAACAGCTAGGGTATTAGGTTCGGGTGACGGGTGGGTCAAACATCTAATAAGTGTCCAATGTAGTCTTAATAACCTGCCAAGAAATTCTCTGGGTGGAATCAATCCATATGAAATCCTTTTTGGTACTAGAATGATGGTTGAAGACCTCGATCATCATACTTCAGTGGTGGAACAAAAACCCTTTGATATCAAGGATCGTTTGGCTGTTTTACAGGACTTAAATGAAACAAGAAGAAGTCTAAGCAACACCGTACAAAAGCTAACGACCAGTGAAGAAACACCACCTGTCCCATCAAGACCTGTCTGGATTCCAAAGATTGGGGATCTGGTCAGAGAGAAAATAGTGGATAAGAAGGAATTTGGGCCTTCTTACAGAAAACTAGTACCTGTACTAGCAGTCCACGGATCAAGAACAGTGTTACTGCCGCCCCTAGCTGGAAAAAAGGAGAACCGGTCTGCATCAATTGATTTGGTAAAACCACATCATGTGGCTGATGATAAGTAGTAGGCCCAGTGGACTCCAAAGATGTAGCAGGCGACCAAATCTTGCTACTATCCAACAGGTTCAAACTGAAAGACTCATCACCTTTGAAGAATCTGCTGTGAGAAAAGAAGGACCATGCAACAAAGCCATGGAACTTGTGCCTCTTGAAACCCAAATAACAGTTCATCAAGAAACTCCCGTCTATAATGATGTTGCATCTGACTATACTAACATGTCAAGGGAACAAGCAGCTCCAGCGATTCCAAATAATCCGGGCGCGATACCAACTATTGATAGAACTGCCTCTGGCTATTTAATCAACTACGATACCTTTTCTGAGGATCCGAGTGAACCTGAAACAATGCCAAGAAACAAAAATTTCAAGGAACAAGTAAAAGAACTTGGTCACCAGCTTTCAACTACATATCTGACTTCACCATGGGTTGAATTTTGGATTGTGTTAGGTGTACTTGTTCTCCTTCTATGGCTCATTCTTGTTTTACGTTTAGGAAAGCTGATAGATGGAAAATATAGTAAAATGGACACAGCAAGTAAGAACATCAACATGCTCCTGAAGCCACACAAATCATCTCATCGTGAACAACGAGACCTGTCATCAGTGAACATCACAACCGTTCCTCTACCTGGTGGCATAGCTTGGGATAGAACTGATTATGACATTTATGGCCCGGTTGAGCTGTTGAAGATTCCACACCAATTTAAGGTTTCCTAGAGGTATTTTGTTTCACCAAGTACATTTTCGGTTGATTGGGACTTTTAGACTGTTAATAACATGATGGCAGACTTAGAAATGTCGGCAAAATTTGCAAAACATGAATACTTAGAAGGTTCATCAAATTATGAAGAAATGTATTGTTTTAATCATATTGGTCATCATTATTTGCACAAATCTGCAAACCCTAAAAATGTTTTAACTTATAATCAATGGGAACATTGTCCAACACCTCCAAAAGGTAGCTCTAAAACATTTTAACGTTTTAATGGCACAAATCCAGGAAGCTTTTACTTTAAAAATGTTAATAAGACAGACATGAAAAGTATGTTAACAAATACTAAACAAATTTATTCTGCGGCCTTTTATGCTCAATTGTCCACATTAGGCTTTGACTTTTGGAAAGACTACATTGAGACAAAAAACTGTTTGGGGCACAAAAGACTGGCAGAATCAAGGTTTAGAAGCATTATTCAGAGCCTGCATCATCCCAGAACAAATACTGTTCTAATCTAATCCTGGATGGAAAAAATGATTAATCTGGCCCACAGACACGAATAACTGTCAAGACAGATTCCTGAACAAGACACAAGGGGTTACAGTAACTAGGCCAGATCCAAGATATGTCCAGAGACAACATCCAGGGATAATAACTTACAGTATAGCAAAACTGTGCCTTGAATGGCTAAAAAAAATCCACACTCCCAGAAAAAAGCAACACTTAACTTTACTTAAAGATGGCATTGATTTGAGAGAATTCTTACTGGGACCTCGCAAACACGTCATAAACGTTTCATATATGCCGATATTTACGCTGCTTACAATGAAGCATGGAAAGTCATGCAAATGAAAACAGCAGAACGAATACGAGAAATTGATCGTATTCATTTAGAGAAAGCTCTGTCTGTAGTTGACAATGGGTTAACAACTCTGTCATCCAGAATTTATTCTTTGGACAGCATCGTATCCTCTGCCATAGACATAATGGAACAGGACTTGCTAATTTTACAACATGGCCAGTCTCAATTACGTTCTATAGTGCTGCTAGGCTGTATGTTACAAAACCTTTGTTCTGGCTATGTGCCTTGGCGTCTAATCAACACCACGTCATTGTTTACTGTATTTAACCTTACAGATAAATAAATCTCTTTGGCACAGAGGGGAGCAGACTATACGGTGCAGAGCATAGAAAAACTAGAGAGATTACCATTGACCGTTTCTGAGAAACCATCCGTTGAATGGATAATACATGGCACCATCACGATACCAGTGACGATTTTCCAGTTTCAGTATTGCTTAAAACACATACCAGCAGGCCTGTATGAAAGGTTGGGTAACAACTACATAAAGTCGACCTGAGATTTACCATACACACACAAATGTTGGAGTGGGGGAAAGGAGGTATTTCTTAGTGGTAAAAACTGTAAAACAACATTGAGCGGTACACTTCTTTGTCAAGGCATTAATCTACATGGAGCCTGTGATGGTTCTCCAAACAACTTATCATACCACCTGCAGGGTTCCCCGGCAGCAGTGATAGATCCAATTTTTAGTCAGCTATCCAATGGAAGCTACATAATGCTGAATGATCACAGCTGTTGTGGAATGATGGCAGGGACAGTCTATCTCGTTAGTGTGTCAGCCAGGGTCACTTGTATGCAAGTATTGTTTCCGAAAACTAAGACAGACGGGGAGTCTCCACTATGGCCTTCACTGAACATCTCTTCTATATGAATTGATACTTTAAGCAGAATGATAGCCATTCTTTTACAAAAAACTGTGCCACTGACTTTGTCCAGAGAGTCATATGATCTGCAAGTTGCAAGGTCCTCTGCGGAGATACATGCATTATTATCAACAAACTGCCCCATACATTTCGCCGAAATTTTAGGTCGTATCTTAAACATGTCTGATACCAGCGGTATTGTACATGTATTTAAGACGATTTTTTCGGGACTGTTAGCACCCTTTGAAGCAGTCCTGGGCATATTTCCTAACTTCGTGCACTCTGTGTTCGGCGGCCTGCCTCTCATCTTGGGACTCGTAGCAGGGATACTATTTTTGTTCCTTCTGCTTCGTTATGGCAAATTCAGTCACCAGCGATACCCATTTCACCATACAGAATGCTCTTCTGGCAATGCAGTATCGTGAAAGAATAACACAGATCCTTGGCTTGGCTCGTTTGAGAGATCTGAATACCACATGGTTCCTGTCATTCAGACCAATCTGGCAAGATTGCATCTTACCTGTTCTACGATGCCTGCTTTGTGGAGAGGACTGCGTGTTAGATATCTGTCTAACACTTCCATCGGCAAGGCCAACGGATGTTGACGCTTTACTGGGTCCCGTAACGGCTCATGTATTGTGTTGCCCCCAACGGCTACCAATCCTGATAACGGCATTCATTGAGATGTCATCGCCAATTCCAGCTGAAGGTGTGATACGCGGACCAACAGGCATACAGGTACCATCTACTGCGAACATTGCTAATGCGACTGACGCTGACGGCAATGCTTCTCATCTGTGTACGATTGACCTACTTAATGAAGTGGTTCAACTTTCATCTACTGTGGTAGACAATTTCTTTGCCAGTCTAGACAAATTAATGTTTTCTCCTGACACCGAGAATAACTTTTGAAGTTAGCACACAGCGTTCTTTCAACTCTGAAATTCGACCTTCGTTTTTTCAAAACAAAAGCTTCTAACTTTGGAACTCTATTTTTCTAAGATTTGATTTGACTTTTTTCCAAAACACAATGAACTTTGGCACAAAGCAATCTGCTTAAAGTAGAACTATTCTTAGAGAACAAGAATTATTTGAATACTTCCTAGAAACAATATTGACCTAATCCACAAACCAAAATAGTTTATATATTCTGCTATGGGATGGTCTTGACTTTTCTTCTGTAACTATGAGCCATTTCATAAATGTAATTTCATGATTCATTCAGTTAACATTTCCAATATCATATTATAGGCTTACGATGAAATCATTGCTTTTAAATTCGTTCAGTACAAATGCTCATTTTTTGTGTGCAACCATTTCAAATACATTTTATATGTATTTTTGGGTGGGATTGTAAACACATGCTATTGGTTTTAGTGCTTGAACTTAGTTGAACATGATAACGTGGAGTGGGTGTTGTATAGTATTTTAGAACCCTACTGTAATTTTCCCGATTCATGCCCTTATATAGGTATAAATCACCATATCCTTATATAGGCATAGAAATCATAACCATATTTAGACATAGCTCATGCAGTCCAAATACGGCAGGGCTACTTCCACTAGTTCCAAAAATCCACAACAATTTCTTGGAAAACTCGGCTTCAGCAGCTAGGGACTTTCCCTTGCTCGAATACTGACTTGTCCAAGAACTCATGGAGTTTTCAAAGAACTGCGAGTCTTTGATGACGTTCTTATGTCCACCTTTAAGTCAAACTCAGCACCTTCAAGCTATAAATATGCCCACACTTGCCATAGCAAACACACGGTGGTTTGGAGCAGTTTGACTATCTACTTGCCCGACGCATCCTGCTACAGCAAGTGCCGAAGGAAGCCGACCCTCCAGTAGACGCACGGAGGGAGACGCTGTCTTTTCTCCTGCCGAGAAATCCAGCTCAAGTGTTTCCAAGCTACCCTTGTGGGTTGTTGGAAAATCGAGTCCTGAGATTGACCGTCTTCATTCTAAACCAAGTTACAGAGCTGATTAGACCCTCAGACAAATCTTGGATAGATTCTTGGCAAAGAATACTAAATTTATGCTACACCTCACTTACTTCTTCCCTCGTACTAAGCTTAGGTTAGGTACATCGGGGTAGGTGTATTTTAGAAGCACCAGTTGAGTACTTTTTAGCCTCTATTATTCATGTATGTATTTATCTATGGTCTAGGAACTATACAATGCTCTTACAGTATTATTTTATTCTACTCTTTTTACTGTATGCACTATATTCTGCAACCAGTATTATGATTGTAGCATTTCATTTCTTATGCTTGAGAAAGAAGACTGTTCAATAAACCCTTTTATTGAAAACACCAGTATATCTATGTCTCTGCACCTCTGGTGAAACAAAGCATGCACGAATGACTGAGTAAAATATCTATCTATTGTTTCCACGACTCTGAAGATGAGTTTTATCTTGGGGAAACAAAGTTGTCATATGTATGCGGTTTTTAGAAACTAAATCCCTTCTTGTGAACTCAAGAAAGTTTTTAGTGACCTCTGGGCTAGCTGGCACTCACAATTAAGTCTCATATATTTTGATAGAGACCTAGTAGACATAAGTCCTACGTCACATCTATAGGATATATTATTCCAATGCGCAGAGCCTATTGGGAATATAGGAACTACATTATATTACACTACACAAACATGACTGCACTATCCTAAACCCTAAAACATTACCCACAGCATGACCCCCTACACTACAAAAACAGCACTGCACTGCCCTAAACCCTAAAGCACTACCCCCTACACTACACAAACACCAATATACTACCCTAAACCCTAAAACACTACCCAGGCATAATCCCCTACACTACACAAACACCACTGCACTACCCTAAACCCCCTACACTACCCAAACACCATTGCACTCCCTAAACCCTAAAACACTATCCCCAGCATGAACCCCTACACTACCCAAACACCATTGCACTACCCTAAACCCTGAAACACTACCCCGACACTACCCAAACACAACTGCACTACCCTAAACCCTAGAATACTACCCCCAGCATGAACTCCTACACTACCCAAACACCACTGCACTACCCTAAACCCTAAAACACTACCCCCAGCACTACCCCCTAAACTGCACAAACACCACTGCACTACCCTAAACCCTAAAACACTACCCCAGCACAACCCCCTACACTACCCAAACACCACTGCACTACCCTAAACCGTAAATCTACCCCAACATGACCACCTACACTACACAAACAACGCTTCACTACCCTAAACCCTAAAACACTACCCCCAGCACGACTCCATACACTACATAAACACCACTGCACTACACTAAACCCTAAAAACCTACCCCCAGCACGACTCCCTACACTACCCAAACACCACTGCACTACCCTAACCCTAAATCTTCCCCCAGCATGACCTCCCACACTACACAAACAACACTGCACTACCCTAAACCCTAACACACTTTTCCCAGCACAACCCCCTATACTACCCAAACACCACTGCACTACCCTATACCCTAAAACACGACCCCCTACACTACATAACACGATTGCACTACCCTAAACCCTAAAACACTACCCCCATTACAACTACCTACGCTACACAAACACCACTGCACTACCCTAAACACTAAATCACTACCCCAGCACGACTCCCTATACTACCCAAACACCACTGCACTACCCTAAACCGTACATCTACCCCCAGCATGACCCCCTACACTACCCAAACACCACAGCACTACCCTAACCGTAATCTACCCCCAGCATGAACAGCCACACTACACAAGCAACACTGCACTACCCTAAACCCTAAAAACCTACCCCCAGCACGACTCCCTACACTACCCAAACACCACTGCACTACCCTAACCCTAAATCTACCCCCAGCATGACCTCCCACGACTCCCACGACTCCCTACACTACCCAAACACCACTGCACTACCCTAACCCTAAATCTACCCCCAGCATGACCTCCCACACTACACAAACAACACTGCACTACCCTAAACCCTAACACACTTCTCCCAGCACAACCCCCTATACTACCCAAACACCACTGCACTACCCTATACCCTAAAACACGACCCCCTACACTATACAACACGATTGCACTACCCTAAACCCTAAAACACCACCCACAGCATGACCCCCTACACTACACAAACACCACTGCACTACCCTAAACCCCACTGCACTACACAAACACCACTCCACTACTCTAAACCCTAAAACACTACACCCAGCACGACCACCTCACAACACAAACATCACTGAACTACCCTAAACCCTAAATCTACCCCCAGCATGACCCCCTACACTACGCAAACACCATTGCACTACCCTAAACCCTAAACCACTACCCCCTACACTACCCAAACACCACTGCACTACCCTAAACCCTAAAATACTACCCCAGCACGAACCCCTACAGTACCCAAACACCACTGCACTACCCTAAACCCTAAAACACTACCCCCAGCACTACCTCCTACACTACACAAACACCCCTGCTCTACCCTAAACCCTAAAACACTACCCCAGCACAACCCCCTACACTACCCAAACACCACTGCACTACATAAACCCTAAAACACCACCTCCAGCACAACCCCTTACACTACACAAACACCACTGCACTACCCTAAACACTAAAACACTACCCCGGCACAACTCCCTATACTACCCAAACACCACTGCACTACCCTAAACCCTAAATCTACACCCAGCATGACCCCCTACACCACCCAAACACCACAGCACTAACCTAAACCCTAAATCTACCCCCAACATGACCACCTACACTACACAAACAACGCTTCACTACCCTAAACCCTAAAACACTACCCCCAGCACGACTCCATGCACTACATAAACACCACTGCACTACACTAAACCCTAAATCTACCCCCAGCATGACCTCCCACACTACACAAACAACACTGCACTACCCTAAACCCTAAAACACTGCCCCAGCACGACCCCCTACACTACCCAAACACCACTGCACTACCCTAAACCCTAATACATTAACCCCAGCATGACACCCTACACTACCCAAACACCACTGCACAACCCTATACCCTAAAACATGACCCCTTACACTACACAAACACAATTGCACTACCCTAAAGCCTAAAACACTACCCCCAGCATGACCCCCTACACTACACAAACACCACTGCACTACCCTAAACCCCACTACACTATACAAACACCACTGCACTACTCTAAACCCTAAAACACTACCCCCAGCACAACCCCCTCACAACACAAACACCACTGCACTACCCTAAACCCTAAATCTACCCCCAGCATGACCCCCTACACTAACACCACTGCCATACCCTAAACCCTAAAACACTACCCCCAGCATGAACCCTTACACTACCCAAATACCACTGTACTACCCTAAACCCTAAAACACTACCCCTACACTATAAAAACACCACTGCACTACCTTAAACCCTAAAACTCTACCACAGCACTAACCCCTACACTACCCAAGACCACTGCACTACATAAACCCTAAAACACTACCCCCAGCAAAACCCCCTACACTACACAAACACCACTGCACTACCTTAAACCCTAAAACACTACCCCAGCACGACTCCCTATGCTACCCAAACACCACTGCACTACCCTAAACCCTAAATTTACCCCAGCACGACCTCCTACACTACCCAAACACCACTGCACTACCCTAAACCATAAAACACTACCCCCAGCACGAACCCCTACACTGCACAAACACCACTGCACTACCATAAACCCTAAAACACTACCACCAGCACGACTCCCTACACTACTCAAACATCAGAGCACTACACTAAACCCTAAAAACACTAACCCCAGCATGACCCCCTACACTACCCAAACACAACTGCACTACCCTATACCCTAAAACACGACCCCCTAAACCACACAAACACCACTGCACTACCATAAACCGTAAAACACTACCCCCAGCATGACCCCCTACACTACACAAACACCATTGCACCACCCTAAACCCCACTACACTATACAAACACCACTGCACTACTCTAAACCCTAAAACACTACCTCGAGCACGACCCCCTCACAACACAGACACCACTGCACTACCCTAAACCCTAAATCTACCCCAGCACGACCCCCTACACTACCCAAACACCACTGCCATACATTAAACCATAAAACACTAACCCCAGCACGACCCCCTACACTACACAAACACCACTGCACTACCATAAACCCTAAAACACTACCACCAGCATGACCCCTACACTACACAAACACGACTGCACTACCCTAAACCCTAAACCACTACCCGCAGCATGACTCCCTACACTACACAAACACCATTGCACTACCCTAAACCCTAAAACACTACCCCCAGCATGACCACCTATACTACACAAACACCACTGTACCACCCTAAACCCCACTACCCTATACAAACACCACTTAACTACTCTAAACCCTAAAACACTACCCCCAGCACGACCCCCTCACAACACAATTACCACTGCACTACCCTAAACCCTAAATCTACCCCCAGCACGACCCCTTACACTACCTAAACACCACTGCCATACCCTAAACCCTAAAACACCACCCCCAGCATGAACCCTTACACTACCCAAACACCACTGCACTACCCTAAACCCTAAAACACTACCCCCTACACTACACAAACACCACTGCACTACCCTAAACCCTAAAACACTACCCCAGCACTACCCCTACACTACCCAAACACCACTGCACTACATAAACCCTAAAACACTACCCCCATCAAAACCCCCTACACTACCCAAACACCACTGCACTACCCTAAACCCTAAAACACTACCCCCAGCTCAACTCCCTATACTACCCCAAACACCACTGCACTACCCTAAACCCTAAATTTACCCCACCACTACCCCCTACACTACCCAAACACCACTGCACTACCCTACACCATAAAACACTACCCCCAGCACGACCCCCTACACTACACAAACACCAATGCACTACCATAAACCCTAAAACACTACCACCAGCATGACCCCCTACTCTACTCAAACACCATGGCACTACCCTAAAAACTAAATAGAATACCCCCAGCATGACCCCCTACACTACTGCACTACCCTAAACCCTAAAACACTACCCCCACTATGACCCCCCACACTACCCAAACACCCCTGCACTACCCTACACCCTAAAACACTACCCCCAGCACAACCCCTTACACTACCCAAATACCACTGCACTACCCTAAACCCTAGAAAAGAAGCCCCCACCCCATGCCTAATCCCCCTTGCCTCTCACTCCTCATGGTTCCTCTCTCCTCGTGGTTCCTGCTTCACGTCGTCTATGAGGGGCGGTGCACGTCGTTGTGAGGAAACGGAACAGCCTCTGTTTTCTTACAACGACGGGGATCATCTACATGTTTTTTAGAATGCATGGTCATTTACCATACATACCTTTACAACAAAATTTGTTGTAAAGGCATGCGTGGTAAATGAACATGCGTTCTAAAAAAATGCGTAGTAATGACTTCGCGATTGCCAATGCATGCGTGGTAATGCATGTGTTGTAATGGTATGGCGTAGTAAAAAAGTCGTTGTAACGGCTGTTTACGAATCAAAGCTGGCCCCTGTTCTTCAGTGAGACATTTTTTTGATTAATTAGGAGGAAGGAATGTGCTTTTTTTTACAGAAAAGTGCATTCGAAGCTGTTGTATTGTGAAAGTATCCGCGTGGCCTGGTTTCTCTTCCGGTGAGAGAGTGAAAGAGTCTGTTTGGATCTAAAGGAGTTCTGTTGTCTGATGGGGCCGGCGCAACACGTCATCAGAAAACATAGCTAATGGAAAGCATCCTCCTTTAAGTGTGGAGCAGTGCCATGAGACGTCAGCGAGTGTGGGTCTCACCGTGGTATGACCGTACCGCGTGACTCATGTGCTGCCTCTAGGGTACGGGAGGCAGAAGCGGCATCGCAGGTCCTCTTGAACACCGTTGTAGCACTAATTCTACATTTTGGTACTAGGGCATTTTAACTTTGTTGGTCCTGCCAGATACAAAGAGAAGATCCTGTGTTATTTAGTGCCCTCGTTACCTTTTTAGTGGGTTGTGGTGCTTGTCACTTTGCTGTCCCGCCGTTGCATACGATTAGGCACCCCACCTCATGTGCCATCTGCAGGGCCTCTGCCCTCGTATCACTGGTTTTGGTTTCTGGAGTGGCAACATAAACAGTCAGTGCCAAAGGACTAGCCTGAACACTTGGGTGAATATCCCCTGCACCAGTTTTCTATGGAAATTCTTTCCTAGCTCTCCCACATCGACGAGGACGTCATAATAGCACGGCTTCGCTCGCGACACTGTATGACGTAATCGGAGCCATTAGAGGACCTCGTCAGCTTCACCCATTTTTTCCGTGCCACCGAGACAAACAGGCGAACTGAGACATTTTCACATGTGTACATAGTATAATAAATATATATATATATATATATTCACTGAACAAAACATAGGTTTCAGGCACGTTATAGTTAGAAATTAGCATTTAAAAAACCTTAGAAATTCACTGAAAAAAACATAGGTTTCAGGCACGTTATAGTTAGAAATTAGCATTTAAAAAACCTTAGAATTCACTGAAAAAACAATAGGTTTAAGGGGCGTTATAGTTAGTTGGACATTTCACTCGTACAAAACCATAGAAATTCCCCCGATATAGTTAGTTCAGCTAACTATAACTCGCGTGCCTGCAATGCAATGCTGATGACGTCACGTATTACATCACTCATGACATGGTCAGTGACATTGATAGAGCAAGATTTCGCATCGCGACTTGCTCGAGTCAAGAACCTCGAAAATCTATTATAATCTCGTAACTTCAATTGTTTGTTTTACTAATTTTATGTATTTTGAATGTACGTGGGTATCATAGAGATGCTTGCTTATGTGTTCTACTAATACGATTAATTTGTGTCCCTAAAATGGCCGCTGCTTGACTTTCCCCTTCTGCGCATGCGTCAGTCACACTCACGTGACTTCGCGTAGAGATAGTTTTGGAGGGAAAGGGTGCGCATGCGTAATAAGCAATAAGATGGCTGTGCTTTGATAACGTGGTGAAGCTTTGTGCTGCTGCTCTTGTGACCTTGTTCGCTGCACTTACCATTAATGCATAGTATATTTTTATAATGATGAAACTAAAGTACGACATCATGACATGAAGTACATTCATTTATTTTTATGTACTAATTTGTTTTCGCTTACTTTTCATGTATCACGGGAAATGGGGGTCCGAATGGGTCGTGAGCCATTTTGAAGGTCCTTTCTGCGCATGCTCCAGATGCAAGGCCAGAGTCAACCATGGACCGTGGAATACAGCCAGCTGGCAGCCACAGTCAAGAGGCTCCTGAGAACGCTACCTCTGACCCAGGAGGATGGAGCCAGTGTTCCTAGAATGATACAATTGTAATCATTTGAATTGTATTCTGTGCGACTTTCTCATGGGAACCCCAATCTTGCTAGGCGGCACCTTAACATGCAAATTAGGCCTTAGAATAGTCTGTTCTGATTGGTGTGTTAACCAAATCCTACCTTAGGACCAATCGAAATTTGGGGATTCTGACACTTTGCAACATTGGGGGGTGGTACACTGACCCAAAAGAGTATATCTAGCCTAGGTTTAGCTAGAGAAATTGTCCGACTTGTCTGAATAGCTGACCTGTCACTGACCCAACGCACTCAATAGGTGACTTGATACAGAGGTGCTGCGGAGCTCTCTGTCCGAATCTGACCATAGACTAAGGTTTTACTAAACCTTAAGTGCTGGCGGAGCACTTTGCTGAGGAGTTCGCTGACCCAATCGGGGTCCTGACTGATAGCTGCAGAGAGGGTGGAGCGCAGGCGTTGCTTCCGAACTGCGGGTGCTGGTCGTGTCCTGGTGGTCCTGTCCTGATCCGAATCTGGGTTTCCTGTCCTGTCCTGGGGTGTCCATTCTGCACCTGCTGTCCCACTGAGGGTTATCCTTCCTTGAGGGTTTTCCTGTCCTTAACTGACCCGTGGCCAGGGTTGGTTTTCACACCAGTCTAGGTAAATATCGCTCTGAGTTCTTAAAACTGCACCTTTCTATTTTTCTGTCTTTGCTTCAATAAAGACATACCCTTTGCATATGTTAATTTTCCATGTTTTTCTCTGCAAATCATTGCATCTCATTAAAGTCATTTACAGTTTGCATTTCATAGCATGTTCCTGTGTTCCCCTGCCTTTTAGTATAAATCTTTCCATACTGTTTATGAATTAAATAATGTTTTACAAAATATCTCTTAAATACTGAATCGTAGTAATAACGTTAGAATTTTAGCGTGTTGCACTTTTACCTTCCATAGATGTATAGGTTTTCCCTAGTGTCTTTTCTCTTGAAATATGACCTAATGATAAAATCCTAAAACGTGCATAAAATTTCTTAGCATTCAGTACCCTCCCTTGAATTTCATTTCCGTTATTTCTGAATTCCCTCATTATAGGGTTAGATGTTTACCTGTATACTCTTCCTATATGGTTATGTGCTCTTCGTTATTCTGATTATAGATTGCCTCATTACTATGAACTGTATGATTGCAGAATGTGAAATCTAAGATAAATCTTTTAAAAATTCTAGTTGTCCGTGGTCATTTCATGAAATAAAATACAATAAAGTTGGGTTTGTATTTTGCTGCCTTTCCTTTTACAGCTAGCTCCCTGACCCATCGTGGTCATAGGTACCCATAACGGTGGATGGTAAGTTGGGTACACTGGAAATAAATCGAAAGGGAACTCACAATTATTGATAGTAGATTGCGTGGTCATCTGATCAATGTATATGATAAAGTAAAGTATATGGGCCCGAAGCCAGAAGTGGCGAAATTATTGGTCGGGTGACCCGCGATCTCTAGCAGTAATTTTCTGGTAGCATCGAGGATGGTTAGGGAATAGTTAAAGGTTAGGTAGGATTAGTTAGTTTAACTAAGTTGGATGCTGCTAGGTAGGAAGCCTTATCTGCTGCTATAAGAGAATAGGTACTTCAGGTGATCTGATCACTCACTTGGAATGCTTGTTTTGAAAAATTATGAAATGTTTTAAAATTGTTGTTCTTGTTATTATACTGTTATATGTATTAATCCATTCGTACGTAAACCGTTTTTTATGTTGTTAGGAATCCCCGGGGAATTGAATAGCGAGTGGTGAATAGAATCCACTTGCTTTGAGGTCACTGGCCCAAGGAAAGTTGGCGCAGGTTAGGCAGAACTGGAAGCACTAACTAGGGTTTTTTCTGAATGTATGATTGAATAAATGTTAGTGACGAGGTTCATTGGCAAAATTCCTACTGTGGCATAACCTAGTGAGGGTCGCACCGGAAGAGTAGCAGGTTCATCGGAGCTCGAGTGAAAGCAAAGGGGTTCGCTAGGGAAACTTTAGGCTCGGATATATCCCGGAAAGGTGGATGAGTCTAGGGGAGTAACAGGTTCTCCAATGCTAGTGTGAAGGGTAGGCAGAAGAGATCTACTCGTAGTGATTGAAAAGTAAATGGAAGTAGTTTACTTGCAGTAAAACAAATCTTTCCTGTCTAGACACTTGAGCACAGTGGCGAATGTGTATTCGTTGTTAAATAACCAAGCACTAAACACTTTAGAAAGTAAGAAAGTTTCCGTTAGCTTGTAAAGGAGGGAGTCAGTCGCGAAGCGGCTCTGACGTCACTCCGTGCCGCGCTGGGATTGGTAGGCGTAGCGAGCTGGTAGCAGAGCTGAAAAATTGTAAAGGAGGGGCGAGCGCCAGAGCGTGGGAACTGTCTCGCAAAAAGGCCGCGCACCCATTGGTCGAGATTTTTTGAACTCGTGCATTTCATTGGTCGCACGAAAATAAAAGACGCACTCGGATTGGAAGTGGTTTTGTAAACAAAGTCACTTGTAAAAATCGTATGTGGCATTCGTATAGACCGCATACCAGACCTGATCCACGGCATATGGGATTTGCGGACGATCAGTGGAAAGGCGTCAAAAACGACATTATGTACGGAACTAAGAGAAAAGTGTCTCTTGTAAACAAAGTGAAGAATTATTTCAAAAAGGACAAGCCGATTAAAACTAGAGAAGGTGTTGTCATACCACAACCAAACACTCCCGCATCTTTCATGATGTTCGATAAAGGGTACAACACATGTATATGGTTGGAGAATTGGGTGGAATACACAAAAGATGACGGAGTATTGGCTTTTTCGTTAGATGGAACATTTAACAGTAGGATTCTATTCAATCTTAGAACCAGAATGAATGACTTACATCCCAGACCTAGGTTAACGCAGTATGAGGCACTAGAAGAATGGGAAATCGAGGCTTTTGAAAGGGATAAGCCCCGAATGGATAAAGGGTTAACTAAATTTTATCCAAAATTGAAGCAGGAAGCCCGAGCCAAAAAGATGAAACAGTGGAGGCAGAACATGATAGTGGAGGGATTGTTTCCCATGATGCCAGCAGATGATCCTTCTGGGGGAAAGAAACGGTTGGAAAAATCTAAACATTGGGTACCCATCGGAGAGTCAGATGATGAATTATTAGATGACCTATGTACGAGAAGTCCGCCTCCTTATAATGAAGGACATCGACCTTCCAGTGCAGGAGATATTTCCCGAAGACTTCCTCCCCAGGAAGAAGTTAGGTCCGCAAGTGTAGGAGGGGGTTACCATATACCTCCCTATACCGAGAGTCTAGGACCAGTAGATACCAGAAACATATACCCCAGAATGTCAGCTAGTGGAGAGACAGGATATTCCCGTGAAGGAGATTTTTGTTCTCGACCTCCCTATGGAGGCGAGATGAGACCCTCAAGTTCAGGAATGCCGTTATTACAGTCACAGTATGAGGAAGAACGAAGGTCCCTAGGATCAGGAAGTCTGTTCCCAAGACCAAATTATGGTGAAGGACCTAGTGAGACTCACCCCACTGCCCCAAGTTATGCTCCCACACTGACCCCGCAGGTGTTACATGACAAATCCATAGAGAGATTACTGGAAGAGAAGGAGCGGGAGGTTCTAGCAAAACAGAGAGCTGAGATCATTCAGAAAATGTCCCAGTTAAATACCAGTCCTGAAGCATTGACAATCCCAGTAACAATCGGACCCGTGGTTTCATTGTATGGGGATCGGCATGAAAGTCCAAAACCTCCAGTCATTACTCCCGTTATACCACAGCCCAGACCAGAACCCTTAATTGTAGATGAACAGACGAGTGAGTGTGAATCTGAGGTCTCACTGATGGATCTGCCCATTAGAAATACAGGGAAAAGGATGCAGAAAAGACATAATCCTTTCAATACGAGGGAGATTCAAATGGAATCGACTTCGGGTACTAGAAGTGTCACTTTGGTCACACCTGAGGAAATCGAAAGATGGAGTCAAGAATTAGAGAAACAAACTTCGCAAACAAAACCTTTAGACCTCTACAAACTGAGAGTAGAAATCGAAGAATTAATGGCGGGAAATGTAGGATTAGACAGATTAAATACCTACTCTGAAGAAGAGCTGTTGTTTATGTGCAAAAGTCTTACCCGCAATGTCCGAGTACTTCATGAAAAATTGACAGATACTGCTGCTAGTATGGGAATAGACATTTCTAAATCGAAACCCTTGCAGAAACCATACCGAGCAGAATTTTCAGACAAAGATTTGGAAAACCTGAATATATCAGGGAAAAAGGCACAGGTCAAAGAACTATTGACAGTGTTGCAGAAATGGGGAGACGTAGAAAAATGGAAAGCCAGATGGGCTAGGAAAAAAGATGAGGCCAGGTCTAGGCAGGTAACTCCTGAATTTGTCCTAAAGGAGGTAGACAAACCAGAACAGTTATGCCCTATGCGGGAAGTGCCCGGAGGAAAATATGTACATGTTTCATGGTCCCGACAGGATATTGTGTCCTTTACCAATGACTTCCCGAAATTGCGAGAAAAGCCAGTCGATTGGTACCGGCAGGTAGAAAGATTCGTAAAAGTGCAAAAGTGCTTGTGGAAGGACCTGGATGGGTTCTTCGACACAGTGGTCCCTGTAGATATGTGGACTGAGTGTAAGATAGCCATAGCCTGGCCTAGTGAGGAATACCCGAGAGATGACAAAACAGGGGAACCATCGAAGGAAGTGATGAGGAAGTATGAACAAGTAATTCAACATTTGAAAATAAAAGTGCCTGCAAAGGAAACTGATTGGACCAAGATAGAGAGAACTACGCAAGAAAGAGATGAGACAGTGCACTCCTTTTATGAAAGGCTGTTGCAGGTATTTAAAACATACAGTGGTATAGATAACATCGAGATGAAGGACATGACCCATTTCATTTACAGGTTTGTAAACGGTTTAAGACCCGAAATTTGTCAGTGGATAAAGGTTAATAAGATCTGTTGGCATACCAAAAAGATAGATGAGGTCCTACGGTACGCAAAGTACTGTGAGGACGAAATGGCAGAAAAGAAAAAGGCCTTGAAGGAGAAGGTGATGTGGGCTCAAGTAAAGCTCGCAGAACAGCAAGAAAAGCAATTGAGTAAGTTAAACAAAACTACTCAGAACCAAGGCCCTGGGGCTGGGGGTGGAGGAAAACCTAGGCCTAAAATGAGTAGAGAAGAAGCGAAAAAGAAATTTCCCTGCCACCAGTTGTTGAAAATGGCAATGTATGTGTACATAAGCGGCGTTCATTTGTGTTCACTGTACCCCTTGTTGTAAGCAGAACGAATAATTACGAAACACTGACTGTGTTATCCCGCCAGCATAAGACCCATGCACACATGTACACGACAGCTATTTTAGGCACCATGGCCACTCTGACCGTTTGCTAAACCCCCGACACCCCTCCCCGCGCGCACTGCTCATGCAACGGCCACAAGACCCTCTCCCTCTGCGTGACCCTGCTCTAGAAGTAGCACTCCTGCTTGACCCACACCCCCCCATTTCCTCCCAGGAACACCCTTCCCCTCAGCTGACAACCCCCCCCGGCTGCACTTGACCTCTCGACCCGGTCCCAAGTCCTAAGACCAAGCCTCGTGGATATACATCCCCCTTTTTCCCTGCCCAGCATAACAAAACCGTGATACACCAACCGAAGTGTCCGACCTTATCACCTGACCAACCTTTGACCTGATCATCCCCTCCTGCCCTCGTGCCCTGTAGGAATGTCCAGCTGAGAGGTCACAATCTCTTGTTACATTCAGGAGGGGAGGATGACATCTGAGCGACTGGTATGGGAATAGGCCTGAAGCTGGGATTCCAAGCATGCCTTTTCCCACTTCAAAGCGTCTTTATTGTAATAAGGAATGTTTGTGCATCATAAACATGTGTATAAAAGACGAAGCCTCAGAGAACTTGTTAGAGCACCTCCTGAAGACACTATGCGAGTGTCCAAAATGACAGGCTCTCCTCATGAGAAATAAAACTCTATTCTTGTCTTCCTGCTTCCAGCGCCCGTCTCTTTATTTGGTAATTGTTCAAGATGGGAACTAAGAGGCGTCCTGCGCCAGCAGCCTGGGCATCAGGTGTGTTATGGGCTGACTTTTCCTCACAGTGCGGAGAAATTGGACATTGGCGAGACGAGTGTCCGTATTTACAAGGTGATAATGCCCAAACACCTGATTTAATTCCACAGACGCAGAATGAAAAGCAAAGAAAGACCCAGCAGCAGGTAAAAACGATTCAAGTGCCTCGAGCGCCAAAGCCTATTTTTAAAGGGAAGTCACCACAGGGTGATGATGTAGAAATCTGGGGAGGCAATGAAGACAGAAATACAGCAACTTCGCAGTATTTGTTGAACGACACTTTTTTCTGTGATGACCAGTACTGACGGGGCCTGAGAGGGGAGGACGAGGAGTGCGTACTTGGCGCCTCTTTGCCGGTAGACCAGTCAGGGCCATACATTGAAGGAAAGGTTGATGGAAATGATGTCACCTTTCTATTGGACACTGGTGCTACCCGTTCTACTGTGAGAACAGTGGACGTTCCAAACCTACCCCTCTCGGGAGAAGCAATCCAAGTAGTAGGAGTATCTAATCAATTGATTAGTACACCTGTTACCGAACCCATGGAAATCTCAATTGGAAACTTTAAACAAATGCACAGATTTGTTGTCTGTGATACCAGTCCGGTAAATTTACTGGGACGTGATTTGCTGTGCAAAATGAATTGTACCATCTTTTGCACACCAAAGGGCGTCGAAATTCAAACCCCAGATGAAGACGGTATCTACAAGCTAATGTTAATTAGACCTGACTCAGAAATAAAATGACTGACTATACAGGACTTACCTGAAGAACTCCAGCAGACAGTGAAACAAGAAGTGTGGGACTTTACAGGAAAGGATGTGGGATTAATGAAAAACATAGACCCCATACAAATAGCCATGAAGGAAAATACAGTATACCCCAATACCAAGCCTTACAGAATGAGTGCAGAAGTAAGAGCAGGTGTTGCCATTGAAATACAGAAATTGCTAGAAGCAAACATCATACAGGAAGTAATGAGTAGCCCGTGCAACTCTCCCATTATGGGCATCAAAAAGCCTAACGGCAAGTACAGAGTAGTGCAGGACCTGAGAAAGGTAAACAAGATAGTGGTCCCTTGCTGCCCTATTGTCCCGAATCCAGCAGTGATTCTGTATCAGATCCCCTGGGATGCTGAATGGTTCACTGTGATAGACCTATGTCATGCTTTCTTTTCGATCCCATTGCATCCAGATAGCAAATTTCTTTTCTCATTTGCTTTCAACAGTAACGTGTATGTCTGGAACAGGGTCCCCCAGGGGTACACAGAAAGCCCCTCTATCTTTAATCAGATCTTGAAAAAATGCCTTAAAACTTTAGTCTTACCTGGAAAATCTGTTTTGGTACAGTACATAGACGACCTATTGGTGGCGTCTAAAAGCCATAGGGATTGCGTGGTTGACACTAAGCATGGGCGGATTTTGCGGATTGGCAATCCGCGAACTTGCGTATTTACGGATTCGCAATCCGCGAAGATCCGCGAACTCTAGCGGACTTGCGGATTTTTCCGTTTTTTGTGTTGGCGCGTGTTCGCGCCGATTTTGGGACAAGTTCGCAATTGCGAACTTACTTTTCGGCTTGCAACGGCCGCGACTATGTTGTTTCTACGTCTGGTTTATCATCACAGGTTCACAGCACCCTCTGTTTCACCACTGCCACCCTCTGGGACACCCATGCCACCCTCTAGTACATCCTCACAGGCACCTATTAGGTTTATTTATTACTGTAGATTATGGTGGTTGAAAAAAGCTAGCACACCTGCCCTTCTTCAACTGCCATCAATTAATTTGTGTTTCATTAATGTGTCAGTAATTTTGAAAGTTCCAGTCTGGCTGGCACCTGCTTCCTTCCTTATCTGTAATTTGCTTTTTGTTGCAGTGAAATTTTTTTTTTACAGGACCTTTATGGTGCTATTCTATGAGCCTGCTGTTTGGGTCATAGCAGGGTCATAGAATTGTTGCAAACTCTGGAGGGGCCCATCAGGAAGCACTACCTTGAATGTTACTAATGTTAAGTTTGAACTTTTGCACCTGCTCATTGCTTTCATTTTAGCTAAAATCGTTTTTTTTGCAATTTCGCGCGTTATTTGGGGCGCGAATCCGTGCGAGATCGATTTCGGAAGCCGCGAATACGTGCGAATACAAAATTGTTTTTGTTGCGACGTGTATGTTCGCGTGATCTTGCGCGTGTTCGCGAGGCGCTTCTAGCTATTCGTTTGCCAAGTTACCCTATCGGTCGTACACGGGCGCGGCCATCTTGTTGGCGTGACGTAATTCCGTTTCCGCCCGCTATGTGTAATCTCGCAAAGTGTGCTGCTCGCGAGTACAAGTTCGCGCGTACTCGCAAGGAAAATCTCGCGCGAACTTACCCACGCGGTCGTGAACGGGCGCGGCCATCTTGTTTCTCATTCATTGCTATGGTTCTGGGCATGCTTTCTCTATCCTCTCTCAATCTCTGCCATCCTTTGCTTGTTTGAAGTTTTTTTGATCTAATTTTACTTATTATCTAACCCTCTATTTTTCTAGCTCTATATTTTTGTGTTTTCTGCAGCTTTTAGTTACTTTTAAACTACTTTTTTAAACTCTTTTATTTTCTTCTTCACTATTCTATTTCTTCTTTATCATTTAAGTTTATTTCTGCCCAGACCATGGTAAAGGGAGCCGGGAAGCACCCTGAGAAGGGGAAGGGTCCCGCACCCCGTGCCCGGCTCCCGTGCGGGCGTTTAAGGGGGGAGCAAGTGGTCCCGAGGGAGATCTTTAGCGCGGAGGAAGTGGCGGCACTGATCTTCCATGTCCAGCGCCGCCTCCCCAAGACGATCCTGGGAGGCGGCAAGATCGCGACCGGCTATGGCATCCGGGAGCGCCGCCAGCGGTGGGAGAAGGTGTGCCGGGCCATGTACAAGATCTCTGGGGTCCGGCGCACATATAACCAGGCCACCCACCGCTGGACCGATGTCATGGACCGGGAGCGGGACTTGCTGGACGCGCTCGGCGTAGAGGTCCCCGGGCTTGGTGAGTAGTAGTAGTAGTACATTTACTACTCTGTTTTATCCTGCTCTGTTATTTGCAAATCTTTGTTCTTTACCAAGAGCAATAATGCTGCCGATTACATTGAGGTAAATTATATTTCAAAATCTTCTATGCATTTCATTTTCAGGTGCACTGCTCTCCTTCTCAGTAGCCTTGCTTGCTACTATGCTTCTTTGTTTTGTATGTTGTGTTCAGAAGCATTTCATTGGCCTGAGAAATTATGTATCAGTGTACTGTAAAGAAAAGAACTGCGTAATGCTAGACAGTAAGGGTCATATTTTCAATTACCGGCGCATCCCTGCAAAGTAGCAGGGATGCGGCAGTAATTGTGTGCCATGCCACCACCACCCATTGGCCCAAAACGTCACAGAAGCCTTACGCATCTGTGCCGTAAAGGCAGCGCATTGCTGGAGTTGCGTGCCAACGATGGCGCAGCTCCAGCAATGCTCTGGGGTACCCTATCTCCCCAATGCTGCATCAAGCCGTACGTCGGCTTCAAGCGCGCAGGGTTTGAGTCATGCATCATTGTCATAAAAATGACTGATTGACATCTTGTAGATTTCCCTCAGCCACTTTTAGGATTCGTTCCTGCGCAGGTACGCCCTCCCTTGCGCCGGAACGCCCCCTGATGGCGCAGGGCTTTACAACGTGATGCATCGCCCATATGCCCATATGTGTTTTTTTTTTTAATATATACGCCGCACCAACACCATGGCGAGTCTTTTGTTCTGCCGCTGCGTCAGAAAAGGCACGCAACAATGGAGGAAAATCAGCCGCAACTTCCGCAAGGGACTTATAAATCAGCCCCAACAGACTGAAGTCCAGTGTCCTTCCTTTAGACAGTCACATGGCTATCAGAAGAAATAGTGGCGGTGGTGGCGGGTGGATTGATAGTTTGAGTATTCACTGATCTGCAAGCAGGATGGACTTTGTCTGTCACGTGTTGTGCACTACTGCCTGCAGTGCCAGGCCTAGGCAAACCTCTTTAGTAGTCTGTTTATTGAGTTACATAGGAACTTTCTAAGTCAACGTTCCGCAAATCAGGCAATACGAATAACGTAGTATACCACATGAGATAGATCCCGTGGAATAGTTGTCTATCTATTTGCTATTTTTCCAAAATATGTTGTTATTGTTCTTTTGAAATGTTTGATTTGGTTGAAAAATCTCATCCATGTTTTATGGTTTTTCTTTCTTTCATGTTGTACATCAGCTCCCCCCAAGGGCAAGAGGGCACAGGAGGAGGGTGCTGAGGATGCAGGCCAGGATCGGGCAGGCGAGGGCTCCTTTGCTGGCCCCAGTAAGTTTACATTTTACTAAACAGTACCTATTTTTTCCTAGCGTTCCTCATTCGATTTTTTCTAAATCGTCTTTGATCTTCTTGTAGACTGGATATAAATTCTTATCCTGCCTCGAATATGATGACTCCCTGTGGTATTACTAGACTATTCTTATTAGTCTGTCTGTGTAGCTAACTAAGATTGGACATTTGGCAATTCCATTGGACTCCCATTATATTCAGCAATACCTCTATGCACTGTCTCCTTACTGACTAGATAGTGTGGCAGAGTCATTCAGCTCCCGAAGTCACCGATTATAGATCCCCAATGATCTCTAGATTATCGTACGCAGGACAAGAGAGTAGTACGGAGTCACAGCACAGTCAAGAAGTGTCAGAGGCACTCATGCTTGCAAAAATTCCAAAACCTTTAGCTCATCCACTCTAGTCTAGAGGAACAAAAACCACAGAGTCTATTTAAGTGTAAAAGCTTTATTAAAAGTAAACACATTTATTGAAATCTACTTTGTCATAAAACTATTTAACTGTAAACGGAAAAGTGGTTAGTGCTGACGATTAATTGGACACATTTCTTGTGGTCGAGCCGAACTCTCACCTACTTTGAACTTGATCCTGGTCGTGTTCTTAGGACTCAGGAGTCAAGCTTCTGTCTGTTAGGAGAAAAAGTGGTGCGTGTTAAAAATCAAAAGCAAGCATTCATCAGTTGTGCATAAAAGTGCAGCAAGACAACAGCCTTCCCTGGAAAATGGGACATTTTTACTATGGAGTAGACAGTCACAAATTATTACATTGTATTCTGTTTTTTTAACATTTCTCCTAGACCAAATATTATATAGTAGTGAGTGGTGTATTCTAACTTTCTTAAATGTACTTTGTAGGTGTAACATCTGGTGACGGGGCCAGCGCGGAGGTGGCTGATGTATTGGACTTGGACTCGGAGGCCTCTGGGGAGGATGCGGCGGTAGAAGAGCTGGTGGCCGTTCCTGTGGGGGATCAAACGGTGGTGGCGGAAACAGGTAAGCTATATATTCCTTACTTATTGAGATTGAAGACTGCATAGTGTGCTTTCTGCACGGGTGTATTACAATTACAAATCAACCAGGTAGTAGCCTCCTCGAAATGTACTTCGACTTAGCTGTGAAGTTTTTGGTGAGAAGAATCCCAATAAGTTCTTAGACGAACGTGATGGATGGGATGAACGAAAAGCGAAAGAAGGGTGTAAGTAAGTGGGACGCGAACTTGTATGATGGCTGGCAAAGAAGAACGATATGTGTTTGCTTGGACCCAGAGGTGGCTGGGAAGGAAAGAATATGGTATGGTGCATGGCTGGGTCAATGATGAAGCAAGGATGGGTGGAAGGACAGCAGCCTGGGTGGGTGAAACAGAAACTGTATGTGTGCGTATACTTTGAATGAATGGATGCCTGGAGCATGGTATTCTCTGACTCTTACATAGCAAATGTGTATCTAGAGAGAGTAGATGGTCGCCAGGTGAAGTAAGTGTTACCTTGAAGAGCATGTACCACCGCACCCGCACGTCCGTCCCAGTGCAGGGAAGGCAAGGAAAAGAAATTGTAAATGTGTCCAATACTACCATGAATAGTAGCAGTACTTTGTATTGCGTTTGCATTCACAGCATATATCTGGTTATTACGGTGGACACTCCGTACCTCTCTTAATAACTTTAGTTTACTTGTAGTACGTCATTCATGTGTGGGTGTATCACTGTGTTCACTCAATATTAAGCAAAGCACCTAAAGTCATCTCATCTGTCATTAAATACGTCCCATGTGAAGTGATAGATAATCAAATTAGTTAGCTTCTTCAGTTTCCTTTTCTAGTACTCATTTGCACTGTAGGGTGAAAGGTAAATTAATTAAGCAGTAGCCCTTGTAACAGAGTATTCTCAGTGCCACCCGTAATAGAAAAGTAATAGCTTCACCACCTGCATGTACTGGACCGGTACAGTAACGCAAGTCTGTCTCCATCATCATGGTGTGCAACTTTTTTTCCCGGGTGCAACTTCACTGTGCTGTGTCCATGTCATTCTGCCGGCTTGCATAAGATAACGTACCCATTTCCCTAAACAAGAGAGAAGAAGAAGAATAAGACTGGTGTACTGTCATAGTCGACTGTAATGGAAGTCCATAGTGGTCGTAGAATTAGTTCATTAAACTACCACTACTGTTAGAGCAAGGATGCAGAAGTGGGAGGGTTACATAGATACTGTCCTCAATAGTTATGTACTGTGCTTTCAATTTGCTACTTGTACTCTGTGACCCAACTTTCGGCTCAATCACTTTGTGTTATTAATAAGGAGCATTGGTTACAGACTATGTCTTTCTTTCTTCATATAGTTGCTCCTTCCAAATCAACAACAAGGAGGGAGCAGGCTAGATTGGCCCGGCAACGGAGGCTGGAGGCCACAGTCGCCGAGTATCGGCGGCTGGTGGCCCTGGAGGAGGAGGAGGACACGCAGTCGAGCGGGGCAACATCTTCGACTGCATCCTCCTCCGTGACTAAACCAGCGGGACCGAGCCGGGCTAAGAAAGCCGACCGCCACCGCCAAGCACCCGAAACACCAGCTGCCCCCCACAGGAGCTGCAAGGAACGCCAACACCGCCTACGAGTCCGCATGTCCAACCTGGAGCAGGAGGTCCTGAGGTATAAGACCTTGGTTAAGGGCCTCCGCTCCGAGCTTGCCACCCTCCGCAAGGAGTATGATGCCCATGCCGCATCATGCACCAGCACCAGCACCCTCCAGTAGTGGAGTGTCCCTTGCCCTTTTTTTATAGACTTTTGGGGGTTGGGATTTGGGAGTTGGGATCGTTTTGGGACGTTTCAGAGACAATCGTTGGGGTTAGGGTGGGTGAGGGAGATTATTTTGTTAGGGATAAATAAATATATTTTTCAACTACTTTATCTGACCATACCTGTTTTTTACTGCTTTTCAGTCTGGTGGGTGGGGGGCGGGGGTGTAACAGTAACTTTGTTTTCCTGAACAGTCGTAGGACTTTAGTAGTACAACCGTCAAACTCTTGTCTACTCCGAAATAATACTCCATTATACTACCTCCCACCAAACGCTTATCTTACCTGTAATTTGTGTTAGAAATTAGGGCTAGGCCCAGGGCTGGCTCCAGGTGAAATGGGGATTAACGTTGTCATTCCTGGGCGGGTGACATTTCCTCATTGCGGTGTTACTAGTGGTGTGACACAGTGGCAGTTGCATGCCTATGGAAAAAAAGAAAACGAAACCTTGTTTGTACTCCTTACTGTAGCATTACAACGGTTACGGTACGATCGAGAAAATAGCAGGTGACAGTACACTAGAACAGTGCCATAATGTAGCCTAACAAATGGTAAAGTATTGCAAGTATAACTAGTACTTGCGTTGAATTTATTTGACATTGGCTACTACTACTAGAAGATATAGTACTGAAGCTGAGTAAGTCTAGAAGATATCCTCGTATTCCTTCACCAGCCTGTTGCTGCTATCACCTTATCCTCCCCAGCAAGTGTGTGGAATTATTGATGTCATTTTAGTCAGACATCAAGCAAAACAACACAGCCCGGGGGAAGAGGGTTAGGGTTTGTAAAATGGATGGGAATGGGGGTTTCTTTTTGGGTAGGTTTTGTTGAGAGAAGAAAAAAAAAGCAGAGCATGGACAAACAATAATTGAAGATACAGAGTTTACAGACAATCTTTGGTTACAAAGTAAAGGTAAGCACATGCAGTCACACTCATAGAATAAAAGACAACGATGGATACTGTATCTGTATTGCGTATGTTGTTGGAGTTGTCCTGTTGAAATTGGTAAGTAAGTTGCATGCAGCAAACAATTCCTCTTATTGGCGGCACTCCTCCATTCCAGCTGACGCTTCGTCCATCAATGTGGTGGTGACCACTGACAGAAGAGACACCCTGTCCACTGCCTGCCTGGCGGATGTTGACTGAAACCCGGCCTGTAATTATTGAACGGAAAACAGGAAGTGCTATTACAATACCACTGATAAATAAATAAAAGGTATGTACGCTGTGTGGTTCAAAAAGTCACACTTTGATTTCCCTAATAGACAGTACAATATTTTTGAAATTGCGTGCTCTGTCTGAGTCACCTTTTTAAGGATC
Organism: Lissotriton helveticus; assembly: GCF_964261635.1. Taxonomy (NCBI): domain Eukaryota; kingdom Metazoa; phylum Chordata; class Amphibia; order Caudata; family Salamandridae; genus Lissotriton; species Lissotriton helveticus. The sequence continues at coordinate 1,618,379,137 of NC_136057.1, forward strand.
AATAAGTATGGCCAAAATATTATAGCGGATCTTTCCCCTCAAGGTGGCTGTACTACTGTGTTTTAGAACAAAATTTGACCTTCCCAGCAATGCTCCCACCAAGACCCTTACTAAAGCCAGTCGCAAAAATGTAGAAGAACCCAATCATATCTCCAAAAACGATGCCTAGCAGAAAAATGGTTACAAAACGTACTTTGAAAGTAACAGTAGACCCAAATACAGACCGTGGATTGTATTCAAACCACTTGCCTGCAAGCAAAAGTATCCATAGCCAGCATCGCTCCAACAGTGCTCTACAACAACAGAACCGCGTTGCAATAGAACCCCCCTAAACACATGCAATCCTGCTGCTAGGGCTAACCCTAACGAACCCTAACTTACAAAGTGCCAAAACTGGTGTTTCCTTATGGATTTTGTCCAACTAACTTCTAGCCGGTATTAGACCTTCCCAGGAATGCCCCAGGCAAGACCCGCCAACCCACCCGCAAAAAAACACCCGACACAACACCACCAAACAGCGAAAAAGCTAAATCTCATACTTACAATGTCTCTCGGCCTTCGGTCCAAACGCGGCGCTGTGCAGCTAGGTCGTCATCATCATCATCAATCATCATAACTCCTGTTTTCCACCACGGATTTCCTGAAAAGCAAATGCAATCAAGATTAGACTGTCGCAGCAGTGCTTCGACAGAGACCCCGGCCGCAACCCACCCACGAACAGCAGGAAGCCCCCCAAAACGCTACATTGAGCAAGATGTCTGAAGAAATGGCAAAAAAAAGGCTGTTCCTTATGGATTTTGTCCAAAACACTTGTATCCGGTATTAGACCTTCCCAGGAATGCCCCAGGCAAGACCCGCCGGCGCCAACCCACCCGCAAAAAAACACGCGACACAACACCACCAAACAGCGAAAAAGCTAAATCTCATACTTACAATGTCTCTCGGCCTTCGGTCCAAACGCGGCGCTGTGCAGCTAGGTCGTCATCATCATCATCAATCATCATAACTCCTGTTTTCCACCACGGATTTCCTGAAAAGCAAATGCAATCAAGATTAGACTGTCGCAGCAGTGCTTCGACAGAGACCCCGGCCGCAACCCACCCACGAACAGCAGGAAGCCCCCCAAAACGCTACATTGAGCAAGATGTCTGAAGAAATGGCAAAAAAAAGGCTGTTCCTTATGGATTTTGTCCAAAACACTTGTATCCGGTATTAGACCTTCCCAGGAATGCCCCAGGCAAGACCCGCCGGCGCCAACCCACCCGCAAAAAAACACGCGACACAACACCACCAAACAGCGAAAAAGCTAAATCTCATACTTACAATGTCTCTCGGCCTTCGGTCCAAACGCGGCGCTGTGCAGCTAGGTCGTCATCATCATCAATCATCATAACTCCTGTTTTCCACCACGGATTTCCTGAAAAGCAAATGCAATCAAGATTAGACTGTCGCAGCAGTGCTTCGACAGAGACCCCGGCCGCAACCCACCCACGAACAGCAGGAAGCCCCCCAAAACGCTACATTGAGCAAGATGTCTGAAGAAATGGCAAAAAAAAGGCTGTTCCTTATGGATTTTGTCCAAAACACTTGTATCCGGTATTAGACCTTCCCAGGAATGCCCCAGGCAAGACCCGCCGGCGCCAACCCACCCGCAAAAAAACACCCGACAACACCCCCAAACAGCGAAAAAGCTAAATCTCATACTTACAATATCTCTCGGCCTTCGGTCCAAAGTAACGCGCTGTGCAGCTAGGTCATCATCAATCATCATAACTCCTGTTTTCCACCACGGATTTCCTGAAAAGCAAATGCAATCAAGATTAGACTGTCGCAGCAGTGCTTCGACAGACACCAAAAATTACACACAAACCCCCGGAACCCCGCCAAAGAGCACCTCAAAGGCAAGCAAGTCAGCAAAAACGGCAAGAAATTTCCACCTCATATTTGGTCCAAAACACTTTTGTCCATTATTAGAGCTTCACAGCAATGGGCCCAAAACCGTCAACTCACCCGCAAAGAAGTACAACACCCCCACAAGTGCTGAGTCTTTCTTCATTGTGCGTAATCCAGCACTCTGCTTGGAGGGAAATCGCAGTCTGGAGGAGGAGGATAGAGGAGCATGTTCTTCAGAACTTGTGAACCTGAGGAATGTAGACTGCGGCACCTTCAAATCAATAAGCAAACAAGTGAAGACAGTTCTGATGATGGTCTTGTTTTTGGGATTAGGTGATTAAAGTTTGAATTAAATTAACTGTGCAAAACAAAGAAAGAGAGACACAAAGCACACAGGAATAAAAGTGAATAAGGACGAAAAAGAAAGTTCTTGATTGATTGTCTCATTTTCAGGGCTCGGTGTCAGGGAATAAGAACAAGATTTCGTCATCATACTCTGCGAATTCAGGCTGGATGAGGTCAGTGGCACCGAACAGAGAAAAAATCCCCTCATCTACGTTGCTGTCCTCATCGTCTTCATGTGGCGTGCTTTCTCGCACTTTGTAATCTGGTGGTATGAGGTGCTGATTCATCTTGATCATTGTCAGCCGCTCCACATTTTTGGGCGATAGGCGGCTCCGTTTGGCAGTTACAATGCCACCAGCAGCACTGAAAACACGTTCAGAAGACACACTTGCGAGTGGGCAAGACAAATAGTTTATAGCCAGGTTGTAGAGCTGTGGCCACAATTGTTTTTTGCCATGCCAATACTGCAATGGCTCCTCATTAAGAAAGACCACTGTTGAGTCATTCAGATAGTCCTGCACCATCGACTCAAGGTCATCAACTGTTCCTCCACTTTGCTTACTTTTTGCTGTGCCTGTGACATTTTTTAGAGAACCATACCCCATCAAACTTAGCCAATCCTCCTCCCCAGCCACTGTTAGTGTTGTCATTGTGTGTGGTGCAGATGATCCAGTTGCCGGTGTCTTTAACGGCTGAGAGGTCACTTGTGCCCCAGCCACAGGTGCAGAAGTGGATTCTTGTGACTGCGGATGGCCTGCTGATGCTGATGCTGATGTACTGGCTTCTCCTTCAATAACCTGCCGTTCTTTTTCAAACCTCTTGGCTGACCAGGCTAACCAATGTTTGTACTTTTGAACATCTGCATCAGCGAAAGGAAAGAATGCGTTGTCTGCCAGCGCCTTTTTGTAGCGTGGATCCAGAATAGTAGCACAAATGTAATGCTGATCTGAGTTGATGTTTTTAAGACGTTCATCACCACGTAGGCGATGTAATAATTTCTCAGACAAAATGAAATGGTTTTTTTTTTTTTCATCTTTTTCAAACTCAGAAGAAACCGCCATCAGTTGGTGCTCCAGTATGCACAACAATGGGATAGCTTTTCCCAAATTACAGTCCTCCTGGCTGACTGCACGCGTGAAGAACTCAAAAGGACGAAGCATGTCTGTCAGGCTTTTAACTATGGCCCATTGCGCCTTACTCATCCGCAGGTCCTCCTTCTGAGATGTAGCCTCTGTCAAGAAATAGTGATCGAGTACCGTATACTGCTCATGCAGACGCTCAAGCATGTAGAAGGTTGAGTTCCAACGTGTTGCCACCTCCTGGATGAGTGCTTTCACTGGCATTCCACGTTGAAGTAGCAGTCTCCGCAGATGCTTCCGGGCCTTAAAAGAATGGCTGAAATGGTTGCACATTTTGCGGCAGGTGGCCATTACCTCGAACGCTGGACTCTCTTTATCACTCAAGAATTTTTGAACTACCAGGTTGATACAGTGCGCCAAACACGGCACTCTAACATGGTGACCCTGTGACATGGCCTTAACTACATTGGCGCCATTATCCGTGGAAACATAACCAATCTTGCGTTTTAGGGGGGATAGCATTGACAACACCTTTTTGTCAAACTCTTCCAAAAGGTTTTCTGCTGTGTGACTTTTCTCCAAGGCAAACATGGCTAGTGTTGCATGTTTCCGAGCAGCTTTGAAAACTTGGTCCGGGTCAACACCTGCGTTTAGCTTTGCTATAACACCTGAAAAAGAGACCCAGTGTGCAGTGATGCACATGTAATCATCGCCTGGGCCACTGGTCCACATGTCTGTTGTCAGATGTATTGTGTGAACAGCACTCTTCTGCAAAGCTGCCCCAATCGCCTGCAGCACATCTTCATGTAGTGCTGGAACCGCAACTCTGGCAAAATAGAACCGGCTCGGAACCTTCCATTTAGGGCAGAGCGTTGCAACTAATTCAAGAAAACCTACCGCTTCTACAAAAGAAAAAGGTAGAAGGTCCACAGCTAGCATTTTAGCCAGCTTAGTGTTATACAGACGCGTCAGTGGGTGGTTGCGTTCATATGGCACGTCTGAAGTAAGCATTGTTCTAATGTTGGCCTGGACCAAGCATTTACGGGCTGATAATGACTTCGTTGACCCAATTTTGCTCGCTGGTGAACTTTTGTGCGTTGGTGTCTCACTCGCTCCAACACTCTTAGTGTGCCTCACATTGGGTGTGCTGCTGAGAGGGGTACTGGGTGTAAGGGAAGTGTTTGACACGTCTTCTTCCTGCTCGTCAACATCAGATGAAACATCAACGTTTCCTTGATTTTGGCCTTTCTTGATCGCAGCTAGGTGCGCAAACCATTGGACACCGTGCTTTCTGTCAAGATGACCACTCTGGCCGCCGGTACCATAGTTGCTACCTGGCTTACCACGACTAACTGCAAGCTTACAAAGGGTACAAATGGCAAACCTTGGATTTTTGGGACAAACAGTAAAGAAGTCCCAAACTGGGGACTTGAAGTGTCTGTGGGACCTGGAGGAGGCGGCGATACTGGTGGTGGTGGTGGTCATGAAGCTAATGCCAGATGAAGTGGAGGATCTGGATTGGCCAACTTTTGTACGTTTTCCACTTTCACCGCCACTAATTAAGGTCGAGGTTGACGCAGGTCTCTTCTTGCCAGAAAGAAATATGGAAGCGGGACGAGTTGGTGTACTACTTAACTCCAATGATTGTGGTGTTTCCACTGCCTCCTCATCGACAACATCATCATCATCATCATCACGCGCAGCAGCTCTTCGGGCTAGGGTCAAAATGTCTGTTTGCTGCATGCCCGCTGGGGCTGCAGTGACCTTTATGATGACTGGGTCGTCGTTGGCAGAGTCTTCATCAGCAGCAGTATCCGCCACTTCTTGTTGAGCCTCATCACACTCCATAAGTCTGAGACTTTGGACGAGCTTCCTTTTACGCTTAAGTACCTTTGTTGGATCATGGTGTGCCTCACTCTCAGACGGCTGTGGTGCTGGTTCCCAAGTTTGATCCGTATCATCAGAAGGAGGTGTGCTTGAAGAGGATGTAGACACCACCCTTGATCTCTTCCTTGCTAGGGTTGTGGAAGACAATGAAGGATCATCAGGAGGAGTGGCTTCCTCAAATGATACCTCGCCTTGATTGTCGATTTCCTGATGTGCCCCTACTTCGGGAGGAACAACTATTGTGGGCACTTGTTGTGACCCTCCATGCACCTCTGCATGCGCATCTCCTTGCGCTGCCTCTCCTTCCACATGTACTTGGGCTTGTACTTGCACATGTGATTGTTGTTGCCGCTGTGGTTGTTCAACACTCGTCAGATGAGCTACAACAACCTGTGTTGATTGAGGGACATTGCTGCTGCTTTCTTGCGATGAGCCAACATCACTGGTCGATGGTGATTGAAGAAGTATACTGGCTGCCTCTGCAGCACTCAAGGGCTTGGACTTAAGTTGGCGTGGTGGTGGTGGTGGCACTGAGCCCAATGGAGCGGGGGTGCTGCTGCCAGCTTGGTCCCCAGCAGATCCCGCTGCAGCTGCTGCAGGCATACTTTTTTTTTTACTCACAAAAAAAGGGGCGGGCGGCACACCAGTGTCCTTGGTAACTTGCTTCTTCTGCTCCTTACTGGCACCTTTCTTGCTAGAGGAGCTACGGGTTACTTTTTTTGGGGCCATCTTCTTCAGAGCAGGTCAGCAGGCAGCAGTTGCACGAGTTGCAGAGGGTTCTGTGTCCAGACGTGACGTCGCGTGACGTTATGCTGCACACACCGCTGCAGGACTTCTTCCTGGCACTGGTGGTTCTATTGAGTCTTCTTGTGCACCTAAAAGCAATGGAAGACAGAGGAACATCAGTTCAGTTATACACCCCAAAAAATCGACAAAACACAGAAAAATGAGCACAATCCCATGCCATCCATGATGTTTACATTGAAGACACCCCACAGAAAGACTAGGGACATGCAAGTATGCAACACTCACTACCCCTGGGCATAAGGGATGAAAAGTAGGCAAAATAAGTGCAGGCCTCAGACACTGCCTCTCCTCAAAATGGCCCCCTTACACCCCAAGCACATGTTGCCTGTACCAGCCAGCACTCAAGATGGCCACCACCACCACCCACATGGCCAGTCCACATCAACAGTACACCCCCAAAAAACAGAAAAACAGCCAGAAATCACCACAATCCAATGCCATCCATGATGTTTACATCAAAGAGAGTGAGACAACACCACAGGCACACTCAGTCCATGCACCACCACCACCCCTGGGCAAGCAAAAGGCCACACCAGCAGCCCCCCAAAAACGACAAAAAACAATAAAATAAGCACAATCCCAGCCCATCCATGGCCTCAATTATGTTTAAATTCAAGAAGACACCCCACAGAAAGACTAGGCCCATGCAACACTCACCACCCCTGGGCAAAGGGCCACACCAGCAGGCCCAAAAAAACGACAAAAAACAATAAAATCTGCACAATCCCAGCCCATCCATGGCCTCAATGGTGTTTAAATTCAAGAAGACACCCCACAGAAAGACTAGGCCCATGCAACACTCACCACCCCTGGGCAAAGGGCCACACCAGCAGGCCCAAAAAAACGACAAAAAACAATAAAATCTGCACAATCCCAGCCCATCCATGGCCTCAATGGTGTTTAAATTCAAGAAGACACCCCACAGAAAGACTAGGCCCATGCAACACTCACCACCCCTGGGCAAAGGGCCACACCAGCAGGCCCAAAAAAACGACAAAAAACAATAAAATCTGCACAATCCCAGCCCATCCATGGCCTCAATTATGTTTAAATTCAAGAAGACACCCCACAGAAAGACTAGGCCCATGCAACACTCACCACCCCTGGGCAAAGGGCCACACCAGCAGGCCCAAAAAAACGACAAAAAACAATAAAATCTGCACAATCCCAGCCCATCCATGGCCTCAATGGTGTTTAAATTCAAGAAGACACCCCTCAGAAACACTAGGCCCATGCAACACTCACTACCCCTGGGCATAAGGGATGAAAAGTAGGCAAAATAAGTGCAGGCCTCAGACACTGCCTCTCCTCAAAATGGCCCCCTTACACCCCAAGCACATGTTGCCTGTACCAGCCAGCACTCAAGATGGCCACCACCACCACCCACATGGCCAGTCCACATCAACAGTACACCCCCAAAAAACAGAAAAACAGCCAGAAATCACCACAATCCAATGCCATCCATGATGTTTACATCAAAGAGAGTGAGACAACACCACAGGCACACTCAGTCCATGCACCACCACCACCCCTGGGCAAGCAAAAGGCCACACCAGCAGCCCCCCAAAAACGACAAAAAACAATAAAATAAGCACAATCCCAGCCCATCCATGGCCTCAATTATGTTTAAATTCAAGAAGACACCCCACAGAAAGACTAGGCCCATGCAACACTCACCACCCCTGGGCAAAGGGCCACACCAGCAGGCCCAAAAAAACGACAAAAAACAATAAAATCTGCACAATCCCAGCCCATCCATGGCCTCAATGGTGTTTAAATTCAAGAAGACACCCCACAGAAAGACTAGGCCCATGCAACACTCACCACCCCTGGGCAAAGGGCCACACCAGCAGGCCCAAAAAAACGACAAAAAACAATAAAATCTGCACAATCCCAGCCCATCCATGGCCTCAATGGTGTTTAAATTCAAGAAGACACCCCACAGAAAGACTAGGCCCATGCAACACTCACCACCCCTGGGCAAAGGGCCACACCAGCAGGCCCAAAAAAACGACAAAAAACAATAAAATCTGCACAATCCCAGCCCATCCATGGCCTCAATGGTGTTTAAATTCAAGAAGACACCCCTCAGAAACACTAGGCCCATGCAACACTCACTACCCCTGGGCATAAGGGATGAAAAGTAGGCAAAATAAGTGCAGGCCTCAGACACTGCCTCTCCTCAAAATGGCCCCCTTACACCCCAAGCACATGTTGCCTGTACCAGCCAGCACTCAAGATGGCCACCACCACCACCCACATGGCCAGTCCACATCAACAGTACACCCCCAAAAAACAGAAAAACAGCCAGAAATCACCACAATCCAATGCCATCCATGATGTTTACATCAAAGAGAGTGAGACAACACCACAGGCACACTCAGTCCATGCACCACCACCACCCCTGGGCAAGCAAAAGGCCACACCAGCAGCCCCCCAAAAACGACAAAAAACAATAAAATAAGCACAATCCCAGCCCATCCATGGCCTCAATTATGTTTAAATTCAAGAAGACACCCCACAGAAAGACTAGGCCCATGCAACACTCACCACCCCTGGGCAAAGGGCCACACCAGCAGGCCCAAAAAAACGACAAAAAACAATAAAATCTGCACAATCCCAGCCCATCCATGGCCTCAATGGTGTTTAAATTCAACAAAACAGTTGTATCATGCACCCATAACCAACCCTGGTCCTACTGGATACTGTGGCTACCCACAATATAATTTATTTAATTTTCTGAAAAAGTTCCAAAATTGTACTTGCAGCAACTGTAATGCCCCAAACAAACTTACTTGTGAAAGTTGATTTCTAATCCAAAAGTGATCCAAAGACAGTCAAAAAGGCCTCAAATCCAAATATCCAGCAGCACCCACAAAAAGTAATCCTTCCAGCTCCAGATCCAAATGAAAGTGACCAGGAGATGGACAAAGCACTGGGAGGAGCCTGCTGGACAGGAACAGGAAGTTGGAGACTGTGGGGCACTTCCTTCCTCCCCCCCCCCCCCAAAATGGACTCCTTGCAAAAAAAAAGGCCATGCAAATGTCAACCTGAGGAGTGATTCTGATAAAAATCATAATTTTCTGAAGGTTTATCCTGTTTGCTGGTGATTTTCTTGTGCGAAATTGCAAAATCTCTATTTCGCAAGTGCGAGATTGTTCCTTTCCGCCGCAACTACATGTTCGCAATTGCGAACTCTCGCGAGGTGTGCTGTGCAAGGTGGCAAGCCGCGAGTACGTATTCGCGGGCGACAAACTCCCGCGGGAACACGCAGCAAGATCTAAAATGGCGCGTCACTCGCAAAGAAAAACAACTCGGCAAACGCTAAAATGACGGAAAGTGAACGCCGTGCACCACGCCGCGCGCCGCAACCAAGCAAAAAATCCGCCGCGAGCGGATTCACGGATTTTCGACAAATTCGCGAGCGTTCGCGGATTGCGGATTTGCCGAAAATCCGAAAAATCCGCGAGCGGAGCGGATTTTACGCCCATGCTTAGTTGACACCATTGCCCTACTGAATCACCTGAGTGAAAAGGGACATAAAGTGGCCCCTGAGAAATTACAGTTCTGTTAGAAATCAGTGAAATATCTGGGACACCAGATAGAAAAAGGTATCAGAAAAGTCACCTCAGAGAGAGTCAGAATAATTCAAAATATGCAGTTACCCCGTACTCAGAAAGAAATCAGAATGTTCCTCGGAGTTGTAGGTTACTGCAGGCAATGGATTGTGGGATTCGCAGTCCTTGCAAAGCCTTTGATACAAATGACAAAGAAAGGAGCAAAGGACCCAGTTGAATGGAATGATGAGAGCTTAACAGCTTTCACACAGTTGAGAAATTGCCTGTGTACAGCCCCTGCTCTGGGAATGCCTGACTACTCTAAGGAGTTTGGCTTATTCTGTGACACTCGTGACAATTGTGCATTGTCAGTCCTGACTCAGGAGCATGGTTTGACCAGAAGGCCTGTGGCATATTTTTCTGCCACGTTGGATCCAGTGGCTGCTGGACTACCTGGATGTCTAAAAGCAGTAGCTGCAACTTGCACCAGTTTAGAACAAAGTGAGTCTATTATTATGGGACATCCTGTAACTGTGTATGTTCCACATGCAGTTGTGATCCTATTGACTTGTACAAAAACTCAGTATCTCACCCCTAGTCGGCTGACTAAATATGAGAGGATTCTCATGGGTGCCGCAAATATTGTCATTACCCGATGTAACATTTTAAACCCTGCCACACTACTCCCTGACTCAATGGTAATGGAAGATAAGGGAGATCATGAGCATGACTGCATTGACCTGACAGAGTTTAGTACTAAACCTCGCCCAGACATTAAAGAAACTCCTTTGCCTGTACATGATGAGGAATGGTTTGTGGATGGTTCCTGCCTGAGGCATGAACTAGGAGGTCTAAGTGCTGCTTATGCTGTAGTCACGTTAAACAAAATTGAAGGAGTATCCTATCTATTTGGAGTAAAGTCTGCACAAGTAGCCGAATTGATCGCCCTGATAAGAGCTTGCAAATTGGGAAAAGACAAAAAGGTAACAGTGTATACTGATAGTCAGTACTGTTACGGGGTTGTGCATGACTTTGGCCAATTATGGCTACAAAGAGAATTCCTGACTTTCTCAGGTACCCCCATTCGGAATGGAAACGTTGTCCAAGACCTTTTAGAGGCAATCCAATTACCAAAAGAGTTGGCAGTGCTCAAATGTGTTGCTCATAAGAAGGGCCTTGACCCTGTATCTTTGGGAAATGATTTTGCTGATCGGATGGCAAAACAATGTGCTATGGAACAAATGAGAATAAATCCCAATCGGGGTGGGGTTGGAAACAGCTGCCAACTTAGAATGTTTGAAGAAGTGCCTACATGGGATGAAGTGAGAGAATGGCAGCATGTGACGCCCTGGGAAGAGAAAGAAAAGTGGAAAGAACAAGGTTGTAAACCGAGACGTGAGGATGGTGTCATTGTGGGCCCAAATGGTATGCCTGTGTTACCCAGACACCTGCTTGCCCCAATGGCTCGATTGATACATGAGGGATCGCACATTGGGAGGGACGCCATGGTTCTGGTATTTAAACAGACTTGGTACAACAAGAAATTCAAGAAAGTAGCAGAATCTCTCTGCCAGAGGTGCTTGACCTGTCAGCAGTTCAACGCTGGCAAAGGAACAGTAGTTGAACTGATGAAAATTGGGAGATCAGGGGGTCCCTTTGTGAGAATACAAATTGATTTCATTACCATGCCTCGTTGTGAGGGAAAAAGGTATGTCCTTGTCATTGTCTGCCTATTTTCAAAATGGGTGGAAGCTTATCCTGCCACACAGAATGACGCCATAACAGTAGCTAAGCTCCTACTAAGAGAATTGATACCTAGATTCGGGGTTCCAGTCTATATTGACTCAGATAGAGGCGGACATTTTCAGAATGAAATTTTGGCCCAGCTTTGCAAAGCATTCGGGATCACACAAAAGCTGCACTGTGCATATCATCCAGAGGCTTCTGGAGTAGTAGAACAAATAAATGGAACTATTAAAAATAGATTGGCAAAAATGTGTGACTCTACTGGCTTGAACTGGATAAATGCCTTACCTCTTGTTCTGATGGGACTCAGAAGCATTCCAGATCGAAGAACAGGCCTGAGCCCCCATGAGATATTGATGGGAAGAGTGATGAGACAAGCGTGGGTACCAGGATACAAACTGTTAAGCATTTCTGATGATTTGGTACTTGAATACTGCAAGCAACTGGGTGACCAAGTGCGTTCTATCTCTCGCCAGATTGGGGCAGACGCCGTCGCCAACCCGACAACACCAGTTCACAAATTGGTTCCTGGTGACTGGGTTAAGATAAAGAAGCATACTCGTTTGAGTTGCCTTGAACCGAGGTGGGGACAAAAGTGCCAAGTAATCCTGGTCACCACGACAGCGGTGAAGTGTGCAGGCGTTCCCAGGTGGATCCATGCCAGCCATACCCAGAAGGTGATACCCGACGAGGTACCTGGAGCCGAAGGTTGTTCAGCTGAGGGGTCTACAGACGTTGGTCCTGAAGTAGCTGATATCAGACGGCCGAGCACCAGTCCCGTTGAGGGTCCTGTAAGCGTTGGTCCAGAAGTAGCCGAGGACGTACGGCCAAGCACTAGTACTGCTGAGGATCGCACAGATGTTGGTCCGAAAGTAGCTGATGACGAGCTGCAGAGGATTTGGCCAGAAGATTGGATACCCATAATCGACCTTCCTGGAGACCCACTCAGAACAAGAGAGCGAATAAGAGAAGACAGAGAGTGGAATAGAGAGGTCGAGCAAAGCACAGGCGAAGACCCTCAGATCATTGAGATTCACATCAAATCTGAGGACGAAGAAGAAGGTCAGACAGGGACAGAACAAGTGATCGATACTCCTCCACTGACTCCTGATATCGAAAAGGGACAGACTAGACATAGTGTAATAGTTCGAGCAGAAGAAAATCAAGGGATCGAAGTGCTCGAGCAGGATCAGGCAGAACTAGAAGAACGTGTTCAGGACACAGAAACAGAGACATTTCAAAGCCAAAATCAAAACTCACCTGAACAAGGCCAGCATAGTAACCAGGCAGAAGAAATAGATACAAGACCTGGGACTAGTCAGACAGAAAGGGAGAAGGCAGGAATTGAAGTGCCACAAACAAGTGAAAATAAAAGGACATTAGAAGAAAGCCAAATAACAGTGCCAACTAAAAGACTCAAGAAAAAGAAGCACATTGAGCCAAGGTATATTAAAAGACTAAAATTAAGAATAAAAACAGTCCAAGAGAAACTTGCAGATATAAGAAGAAGTCCCCGAATTGCAGAAATACCTGAAGATAGCTCCAAGAGAAGGAGTGAGCGAATAAAAAGACAAAACGAAAAATACAAGGATCCGGAGTGGACCTACTTAATATTGGAAAACTTTGAGGATCTTGATATTACTGACGAAAGCGACGGTGAACGAATTACTGATTACTCTACAGAGGAAGAGGAAGAACCGCCGTGAGATTGCACAGCATAAAAATACCTGGGAAAAGCTACAAAGAGGGGTTAAAATTTTCTTCTGAGCCAAAATGTCTGATACAAACGTGAGTGGTAGACCTAGTCGCAGTTGTTGCAAAACATGCTGCAAGGTGTGTATATGTAGTATAGTTATAGTAATATTAATTTGGATAGGATTGACAGTTTTCATTCCTTTTATGGTTAGCAAAAATACTAATATTGACCCTACCCAGACTCCTGACACTGAAGAACTGACAACACGAAGTGTAGAAAGACGTGAAAAAGCACTCAGACAAGACAAAACGAGACTTAGAAGCATCAGATGAGGAAGGACTACATTACCACGGAGTTAGAAACAAGACTCATTTAAATGTTTTCGCAAACCTGTTAGTGCATTATGTAGAAACTATGGAAATAGAAGATTGCTATGTCTGCATGAAGCTACCTACTTCTGTGGCTGAAGGCGTGACATATCATCATCTACCTCTGACCTATGGAATCTCCTGTAGTATTTTAGCAAGCTTATTTTACAAAAGAGGACCGTTACAGAACTATTACTCTAACAATGACGTGATTTTTTCTGAACTTCCCATACGTGGAAATTTAAATCATGTACATACCAAAAGTGACGTTACACGTTATATGGGAGAATATTTTCTGACTATAGGTACTATAGATTTAAACGAAGCACACAGAGACAACTTGACCTGTTCATTACATGAACAAGAAAAGGTATTTTTAAACATGGCAGAGAAAAGAAGGGAGAGTTTCCAAAGAAAGGCAAATGACAAAAGGTAGAAAATGCCTAAATGGGCTGAGAACATGGAAAGCACCTCAAATGGCGGGGCAGGGCCTGCTTTGTTGCTGGATTTCGAGAAGAAAGGGAAACTCTGTCTTCATCGCGAGAAGACTAGTTATTATAATAACATTTTCATTGGTTCCAGTCAATGTGAGCACAATTATAAGGTAATTGGAGGTTGGGGATTCAAAAATGGGTCAGAGCCTGTGTTTCCTGGAATTTATTATATATGTGGAGACAAGGCTTATTTCAAATTGCCGGATCACTGGTATGGAAGCTGCTACTTTGGCATTGTTTTCCCGAGAATATACCATGTGAATGAAATTGCTGGAAGCAGTGAAAACACTAATGGCTTAGTGCGTAGCAAAAGAGAAAGCGTAGGTGAAATAATGGGTAGTATTTTTAGTGCACTGATACCTGGAGTGGGAGTGGTTCTGAACACTCACAGAATTTGCAAATTGTCCACAATAGTGGATGTGTTGTCTACTGACACGGCTCATGGATTTCTGCTGGTCAATACCGAAATGGTTGCGATCAGATCAATGGTTTTGCAGAACAGACTTGCTCTTGACACCTTATTAGCAAAAGAGGGCGGAGTCTGCCGGATGTTGAAGGCGCAACATTGTTGCACTTACATTCCGGACAAAAGCGTACAGCTCAAAAGATATGTGAAAAACATTACCTATTTGGAAAAGGAACTCAAACCACTCGAGGTTGATAGTGCCTGGAGGAGACTGGTTGATGGTCTCTCCAATGTAGGTCATTGGTTTGCTAGTTTAGGTAAAAGCTTATTGTTAAAGGTACTGATGCCAATTGGAGTGATAGGTCTTATCCTATTTCTCATATTCGTCTGTTGCAAATGTCGAAAGCATACTAAGAAATACCAAGTGAATGCGAGAGGAGTGAAACGGAGTGCGGATGAACTTGAATTGGAAGAAATGAATAATCAGATTTATAAAAAGGTGAAAAATTCTCACCCTACAAAAACTGAGAAAGAAAAGCTGAATCGCTTGTTGGAAGAGATAGAAATGTACAAGGTGTGAAAGAAAGTTGGCATCTGGTTCCATTTTTGTGATGATAGTAAATATCATCAAAGAGGGGATTGATAGAGCAAGATTTCGCATCGCGACTTGCTCGAGTCAAGAACCTCGAAAATCTATTATAATCTCGTAACTTCAATTGTTTGTTTTACTAATTTTATGTATTTTGAATGTGCGTGGGTATCATAGAGATGCTTGCTTATGTGTTCTACTAATACGATTAATTTGTGTCCCTAAAATGGCCGCTGCTTGACTTTCCCCTTCTGCGCATGCGTCAGTCACACTCACGTGACTTCGCGTAGAGATAGTTTTGGAGGGAAAGGGTGCGCATGCGTAATAAGAAATAAGATGGCTGTGCTTTGATAACGTGGTGAAGCTTTGTGCTGCTGCTCTTGTGACCTTGTTCGTTGCACTTACCATTAATGCATAGTATATTTTTATAATGATGAAACTAAAGTACGACATCATGACATGAAGTACATTCATTTATTTTTATGTACTAATTTGTTTTCGCTTACTTTTCATGTATCACAGGAAATGGGGGTCCGAATGGGTCGTGAGCCATTTTAAAGGTCCTTTCTGCGCATGCTCCAGATGCAAGGCCAGAGTCAACCATGGACCGTGGAATACAGCCAGCTGGCAGCCACAGTCAAGAGGCTCCTGAGAACGCTACCTCTGACCCAGGAGGATGGAGCCAGTGTTCCTAGAATGATACAATTGTAATCATTTGAATTGTATTCTGTGCGACTTTCTCATGGGAACCCCAATCTTGCTAGGCGGCACCTTAACATGCAAATTAGGCCTTAGAATAGTCTGTTCTGATTGGTGTGTTAACCAAATCCTACCTTAGGACCAATCGAAATTTGGGGATTCTGACACTTTGCAACATTGGGGGGTGGTACACTGACCCAAAAGAGTATATCTAGCCTAGGTTTAGCTAGAGAAATTGTCCGACTTGTCTGAATAGCTGACCTGTCACTGACCCAACGCACTCAATAGGTGACTTGATACAGAGGTGCTGCAGAGCTCTCTGTCCGAATCTGACCATAGACTAAGGTTTTACTAAACCTTAAGTGCTGGCGGAGCACTTTGCTGAGGAGTTCGCTGACCCAATCGGGGTCCTGACTGATAGCTGCAGAGAGGGTGGAGCGCAGGCGTTGCTTCTGAACTGCGGGTGCTGGTCGTGTCCTGGTGGTCCTGTCCTGATCCGAATCTGGGTTTCCTGTCCTGTCCTGGGGTGTCCATTCTGCACCTGCTGTCCCACTGAGGGTTATCCTTCCTTGAGGGTTTTCCTGTCCTTAACTGACCTGTGGCCAGGGTTGGTTTTCACACCAGTCTAGGTAAATATCGCTATGAGTTCTTAAAACTGCACCTTTCTATTTTTCTGTCTTTGCTTCAATAAAGACATACTCTTTGCATATGTTAATTTTCCATGTTTTTCTCTGCAAATCATTGCATCTCATTAAAGTCATTTACAGTTTGCATTTCATAGCATGTTCCTATGTTCACCTGCCTTTTAGTATAAATCTTTCCATACTGTTTATGAATTAAATAATGTTTTACAAAATATCTCTTAAATACTGAATCGTAGTAATAACATTAGAATTTTAGCGTGTTGCACTTTTACCTTCCATAGATGTATAGGTTTTCCCTAGTGTCTTTTCTCTTGAAATATGACCTAATGATAAAATCCTAAAACGTGCATAAAATTTCTTAGCATTCAGTACCCTCCCTTGAATTTCATTTCCGTTATTTCTGAATTCCCTCATTATAGGGTTAGATGTTTACCTGTATACTCTTCCTATATGGTTATGTGCTCTTCGTTATTCTGATTATAGATTGCCTCATTACTATGAACTGTATGATTGCAGAATCTGAAATCTAAGATAAATCTTTTAAAAATTCTAGTTGTCCGTGGTCATTTCATGAAATAAAATACAATAAAGTTGGGTTTGTATTTTGCTGCCTTTCCTTTTACAGCTAGCTCCCTGACCCATCGTGGTCATAGGTACCCATAACGGTGGATGGTAAGTTGGGTACACTGGAAATAAATCGAAAGGGAACTCACAATTATTGATAGTAGATTGCGTGGTCATCTGATCAATGTATATGATAAAGTAAAGTATATGGGCCCGAAGCCAGAAGTGGCGAAATTATTGGTCGGGTGACCCGCGATCTCTAGCAACATCACTCATGACATCACTGATGACATCTCAAATGATATCACTGATGACATCATCCAGTGAATTGTGTTTTTCTGATAAATTAAATATGTTTTATATATGTATAGCTCAAGGTCGATGGAAGAATAAATGGTATATAAGTGTCTAAATGGATGATTTTTTTGTACAATTGATTGTATAACTGACTGATTAAGTGTATCTTAGTGAATACATGGGTTAGTGAATAATGTTTAAATATGTAAATATCTGTATCAGTCTCTCACTTTGTGTATAAGTGGCTGCATGGGTTGGTGAGTAGCTACATGAGTGTCTATATGTGTTATTATTTGGTTTTTTGAGTATCAATATGAGTGTCTGAGTGTCTGTATGGTTCGGTGGGGGGTATTACTTAGTGCATAGATGCATGAATGAGTGACTCACTGTTTGTATGTGTTGAAGACAGCATGTGTGCAGGACTGTATAGATAGGTGAGTGTGTGTATGGGTATGTTAGTGAGTGAATGACTGTCTCAATAGTGTCTTTATGAGTAACTACATATGTTTTAAACTAGTATATGTGAGTATTGGTGTATATAAGTGAGTATATGTGAGAGTGAGAGATTGGAAGAGTTCCTGTACAAATAAGTAGGTGTTTCTATAAGTGATTGTTTAAGAGAGTAAGTATGTGTACGTTTCTGTAGAAGCAAGTGTGGTAGTGTGTGTATAACTGTATATGCAAGTAAATGGACGGTTGATACTTTGTTTGCATGTGTGACTATGTGTGTGAGTAACTCTATGGATGAGTGGTGGTGTGTAACAGGATGTATAGGTGTATGAGTACATATGATGAGTGAGTACATTTATGAGTGACTGTTTGTATTTTTGAGTGTGTGTATCAAAGGTTATATTAGGGTGAGAGGAGTTCTGCTACTCTATCACAAGGATGATGTCATCAGTGATGTCATTTGAGATGTCATCAGTGAAGTCATGAGTGATGTAATATGTGACGTCATCAGCAGTGCATTGCGGGCGCGCGAGTTATAGTTAGCTGAACTAACTATAACGGGGGAATTTCTATGGTTTTGTAAGAGCGAAATGTCCAACTAACTATAACGCCTCTTAAACCTATGACTTTACCTGGGAGGAGTTTTGTTGCTTTTAGATATATATATATACACATATATATATATGCTTCAGATTCCGTTCCTGCTGCCGTCTCTTCTGCTAACAAAAAACGGGTACAGACCACGATATACGTGCTG
Organism: Lissotriton helveticus; assembly: GCF_964261635.1. Lineage (NCBI taxonomy): Eukaryota > Metazoa > Chordata > Amphibia > Caudata > Salamandridae > Lissotriton > Lissotriton helveticus. Next base: position 1,618,397,415 of record NC_136057.1, read on the forward strand.
AAATTACTTTATCTTCCTGACAACCATTACGCGTTTCGGCTTTTGCGTGCCTTGCTCACATCATATAAATATGCATTTTTTTACCAAAATTACGCAGCACTCAGGATTCTTCGTTTAAATTTATTGAACAAAGAATCCTGAATGCGGCATCATTTTGGTTAAAAAATTAATTCAGGCCACGGATTCAGACTAACGCCCGCACCCACTGCTGAGCGCTCTGGCTGTGAATCCTATTGTGTATGTGTGTGTATATATATATATATATATAGATAGATAGATAGATAGATACATAGATAGATACATAGATAGATACATAGATATAGATATATTCATACACATATATATATATAAATATATATATGCAAAAAAAAGGAGAGAACTCTGGGTAGTTCTCCAGTTTAGGTGGAAAGCAGCTTCTGTTAGAGCACTCTCAACACCAGCGACACTCTAGATCTGCTCACCTCAAATGTCTGTTTTTCTATCAAAGTTTTTAAGCATAGTATTACACAGTGCCATCCACGCTGAGATAGAAAAGGACAAAGTATTTTGCCATTTCTACAGCAAAGTCTTTAAGCATAGGACTAGCACAGAGCTGTCCTTGCCGAGCTGTAAAATGACAAAAGCCATTTATCACTCCAGGACAGTATTACAGTTTTGAATTGGTAAAATACCAACTCAAGCCAACCTGAAATGAGTAAAAGCAAGCCCTGACACAGTGTTTCGCTCTAATTAGAGCTCTTCAGAGAGACACAAGGGAGCACCCAGTATAAGTCAAAACAAAACCCTTTCAGACATCTGGTGTAAGTCATTCCATCACCGATGTAAAATAAAGCAGAAGGTCTTTGAAATAAGATAATTTGCTTGTAAACCATATGTATTAAAACCACCGAGGCATATATATCAGCACAAGTGAAAATATCTTATGAGCAAAAGTTGTCAGTAAGGTATAATATTTGACCAGTAGGTTAAGCTGTGTACATTCTCTTGGCAGGCTGACGGGAAGCAGCTCGGGGATGTTAACGGTATGAGTGACAAAGAAGGGGGTCACCGGTATGCCACAGATGGGCATCCTTACGGTAAACCAATGTTCAGGACCATATCAGTGTTGAAGGATCAATGACCATGGAGTGGTCAACTTGTAAGGTTGTACACATTGTGTGATGTTTATTTTTAACTCTGTTCCCCAGGTTACATACATACGAAATACGAGCAGTGTGGTGAATATTGACCCTCGCCCTGACGAAATTGCCAAAATCCATAGGCAATGAAACATGTTGGCCCTCTAAGGAGTTAGAAGGCAACAAAGTGTCTTTTAAAGGGAACAGCACCACAGCAGGAATAAAGAAGTATAGCTAGTGGTGCTCTAGCTCATTTTTAATTTTAGATAAAGTGGTCCTAAGATATTGGTCCACCTTATTTTGGGTCATTATACAGTTTTACTGAGGAGATATTCCTCTGTAGCACCAGTAAACATATTAGAGGTGCACATTTTTCCTTTCACCATCACTACATTTTTCCTTTCTTTGTTTTTTTTGATGTGGTAGTGCTGATGATGAGAACCAGTGTCCACTGGTGAGAACCTACTAGTGGACCTCCATGGTGTTGCTTCCGTGAGACACTTCACATCTTTTCCTCACATTTTTTCACATTAGTGTTGATTTTTTCTTTCTTGCACTACACTACATAATAGGATGTATGTCCGGGGAATAGAATATTTTAAATTGAACGGGGATTTTTGACAAGAGACAGAGGAAACAGATTAACTGCCCAGGTAGCACACTACAGAGAGGGTGCCACAATAGATATTGAAATCCATATAGAACTGTTCTAATAATAGCGTCAGGTCACATAGATATGTTGAGATCTGATTAGCTGCCAACATTTCAAGTAAGGGGTGTTGGTAGCCATCTTGGGACTCGGGACTGAGGCAGAGTCTAAAACAAAATCCAGTAAAAAACAACAAAATGGGGCAGGGTAGGAATAACCTCAACCCCTAACTCTGGCGGTGAGGCCTCACAGGGAACCCATCAGGGTCCAAAAAGTTATCTGCAGCACTGCTAATTACTCCACATATTACATCATTCATGTCTTCTAAGACACCTCGGATGATATTAGTGCAACATTTGCTGTAAAATTGTTGATGAGAATACTGTGCATGGCGGGGCGTGAGTTATACCTTTGGGCACAAGTTATACTTTGGATAGTTCTACCTATAACAGCTGAATTTCTATGTTTTTGTGTGTGTAAATTCTGAACCTAACTATAACGTCACTGTAACATATATTTATATATATATATTAGCATACTTCTTTTGTTCCTTCAATACGATGCCGCAGGAAAACAGAGGAGCCCGGACCACAGGTAGGTGCAAGAGCAATTTTGTTCCAGCCTTAGTACACCATCAGCATGACGCGTTTCGATCCCGTGGGATCTTGTTCACATGACGCGCTATATGGTGGTTGTTTCGGTTTATAGACCATTTTTTTGTTTTTAAAGTGATACGCACCAAAAAGTGTACAAATGCTTTTGTGATACAAAAACTGTCAACAAAACTCACTTAGTAATCGCTCCTTTTGTACCTATACATTGCAGTACACTTGATTTTAAAAAAAGAAGATAATTCATGTACACATATTCAATGGATGTGGCACATCTCATACAATAGTTGAGTATCTATAGAATCTTACAATCATTCACCAAATATTTGTCTGATTTATGCATTAATTGACAATCAAATTCGTTGGAATCCAGGAATAAATGCCATGGTGTGGGGTTCCCACCACTCTAAATGATGCATAATAGATCATAAATACAGTACTGTAGTTATAGATATCAAACATTTTCAGAGAATAAATATGTGCAAATGTTGCAAGGTTAAAAACATTTTAACAAAAGGTTTTCTAAGAAAGGGATAAAGGGATATATTATATATACATACTAATGGATGTGATATAGTAATAAAATATCTGTAAAATCCTTAAAAATCTTTCACCTTTTATTGTCTAGGCATCATGGTAAATTTAGTCCATCTGCTAAAGACCTGACGTTCCAAATATAGCCCAGTGGCTTGGATGCCTCAAGTAGGTGAGCGCTTGCGTAATAACCGCAGTGTGACACACCAATATAGTCCAGAGATGAGGCCCTTTCCCCTCCCGATATGCGCCTGTAATCACGAGCACCAGGATCCGCCGTGATACAGCAGCGGGACCTTTCCGCGGCTGGACAAACCGCTAAACATCAAAAACAAAGGCAGTCCCCAAATGGAAAGGTCACACCAGGAAGGGTTTCCACACACCAACTCCGGCAGTTGCCACCACCACAGCTTGCGCAGTTTGGAACATCAGGTCTTTAGCAGATGGACTAGATTTACCATGATGCCATGCCTGCCTACGCCCATTTGGGCGAAACTGTTCTCAGCAAATAAAAAGTTCCGGTGTTATGTGCATACCTTTTTGCGTTAATCGCAGGCCGGTGATCAAGGGCTACGGCTTGAAACGTTTGGCATTCTGCAATTACGAATGCTGCATCCCCGCTTGATGAATCATCCCAAAACTTTCAAGACAGCAGCTGTAGTGAGTGGCAAACTAGTTTTGAACATTTCATTATTATTCGTCAAACGACGCTAAAGTTATTAGCGAAACAAAAAAGCTTAGTCTATTTAAACTTGGTCCTAAATGGCGACCTCCAGTAGGGGATATATATATATATATATATATATATATATATATATATATATATATATATATATATATATATTACCTACTGGCGGTCGCCAGTAGGTAGTTATAGTTAGGATCGTTTTCCATAGGAAATCTGCAACATTCTATTGGGAATAACTTTGGCGCCGAATGAGGGATCTGCCTGTCATTTTAAACTTGGTCCTAAATGGCGACCTCCAGTAGGGGATATATATATATATATATATATATATATATATATATATATATATATATATATATATATATATATATATATATATATATATATATATATATATATATATATATATATATATATATATATATATATATATATATATATTACCTACTGGCGGTCGCCAGTAGGTAGTTATAGTTAGGATCGTTTTCCATAGGAAATCTGCAACATTCTATTGGGAATAACTTTGGCGCCGAATGAGGGATCTGCCTGTCATTTTCCTTAACTTTGCCTCGCTGCGCTCCGCTCCTTCCCCGAAAGTTTCGGGGGGATCCGTCAAGCGGGGGCCGAGATAAAAGGGGGGTCCCAAAACGTGTTTTCCCCATGTTAATTTCCATAGGGCGGTTGGACTCACTTTTAGCCCGAACGGCTGAATGGATTTCCACCAAACTTGGCAAAATTGTAGGGACTGGTACCCCGATGTGCCTTTGCTATGTCTCAAGATATATGCTCCAGTGGTTTTTACGAAAATTAACTTTGAAAAAATATATATTGGGCTACATTGGGCTATATATATGTTAGAGCCCAAATGTAGCCCAATGTAGCCCAATGTAGCCCAATGTAGCCCAAAGATGGCCACCAGAGACAAAAAAAAACAAATGTAGCCCAAATATCAGCCAGATGTAGCCCAACTATAGCCCAATGACAGAATGTCCCAGAGTGTTGTAAAGAACAACTAGAGCGCTAACAGTCTTACTTATGACAAAAGTATGGCACACCTGAAGTCATCTTGATTGGAATAAAGTGTTAACACTTAAAACATTTAATTTGCAAAGGAACAAAATGAGGGGGTTCATTTTGCCATAGAAATTTTTATATATATGCCCCTGCCTCCATTTGGCCCGGAGGATTGAAAGTTTATGCATTAGTGGGGACCCGAGGAGGCATAAACTTTGGGAGGCACATCAACATTGAGGATGGTGAATTTGTGATGCCGTCCCCTTCCCCGACATTTTCAGTTATTCTGAATGTGGCATTCTGGGACATGTAGGCGATACTGAACTTGCCACAGATTTGACTCAACATGGGGGCGGAGCTATCACTCAAGCAACAGGATGCAGCTGGGTATTTTAAACCGCGATAGTTATCGCGCATCCTGTGAACACCTCAAGGCACTGAAGAAGGCTGTGATGTATGCCGAAATGCATTTGCCGTTTTTGTGTTCCGAGTAAATGCCTCCAAAACGTCCCCGCCTGTGGTCTCTTCTTCTTCTGGAGAATACTTTGCATATTTCAGCGTGAACGCCAACATTCACGTGTCAGAGACCCCCGCATTACAAAGTGGCTGCGGTGTTGTTGGCTTCTGTTTCGAAGGACTGCTGGTTTCCAGGGTACTGGATTTGCGCTGCAACCCACTTTCAATCTCGGGAGGAGCTGGGCGGTGGGCTATGTGGAATTCATTCCCGATGCCCCTGCCTCCATTTGGCCCGGAGGATTGAAAGTTTATGCGGTAGTGGGGACCCGAGGAGGCATAAACTTTGGGAGGCACATCAACATTGAGGATGGTGAATTTGTGATGCCGTCCCCTTCCCCGACATTTTCAGTTTTTCTGAATGTGGCATTCTGGGACATGTAGGCGATATTGAACTTGCCACAGATTTGACTCAACATGGGGGCGGAGCTATCACTCAAGCAACAGGATGCAGCTGGGTATTTTAAACCGCGATAGTTATCGCGCATCCTGTGAACACCTCAAGGCACTGAAGAAGGCTGTGATGTATGCCGAAATGCATTTGCCGTTTTTGTGTTCCGAGTAAATGCCTCCAAAACGTCCCCGCCTGTGGTCTCTTCTTCTTCTGGAGAATACTTTGCATATATATATATATATATATATATATATATATATATATATATATATATATATATATATATATATATATATATATATATATATATATATATATATATATATATAAATATATTCACTGAAAAAACTATAGGTTTCACACCAGTTATAGTTAGGAATTAGCATTTAAAAAACCTATTAAATTCACTGAAAAAACCATAGGTTTCACACCAGTTATAGTTAGGTGGAAATTTTACTCGCATAAAACCATTGAAATTCCCACGTTATAGTTAGTTGGACTCACTATAACTTGCGCGTGCAATGCACTGCTGATGACGTCACGTATTACATCACTCATGACATGGTCAGTGACATCACTCATGACATCACTGATGACATCTCAAATGACATCACTGATGACATCATCCAGTGAATGTGTATCTTTCTGAAAAATAAACATTTTTTATATATGTATATCTAAAGGTTGATGGAAGAATAAATGGGTAAATAAATGTCTAAATGGATTTTTTTTGGGTAAAATTGATTGGTTAACTGACTTATTAAATGTATCTTAGTGAATACATATATTAGCGAGTAATGTTTAAATATTTAAATATCTGTATCTGTGTCTCACTTTGTGTATAAGTGGCTGCATGGGTTGGAGAGTAGCTACATGAGTGTGTATATGGGTTATTAGTTGTTTTTTTGAGTATCAGTATCAGTGTCTGTATGGTTCGGTGGGGGATATTACTTAGAGCACAGATGCATGAATGAGTGACTCACTATTTGTATGTATTTTGAAGACAGCATGTGTGCAAGACTGTATGGGTGGATGATTGTGTGTATGGGTGGGTTAGTGAGTATGTGTTTTTATAATTGATTGTTTAAGAGAGTAAATATGTTTCCGTTTCTGTAGAAGTATGTGTAGTGGTGTGTATATAGCAGTATAATCAAGTAAATGTTTTTATGATAGTTTATTTGCATGTGTGAATTTGTGTGTGAGTAACTATATGGATGAGTATTAGTGTGTAACAGGATGTATAGGTGTATGAGTACATATGATGAGTAAGTACATGCATGAGTGACTATATAGAACTGTTGGTGAATGAGTGGATGTGTATGTAGATGTTGGAATTACCTAATAAGTTGTTGTAATTGGTATTGGTTTCTCCTTTTTTAAGAAAATGTTAGTTTCTATTTTTGAATGTGTGTGTGTCAAAGGTTATTTTATGCTGATAGGAGGTCTGCCACTTTGTCACAAGGATGTTGTCATCAGTGATGTCATTTGAGATGTCATCAGTGATGTCATGAGTGATGTCACTGACCATGTCATGAGTGATGTAATATGTGACGTCATCAGCAGTGCATTGCACGCACAAGTTATAGTGAGTCCAACTAACTATAACGTGGGAATTTCAATGGTTTTATGCGAGTAAAATTTCCACCTAACTATAACTGGTGTGAAACCTATGGTTTTTTCAGTGAATATATATATATATATAGGCTCCAAAATTCATAGTGTTTGGACAAAGAATAACCGCACTCGGTGGGGGGCGTTTAAGCAAACTTCTTTAATTGTTGATCCACGGCCACGACCGGCACCCTCCTGTGAGTGCTTCGTATTGGAGTGGAGAAGGAGCGTTAAATATATATATATATATATATATATATATATATATATATATATATATATATATATATATGAACCCAATCCTGTGTTCAAAGTCTTTCAGAAAGCAGGCACCGACTCCGTGGGATTCGTACTCAAAGGTCTTTGTTGACAAGAAAGACGACCAGACGCGTTTCGGCGGACAAGTCCGCCTTGCTCACTACATCTACATATATATATATTTTTTTTTAACCAAGGCCCTTGCGCTAGAGAGTGCACTCAGTTGCTGCTCCACCCCTCAGGGAAATTGTAGCCTCAGTGCAGCTCGCCCCTTCTGTCATCCATGGATTGTCTTGGCTCGACGCGTTTCGAGGCTCCTCGCCTCTTAGTCATGAGCTAGTGCAGGAGGCATTGAAGTAACATCACCTGTGTTTTATAATAGAACCGCCTTTAGTGGGTGTAGTTATCGTGACTGCCGCTTGGCATGATGGACATAGTAGTCCCAACAGGTAATGTTGTAATCTCCTTAGTAGGCTCCATGCCTCCGTGCACAATTGAAGCTTTTAGTAAAAACCTTGAGTAGGAAGGGATTTCAGGGAGGGCGGGCTATTTTTGCGCAACAGGGAGCAGCATGCTTTCCGGATTAAAACATTGTTCTCCGCAGCCTTCCTCGTACTTCAGGAACGGTGCACGTCTCCTTGAACGCGGCTCGGGCAGCCGCGTGTATTTGTTTGAACCAAGGCCCTTGCGCTAGAGAGTGCACTCAGTTGCTGCTCCACCCCTCAGGGAAATTGTAGCCTCACTGCAGCTCGCCCCTTCTGTCATCCATGGATTGTCTTGGCTCGACACGTTTTGAGGCTCCTCGCCTCTTAGTCATGAGCTAGTGCAGGAGGCATTGAAGTAACATCACCTGTGTTTTATAATAGAACCGCCTTTAGTGGGTGTAGTTATCGTGACTACCGCTTGGCATAATATATATATATATGCCAAATTCCAAAAACGACTCCCGCAGACTTTCACCGCTTGCCGCAACATATATATATATATATTCCACAAAGTTCTGTTCTTCGCCACCACAGACTTCATATGCTGTAAACTTTTTCTTTTATTTTTTCACGGCCAGCCAAGTATAACACGTTTCGGTCATCTCCACGACTTTGGTCACATGCTATTACAGAAGGACGTATCCCGCACTGACTTTTCAATCCCATGAGACTGACTTGCACTGAAGGCAGACTCTTGACAACATCTCAGATTACCTTGATACTCAGTATCTTTGCACACTGTGCTGTAACATGTTTACTTTATATAATGCTCCGGGCTGATTGATCTCTCATGTTACATTCAAACATTTGTATTTACTTGGCGAGCGTACAGAAGTATTTCACGGTTACTATTTTGACAATGTAGTATTTGGCACACAGTATACATATATTAATATACATATGGGTAATTCTAAATTTGAACAATCTCAACCAAAATCACGGGCAAGTGTCCATGGTACCCGTTACTACAATTTCTTAATTCATTATTATTGCCTTCCTTCCTCTCTTTTGCTTAAATTTGTAACATAGTTTGCTGCAACATTAGTTTATACTAATTGTCCCAATGTGATCAAATTATCTCTACCCCATCAGTAAGTAACTCCATGTGATGTTGACAATTGACTTGTGTAATTTCTGACTTACAGGGTTTGTTTCTTATTCAATTTCTATGCATTTAGTGCCCCTAAACGCTGTGTTGCACTAATGTTGTGTCTCCTCTCCCCAACTACAGACAAGAGTGAAATTATTCATCACAATTCAGACCATTCGGAGCCTTGCCGTGGAGTGTCAGGATGTACCTAGTTTCGAGTTCACGCAATTTTCTAGTGTGGTCACCCCCTCTTCTGTCAGCTGGCACTGAGTCTATTACAAAATACCTGACTTTTATTGGGTTTTTCACATGTACCACCTAACAGTGCCTGGCCACTGGGTATGTTCTGTCCCCATTTGCTATGGCCCTCATGTGTTGAAGGATTATTTTGTGGACTTGTAGCATTGTGCTACTCAAGTACTGCAGTCCACACTCGCAAGCCAACATGTACACTGCAAACTCGGTTTTGCAATTGTAAAATCCCATAATCCTCTTACTGTTTCCTCCAAATGGAGTCAAAAAGTTAACAGTGTCCTGGCCTATGCTACAAGCTCTACACAGTTTGCACTTTCTGATACCTGGGGGTGGTTTTAGCCAGCTTTCTCCCCGTTCATTTTCTGGGCTTGTATTTACAATTGCATCCCTTAGAGATGGTGCTCTTCGGTATGTAATCGGAGGGTGTCTAGGAAGTGTCTTGCCAATTACAGGGTCAGCTTTTACCAGGTGCCAGTTCCTGTTGCACAAATCCCTTAATTCCCAATGCAGTTTGTTATAGGCGGTTAAAAACCTTACCTGGGGTTTAACTTCCCCCTCTCTTGCTTCTTTCTTAGAGAATAGGATTTTTCCAGTTTTTTTCTATAGGCTGCCACCCGTGCCTCCACCACCACCCTCCTACTGTAACCTCTCTGGAGAAATCGTTGACACATATCCTCCTGACATTTCATGAATTCTATTTTGGAACTGCAGTTCCTGTTTGCTCGCAGCATTTCTCCGTACAGTATGCTCATCTAGGTATGATTAGGGTGGAAACTAGTGGCATGCAGTGTAGTGTTGCCTGCTGTTGGCTATATATATATATATTCCTTAAGAATCTCTCGCCTCTACATCCCTCGCGGCGAAGTCACGGCACAGCAACAGCTAAGTCTTTCAAAATGATTTTTTTATTCACACACCATGTGCAAAGATACCGTGCAGAAAATTGGACGGCCTACGCGTTTCGGCTACTCCTAGCCTTCCACTGGACCATAGAGTCCCTGGAGTCTAGACCATTTTTAAAGTGCTATGTGCAGTACCCTTTTCCCTTTCCATTGCTCCTCTAGACAGTCAACCTTGCTTACAGTTCGAGGCAGCATAGTGGTCGCTATTTTCTATACATATATATATATATATATATATATATATATTGTGATCAAGGGCTCATCTGGCCCGAAACGCGTCATGGCAGTACATGGGATACTGAAAGAATAAAGACTGAAAATTCTTTTTCATTTATCCAGAAGATTGGAAGAAGAGACAAAGTTCCTGCTATATATATACATCATGTCCTACTTAACTACTGCTGTAGGGAAGCTGAACCAGGAGATTGCAGCTACCGAACGTGAATCATGTCCTACTTAACTACTGCTGTAGGGAAGCTGAACCAGGAGATTGCAGCTACCGAACGTGAACTGGGGTTGGACACACCTCTTCTAGATCACCAGGTGCCCCCTTTGTCTGGGTCCCAATTTATACCTCTGGAGCCCTTGGTCCAGATTATTACTGCTAAAGACCGGGCATTATTACCCATTTGTACTGCTGTAATCCCTGATGATCCTAACTTGTTGGGCGCTGTTGTAGACCATAGCTGTCCTCAAGATCCTGAACCCTCAGCCGCTAAGCGTACCAAAAGGGGCTCAAAGAGAACAAAATGGAACTCTAAGCAGCACGTTGTAACATCCCGTTATATGGCTAGGAGATTTGGAAAAAGCATAAGGGACATGGTGGAAAAAATGTTTACTGATAAAATTGAGAGTACCCTTGTGCAAATTGCTAACGATATTGTGGAGACTTTAAAAGACTGTGTTTCGGAAATTGTGGGGAAATGTGAAAGGTTAAATATGCAGTTATGTCCTAAAGCACCTGCTTGCCCAAACCCCCCCCCCACGGCTATACCAGCTCCCAATGACCAACATGAAACTCCAATGGAGGGGATAGGGAGTGTTACCCCAATAGTCTCAATTCTCCCTCCACCTCTCCCTATGCCATCATACTCATACCGTGCCTCTAATCTGGCTGGGGCGACTGCTCAACCGATGAGGCCCCAAGTTGGGGATAAGATGATTAATGTCGCTGGAAATACCTTAGCTCGCCTAGATGAACAGTCACAGGTGGGAAGAAGAACACGGGGGAAACCACGTACTCACTTACCACCAGAGGCGACCCCCTTTGTTGCGGTCTTGGTAAACATCCCACACTTGAACCCAGGGGAGGAGGAGCCCCAGTGTTCTTTGATAGCAAATGTAAAAGCATGGTGTGATGAAAACTGCACAGGGGCAAGGGATATATCTACCCATATCACTATGGGAAGGCGGGTTGATTGGTTGGGGTATACAGCAAAAATCCTTCCAGGCGATTGTATTATTGTTAATTTTGATAGCCCCCATGAGGCTGCTCGCCTTTTTTGGGATGCAACGGATGTTAAGGAGGGTAGGATCCGAGCTGTACCACTTGGTTATTTTTACCCCCCGCCATCTACTCCCAAACTACCCCTAGGCAAGGAAAAGCAGCATGGTACTTGTAGAGGGAGTTCTAGTCTGTCATCATGGGCTTTGCAAAAACCTAACTTTAATCCCAGTCATACTGACCCCATCAGAGCTACTAATCAGGTTACCTTAACTCTAACAAATAGATTTACTGCCTTGTCTCATCTAGATGAGAACGATTGACTGTCTGGTCGTGTTGCTGACACGGACCAGACCCAATCTATTACCACTACTGAAAGGGAAGGTGGGGAGACCGTTAAGATTGCAAGCTGGAATATCGCTGGTCTCCGCGCCAAAAGAGATGACGCTATATGGTTGGAACAACTAAGGGGCTATGAGGTGGTGGCTCTTCAGGAGACCTGGGATAGAGATTGTAACTTCTGGCTGGATGGCTATACTTCTTATTTTAAAGCTGCTCAAAGTTCCAGCGCAGGAAGAAATCGAGGTGGGCTCATGTTTCTCATCTCCGTTAAACATAGGGGAGTAGCGCAGATCGTAAGCACCACATCCCATAATCTCTTAGCCTGTGAAATAACTTTACCCAATAATGTTAAGATACTTTATGTGAACTTCTATAATGCGCCTCATGTTATTCACTGTAATGAAAATATCAACGTTTTAGCAAAATTTTTAACTACATATAAGGATAGTCAAACCACTTTTTTTCATTTAATTTTGCTTGGGGATTTTAATACACACTTGTGTCAGCAAAACTGTCAGTATAGGGTGTATTCAGATATGGATTGTCTCCCTCAATCTCATTTTGAACACTCTATAAAGGGGGTCGCGCTAGAAGAACTACTGTCTGATATTGATTTATCTGAGCCAGAGTTTATCAACCCTAATGAACGGGTAGCTACTTTTAGCGCAAGAGATTCGAACTCTATTATTGATTTTATATTTGTGTCCCCAGGTCTGTTACAAAATGTTATTTTTTATAATGCTGTACAAAGTACTTTTAGCGACCATAACCTAGTAGTTATGGAATTAAGTAACAAAAATTTAGCGATATTATCCACATCTCCAAAGACCAACCCACCTTTGGATTTAATTGTGCATGACCAGGGGAGGCGGGTCAAGTGGGGTAAAATTATCCCAGAGGATTTTTTTTGTGAACTTACCGAGAAGGTGGGAGATGAAATCAACACCTGTCTGGACCCACTTAGGTTCGGAGGTGACATTATTAGCTCATTTGATATTATTTGTAAACAAGTAAGCGCGATTTTAACAGTTAAGACGAAACATAAGGAGCAAAAACTGCATGGGTGGTTTGATGCAAACTGTTCAAAGGCCCACAGAGACTTATTGACAGCATTAAAAAAGTCACCCCGGGATACCGAAGTAGTGGCTAGATTAAGGAAAAATTATAAGTCTGTTGTAGAGATACGTAAGAAAGAGATTAAGAATAATGCTTGGGTCTCACTTTATGATCGGGCTACCCTGAAGGATAGCTCCAAATTCTGGGAAATCATAAATACACCCTTGTTCAGCGAGAAGGAAAACTCCCCGCTGGAACTAAATATATCGGAAAAAGACTGGTTGCTCCATTTCGAAAAAATATATGGGAGTAATCTTCAGATAGACCCATTTACGCCAACACTAAGTGAACAACCAGGGTTACCTTTGCGGTTCACCATTAAGGAAGTTCTAAAGGCTATTGAAGATACTACTGCTCATAAGGCACCGGGCCCAGATGGGGTCCCGGCAGACATGTATAAATCTAATCCTTCCATATGGTCTATTGCCCTTGCAAATATTTTTAATACGGCCAGCATTGACATAAAAAGATTGCCTACGACCTGGTCACGGTCTATAATAGTCCCTATTTTCAAAAAGGGCCAGAGGGGGGACGCAAGATGTTACAGACCGATATCATTGCTGGATTCGTCTTTTAAAATATTAGGGAAGGTGATCCTAAATAAGATTGCAACGTGGGAAACCAATAATGACATCTTGTGTGACGCACAGTATGGTTTCAGATCTGGTAGAGGTACTGAGGATCAGTGTCTCAACCTACAATTAATAGTCAGCAAATACACTGTGGCTGCAGGGGGGTCAATTTATCTAGCGTTTATGGACCTGTCCACAGCTTTTGACCTAGTTAATAGGTCAAAGCTGTGGACCATGCTCCTGGATATGGGCCTAGACCGGGCATTGGTGTATTTCATGGCCGATCTGCATAGGGATCTGAAAGCGGCTATACGCATGTCACAAGATGGGAAGTGTACGGCTGATTTTAAATCCGGGAGGGGAGTACGACAGGGGTGTATTTTGGCCCCAATGTTATTTTCTTTATATATCAATGCGTTAAGTGCAAGTTTGGCGGCAGCATCTGCAGATGTCCCATGTATGGGGGGCACCAAATTACCAGTATTACTATATGCGGACGATACTGTGCTGCTGTCCAGGACTCCCATAGGCTTGCAACGCCTCTTAAACTCCTTCGGGAATTTTATGCAAAACCTGGAACTTGTAATTAATGTGGAGAAATCGCACGTGATGTTCGTGGGGAAAGGGAGGAATAATACCAAGACGCTCTTGTGCAATGGCTCAGTAATATCAAAAGTAAGAATTTTTACATACCTGGGTGTGGTGTTTGATGACCTGGGCAGCTGGGCCCCCCAAGTGGCAAATAAAAGAGTAGCAGTGAAAAAGTCATCGGCCGCAATACTTGGCTTTGCAAAAAGATTGGGTGGGAAACCGCCTGAGGCCATTCTGGCGATTTATAGAGCCAAAACTATGGCCATAGCCAGGTATGGGGCAGCAATCTGGGGTTATAAAGATCTAACCTTGATTCAGAGAGAGGAAAACAAATTTTTGCGATCTCTCCTGGGCCTTCCCCAATCCACTTCATCTTTTGCGGTCCATGCAGAGCTGGGTATGGGCTACATTGCGGACATGTTAAACATGGCACCGCTTTTATTATGGATCAGAACTTGGCTTAACCCCAAACTTACACTGAATCATAAAATTATTAAGGATTGTTTGGGGCGGGATAGAGTGGCTGATATCAAATGGTTGGCATACATCAAAACATCTACTGCACTCATGGGTCGCCCGGAATTGTATTCAAACCCGGAAAATTTGAGTAAAGATGACATTAACTGGGTGAAACAGAACTTCATTAGGGCCCGAGAAATGGATCGAGAGTCGATTGAGATCTCTAAACCAACAGTAAGATCACATTTTTTGTTGATTAATTCAATGTCAATGGAACCCTATCTGACTGTTGTTACACGTCCTTATCATCGTTGGTTGCTAACCAAATTTAGATTCAATCAGGCACATTTTCTGTTGGGAAATTATGAAAATTGGTGTATGCCATGGGAAAATGCCCCATGTGAATGTGATAATTTTTCCGATCAGGATTTGACACATTTTATTTTTTTCTGTCCCTTCTTCTCTGAAGGTAGGGCAAAGTACATCAAGCCTCTTCTGAGGGAAATGGGGTTTTTACAGTTGAAGCCAGCATTGTTGTTCTTACAATTAATGGAAAATCATCGGGTGATGTTCTGTGTAGCCAATTTTTTGATTGCATCTATCCGTGCTAGACGGAAGAGATCCCACACGAGTTTAGATGGAGCAAATGTAAATGTTTGCCCTATACCTGGTAGTATGAATTAATTTCTCAGCTTTGCCCCTATTAACATATACTTTTGGAAAAAAAAAGGAACATGAATTATTTCCTGCTAACAGTGTTATTCTTGTGTGCCAGGTCATTTTATATGTATTGTTAATGAATTTTAAAATGTACGGTATTTTTAAAGCTTTGTATGATGTTTTTATGTATTTTTATAGTATACTTTTATGATTTTTATCTAATCGAATAAAGTGAGTTTTGACTTGACTTGACTATATATATATATATATATATATATATATATATATATATATATATATATATATATAGCACAATTTTCTTCCAAACCTCCACAACGGCGAAAAGAAGAAGCGGACCCCACGACTCGAGGTAGGAAATGATTTTATTAATCCAACCTTCTTTGTTGACGCGTTTCGAGCATCAAGTGCTCTTGATCACACAGTGAACACAGCGTCAGCCTTCTTTTTATACTATTTCATAGTGAAAAAAACACACCCTGTGAAAATCACATGACCTTTGGCATGGACATAGAAAGTGTTTCGCTGATGTAACTTCTTATCAGTATGTAATCATTTTGCAGCTTTCACTATGTTATAATAATATCAGCATGAATGCTTTATAGTATATACATCGTTTCATTGTTGAACAGTCAAATACTTAATATTCCCAGCATAAATGCTGTAATAAGAGCACAATCGTATAAAGTGACAAAGTGCAATATAAATATCAGGTTAGATTACAAATATATAAATATATCAAACATTATAAAATCAATGCCTATATTTATGTTGGTTTAAAATTGATCCAAATATATACATAATTTCATATATATATATATAAAACCATTTCTCGTACAAAAAATATATATATTTAATAAAAAATTCCTGCATGAATGCAAAGATTCCCGTTAATTCATCTATTATGCATTTGTCCACTCTACTGCAAGTGAGAACTGTTCACAACAATACGACTAAATCATAGCGATAAGCTGCTACATAAATATAATTGCGCTTCTTGTCCCTTGAATATGTGATTAATTAAATCATCTTATGTGCAGAAATTGTGCTCATAAATTCCTAATAAACCAAACATGCATACTAAATTATGCTCTATAAACAATAAAGCCTACCAAAGGTGTATGTTACACAAATTATACAGTGATTTGACTTTTAAAAGAAAGTAGACTGGTTGACGGAGAAATACTTATTATTGGGCTAATTTTGTTCGTACTGGCTGACCAATCTAAGCAAGCGAACTGTACAGATGCCTAGCAGCTAAAAATACTAACACTGATATGGTATGGGCAACCTAAACCCTAAACAGATCTTACAAGGGTCACCATCGTTTTGTATGCACATTTCATTTATAATCAAACCATTACAGAAAGTGATGCAAATCTTCTGTTGTTTTCAGTCCATTTGGTTGTTTGCTGTCCAGCTCAACTATATACCCCGATTCCTTGCGCCTCAGCATTTTATCTCTATCACCCCCTCTCTTAAGAGGTGCAGTTGTGTCAATCACAACATAAGATAGACAAGATAAATCATTATTGTGTGTTGCTTTGAAGTGACGCGCAACAGGGTAACTCTTATCATTATTTACAATTGCCCTCAGATGCTGTGGAGTGGTGTGGCTCACTGGTTAGAGGCGGCAGACCCGGAAGCAGAAGTCAGCCCGGGACCAGGGTTCAATTTCCGACGCGGCAGGGTCGTGGACCAGGGTCAGCGGACTCGATAATTCTCGCCTCGGTGCCTACTCTAACCAGGGGTCCCACTCGGCAACTCTGGGCATTAGCTTGCCTAATCTCCACAACGGCCCCATCAACGCCGGGGATGCCTGGCTTCACCTTGGGGACTCCCAGTAGGGACCATCCCACAGGGAAAGCCAGGACGGGTTCCCCAGCGGTATACCGTGCCAGGATACTCATATAGTAATTGGCGTGTTACAAAACAGCTTATAACATAACATATAACATACCATGCTGCAAAATCCAGGCGTGCACCTGTAGCTTCATGCTGCCCACATAACGCAAGCCACAGGTGCACACCAGGACATACACAGCATAATCAGTATGGCAATTGTAATTGCCTCTAATCGCAGTTCTGGCTGTGGAGAATGGGGTTTCATAGTGGGTAGTAGTGATGCCGACTTTACATGCTCTACATAGGGAACACTTATAAAACCCATCTTTAGGTTTTAACCAGGTACTGCCCCTACCTAGTTCTGGGCTTGCTTTCACTAAGTTGTTACGCATACTCTTCGCTTTCCTGAAAGAGATGGTCGGGTTATCAGGTAATCTGCAGCCTAAGACTCCATCGGTTTTGAGGATCGGCCAATTTTTCTTGATGATTCTCTTGATAATACGTTCTTGTTTACTGAACGTTAATATCAAACGAGGGGTCTCATCAGCAGTCACTGCATTGGTATTTTTAGGTGTTAATAACGAATCCCTAGATCTTTCACGTGCTTTCACCAATGCTTTAGTTAGGGTTTGGTTGCTATATCCCCTTGCCTTGAGACGTTCCATCATCTTGTTGGCCCCTTCTTCAAAACTTTGTGTGGAGCTACAAATCCTTTTTAGGCGTAAGAGTTCACCATACGGTATGCTCTCTATGAGGTGCCTGGGATGCCCACTGCTGGCATGCAAAAGGCTGTTGCCAGCTGTGGTTTTACGGAACATAGATGTTTCACATTTGCCCTCTCTAATCTCAGTCTGTACATCCCAAAATTCTGATTTGGCTTTACTGACCTTGGATCCAAAAAAGAGATTGTGTGTATTCGCATTTAGCTGGTCTACAAATTTTAGAGCACTAGATTCCTCTCCTTCCCATATGCAAAAAATATAGTCAATGAAACGCATCCAATAACGTACATTGTTAAAACCTGGGGTGACGATGAGATCCCGCTCCTCCCACCAGCCAACATGTAAACACGCGTAGCTGGGGGAGAAGCAAGATCCCATCGCCACACCTCTTGTCTGTTTCCAGATATCTTTCCCAAACATGAAATAATTATTGTGCAAACACCAGGCCACCAATCCATATAACATTTTGTTGTGACTATAGTACTCATAGGATCTCTAGTGTTCTATGGCTTCCACACCATCGGTGTGGTTGATGCTGGTGTATAACGATTCTATGTGTAATGTCAGCATACACCAGCCACCTTGCCAATTGATCAGGCGCAGTTTATTTAAAAAGTCACCTGTATCCTTGATATAACTCGGCACATTTTTTACCATATCTTGTAAGTAAAAGTCAATGTACTTGGAAACGTTCTCACTTATACTGTTGATTGCAGAGATTATAGGACTGCCAGGGGTCGGAGTTTGCTGCTTATGAATTTTAGGTATTAAATACAAACTCGGAATAACAGGATTTTCAGAGTGCAAAAAATTGTGCTCAGTTGATGATATTAATCCTTCCCTTTTATATGTGGCCAAACACTTCTTTAAATGATCCTTTGCTCTCTTATATTCCATTCCATTGGATCTAGTGTAGCAATCGCCATTTTCTAATTGCCTCATAGCCTCTGCAATATAATCTGTCTTCTGCCACAGTACAATGTTTCCACCCTTGTCGGATTTATTAATCACAATTTCTTTGTTAGCGCTGAGTTTGTTCACCAAGTTAACATATTGTCTGTCCTTGTACGATTGAACGCTTCTCTGACCATTGACCATACGATTCAGTGTTTTAAGATCTTCAATTACACACTCATGGAAAATATCAACCGCATCTTTAGGAATCATCGGTATGAATGTGCTTTTGACTTTAAAAGGACTCTCTCCTGCTCCTTTTTGTCCGATGTCCACTCCATGTAATTCTGCCTGGGTATTACGAATTGCCATTCCTTTTTCATTTTCTTTGTTGGATATCTTTGTATCAGACGATTCCCCCAAATCACATAGGGTTAATAGTAATTTGGCGTTAGCCGCAGCCACAATCTGAGGTTTGGTACGTGGATGTAGAGGAGCTGCACCCTCTTCTTGCTCTTTGCTCGTGCCGGATTTGATGGTGAAAAACTTTTTCAGTTTTAACTTCCGTATGTAGCAAAAAAGTATCAGCCCTTGTCTTCGTATAACTAAAAGCACTTTCAGGGCAAAAATTCAGACCTGGAGTAAAAAGCTGTTCTTCAGCTGCTGTTAAAGTCTCTGTCGACAGGTTGGTAATGGTGCAGTCCTTTAATTTATCTTTTTGTACTAAGTTTTCTACTTTTGCACAGGTTTTACGACATTTCCTCCTGGCGCTCCTCCTGGCATTGCGCCTTTTCCTTGTGCTGTGTTCCGCACTCTGGGGCGGATAGTTCTCAGGCGATCTTCTACTAAAAAATCCACCTCCTCCCCAAGATCTAATCGCATATTGCTGGTACCTGCATCAATACTGAGATCAGAGCCAGTAGTGCTTGATAGCGATAGTGTATCGGCATCAGACTCCAGCAGAGGGACCTAGAGTGCTGGGGTGTATAGTGGAGTGGAATAGAGTTGAGTAAAGTGTCCTGGAGTGGCGTTGAGTGGAGTAAAATGGTGTGGAGTGGCATGGAGTGTCGGAGAGTAGCATAAAGTGTCATAGAGTGGAGTGTCATAGAGTGGAGTGTCGTAGAGTGAAGTAGAGTCACACAATGGATTAGAGTGGAGTGACATAGAGTGGAGCAGAAAGGCCTAGAGTTAAGTGGCATAGAGTGGTGTAGTGTAGAGTGGAATAGAGTTGAGTGGAGTGTCATAGAGTGGAGTGAAATGGAGGGGCTCAGAGGAGTGTCGTAGAGCAGTGGACAGTAGAGTACACTGTTAGTAAAATGTTGCAGATTGGAGTAAAGTGTTGTAGATTGGAGTAAAGTGTTGCAGATTGGAGCATAGTGTTGCAAAGTGGAGTAAAGTGTTGTAGTGTGAAATGGAGTAGAGTGTAGTGGAGTGGCATAGCATATAGTAGAGTAGAATGTCATAGATATGAGTGGCATAGCATGGAGTGTTGCTGTGTATAATAAAGTATTCAGGAGTGGCATAGAGTGGCATGCAGTAGCATAGTGTTATAAAGTGGAGTATCATACTGTGACATAGAGTGGAGTGTTGAAGAGTAGAGTACCATGGAGTGGAGTGTGCCAGGAGTAGAGTATATTAGAGTGAAGTGTCGTAGAGTGGAGTGGCATAGAGTAGAGTGGAATGGTGTGGTGTAGACTGGAGTGGATTAACGTAACATATAGTACAGTGGAGCAGCATAAAGTGTTGTAGAGTGGCATAGAGTGGCGTAGCATGGAGTGTTTTAGAGTGGCATGAAATGGAGTAGAGTGTCATACAATGGATTTCATAGAGTGGCATAGAGTGTTGTATAGTAGGGTGGTGTACTCTAGAGTGAAGTAAATTGCCAGAGTGGAGTGGCAGCTGAGTGCTGGGCAACCCTGAACATCAAGAAAGACCTCCTGTCCCTGTGTCATGTGAATGGGGTGCAGTGCTCCCCTAAAAAGGGTAATAATCTCTGGCTTTCATTGAAACAATGGGTACACTATACCAAAAACTATACCTTGGTGAATGGTTTAGAACAGAGTAAGTGTTCTTTAGAAGACTTCAACACCCTTATTATGAGTGGGCCAGTACATTTCTGTATGAGCAGTAACTCTTGCTACAGCAACTACTGGAATGATGGGATTTATGAAAAACAGAACACCCCAACAACTTCAGCCACAATTCTGAGATCAGCCCACTAAGACCCTGATTATGAGTCAAGTGGAGAGAAATTTCAGTATGGAATTCTCCTCCACCTATTCATGAGTGGACCAAAATTACTACATAGAATCCGATTTTAGTGAGTGGTAATTCCACAACAAAAAAACACTCAAGGCTTTGGCTGCAGCAGCCTAGCTACATACCTCGATTCTTTTTCATGCAGGGCCAGTACTAAATGCTCACCCATCGGAGCATGTCTTAACCTCCCTCTACTCTCTACACCCTCCTTGCTCCAACCTCACCCCATACAGAAGCCCCTGCATTTATTTATGTCCTACTCAGAGCAGGTGGTAAATGTATGCAATAAACCCTCCAGAAATAGGGTTTCCATGTGGATTTGAAATGGTACATTTGGTTCCACATGGTATTTCCCATTCCATGGATTCCAACTAGTAATTGTGCATTACTGGGGTGGTGTTACATGTGGATTTAACACCCCACCATTACTGTGTAATGAATGCTTCCTTTGTAAAAGAGAAAGTGCTAGTGTCCAGAGCTCTGCTCATGAACCTGTGAATGTAACAATTAAATGTCTCCATAAATACCAAGGCCATGTGTTCTTAAATCTCTTTAATCCAACACTAGAAATTCTCTTGTCATGGTTTGTTTGTCTTTCTCTTCCTCCGTCTTTCGGCTTTGTTTCTTTTCCCCCCTCTTGCTATAAATTAATGTCTGATGCTGAAAATTGGTGCCAGTCCCCAAAAATGAGTACCAGTGACTCCCACTGGCAACCATCAGCTCAAATTAAGCACTCTGTGTAACTCATAATCAGGCCCTAAAATGAGATTATCACTACCAACCTCCTGTACTGCATCACAGACACCTGTGCTTGGGACAACAAGGTCTTTCCATGTGATCTGCCTCCCCTCATGCTGATGGGCGGAAGCTTATACCTGCCTCTAACTCTCATAATTCAACAACCACCATCAACATCTATTTGCAATGGCATGATATCTTAATAATAATATCTTTAACAACATCAAAGCACCCTCAAGTGGCCTTTCCATAACTAGGCTCTCAAGCCCACCTGCTCACAAACTTGGGATGGATTACCCTACCACCCTGCTACTGTGCCTCCACTTCATGTTCCTCCTTCTTTTTACCCCCCTCCACCGAGGACTACGTATCATCCCCTTTCCCATCTAAGATAGATAGAGTGAGGGCGATAGATAGAGTGAGGGCGATAGATAGAGTGAAGGTGATAGATAGATAGATAGAGTGAGGACGATAGATTGATAGAGTGAGGGCAATAGATAGAGTGAGGGCAATAGATAGAGTGAGGGCAATAGATAGAGTTAGGGCAATAGATAGATAGAGTGAGGGCGATAGATAGAGTGAGGGTGATAAATAGAGTGAGCGCGATAGATAGATAGATAGAGTGAGGGCAATAGATAGATAGAGTGAGGGCAATAGAAAGAGTGAGGGCAATAGATAGAGTGAGGGCAATAGATAGAGTGAGGGCAATAGCTAGAGTGAGGGCGATAGATAGATAGAGTGAGGCGATAGATAGATAGAGTGAGGGCGATAGATAGGCGTCTAATTATGTGGCACTGAGTGGTATTTGGAGTGTATGTTTCGTTGAGCGCAGTGTAATTATGTAGCATATAATTATGTGTCACTGAGTGGTATTATCAGGAGTGTATGTTGTATTCAGTAGAGTGTAATTGTGTGGCGTGTAATTATGTGGCACTGAGTGGTATTGTTTGGAGTGTATGTTGCATTGTAATTATGTAGCATATAATTATGTGACACTGAGTGGTATTGTGTGGAGTGTGTGTTACATTCAGTAGAGTGTAATTATGTGGTGTGTAATTATGTGGCACTGAGTGGTATTTGGAGTGTATGTTGCGTTGAGCGCAGTGTAATTATGTAGCATAGAATTATGTGGCACTGAGTGGTATTGTGTGGTGTGTATGTTGTATTCAGTAGAGTGTGTGAGGGTGCAGAGTGTGTGAGGGTGCAGAGTGTGTGAGGGTGCAGTGTGTGAGGGTGCAGGTTATGAGGGCACAGTGTGTGTGGCCTAACGTAGTGTGAGGGCGCAGTGTGTGTGGCCTAAAGTAGTGTGAGGGTGCAGTGTGTGGCCTAAAGTAGTGTGAGGGCGCAGTGTGTGTGGCCTAAAGTAGTGTGAGGGCGCAGTGTGTGTGCCCTAACGTAGTGTGAGGGCGCAGTGTGTGTGGACTAAAGTAGTGTGAGGGCGCAGTGTGTGTGGCCTAAGTAGTGTGTGGGCTCAGTGTGTCTGGCCTAAAGTAGTGTGAGTGCACAGTGTGTGAGTGCGCAGTGTGTGAGTGTGCAGTGTGTGAGTGTGCAGTGTGTGTGGCCTAAAGTAGTGTGAGGGTGCAGTGTGTGTGGGTATGTGTGGGGGGTTGTGTGTGTGGGGTGTGTGTGTGGGTGGGGTTGTGTGTGGTGGGTTGTGTGGGGGGTTGTGTGTGTGTGGGGTTGTGTGTGTGAGGTTGTGTGTGTGGGTGTGTGTGGGTGCGTGTGTGGTTGTGTGTGTGGTTGTGTCTGTTGTGTGTGTGTGGTTGTGTGTGTGTGGTTGTGTGTGTGTGTGGTTGTGTGTGTGTGTGGTTGTATGTGTGGTTGTGTGTTGTGTGTGGTTGTGTGTGTGGTTGTGTGTGTTGTGTTTGTGTGTGTGGTTGTGTGTGGTTGTGTGTGTGGTTGTAGTTGTGTGGTTGTAGTTGTGTGTGTGTGGTTGGGTGTGGTTGTGTGTGGTTGTGTGTGTGTGGTTTTGTGTGTGTGTGTGTGTGTGTGTGTGTGTAAGTGCTGTATAGGAGAGTGACTGGGTATATAAGAGAGTATACATGAGATAGTGGGTGTATGAGCTTTTGTATAGGTGAGCAAGAGGGTGTTTCAGCGCGTGTATGAGTAAGTGAGGTGCTGTGTGAGTATCTGTATAGTTGACTTTGTGGTTTAGTCATTGTAAATGGTGAATGAGAGGGTATATGAGTTGCAAAATGGGTGTTTGAGCAGATACATAAGTGTCTATATGGGCGAGTGACAGGGTACATGAGTGGCTGTCTTGATGCATCAATAGGTGTGTAAGTGGGTGTATGAGTGAGTTAGTGGGTGTATGAGGGGCTGTATGTGTGAGCGAATGGGTGTTTGGGTGGTTGTGTGGGTGAGTTAGTGAGTGTGAGAGTGGTTATGTGGGAAAGTATGTGGTTCTCTCGGTCACTGTATGGGTGAGTAAGTATATGTATTCATATATGTATAAGTAATTAAGAGGCTGTTTGAGTAATTGTATGGGTGAGTTAGTGTCTGTGTCACTGACTGCATGGGTGACTGTCTGGATGTGTAAGTGTGTCTATTTCTCTATAACAGGATTTATGACTGGCTGTATTGAGAATTGAGTAGGTGCATGAGTGTCTGTATATGTAAGTTAGTGATTCTGTCAGTGGCTCTATGGGTAAGTTGATGTGTTACTGGCTGTATGGATGAGTGATGAGATATGTGAGTGTTTGTATGGGTTCTGTGAATGAGTTTGTTAGTGATTGTGTGGCGTGTACGTGGGTGTGTCATTGTTTCTCTGGATGATGTCATCAGTGAAGTCGTTTGAGATATAATTAGTGATGTCATCAGGGATGTCACTGACCATGTCAAGAGTGATGTAATACGTGAGGTATAAATATATACACATGTTATGTTTGTTTATTCCAGTTTCTAAATCTTATAACCCACTGCTCTGAATTAGATGACACAGCAACCGGTCACCCACTGAGAGCCTGTCAGTGCAGCTCTACTTGTCTGCTTTGACTGAAAGCAGAAAGGCAGAAAGCAAAGCTGCAGGTGGGGAAAGAAGGCAGGTAAGATAGTGGGTGTTGGTGAAAGATGGCAGGTTACATTTTTTTAACCTTTGAGACAGGCCATGTTATGTGTGGCTCCTCCATTACTTCTCTTCCACTGTGTAGTAGTTGAAAGCAGGGGCAGATGATTTTGGGGCCCATAAATAACATAACATTATAGATGGGTAAAAAGTGAATTACGAGGATGTTTTTCACCTGAGGGTTCCAAGTGACATCTGCAAATTTGACAAATTATGTGGAAAAATATGTTGAAAATGAAGTAAATCCATAACTATGCAGTAAGAGCACCGAATTGCCTAAATCCGCTGACCCTCACGATTACCCATTGTTTAATAAACAATTTATTAAAGAGAGTTAAGCAAAGCCTTAACATTCTATTCCAGTCAGTGTCCATTGTTAGCTGGTCCTAAAGCCCGCCTGGTATTGGGAAAGGACATCCTCCTCTTCAGACCATGATTGTATTCTTTGTAGGAGAATCCTGCCTAGCACCTTTTACATAACGTCAGTCAGACGTATGGGCCCATAGTTTGAGGGGTCTTCCTTATCCCCTTTTTTATAAATAGGGACCATTCCAGGATTCTGGGACTGGGCATCCTGCAACTATGGCTTTGAATAATAGCTGAAAATAACACTGCCACCCTTTAAGATCAAACAGGAATAAATCCCCTGGAAAAGCGTCTGGTCCTGGGGCTGTAGCGGGGACTAATTTCATAATCGCAGCCTCTATTTCAGCCCGCGAGAAGGGATCACTAACATTCCCTATAGATATAAACGCACACACACACACACAAACACACAAAAACACACACACACACACACACACACCCACACACTTACCCATACAGGCACTTCCACAGTGAGTTACCTTAGTATATATGTTTAACACTCAGTAACTTTTAGAAAATACTCACAATCACTGGATGAAGTCAGCAGTGATGTCATTTGAGATGTCACCAGTGATGTCACTGACCATGTCAGAAGTGATGTAATATGTGAGGTCATAAGCAGTGCATTGCAGGGGCATGAGTTATAGTTAGCTCAGCTAACTATTACTGCTGTATTTCTCTGGTTTTCTACCACTGAAATGTCAGCCCAACTATAACATTCCTGTAACCTTTGTTATTTTCAGTGACTTTCTAAGGGTTTTTTAGATTCTATTTCCTAACTATAACATCCCTTTACCCTTTGTTTTTTTCAGCGAATTTCCATGATTTTTCAAAATGTATTTCCTAACGATAATGTTCCTGTACACTTCGGCTTTTTCAGTGAATTTTAAGTTTAACAAAAATTCTATTTTTAACTCTAGGATCCTTGTATTTTGTTTCTAAAATTAGATATTGAACATTACATATGTATGGTGCACCACATGTTGTATTTGTCATCTATTTGTTTAAAGATACCCTAGTTATCTTATTTCAAGATATTTTTGGTTTTCACGACGATGTCGCGATTGCCGATGACACACAGCGAATACGGTGTGTTTTTGACAAAGTGTAAAACACATATATAGACATACTGTACATCAAGTTTGAGTCTAGTTGTTTAGTAAGGTATTGATGTAATTTTCCCCTTTATATACATTTGTCAAAAAAGTAGATCTGAAGTGCATTTTCCTTGTCCGCGGCGAAACCGTACAGGTACGAGGACGTCGGTGGTCGCTAATACAGCATGTTTTTGACAAAGTGTAAAACACATATACAGATATCTTTTATTGAGACTGGCTGTTTAGTAAGATATTGATTTAACTGTCCCCTTTGAATATATTTGTCAACAAAAAGTGAATCCGAAATGCATTTTCCTTGTATTTGGCGACACCGGACACTCGCGATGAAACCGGTGATCACGAAGACTGCGTCGTTTTTCCCAAAGTGTAAAACACATATATAGACATGTTTTACTTAAAGTTTGAGACTAGCTGTTTAGTAAGATATTGATTTAACTTTCCACTTTGCAAACATTTATCAAAAAGCGACATTAAAAATGAATTTTTCATGTTTGCGGTGACGCCGGAGGTCTCAATGACGTCAGTGGTCGCGAATCCTGCATGTTTTAGACAAAGTGTAAAACACATATATAGACGTATTTACATAAAGTTTGCCTCTACCTTCTTAATAACATACTATTTTAACTTTATTTTCTCTAGGCATTTGTCAAAAACAAATAACCAAACCTAATTGTAACACACTAAACACATTACTATCTAAAAGACTCCATAAGAGCACGTAAAACTCCCTTTATGTGCCTAGAACACAGTGTATAACTCTTTCAGTGTAAATATGTGACTGCATGCATCCCTGTATCAGTACGTCTCTCATTCACTGTATAAGTATTTTAGTGGATCTGTGAGATGGTGCATCAGTCTATGAAAGGTTCTATTATGAACTGTGTGACTGTCTCAGTGCATCTATGACAGGGTGCATCACCGTCTCAATGGGTCTGTGATTGGTTGCATGATTCTACTAGTCAATCTGTGAGTAGGTGCATGCTTTTGTGCATTTTTAAGTAAGTATGTGATTGACTGGATCTGTGAGTGGATACATGAGTGTCTAAGTGGGTGTGTGAGGGTGAGTGAGTGGGTGCATGAGTGTCTGAGTAGGTGTGTCAATGAGTACATGAGTCTCTCAGTGGGTCTATGATTAGCAGCATGATCGTCTGAGTGTTTCTGTAAGCGGTTGCATGGGTCTCTGAGTGGAACTGTGAATGGGTGCTTCAGTCTCTAAGTCTATCAGGGGCTAGGTGCATAAGTCTCTGAGTGGGTGAGTGAATGGGTGAATGCATGAGTGTCTAAGTGGGTCTGTGACTGGGATGGGAGTATCTGGGTCGGTCTGTGAGTGTATGCGTGAGTATTTGAGTGGATGAGTGAGTGGGTGCGTGTATATCTGAGTTAGTCTGTGGGTAGTTGTGTAAGTCTTTGAGTGTATGCGTGAGTGACTGAGTGCATAAGCCTCTAAGAGGGTATTTGACTAAGTGTATGAGTGGCTGTATGGGTGTGTGAGTGGGTATATGAGTGTCTGAGTGATTCTATAAGTGAGTGCATGAGTGTCTAAGTGGGTCTGTGAGTACATATGTGAGTGTGTGAGTGGGACTGTAAATGGGTGTGTGAGTCTCTGAGTCGGCTGTACATGGGTGCATCACTCTCTGAGGGAGTCTGTAAGTGGGCACATGAGTATCTGAATGGGTCTGTGAGTGGATGCATGAGTGCCAAGGTGGGTCTGTGAGTGGGTGGAAGAGTCTCTAAATGGGCTCGCCCATATAGACACTTATGTATCTGCTCAAACACCCATTTTGCAACTCATATACCCTCTCATTCACCATTTACAATGACTAAACCACACTCAGTCAACTATACAGATACTCACACAGCACCTCACTTACTCATACACGCGCTGAAACACCCTCTTGCTCACCTATACAAAAGCTCAAACACCCACTATCTCATGTATACTCTCTTATATACCCAGTCACTCTCCTATACAGCACTTACACACACACACACACACACACACCCACACACACACACACACACACAACCACACACACACAACCACACACAACCACACACACACAACTACAACTACAACCACACAACTACAACCACACACACAACCACACACATACACACATACACACACACAAACACAACACACACAACCACACACACAACCACACACAACACCACACAACCACACACACAACCACACACACACACACAACCACACACACAACCACACACACACAACCACCCACAACCCCACACGCACCCACACACACCCACACACACAACCTCACACACACAACCCCTCACACACAACCCCACCCACACAACCCCCATACACACAACCCACCACACACAACCCCACCCACACACACCCCACACACACAACCCCCCACACATACCCACACACACTGCACCCTCACACTACTTTAGGCCACACACACTGCGCACTCACACACTGCACACTCACACACTGCGCACTCACACGCTGTGCACTCACACTACTTTAGGCCAGACACACTGTGCCCACACACTACTTAGGCCACACACACTGCGCCCTCACACTACTTTAGTCCACACACACTGCGCCCTCACACTACGTTAGGGCACACATGCTGCGCCCTCACACTACTTTAGGCCACACACACTGCGCCCTCGCACTACTTTAGGCCACACACTGCACCCTCACACTACTTTAGGCCACACACACTGCGCCCTCACACTAGTTTAGACCACACACACTGTGCCCTCACAACCTGCACCCTCACACACTGCACCCTCCCACTGCACCCTCACACACTGCACCCTCACACACTCTACTGAATACAACATACACTCCACACAATACCACTCAGTGCCACATAATTCTATGCTACATAATTACACTGCGCTCAACGCAACATACACTCCAAATACCACTCAGTGCCACATAATTACACACCACATAATTACACTCTACTGAATGTAACACACACTCCACACAATACCACTCTGTGTCACATAATTATATGCTACATAATTACAATGCAACATACACTCCAAACAATACCACTCAGTGCCACATAATTACACGCCACACAATTACACTCTACTGAATACAACATACACTCCTCATAATACCACTCAGTGACACATAATTATATGCTACATAATTACACTGCGCTCAACGCAACATACACACCAAATACCACTCAGTGCCACATAATTACACGCCTCTCTATCGCCCTCACTCTATCTATCTATCGCCTCACTCTATCTATCTATCGCCCTCACTCTATCTATTGCCCTCACTCTATCTATTGCCCTCACTCTATCTATTGCCCTCACACTTTCTATTGCCCTCACTCTATCTATCTATTGCCCTCACTCTATCTATCTATCGCGCTCACTCTATTTATCACCCTCACTCTATCTATCGCCCTCACTCTATCTATCTGTTGCCCTAACTCTATCTATTGCCCTCACTCTATCCATCGCCTTCACTCTATCTATTGCCCTCACTCTATCTATTGCCCTCACTCTATCAATCTATCGTCCTCACTCTATCTATCTATCTATCACCTTCACTCTATCTATCGCCCTCACTCTATCTATCGCCCTCACTCTATCTATCTTAGATGGGAAAGGGGATGATACGTAGTCCTAGGTGGAGAGGGGGTAAAGAGAAGGAGGAACATGAAGTGGAGGCACAGTAGCAGGGTGGTAGGGTAATCCATCCCAAGTTTGTGAGCAGGTGGGCTTTAGAGCCTAGTTATGGAAAGGCCACTTGAGGGTGCTTTGATGTTGTTAAAGATATTATTATTAAGATATCATGCAATTGCAAATAGATGTTGATGGTGGTTGTTGAATTATGAGATGAGAGTTAGAGGCAGGTATAAGCTTCTGCCCATCAGCATGAGGGGAGGCAGATCACATGGAAAGACCTTGTTGTCCCAAGTACAGGTGTCTGTGATGCAGTACAGGAGGTTGTTAGTGATAATCTCATTTTAGGGCCTGATTATGAGTTACACAGAGTGCTTCATTTGAGCTGATGGTTGCCAGTGGGAGTCACCGGTACTCATTTTTGGGGACTGGCACCTATTTTTCAGCATCAGCCATTAATTTATAGCAAGAGGGGGGAAAAGAAACAAAGCCGAAAGACGGAGGAAGAGAAAGACAAACAAACCATGACAAGAGAATTTCTAGTGTTGGATTAAAGAGATTTAAGAACACATGGCCTTGGTATTTGTGGAGACATTTAATTGTTACATTTGCAGGTTCATGAGCAGAGCTCTGGACACTAGCACTTTCTCTTTTACAAAGGAAGCATTCATTACACAGTAATGGTTAAATCCACATGTAACACCACCCCAGTAATGCACAATTACTAGTTGGAATCCATGGAATGGGAAATACCATGTGGAACCAAATGTACCATTTCAAATCCACATGGAAACCCTATTTCTGGAGGGTTTATTGCATACATTTACCACCTGCTCTGAGTAGGACATAAATAAATGCAGGGGCTTCTGTATGGGGTGAGGTTGGAGCAAGGAGGGTGTAGAGAGTAGAGGGAGGTTAAGACATGCTCCGATGGGTGAGCATTTAGTACTGGCCCTGCATGAAAAAGAATCGAGGCATGTAGCTAGGCTGCTGCAGCCAAAGCCTTGAGTGTTTTTTTCTTGTGGAATTACAACTCACTAAAATCGGGTTCTATGTAGTAATTTTGGCCCACTCATGAATAGGTGGAGGAGAATTCCATACTGAAATTTCTCTCCACTTGACTCATAATCAGGGTCTTAGTGGGCTGATCTCAGTATTGTGGCTGAAGTTGTTGGGGTGTTCTGTTTTTCATAAATCCCATCATTCCAGTAGTTGCTGTAGCAAGAGTTACTGCTCATACAGAAATGTACTGGCCCACTCATAATAAGGGTGTTGAAGTCTTCTAAAGAACACTTACTCTGTTCTAAACCATTCACCAAGGTATAGTTTTTGGTATAGTGTACCCATTGTTTCAATGAAAGCCAGAGATTATTACCCTTTTTAGGGGAGCACTGCACCCCATTCACATGACACAGGGACAGGAGGTCTTTCTTGATGTTCAGGGTTGCCCAGCACTCAGCTGCCACTCCACTCTGGCAATTTACTTCACTCTAGACTACACCACCCTACTATACAACACTCTATGCCACTCTATGAAATCCATTGTATGACACTCTACTCCATTTCATGCCACTCTAAAACACTCCATGCTACGCCACTCTATGCCACTCTACAACACTTTATGCTGCTCCACTGTACTATATGTTACGTTAATCCACTCCAGTCTACACCACACCATTCCACTCTACTCTATGCCACTCCACTCTACGACACTTCACTCTAATATACTCTACTCCTGGCACACTCCACTCCATGGTACTCTACTCTTCAACACTCCACTCTATGTCACAGTATGATACTCCACTTTATAACACTATGCTACTGCATGCCACTCTATGCCACTCCTGAATACTTTATTATACACAGCAACACTCCATGCTATGCCACTCATATCTATGACATTCTACTCTACTATATGCTATGCCACTCCACTCCACTCTACTCCATTTCACACTACAACACTTTACTCCACTTTGCAACACTATGCTCCAATCTGCAACACTTTACTCCAATCTACAACACTTTACTCCAATCTGCAACATTTTACTAACAGTGTACTCTACTGTCCACTGCTCTACGACACTCCTCTGAGCCCCTCCATTTCACTCCACTCTATGACACTCCACTCAACTCTATTCCACTCTACACTACACCACTCTATGCCACTTAACTCTAGGCCTTTCTGCTCCACTCTATGTCACTCCACTCTAATCCACTGTGTGACTCTACTTCACTCTACGACACTCCACTCTATGACACTCCACTCTATGACACTTTATGCTACTCTCCGACACTCCATGCCACTCCACACCATTTTACTCCACTCAACGCCACTCCAGGACACTTTACTCAACTCTATTCCACTCCACTATACACCCCACCACTCTAGGTCGCTCTGCTCAACAACCCTCCAATCAATGCCACTCCACACCACTCTATGACATTCTATTCCACTCTGCGCTCCTCCACTCTGCGACCTTCCACTCTACACTAGGGATGGGTGGTGAACTCTGCTCCGCTGGCAGAGCTTGCAAAGATTTCACACTTCGCTTGGAGCATGAAGTTCGGTAAAAAAACTTTGCTTCCCATTTAGCGGAGTTTACCAGCGTCGCCGCTAGCCCACCTCTGCTAGTTAGTCAACTCTATACCACTCTATTCCACTCTATGACAATTTACTCCACCCTGCAACAGTATACTCTATGATACTCCAACCTGCACCACTCCATTCCACTCTACAACACTCCACCCTATCCCACTCTACTCTATTCCTCTCTGTTACACTGCACTCTATGACACTCCACAACCCTGTACACCTTTCCACTATAAGAACCTGCACTTTACACCACTAGATACCACTCTACACTACTCTATACTACTCCACTCCATGACACTTGACTCCACTCTACGCAACTCAATTCTATATTGCTCTACTCTCTTCCACTCTATAACACTCCACTTTAGTCCACACAACCCCACTCTACAACACTCTAATCCACCCAATGCTTCTCCACTCTACAACACTTTACTCCAGTATACTCAACGCTATGCCCCTCCACTCAACAACACTTTACTCCACTCTTCTGTAAGCCCCTCCACTCTACGCCGCTCTATGTCACCCCACTCTTCACCTAACTACTGTATGCCACTTCATTCTACACCACGGTACTCAGCTGTTCACCACTCTACCCAGCTCTATGCCACTCTACTCTATCATCATTATTTAATTGCAAATACGGATAACATGGCAATAGTGAAGTATTCGGAGATTCAAAACTGACCCAATTGCTTTTAGCAATGTCATAAAACCATGGACAATTTTCAGACCCCAAAAGTCGAAATTCATTAGCCTATTGTCAATAAAGTTAATTTTAATAAATACAAAAAGGTTAATTTAAATGAAACATATTTGGATAAACATAGTGCTATGCAGGTTTTACTTTGAAATGTCTGTCCTTTCTGCTCCTAATGTGTGTTTCTGGTGAGCAAAGTGTGTTTAAATGCAAAGTGTGTTTAAGACTGCAGTACCACCTCCTGTCTACAGGGGCAGAGCGAGCAAAAATATAAACACACTTAATGAGACACAGGTCCCCACAAGGTAATTTTTTTAAAAGTTGTAAAAATTGACACACATGTTCCTGAAGTCATTTTTTTTATCATTTAGAAGACATTGCCTTGTGGGGACCTGGGTTCAGGTCCCCACAGTGCAATCAAGTCCCCACAGCGTGAGTGTGTTATTACACCCAAGTCCCAACAAGGATAGTAACACAAACCCAAACAGACATACATATAGATATACAGAGAGAGAGAGAGAAAGAGAGATAGTGAAAATACATATATACTCACACATATATTATATACATATATATGTAGAGATGAGTATATAAGTGGGGTTATTGCAGTATATATTTCATTCACTGAAAAAAGTAAGGTTACAGTGAAGTTATGGTTAGCTTTAGTTAGAACTCCTTACCATCTGTTGGAAATTCACTTTAAAATTAAAGGACAGTTATAGTTACCTATTAACTTACTAAATAGGTCGGCTCAAATTAAATCAAGTTATGCACTTTTCCACCAAAATAGTAATACATTGGTGCCCATGAATATCTTAGTATAATGCTTGATAATTATGTGCTTCTGGAAAAGATCAACTTAGTATGCACATTGCACTTTTATGTATATCCTTACCCGTTGTACTTTTGAGAAGGGTCAATTTAGTATGCACTTGCACTTTTCTGTAAACAAACAAACTCTCTTAGAGGGAATGGAAAATCGGAAATGCCATCTTGCAGATTCATATCGCATTTGCTCTGAAGAGGATTGTTTTTAGTGTATTAACAAGCGGAATCTATGTTTTATGTCTTTTTAAAACCTTTTTATAGTTTTAAGAAATCCTTTGATGATTCTTTGAATCGAATAAAGATATTTGACTTTGAGTAGTCAGACCTATTCCATTTATTTTTAAAACACTGAAATTCACAAGGTATTGTTAGAACTGCAGGCCGAATTTTAATAACAGCCATTCAATCATAACTTGCATACCAAATCCAGTGCTCATGATTCACCCTGGATGTGGTAGATACAATTGCAAAGGTTACAAATAATCTTACAGCTAGGATTACAATTCTATTACCATTAACTCAATGAAAGAGACACCTACAAATGTAATATTATTCATAGGTTTGAGTATGTATTGCTATTTCATTGCCCTGTGCTTTTAGGTGTGGTTAATTACTGGTATAAATATTGTGAGGTCATACACATTGCATTTGGTGTGCAACTTCTGCTTTGCATGACTTTTGCGTGAGTTTCTTTTCAGTTGAGAGATGGCAGAAGAACTCCCAGTTGATGGAGTGTTTCACGATCTTCTCCAGTTTCACTGTCTCCCCAGTGCAGAACCTGCATTCTCTTGCTGCACTTTTTCTGCCATGCCCTGAGCTGGTTAGCTGCAATCGCTCTCAAACACAATTTCTCAACCCCCTGTTTTCCCCAAAATGATGGATGTGCCTCTTGATGCTATGAATTTGGCACATTCTATATGGTGGAATGTTGTCTGAGCAATCAGTCGATTACAAGCTCTGAATACCCTTGAACATGTAAAATAATTCGGCAGGTAGGCAGGAAGTCCAAACCTATTTTGCTAGGCATGCTGTTTCTGCCACCATGTCACGGACTCTGTCAATATCAATGATTCCCTAAAACAGGAATGGAGTGCCCAGGCCTGTGTGTGGCAGCAGGCTATGTACTTTCAATAACATGACAGTAGCCCACAGCGTTGACACCTAGACTGTGGGCTTGGTCATTTAATGATGGTGCCTTTAGTGTGCTGCCTCGACAACCAGTTTGTGGACTCAGTACTTTCAAGATGACGTCCGTAGTCTGTGACCTCAGTGCCATAGCTGTAGCCTACAAGCAAACAGGCTTAAGGGGTCCAATCCTATTCTGGTCCTTCATCTCTTCACATGGTCCCCCAGACCCTAAAACACAGACTTTTTTAGGGCTCGTTGCGAAAAGCGCGCAAAAGCGCGCTCTCGCAGAGAGAACTATAGCTGTCGGCTCAGCCGACAACGAGTGGAAAGTGGAGACAAGACCTGGCCACGCGCAGCACTTTGTCATAGGATAACGTTGCGCGCATGAACTTCTGCTGCTTTCTGCATGGCAGAAAAAATTGGATCACGTCGCGCGCCTCGTGAACAGTTCCTTTGGAATGCAGGGGGAGTCTGCAGAGGGGCGCGCGGCGCTGTTCACGATGAGCACGGCGCTGATAAGCAGGCTGGTTCTTTGTGTGAGCATTCCACGATAATGCATGTTCTTGTTTACATTGCTGGTCCTTTCAGATAAGTTTGGTTGTTTCTTCTTCATGCATTTGGTTCTGCTGCATGTGCTTGTTTATTCTGTGTGGGCTTGTTTATATTTTATGTGTCAGTTTCTGCTGTATGTGCTTGATTTTGCTGTGTCGTTTTCTGCTGTGTGTCTGGTCTGCTATTTGTGTCTGTTTTTGCTCTGTGTGTGTCTTTGTGTTGCTGATCACTAGCCTGGCTGTTTTGCTGCCTCTCGTCCACCCTGCTCTCGTTTGCCTGCTGTTCCTAATGATGTCAAATGTTGTATATATGACATCAGTGCTAACATGTATGTTTACATCCTGCCACAGTCCAGAGGTGCTTGACTGTGTTTTTAAATATGCATTGTGCAGTGTTCTGAAACCCGGCAAGGTGGACTAAGCACTGTGTAAGACATTCCGCTATTTTTAAAAGTAACAAGCATTTTTTGTTTTCAACGTACATCTATAACAACGTGTTAATGCGTTGTAGGTGTGATGACGTTTGCCACCAGCACCAAGCACAGTTTCACCCACTCACAATACTTTGGAAGCACATATCGGTGTGTGGGTTGCATCACAAGTTGTTGTCGGTTGTGTTTTACGACAGGTGAAATATATACCTCCTATCACCCATAGAAGAGTAACGAATCAAAGGCTGATGTTCGCCAACGAGTATCTTTTTGAGGGGTTTTGAGCACATCATAGAATCACCCATGGATCTATATATTAACCTTTGACTTCCGCCTCACGTTCTGCTTTTATTTCTGTCATTTTCTTTACTTCATAGGATAATACTGTATTATGATTGTTTAGAAAGTGGCAGTGTATCAACAATACTATTAAACTCTGTTCAAAAACCGCAGCGTTGTGCTCCACACTGAGCGGTTCACTCACATTTGAGCAATGTAAACCTTTTTGTCTTAAGTCATTGATCCCATAATGTTCAATTAGCAGGGGGTGCGAAATCGCTTTATTTTATTCGTATGAATGTTCTCAGAGTTTCATTAGACTTTGCAGTGGTGTAACGAAACTTGAGGGGGCCCCCCTGCAAATTGGTTGGAGGGAGGCCTCCACTCTCGGACCCAGTCTGGAGCTCTCAGGCCCATCCGTGCACAGTGCCGGAGGGTGCCCCCTGGAGCCCCGTTCCCCCTCACCGCGGGACCTGCAGGGGCAATTGTTATGCCACTGTGTGAAGTGCAGGCCTCTAGAAAGGAAAGCAATGTGGAGCGGTAGTGTCTGCTGTCACTGGGGGACTCCTGGTACTCCTCGGGAGGCCTGCAGGTATACTCAAAGAGGCTCACATAGCACTGCTCGCATTACCAGATCCTCCAGGACCCACTTGATCAACCCCTGCAGGATTGATATCCTTGGAAGTTCATTCTCTATCTTCCCCAGATGTAGTGCACAGGTACCTTCAACAATAATTGATTAGGTGCCTATCCTCTGTTGTTTTTCTCTGGCTCACTTACTGTCAGAATTCTGACGGTGATCCTTCTATTTCTTTAAATATCAAAACGTCATTGCCTGCCTCTACAGAAACAACTTGATTATAAATAAAAATAAAATTGGCTGTGTTGTTCTTGTTTGATACACACTGCCGATCATGTATTGTCCCACGTGTGTATCACTTTTATGAGAGCACTGAGCATGTTTCTCACCACACACTCACTCCATCGTCACATTACCATTTTATAAATAATTAAATAAATTGATCATTTGATGTATTTGTGTATTGATTGTGATATTTTGGTCGAGGGACCACTATTTACTACACATTAGTTACCCAGAGTCTTAGATGACACTTGACTTTCCACTCCACTGCCCGCACCCAAACCAGTTTGGAGAGCATGTGCACTTCTTTTTTTCGATTTAAAGAACTGGTCTATAGAGGGAGTGTCCATTTTCCAGCTCAATTATCTTTCACATACGAGGGACAGGATACGTGCCTGGCACTAGAGCAAAACCGGAGTCCAAGTATATTACAGAAAAATGTAAACGCTTGCACATCTGGGGGAAAGCAGCCCAAAGTCTAGTGAAATCGCCAGGGGTCTGTTTAATGCACTAGGGAGTCTGAGGGCAGTGGCAAGGTCAAATATCCATAAATAAATCACCAATAGGACTTTCACAGTGGAACCAGAGGCCTGTCAACAGGGGCCATATAGATGAGCGTAGACTGACGTGTACAAGTATGTGAAGACCCCCGATCATTTCCTGGTACTGATGGAAGTGAGAGGAAAAAGCTGAAAACTACCTGTCAGGGCTAGTTCCCTAGGATTCCATTGGATCAATGAAAGTAGCTGCCAGTCATAATTAAACTGGTAGACATGGCCAAATTAGGGGGGTGTCTGGATAGAAGGAGAGGGAGTGTGGCATCTCGGAAATGTCTGTAGATAGGCAGTGTTGAAATCTGCAAACCTCACAGAGGACTTCATTGGATACATGGAGGGCTGTGCTTGACATCATTAAATCTGTGCTTGGACACTGTAGTGAAATGTTGAAGAGGGTAGGAGAATGCTTGCCTGTGTGCTCCCACAAAATGAACTGAGTCTCGTTGTAGCACAAGAAGACTGTAATATAGTTGACAGTAGCTGGGGTGGGCGGAGCTAGGTGGGCTGAGGGGAAGAGGAGGGGTCAGTACTGGATGAGGGCAGTTAGAGTAGGGACAGGGTAGGAGCAAGACGTGTGTAATAAAGCTCCAGTTAAGTTAACCCCACGTGTCTGTAGTTCTTGTAGCTGGATGCTACAGCTGGCGACGAGGGTGGGATCGGCATAATCAGAGCCTGCAGAACCCACCCGGAGTGCCCTGTCCCCTGCAGCATTGAGCAAAGAATCTGCTGCCTGGTGGTGCTGCTGCCGGAAGAAAAGGTCAGCAGCAGGTGACCCTGCTTTCCCCCAGCGTCTGTGGAAGCCCAGAGGGAACCAGTCGATCGAGCGCTGAAACGCTCGGGAAGTGAGAACTGTTTCGCGCTGGAAACGCGCGTCACGCTGGATGCGTGCAACTTAGAGCCCCAGACATACAGGAGTCGGGAGCCCACTCCGACCCTGTCTGGCACCTCGGAGTGAGCCCAGGATCCCCCGACGTCGTGGACGCCGTCCTCGAGAGCCCAGTAACGAGCGCAGCTGAAGGCGCTGAAAACGGAGCCCCGGACGTCGGAAAACCTCACGCCCGATGCGTGAGGTTTGGCATGCTGTCGGAATAAGAGAGCGGGAATTCAGGAATCGAGTCGGGAGCTCACCCCAACCCGATCTGGTGACTGTGGTGGCCAAGAGACGAGTAAACTCTGGGGTAGATCGCCCCACGAAGGCCTGCTGTCGCGCGCTGCTGAGCGCGCCATAATTGGAGCCTGGACTCCGGTGTCGGAGAATCTCACGCTGGATGCGTGAGCATTGGCCTGTCGCCGCCGAGGACTCTGCAAGGGACGGCGGGAGCCCACCCCAACCTCACCTGACTGCAGTGGCGACCTGGGGGAGCCGAATTAGGAAGATACTGCTCCTAGAGACGATGGCCGGTGAGTCCCGAGTGAAGAAAGGAGCTGAATGCTGAGAGAGAAAGTAGTGCCTGTAGACATCCACGGCGGCCATCTTTGGGTCAGGCGACTTCTGGGACATCCTCCCTGTGCAAACTATAGGCGGCCATTTTGAAGTCAGGCATTAAGCAAAGTGAATCAGCACTGGCAGCAGAAGGAAACAAGCATTGGTAACAAACAAGCATTGGCGATAGAAATAAAACAAGCATTGGCGATAGAAATAAAACAAGCATTGGCGATAGAAGTGCAGCAGAAGGAAACGAGCATTGGTAACAAACAAGCATTGGCGATAGAAATAAAACAAGCACTGGCAAACAAACAAGCATTGACACCGGAAGACCAAACGAGCATTGGCGAAGAACAATCAAGCCTTGATAAGAACCAACAAACAAGCAGTGGCGAGTAGAAACCAACAAGCACTGGAGAAGCGAATAAACACACATTAGCGAGAAACAGCAAACCGGCACGAGCACCTCCAAAGGTGATGGTGCACACATACCGAAGAGCGTAAAGGGGAGGAGCTGCTGGACAGAACCGCACGAGGTTTAGAGGAAGGCAAGACTGCAAAGGAAGGTCCTGGAAACAAGCACAGCATACACGGAGGTGACCAAAGGACTTGCACTAGCCTCACCGCGGAGAAGGAGCCCTGCGACCGGCACAGCGCGGCTGGGTAGTGGACATCTCGGAACGCAGGAAATCCAAGTTCTAGTCACTGGCGCATACGGTGGTGGTTGCAAGGATTAGTAACGCCCCAGCAGATGACCAGACCCGAGGCCTTGACCAAAGAGGATTAACTCAAAAACAACCACGAGAAGCCGAGTGAGCAACCCGCCTGGATACAACCAATCAGAACCCTCTTCTCATGGCGAAGGAAGAAGTAGCACACCGACGCAACCCTTGCTTCAGAGCACCACCCCCAGGAATGCAGTATGATACCTGGAGTCTGTGTCTTGAACAGAACCGATGGCTGGCGACATTGGGTGACTTCCTGGATGCCAATGGTGAACAAAGAGAGAGGAAATGTCTAATGTTGCTCCTCCATTTGGTGGGTCCAGAGGGCCGATGCCCAATCGAAACATTTTCCAAAGAGGACACAGAAATCTATAAAAGACTCCAAGAAAAGCTATGTGCCCGTCTCTCCGCACAAGCGGAAGTGGATCAAGAGCGCATCGCTTTCAACACAGCTCGGCAGGAACCAAGTGAACCATTGCCAACCTTCATCTCTCGATTGCAAAACCTGGTGCAAGGCTGCCACTTCAACACCTTTACGAACGAGGACGCAGTTCGACTCCGGATAATTGAAGGCTGCGCAAACCCCGACACAAAGCTCAAGATCTTGCAAGGAAAGTGGTCGCTAGAAGAAATCATCAGGAAGGCTGAAATTGGAATGCACGTCAAGGCAAGAGACAGATCAAAGGACCCGAATCTGAAGGCAAATTATCAAGCTACCTGGACAGATGACACTCGGAAAACAGACAAAACAAAAAAGAGAGAGAGGGAAGGCAGACCAATGAAAAGACAACGGGAGAGACACAGTGACAAGGAATACTCCGAGTCAATCAGTCAAAGGACAACCTCAAGGAGTTCGTCACCCTCAAGATGTCATTCAAAGTCTGACAAGGAGGGAGCGTCAAGTGGGACAGGTAGCACCCCTGGACAAGATGGCAACTTACACAACAAGAGAGTAAGAAAGACAAACTATAGAAGGAGAGCTCAAAATGGTCACAACTGGAAGTCGGCGCAGGAACACTCTTCGTCAAGTTGTGAAGATGAGTCTGAAGGAACATCATCCAGCAGAAGAACACATCACACCCACATCATGGGTATCCGAGCACCAAACAAGTGGAAAGAAGAAATAGGCCGCATAAGACGAACTGACCCTCCCCAACAACGAACAGGAAAAGACCAATGTATCAATGACACCAGGGACAACGAAGAAACTGAGAAGACATCGTTGACATGTGAGAAAGGCAAAGATGGGAAATCTCAAGAGCAAACACAAAGAACAAGCACGTGGTTGTTGAGCAACTTCTCAGATGAAACAATGCCAAAGACAAGTCGACGAAGGCGCCCGGAGAATCGTTTTAAAGACAACCCTGAGTCAACGAACAACGTGTCATGGCCCACTTATGTCAGACATCCAGTACCTGATACACCATCAAAGGAACGTTTCAAAAGGAGCATGGCCAGAAACTCCTCTGATTCAGAGAGCGCGTCCGTTCGATCCTGGAAGTCGACAAAAGACTTCTCTGACCTAGAAGGCACGTTTGTGGCCAGGAACTCCTCTGATTCAGAGAGCACGTCTGTCCGATCCTGGAAGTCGACCAAAGACTTCTCTGACCCAGAGGGCTCGTCTGTTCAATCCCGTGAGTTGACCGAGTCATGGTCCCGACAACAGTCATGGCGTCAACCACCCAAACGCACCATGGAACTAAAGGACATCCTTCACGTCAAGAGCAACACGCCACGCACTAAGGACTCTGAATATCCAGTCATGTCACAAGACAACCTGTCAGGTCAGCCACAAGCATATCTGGACATAGATCAGACACCGTCACCCCTGAAGGGGTCCGCGAGGTTGACCCAAAGGACCTACAAAAAGAAAACAGAGACACTGGACCTTAATCACCTGATGGGAAGGGACCAGCCATCCACTCCGCAAGGAAACCCGGACATGTCAGCAGAGAGAGATCATCAGATGAGAGAGACATCTTCCTATGCACAGATAGCCCACGAGCTCGCCAGACAACCCGAGACCGTGAACGAGTTATCAAGCCACACCGTACTGTCTGGTATGCATGACCCTGAATTGGAGAGCAGTGTTGCCCTCGACTGGACAAGACTAAAGGAAGTAAAAGTAGATGCTGGTACTCAGAAGAGGACCCAAACATTATTCACTCATGAAAGGGATCGAGCATCTGAACCAACCGTTACACCGCAGGAAGGAAACATGATGACTGCGGAGTGTGAGAGTAAACAGGTCAAACGCAACGTGGTCAGGAATACCCTGATCCAGACAACAGAAAGACTGACCAAAGCCAAGCCCACCACTGATTCGACACTACTGAGGTTTGAAGAACAGACTGTCCGCCGACCAGCGTGGTGGATTGAAGAATTGCGAACACTGAAGACATTAAGCTCATTTTGTTAAGAAAGGGGGAGATGTAATATAGTTGACAGTCTAGTAGCTGGGGTGGGCGGAGCTAGGTGGGCTGAGGGGAAGAGGAGGGGTCAGTACTGGATGAGGGCAGTTAGAGTAGGGACAGGGTAGGAGCAAGACGTGTGTAATAAAGCTCCAGTTAAGTTAACCCCACGTGTCTGTAGTTCTTGTAGCTGGATGCTACAAAGACTTCTAATGAACAAAGTCTTCATGCAACACAGAGAGGCGTCAGGTGAGAGTCAAGACATGGGGGCAGTGGGAAGCCACAAGAATCGAGTCCTAGATGTGAAAAGATGTGGCGACCAGCCACGGAGATCCCATTTTGGACATTCCAAGAGTCGAGCAGAGTTACAAACGAGTAAGGGGAACATCTATATTCATTGATGGGTAACCATCCTGGTACACTTCTTGAAGTTTTGCTTGACACAAATAAGCATTTGCGTTGAATTTCTTACAAAGGGAAGACGGTTATTTTTTTTTTTTACAAACAATCAATTCGTTGTGTTATTGTTGTGACAATCTGAGTGTAATCATCAAGTCCGAAGCTTTATTCATTTCCGGGAA
Organism: Lissotriton helveticus; assembly: GCF_964261635.1. Lineage (NCBI taxonomy): Eukaryota > Metazoa > Chordata > Amphibia > Caudata > Salamandridae > Lissotriton > Lissotriton helveticus. Next base: position 1,618,440,447 of record NC_136057.1, read on the forward strand.
AACTCAGCTTTTAATCCTTCTGAAGTCGATATACTTAGCAGCAGTGAGCTGGGGTAGATTTGTGGTTGTTACCGTTGTTACACAGCACCGGAAGATAGGAATAATACTAATTTTTTTCACATTCTCAGTGGAGGTTTGTGTGGCACTTAATAACCCGAGGAAACACTCAACTCGCATTTTTTGCTGCTTTGCCAGTGAAAACCGACCACGTTAAAGAAAACGGCATTAAGATAAAAAGCTGAAAATCAGGTTGCGTCCTTTTCTTTATTTTATATAACTTTCCTTGTGTGTCATTATGGCCGTGTTATGCATTTGATATTTTATTAGTTGCAGGCTCAATGCTCGGCTTTCCTCTTGCTCTTTGGCTCGTTTGTGCAGCTGTGAGATAATTGCCACACAGCTCAAATTACCGAGGGCTGTCACTTTCTTAGATGATGGAAGGCGCTCAGCTAGTGGCATCACGAAAGTTGAGGGGACCACTCTGAAAAACACATTGAGGGGCCACCTCAGGGCTCACTCACGATCACGCAGGCCTGGGAACTGTGCTGATGGGGCCCCCTGGAGCTCGAGGGCCCCCCCGCAATGCGTGGGCTGCGGAGGCCTTTGTTACGCCCCTGAGACTTTGCTAAAGTAAGATTCATAGCAGCATGGAGATGTCAGTTTATTCAGCATCCAAAGGTTATCACTGCTCCCAGCTGCCTCTTGCTGGCGAGGGCACCCTGTCCGTTTGTCTTGGCATTAGTAGATATCTTGGGTCCCTCCGTGACCTGCCTCTAATGTCACTTGTCTGAACTTCCTAGCGCTGCAGGAAAATTAGTGTACCCCCGCTTACTTGGGAGCCAGTTACTGCCTGCAGTGCCCCTCCTGTGCCTGCCCCCTTTAGGTTTCTTGAGCTGCACCATATCCTGTTTATTAATATCGTACTAACGACCAGACTTACATACTTAAACACATATTTGAAATGCAATAGGTCTCGCATTTACGTGAGTTTGAGCTATTGGCATTGTAAATGACAATTACTTTTATTTATGTTTTTGTTTTTAAAACGTAAATAAAAGGCCTTGTCATTTACAATGCCAATAGCTCAAAGTCGTGTAAATGCGAGACCTATTGCATTGCAAATGCTTGTTAATAAATTGTGGTTCCCTGTGTACTCTTTGGAGTGTATGCTCACCATGACTCCTTATATGGCCTTTCGAATTCTTTTTTCCCCCAGGATGCTGGGACAGTGCTCTGTACCCTACAGAGGCAACAGCATGAGAAAATGTCATCTTGTGGCCAGCCAATCAGAGCACTCAGGTCTGTCATGAGGCCTGAAATGGATGACAGGAGAGAAAGCTTAATCACTTCTTGGATGTGTTCCTTTTTTAAACTTTAGGCTTGTAGACAGTCCTTAAACCTGTGTTATTGGACTGCCTGAAGACTAAGAGCGTTATTATGAGTCTGGCAGTCCATGGATCGCCAGACTCACTGTGGCGCAGCGGTCTTCCAACCGCCCTATTACAACTAGGGCGCTTGGAAAGCCATTGCACTGCTGCAACTGTCAGGGATCAGAGATCCCTGGTGGTGGTGCAGCGGTCTGAGGGCACTGCAATGCATATTACGAATTTCCCCACCGCCAGTAGTCTCATGGAGGTTCTTCCTCCATGAAACTGCTGGCAGAGAGTAAAGAAAGGGGGCCCAATAGGCATTCCTCTTGCCCCTGTGCATGGAGGCGCATGCAGGGAGGCTCATGTTGTGCCCCCTGTGGTTTTGCCCCCACAGTTCCTGCACGGGCAGAAATGTACAACATTCTGAGGATGGACATGTAGTTTCAGAGGTGTACTTGTTGGTTATTCGTCTGGTACGAAGGGTGAGTGTGTCTTAAATTAAGATGCCTTGTTTTAGTAAATAATGATGTTTGGGATGCCGTTGTTGCTCCACTGATGCTCGACTGGAGGAGAGACAACCTGCACCTCCAGAGGCTACGCCGAATTTTGACATGTACGTCAAGCACGGCATTGTCCCTAATATGTTTAGTACATTGTGGCACAAATATACGAGGGACAATGCCGAGCTGCAGTGGCCACTAACAGGTACCTTTGATGAACAAAAACAGAATTTCCTGCAGGATAAATTGTTTGCAAAACTACGTCGACAGTCGATGTTTGATTCTCTTCAGGTATGGCAAAAGAAAGGAAGGCAGAGGCGCATGAGAGCAGAAAAAGAGGCCCGGTGAGGAAAGATGCAGACAGTGACTCAGAAAGCAGTAGGTATGATAGAGAGAAAATAGAAAAGGGTATAAAATGTGCTGATAGAAAGTTTTGATTGCAATGTGACAAATCCTATGTCGGCCGAGAGGAGGGTGATACATTCGTGGAGGAGCTGTTGGACACCCGACCTCCGCCTCCTTATGCCCCGCAGAGAATATATCCTGTTGTCCCTCCATCCCCTGCCCCTCCTCTTTCCGCCTCTGGTTCTTCTGTTCTTGACATGGTCGCTTCGGCTATGGCACCTCCCTGCTCATTTTCTAGCATCACATGCTGCGGATGCAATAACTGCAAGCCTTCCTGCAACACCTATTGTCTCTGCTTATGCTATCTTTCCTTCCCTCACACCTTCAAAACAGCCACTACTAATGTTAGTGCCTGCCCCTTCATCTATTGTGTCCTCCTCAAATGTTTCTTCCCGACATTGTTTAGTATTGGGACACCGGTGCACTGACCAGATGAGCGGAATTCGGTAGCAGCTCGAGAACGAATGGGGCAGGTGCTGATTCGATCTAGAGCAAAAGATGGTGGCTGATCAGGCCGCACAGTGGGCCCGGAATCCAATTTACAGCATGGAGGATGTGTGGAGTGTGGTGAAAGATTATGAGTCGTTTGTGCAGCAGCATGCTCTCAAGCATATGTCGCCACACTAATAGGGTTGTGGTAACAGTGTTTCAGTGGTGTTGCGCCTTAGATAATTTATGACATTATCTATGACATGTGTATGTTGCTGATATGGCCCCTAATGATGTTTTTAGTAATGTTGCCACACTGATTGGTTATCGAGGTAGGTTACAGCAGAAGATACCAACAACAGGGTCCAAGTTTTCCAATGAGGGAGATACATCCCATTTTACACCCTGAGATACCGGAACTGCGTAATCAACAGAATGCTGTTGTCAGGCAGCGAGTAGAGGCTCACTTTCAAGAACAATGGGTTTACACTCCATGAAAAAGGAGTGAGGTTTTATCTCTTTAGAGATTTTGCCGGATTCTTGAAAAAGTCCAATTGCATATTACAAAGAATTAACAGAGGCCGCCTCGTCAACAGTGATGATGTTGGGTGATATACACAGGACCATGTCGTGGAGTTGGGTGGCACTTGGGACGAGATCAGGGCATGGGATAAGGAAAGGAAGACTGGCGAGGAGCCTAGGGCTGAGATACTAGCTTTCCCAGGCCAAATTATTACTTATATGCACTCCTTGAGGATTGGGACAAGTTAACAGCATGTCGCCAGAAGAAAGATGAAAGTGTATATGATTTCTTCACTAGGTTTGATGGTGTGTTTTTGGAATTCAATGGATAGAACTCGTCCATGGAGGGAGGTATCAGTTGGCAACTCAGTTGCAGGCTTCAGAGAGCACTTGGTCTACGTCCTCCCCATCGGTAATATTAAGTATGGCACAGTATTACAAGCATAGAGAGAACGAAGACAAGGAGAAGGCAGAGAAGAAAAATAAGGAGCTGAAAACAAAGGTGTTGATGCACAGGTGTCCCGGGGGAACAGTAGGGGGTGAGGCATTGGTCCGGCCCGGCAGCTACCTCGCACTAGCCGCAATACCACGCTGTTGGGACCAAAACAGTGTGCATATTGTAAGGAGGAAGGGCACTAGCACAGTGAGTGTCCGGTGTTATTGCAAAGGGTTAGGGTCCCCAGAGGGCAAGGTTCTACTAGAGGACTGGGTCATGGGGCGAGCGACCATGACGGAGGCCAGGGAAGTGAGGGACAGCACGGTCCATCTGGCCAGAATTATTTTGATTATCCTGGGGGGGCGACAGTACTACCATGATGACTACGATTTGGATGAAGTGGCAGGACTTAATCATGGCTAGGACACCCAGGGGCAGGTTGAGGGACCAGTTCAGATCCCTGTAGATCAGCGTGGACCTGATGCTACTGCTGATCTGCAGGGCTAAACGAAAAAATTCTTGGTGGACACAGGGCAATGAATAGTTCTGTTTCTCGTTCACTGGTCCCTGTCTGGCCCTGTCTGGACAAAATAATGTTTCGGTAGACTTTTCAGGTATACCGGTTGTGAGCCTCATCTCCGAGCCACTCACCCCTGACTATTGGTCCTTTCACTGTAGAATCGCATTTTCTACTGACATCTAACTGTGGAGAAAATCTGATGGGTTTGGATTTGTTGAAGGAGTTGCATGCAACTATTTCGTGCTCCCTGGATGGTGTCTATATGACCATAGGACCCAATATAGTGAATTCCAGGCAATGTTTGTCAAAGGATGAGACCCTTCCCGCTGAGTTGAAAGATGTGCCAACTCAGCGGGAAGAGTATACATTAGAGAATGTTAAAGAAATTCATAGTGAGGCAACAATGGAGGAGTTAGCAATATAGCAGGAGAGAACAGGGCGTTTAGTTGACGATGGGTTTTGGACTGACAAATCAGAGAAACAGAGATGGATGTTACCTGATGCATATGTACTCCCTGTAGTCACCATGGTGCACGGGGCAGCACACATTAGTGCAAAGGGACTATGTAAATTGCTAGATCCTATATGGCAGAATGATAACATCCATATGGTAGCTGCCCACCTGGTGAGGTCCTGTATGGTGTGCATGATGCACAACCCTGGAAAAGGTACCCCTGCCCCTTCTGGCAGCTTCGCACCACCTTCCTTCCCGTTCGAGGTTCCCCAAATGGATTTCATCGAAATGGAACGCGTTAACAACCTGAAGTATGTGTTAGTGGTTGTGCGTTCAGAAAATGGATCGAGGCTTACTCCACTAAAGAGAATACAGTCATGGCGACGGCGAAGGTGGTCTTGAAAGTGTTCTTCCCGCTCTTCGGTTTGCCCTATTTGATTTGGAGTGACAATGGAAGTCATTTTACCTCAAAAGTAATCAAGCTGGTGTGTGATGGGTTGCACATTAAGCAAAAGTTTTATGCCGCAAACCACCCCCAATCGGCAGGTTTGGCTGAGAATTACAATGGTACTCTCAAACTGAAAATGATAAAGATCAAAGAGAGCACAGGATTGCAGTGGCCAGATGCTTTACCGCTAATGCTGTTGCCCACAAGAACTACTGCCCACTCTAGAACGGGACTGTCACCGTACAAGGTCATGTTTGGGGCGTCCCATGACCTCGTTGGTTTTCAGGTACAGAATGCCCCTTGCTTGTGGACTATCTCTGTGAATTGACTTAAAATATGGTTATATTCACCAACAGATTTCCGAGACCCTACTGCAAAATCAAGAGGGGCCGGGCCACGAGATGCGACCCGGACATTGGGTCCTGGTTCGCAATTTACAGAGGAAGAGCAGCTTGTTGCCTCGCTGGAAGGGGCCTATTCAAGTTCTTCTTGCCACCAGAACAGCAGTGGGGGTCGACGGCCAAAAGAACTGGATTCAAAGTACCCATTGAAAGAGAGTACCCCTGCCGTTACCCTACGACCAATGGGTCCTGGATGGGATTGGTGACTGTGAGACAGAACAGGTGCTACGTTTCATCCCATTTTCAGATGCCTGCCTGGCGTGGGCACCAACTGAGGGAAAGAGCCACGCGGTGCTGAATGAGGCGATGCACTTTGGTCCAGCAGTGTTTGAGCCCCGACCCATTGAGCCTCAATCTGCTGGCTCATCTGTGTTTGAGCCTCTGCCCCTTGGACCCTTGAGCCCGACCCCCTTTTTCCTTACCCCTCTGTGCCTGGGGTATTGAGGTACAATTCGTGCCCCCGCTGGAGGAACAGTGCACCAAAGGAAAAGTCCGATTAGTAAGGATGGACTACTTTGATGAAGAACAGGGCAAACGTACCCTGTCCGTGGTACCAACGATAGCTTAGGAAGAGGGAGACTGGTGCATTGTTAAGACAGTGAACGATCAGGGCAAACGGATTGCGTTTCTAAAGAAGGAAATACCTTGCCCTGCAATGTGGGATCTGGATCTGAGCTAGACGAGCAGCTCCATCACCGGTGCACAATAGCGCCTACGCTTGACGAATAATAGGGGTCCACCAGCGGGACCCAAATGGACGCTGGGAACACTGTTCCATTTTCTTGCTTTATCTCCATTGGCTCCAAGTGTGAGTCTTTTCCTCTGGTTACGAGAATGTACCCCTCTGGTCGCCCCATTCAGGAGGAAGAACAGCCCTTTGCAGCTCCGCATTCTGAACGGTGTGGGCCTGTTTGGTCCTCTTGGTCTGTTAAAAGTAAAATTGCCTTTGTAGCTGTTATCCTGATCTCTTTTATAATAGTTCTTGGGATAATGTATTTCTGTGAGGAAAACTATCCTGTGCACACTATGATTGGTACTACGCCTATTCCCCATAACATATCTTTGTTACTTTGGCCCCTCACAAAGAGGAGCACCGAAAATCCTGTAAGGATAATGGGTTTATTCAAACCCTGCATCAGACGCACACTGCTTATAACACGACAAAAGTTGGGTACGTGGATTGTTACCCTCTGTGACTCATAGAAATGAGAACTTGTTGCCCATGCCTTTTTCATATGTCAGTAGCTGTGAAGGGTGGTTTGTATTGCTTGGTAAGGTACTTTCATCTCCCCGGACTGATACATTAGAGCAAAAGAGTACTAGTTCTCGCACCCTAACACAGAATGTACATTTTCAGCATAAAGCACCCCCCGGTGCTTCCACAGGTCGAGAGCCGTTTGGCAGGTTGTTTCAGATCTCTTGCATGCATGCCTACGGCAAAGTAAGACAGGGAAATTGGTCCCAAATGGAAATGGATAACTTCCTACAGTTCAACACATCAGAATACTACCAGTCCTTCCAGGCCTGTAATGTTACTGACGAAAAGCTGATACCCCTGTCAGTGGTTAATGTTACAGCTGCCTTCTGTGTCCAGGGGGCAGGGAAAATAGAGGTGGGAGAGAGGAGGTGCAAGACCACCTATAATTTGAGAACAACAAATAGTCCAACCCTGATGCTGCTCCCTAAAGTCTACTTTGTGTGCGGATCCCTTGGTTATGTATGGCTTCCTGAGGGGTGGTCAGGAAGGTGTTATATTTCTTACCTTTTACCACCAGTCAATATAGCCCCTCCCAATTACCATAAGGACCATCGCTTTGAGCGTAGAGATGCCCATGCATTCCGGCTGAAGAGAATGATTAGTACAAACGACATAGATCAGCCGGATACCACTTTGCAGCAGTTCACAGATACTATGAAAGGTATAATACCTTTCTGGGGCCCTATGGCCAATAGCCTTAACATTCGGCGGCGCACCAGGGTGGTAGAAGGAGTTCTTAACACTACAGCCTGTATCTTGACCAATATTACTGTAGAGGTCCAGTCTACGAGGCTTATTGCCCTTCAGAACAGGATGGTATTAGACGTCATCCTTGCTGATTGGGGTGGGGCTTGCCACGTCATCTGCAGTAGCTGCTGCATATACATACCGGACCACGCTTCGACTGTGTATGCTGCTATACAGAAGCTTCATAAGCTTGAATCTGACATATATCAGGAGAATAGCACATGGTCTTTCACAGGTGGTTTTGAAGCCTGTTTACCACTTGGGGTTGGGAGATTATTATTTTCCTGGTTGCCATAGCCGGTCTCATTTTGGCCTGTTGTCTGTGCATACTCTGCCTCCCTGCCTGTTGTGACTGCTGTGTATCAATGTTGACATCACGCCCCAAGCCCCTAGAACATGATTCTGAGAACAGAGTCATGATTATGCAGGACATCCAAGATTTCATGTGCATAGATGAAGGTAGGGCACAATTCCTAAAAAAATAAGTGGGAGGACTAACCTAGTTAATCAGTATGAAAGTGGCATCACAGCATGTGACATCACACCATGTGACATCGCGGCGGGTGACATCACAGGAAGTGGCATCACAAGAAGTGACATCAGATCTTAAGCCCTCACATATATATGTTTAGCAGGTGTCTCATGAGTACATTTGAGCACATTTCGAGTATACTTGCAAACCCTCCTGATTTAGGGAGAAGATTCACACTTTTGTACACTACACATAAAACAATGTTGCCTTTTGTCACCGTAAAGCTTCAATTGGCCATAGTGCTTTAAAAGAATAAATAGTGATATCTAAATTATTAGAACGCCTCCTCAGGGATAGTAGTACAAAAAGGGGGTGGTGATGGAAGGAGCATCTGAACCAATCAAACACTCACACCCAGTCAACAGATCTGGGTTTAGCCCACTCTGCCACCCCAGTTCAGACATGGCCATATGCAAATCAGTCTGACCCTGTGCCTCATGGGAACAGTCCAGCCCGAACTGCCAAGCCATGCCTTCCCTGGACCGGAATCAAGCTTCCGAGGACCGGTTTCTGGCATTTCAGCCGTCTTCAGCCCGGCTTGCTTGAATCCAGTGACAAAGTGAGAAAGGGACTCACGTCTGAGCATACCCTGCCAACTTATGGCGAGCAAAGTGGTACAAAAGGGGGTGGTGATGGACGGAGCATCTGAACCAATCAAACACTCACACCCAGTCAACAGATCTGGGTTTGATCCATCACCGTTCTTTAGCCCACTCCGCCACATCAGTTCAGACATGGCCATATGCAAATCAGTCTGACCCTGTGCCTCTTTGGAACGGTCCAGCCCGAAATGCCAAGCCATGCCTTCCCTGGACCGGAAACAAGCTTCCGAGGACCGGTTTCTGGCATTTCAGCCGTCTTCAGCCCGACTTGCTTGAATCCAGTGGCAAAGTGAGCAAGGGACTCACGTCTGAGCATACCCTGCCAACTTATGGCGAGCAAAGTGGTACAAAAGGGGGTGGTGATGGACGGAGCATCTGAACCAATCAAACACTCACACCCAGTCAACAGATCTGGGTTTGATCCATCACCGTTCTTTAGCCCACTCTGCCACCCCAGTTCAGACATGGCCATATGCAAATCAGTCTGACCCTGTGCCTCATGGGAACAGTCCAGCCCGAACTGCCAAGCCATGCCTTCCCTGGACCGGAATCAAGCTTCCGAGGACCGGTTTCTGGCATTTCAGCCGTCTTCAGCCCGGCTTGCTTGAATCCAGTGACAAAGTGAGAAAGGGACTCACGTCTGAGCATACCCTGCCAACTTATGGCGAGCCAAGTGGTACAAAAGGGGGTGGTGATGGACGGAGCATCTGAACCAATCAAACACTCACACCCAGTCAACAGATCTGGGTTTGATCCATCACCGTTCTTTAGCCCACTCTGCCACATCAGTTCAGACATGGCCATATGCAAATCAGTCTGACCCTGTGCCTCTTTGAAACGGTCCAGCCCGAAATGCCAAGCCATGCCTTCCCTGGACCGGAAACAAGCTTCCGAGGACCGGTTTCTGGCATTTCAGCCGTCTTCAGCCCGGCTTGCTTGAATCCAGTGGCAAAGTGAGCAAGGGACTCACGTCTGAGCATACCCTGCCAACTTATGGCGAGCAAAGTGGTACAAAAGGGGGTGGTGATGGACGGAGCATCTGAACCAATCAAACACTCACACCCAGTCAACAGATCTGGGTTTGATCCATCACCGTTCTTTAGCCCACTCTGCCACCCCAGTTCAGACATGGCCATATGCAAATCAGTCTGACCCTGTGCCTCATGGGAGCAGTCTAGCCCGAACTGCCAAGCCATGCCTTCCCTGGACCGGAATCAAGCTTCCGAGGACCGGTTTCTGGCATTTCAGCCGTCTTCAGCCCGGCTTGCTTGAATCCAGTGACAAAGTGAGAAAGGGACTCACGTCTGTGCATACCCTGCCAACTTATGGCGAGCAAAGTGGTACAAAAGGGGGGGGTGATGGACGGAGCATCTGAACCAATCAAACACTCACACCCAGTCAACAGATCTGGGTTTGATCCATCACCGTTCTTTAGCCCACTCTGCCACATCAGTTCAGACATGGCCATATGCAAATCAGTCTGACCCTGTGCCTCTTTGGAACGGTCCAGCCCGAAATGCCAAGCCATGCCTTCCCTGGACCGGAAACAAGCTTCCGAGGACCGGTTTCTGGCATTTCAGCCGTCTTCAGCCCGGCTTGCTTGAATCCAGTGGCAAAGTGAGCAAGGGACTCACGTCTGAGCATACCCTGCCAACTTATGGCGAGCAAAGTGGTACAAAAGGGGGTGGTGATGGACGGAGCATCTGAACCAATCAAACACTCACACCCAGTCAACAGATCTGGGTTTGATCCATCACCTTTCTTTAGCCCACTCTGCCACCCCAGTTCAGACATGGCCATATGCAAATCAGTCTGACCCTGTGCCTCATGGGAACAGTCCAGCCCGAACTGCCAAGCCATGCATTCCCTGGACCGGAAACAAGCTTCCGAGGACCGGTTTCTGGCATTTCAGCCGTCTTCAGCCCGGCTTGCTTGAATCCAGTGGCAAAGTGAGCAAGGGACTCACGTCTGAGCATACCCTGCCAACTTATGGCGAGCAAAGTGGTACAAAAGGGGGTGGTGATGGACGGAGCATCTGAACCAATCAAACACTCACACCCAGTCAACAGATCGGGGTTTGATCCATCACCGTTCTTTAGCCCACTCTGCCACCCCAGTTCAGACATGGCCATATGCAAATCAGTCTGACCCTGTGCCTCATGGGAACAGTCCAGCCCAAACTGCCAAGCATTGCCTTCCCTGGACCGGAAACAAGCTTCCGAGGACCGGTTTCTGGCATTTCAGCCGTCTTCAGCCCGGCTTGCTTGAATCCAGTGGCAAAGTGAGCAAGGGACTCACGTCTGAGCATACCCTGCCAACTTATGGCGAGCAAAGTGGTACAAAACGTGACGTGAGTCCCTTGCTCACTTTGCCACTGGATTCAAGCAAGCCTGGCTGAAGACGGCTGTAATGCCAGAAACCGGTCTTAGGAAGCTTGAATCCGGTCCAGGGAAGGCATGGCTTGGCAGTTCGGGCTGGACTGTTCCCATGAGGCACAGGGTCAGACTGATTTGGATATGGCCATGCCTGAACTGGAGTGGCGGAGTGGGCTAAAGAACGGTGATGGATTAAACCCAGATCTGTTGACTGGGTGTGAGTGTTTGATTGGTTTAGATGCTCCGTCCATCACCATCCCCTTTTGTACTGCTTTGGCCACCATAAGTTGGCAGGGTATGCTCAGACGTGAGTCCCTTGCTCACTTTGCCACTGGATTCAAGCAAGCCTGGCTGAAGACGGCTGTAATGCCAGAAACCGGTCCTAGGAGGCTTGAATCCGGTCCAGGGAAGGCATGGCTTGGCAGTTCGGGCTGGACTGTTCCCATGAGGCACAGGGTCAGACCGATTTGCATATGGCCATGTCTGAACTGGGGTGGCAGAGTGGGCTAAAGAACGGTGATGGATTAAACCCAGATTTGTTGACTGGGTGTGAGTGTTTGATTGGTTCAGATGCTCAGTCCATCACCATCCCCTTTTGTACTGCTTTGGCCACCATAAGTTGGCAGGGTATGCTCAGACGTGAGTCCCTTGCTCACTTTGCCACTGGATTCAAGCAAGCCTGGCTGAAGACGGCTGTAATGCCAGAAACCGGTCCTAGGAAGCTTGAATCCGGTCCAGGGAAGGCATGGCTTGGCAGTTCGGGCTGGACTGTTCCCATGAGGCACAGGGTCAGACTGATTTGCATATGGCCATGTCTGAACTGGGGTGGCGGAGTGGGCTAAAGAACGGTGATGGATTAAACCCAGATCTCTTGACTGGGTGTGAGTGTTTGATTGGTTCAGATGCTCCGTCGATCACCACCCCCTTTTGTACTCCTCAGGGATAGTAAGCACTATATAAATGCTATTTATTTTGTACAAATACTGGGAAAGACCAACACATCTGACATTCTTACAGTGCATGCATATTTCCTAAACAGGGTCTGAACAAACTGAAAAGCTGCCTCTCTTAAGTATGTGTGAAGTGCTAGGAAGGTGTGAGCCTTTGTTTCCCCTCTGCTGTATTTGCATCAGGTGTGAGTCTCCCAGCCAGGAGACTCCAACAAAAGGTGGCCTGATGACCCCTCAGATTCCGCCTTTGTTATGGGTTCAGCAGGAGTCAGAAATAAGAAAGCCTGGTCCCGTCCACGCCTGCACATTGTTGCGGATCAAAAGCAGACAACAACGTGCAGGCACTGCTAGAAGTGTCCCGGTGCTTGCAAATTACACCGGGACAAATTCATCATCTTTATCAGTGGGGCTCAACTTCTTGGCAGGGTGGACTTCGTCCACCCTGTGAAATAAGTGGGTGGACGCCGTCCACCCACGTGTACTCTCGACTCGTGCCCTGGACGAAGGCATTTTTTTATATTGAAAATGTGGATCTGGTCTTATATGTAACTTGGTCCAGACTGGTAGTGGTATTTCAGTTGTATTTATTGTACAAGTTACATGTCCAAATGTTCAGCCCCACCAAGAGCAGCCAGCATGCTGCTCAGCCCTTCTAAACTGTAGCCTCTCACTCCCAGCATTCCATATTACATCATTCAAGGAGAATTCCACTAGCATAGCATAAACCACATTAGAACCAGGATACAACATATCCTCCTTTTTTTCCAAAGAAAAACAGAAAAGAACACTGTAACAGGTGAAGAGTAAAGGAGAAGGTGAGCACGCTCTGGTTCGGACTCGTGCCACATTTTTTAAAGAAAGCACGGCGTTTGGCAAAGTGAGGCAGACCCAATATATGAAAGCTGCCCAAAAATCAAAGACCGACCGTTGCCTTACTTTATAAAAGTCCCATTGTGTATAGGTAAACATTACACAACATATCCAGGAGCGGTACATGTAGAGACTGTCATGACGTGAAAGGAGTAAAACCTTGATGAACAGTTCAAAACCGACTACTAGCTGGACGTGGGACTAATAAAACAGACGTTGCTCAATGTATAGTCTTGATGCCAGCGCCAACTACATATCAGGAAAATGATGAGAATGCCACAGGTTGTCCTGTCCAACGGACAAACTCCCAGTGTTGCGGTGAGCGTGCTGTCTCTGGTAGTGAAACAATTACCATGAACAGACTAGTAGGCACACTAGGGTTAGGGAGAACTCCTCCAACGCCGCAGGGCGGTAAACGGTCCTCCAAGGCAGTGGGGTAGAACGTAACAGAAGAGGCAGAGGCGCCATAGACATATGTAGTGACAACCAGTGTGCAAAGGAAAACGTGTACCAAGCCAACTTGATTTTGTAAGGTGCATGCAGAAAATAAGTTTGGGCAGAAACAGAAGTACCTCACTGGAGACACAAACACAGGCAGCTGCTGATTACTTTCTGTGTCAAGGTTCTGTAGACCCAGCAGGAGATGGCTTGGCTGTAGCTGAAACAGACACTGTAGGGACAGCAGGAACATACTTGAGCTGCAGTTGAAACAGACGCTGTAGGGACAGCATGCAGAGACTTGGGCTGCAGTTAAGACAAGAGATGGCACTGTTGGGTAGAGGGCGACCGATGTAGGGTCACCGGTGGGGCTGAGGGGTACCAGTTAGTTGAGTAAGCACAGCTGTAGTTACAGGAGTTGCTTCAGCTTGACAAGAGGTTCCCAGATACTCCACACTTGAAAATGGAGGTCTAGAAAGGTACACGCGCAAGTTCTTTCAGGTAAGTATCAAGATTGGATTGCCTGAGGGATACCTATGTTGTTGAAAATGAATATCAGCCCATACACAGTGGCCATGAAAATGAGTGCAGTCAGTATTTAGACATAGGCACACATAGCCTGGGAGCTGGCTGCAGTTGAATCAAGCTACTTCTCTAGGTCTCCAACCATGTCAAAGATCACTTCAGGTGAGAAGGACTATCTGACAAGGTCTGCGTCCCTGGACATACCAAAGATGTTGATGCTTTTCCTGTAAACCTTCTGCCTACTCTGGATAATTGCTCAAACAAATTGTTGCCCAAAACAAGAAAGACATTCACTGATGTAGTGAAGGCCAAAAAGGTAGTCAGACTTGCAAGTTCATTTTGTGTATCCTGTAAGTGATAGGTTGGTGTTGTAATGTGTTTCACCTGTAGATGAGTATTGAAGTCCACAGTAAAAACTGTTCTCTTCTTTGCATTACAAGGTATGGAGTAAGTGTGGTAAGCCCGGGTATGAAAATTAAAAAAAATTACAAACAAGAATGTAAAACATGAAAAACATAGAAAATTGTAAAATATACTTTTTTTTAAATTACTTTATTATTTTTCCCTATTGTGATTCTGAAACATTAAAACCATAATTGTTGCCAGTCGCAACAAGTCATAAAGCTGTAGGTTTCGTAGGTGCACTCCTGCATGCACATAGAATTACTGACCCTTTACCTATAGACTGGCACCAATATTTAAGGCCTAATCACAAACTGCATTTTTGTAGTACATATCACAATGAATGTATGTCATCACAACGCATGCTTTTACTACGCATGCCTTTACAACGCAGGTTTTACAACGCAAGTCGTTACAAGGACTTGCGTTGGGGGCGCTGGATGATGGAATAGTTTAATTTACTATTCCAACTCCAGTCCCCGTGGATAGTAGGGCAGGTTTTGGATAGTAAATTAAACTATTCCCTATCCTACAGTGCCCTCCAGCGCAAGTCGTTGTAATGACTTGTGTTGTAAATCCTGCGTTGTAATGGTAGTGCGTCGTAAAAGTTGCGTTGTGATGGATGTTTCCCATCACAATAGTTCTAGTAAAGTACTGTAAAATGCTGTTCACAAACCAACATGCGTAAATTTCAACCCCCCGCAGCTTTTCTATGGGGAGTTCCTCACACATGTATGTTTACTACTAAGGGTACGATTACGATTCTTTTAGGAGGTCCTCCTGACGGCATTTGCTCTGTCTGAATCGGATCAGGAACGCGTCTTTCGGACCGAATCAGAAAGATTTCCGACCGACCGAGTACAATGCGAATTCGGCATTCGGAATATTCCAATCCGAACCCGGCGGCAATTGGAATGACCGAGCCGTACAGAGCAGAATCGGTCATCTCTACTGCCCGTGTTTCTGAACGACCAATTACGATGCTGGATTCGGACAGCCTTTCGGAATCGTGCCGTCCGACTCGAATCAGGAGTCAGAATCAGACTTTGGGGGCCTGTAGTGGGCCCGCCTGCACCCGGAGCATTCACAATTGGGCATGTGTGGGTACCCATGGGTCCCCCCTTACCAGCCATGCACAGTGTGGCAGGCATCAGGATGTGCCCACCACAGGGTGCCCGATTAGCCACCCCTTTTTTCAATGGGAGCCTATGCATTCGGTCGGAACATAGGCTCCCTGTGAAGTCAATGGGAGCCCAACCAAATCGTATCTGGTAGCATTCGGATGCATCTGCACTCGGTTGGTCAGACTCTTCCGATCTGAGTCGGTCGTAAACCATTCCCAAACCTATTCGGTTGGAATGATTTCCTAACCGCATCGGAATGAGGCCCTTAAAAGTAAATGTGGGAGGGACTGGGAGAGTGGCTGGAAAAAGGGGCATATTGACTACTAAATGGGAGGTGTCTAGGGATAAGTAAGGAAGGGTTTAGGGATTGCTGAGGAAAGGTTTAGGGAAGGACATGCACCCAAGAAGCACTCTACGAAATAACTGATTGATTGATTTGCTAAAAAAACCTTTTTTTTTAAATGCTTCCCATACTTTACCATATGGAGACTCCACAGTCGGGGTGGAGATTTCCCATTGATAAAGTGTAAGGGAAAATCTAAAAAGTGTATTAGGTTTATAATAAATTATTAAAAAATATTTGAATGTTAAATGTTAATGTAAAGGCTGTTCAACTGCCAAGACAGCAGGTGATGGCTGCTTATCTGCAGGTGAAGAAGGCTTGCAGGTTTTCCTTCTGACTGGCACAGTGCTTTGTCTGCAATTCCTTGTAAAAACAGAGCTTGTAACCGTAGTAATGACCATATAAGGTATACATTGCTGTTTCTCCTGTGTTCCCCAAAGCAGTGTATGCTTATCAGCTTTTATATGTCATCTATGCACATGCAAGTGTATGAACAATGCATAGGATTGCTTCTATGTCCTCAGTGCCAGTGCTCTGGGCCTCTGATGCTAAATCCCACCTCACACATTCACACTTGGACTCACGCGAGCGCAGTGCTGCTCCCACTGCATCTGGGGAGGTGGGTATTGGGGCGCAGGCAAATAAATTACCCTTTCGTGAGCTAAAAACAACTATCAAGGGAGTCCTATCAAATATTTCACTAATCCCTGTTACAGACTTTAAGGAATTAACGTATCAGATCTACAGTGGACCGACTTTGTTTTTAGAAAAGCGCACAAAATAAATTAAGAATAAGAAATAAGTACATATCAAAGACAATATTGTGAATTAAACGAAGGGCAGTGTCATTGATAACCAATAACGTGTTTGAGTAAAATGTCTTCATCCGAATAGGATTCATTGCAATTCGAATACAAGGAAATAAACACTGTGATATTTCCAATGAAAAGGTTGTCAACAAAAAGCCTTTTTCTGAAATGTATCGGGATGAAAGGACGCAGATCCAATTTGTTTTTTTACAAACACACACATACACACCCTTAGCAAGATGTTCTGAGACAGGCTTCTACCCCAGAACTAAGATGCAATAACTCTGCTTGAGAGATGCTGGGAGGGTGGCCTGGTGATTGGTTCTATGGTCTTCATGTTCTTCCCAGATCAGAGCCTTCCAAAGCAAAGATCCACACATCAGCTATGCCATGGTGTCACTGTTTTTCACATACTCCATACCTTCAGGTACTGCTAGTCAGTGTTTTAAAAGGGAAAACAATAAGTGCAGGTTTTCAATAAAATAGAGGTGTGGCAAGTGGGCGGGGCCAGGGGCGGGGCTAAGTGCAAGATATGATCATCCATGATGACTTCTGTACCAGTTGCAGCACAGATCAAAACACATGAGAAATGCGTTTATGTCAACAATACAGGTTAACTCATTACACAAAATGACAGTCATGATGGCACGTTTACCCAAATGTCGTTGCGCGCCTGATTGGCAGTGCAGGGTCTGTGTAGAGATCCTGTCCTGTTAATCACAAGCGTTACACAAGCCCTCTCAAACCCCTGCAGTTTGGAGACATTCAAATGGCCACTGCAGGAATCTTCAGCAGCAACTCTGCAAAAGGATACTTCACGGCTCTGTTAATTACAAGCTCCTCAGAAGAGAAACCTAACCTGCGCCTGCAGTGCCGTGGATCAGGGTACCGGTACTCACTCTCCCGGGCTACAGAAAAGTGCCAATACAGACGGCAAAAAAAATCGGAAGTGCCGGCCCATTTAAAGCACTGCTGCTAGTGTCATTTACACAAACAATTTGCCTTGCAGTGATACTGGTGCTGAGACAGCACCAGGCCTATGAAGTGTACCCTGTAAGGTGACGCCGGATTGTCCCTGGAAGCATTGAATATGAGTAATTGAGTGGGCAGACTCTTCCAGCTCATTTTACCGAGTTACCAGTCCATCAGAAACTTCCAAGACATACTGCAAGTAGTCATTCCCTCTTACTGGCAGAGTGCTTCTGCGCAACTCGAGCAGGAATGCACTCTGTGCTTGTTGGGAGTGTATACCTCGCACTCGGTCACGACCTGCATAATTCTGCTGCCAATATTGTTTGGTTTGTCCACCAGAGAAGGTGTGGGGACCTTCGCAGCGTGGCTTTGCATTGTGTTTCTAAATTAGTGATCAGTGGCGAGCATCAACAGAATCTTTTAAAGGCCGTTTTAGACGACTCCAGTCGTGGGGTGTTTTCTTGATTGCGAAACAGGCAGGATGAGTGGTATGAACAGTCAAAGACGCCTCTTTCTTTGACAGCTTCTCGTTTTGCGACTGCAGGATTATAAAGAACCGATTCTTAGAAACACATTTAATCAATCAATCAATCAATCATGCCATTTGTATAGCGCACTACTCACCCGGGAGGGTCTCAAGGCGCTTGGGGGGAGGGGTATGCTAGTGCTCGAACAGCCCTTCCCCCTCTGCTCTGGCAGTAGCTCCGCGTCCCCCGCAGCTGGTTTTGACGTGGGTGAGCGCAGACACCTCCAGAGATGATGACAGTTCAGTCTCCCAGACAAGGGTACCCGTAGAACCATCATGTTTGGCAATTTTTTCGCCATTGAAGACTTCCACGGAGAGGGAGGTGACCTTACCCAAACAGTGTATTATGCCTTTATAGCGTCTTGGAATACCCTGATTAATCTGCTGCGCCGCATACACTGGGGTACCTCAGCTAAAATTCGTCATGGCACAGAGGATGAACTTTCCAGCAATATGAGATCTACACAGAGTGTTCGCCAGGGTTGTGTGGTGGCCCCTTTGTTCGTCCTGCTGTATATTAATGGCCTGGACAGGCACCTTTGCAAGGCGGGCAAGGGTTTGCCCCATTTAGGGAACTGCTTTGTCCCAGTTACTTTTGTAGGCGAGTGACGCAGTTTCAATTGCAAGATCTTCAAATTGGCTCCTAATTTTATTGGATGCTTTTAGCCTTTTATGAATAACTTTCGTATAAAAACAAACCTGAATAAAACTTTTGTCATGAGTTGTGGACCTAAGACCATTAAAATAAAGAGGTTTTTCCTTAACGAAGGCGAGGTGGCCAAAGTACATAAGTACACCTATCTAGACATACTTTTTGACTCTGTGTTAAATTGGGACTCCTTATGTAATTTAGGCCTCATTATATGCAAAGAACAATCAAATCTGTTTTTGTTTTGCTTTTAGACTGGATCATACGCCGATTAAACACATTTTATATATTTATAAGAGTAAATGCGTGCCAATATTCTGCTGTGGTGCGGGGGTTTGGGAGTATGCAAGTGCAAACAGGCAGAAAAGGGTGTAAAACAAATATTTGCGTAGGGTTCTGAATCTTGCTGTCCCTGTATCAACCCCACCTTTTTTGTGTCCTCCAGGGGGCTGGGAGAACTATTTGGAGGATGCAATCGAAATCAGTCCTGAAGTGTCTTTCGCTGAGGCCTCGAAACGGGTCTCTAGCGGGCTCTGTTTTGTGCCCTGGCATAGGTGGTCCGTTTTTTCCCCAGACTGCAGTGACAGCAGGCACTTCGATGTGCGCTGTTCACACTGCTCACTTCTCACTAGTGGAGAAGTTACGGCATGACGTCATACCAGGGGTACAAAAGGCGGTGGTGATGGACGGAGCTTCTAAACCAATCAAACTGGCTGAAGACGGCTGATAGCCAGAAACCGGTCCTAGGATGCTTGATTCCGGTCCAGGAAAGACATGGCTTGGCAGTTCGGGCTGGACTGTTCCCATGAGGCACAGGGTCAAGGCTGATTTGCAAATGGCCATGTCTGAGCTGGGGTGGTGTGGAGTGCAAAAAAACGATGGATTTAGGCCCAGATCTCTGTACTGGGGTGAATGTATGACATTGTTCTGCATTCTGTCCATCAACTGTTGTTTTTGCATTTGTCATACCAGGGGAGCATTGTAGGGGAAGGGAATTTTCTCTTTGGATTTCCTTTCTCTTTCTGAAATTCAGGAGGAGCAACATCATCATGGGGTCACCAGGGCTTTAAGAAGAAGCTTTTTCAATAGTGTATACAGGCCATAGTTGCTGCTTATTTATCTTATGCAAATAATAACCATTGACAAAGCCAATAGTTCTGGCTTGATGTAGGTATGATGTTACTTGTATCATATATCTGGATGCAATGACAGAAACAGCAAAATACAAGTCTGGCGACCCACTTTGCTAAGCATAGAAGTTTAGCTTAGGTGTTTTTTAAGCCACGCCCTTAATTACCTTGGCCACGCCCCTTTGAGAGACCACCACCCCCGTTTTTTCATCCCACTTTAAGCCCTGATTATTGCTGATTGTTTAACTTTTGACAATGTGGCCTCTGTACTCAGGCTGGCGCATTTAAAGGCAGCTTTTACTAGCCTGGGTTTCCCTGGCCTTTTCTTCAACCGTGAAAGTAGAGGAAAACAGTCTAAGGACCTGGCTAAAAATGCTTTTTTTTACTTCCAAAAAAAGACTCGGTGTCACATAATTTGAAGACTGGTAGTTATTATTGGCTGATTAAAGTAACACCTGGCCTAGACTGTTATCTTTCTTTTATTAACAATCTACAACAAAGACTTTATCTTACTCTACTCCGTTTTTAAACCATTCATTTTTAGGTCGAGCTTGTGTAGGCTGCGCATGCGCAGTCTCACTGGCGAGATCTTATGATATTAAGGAGCTTTCACTAGCGGGCTTTAAGCCCCGCTGTTGGACCCGGCCTCATGGCGTGGTCCTACCCCTCCCGCATGGCGGGCCCAGGACGACATCAGCCCTCCTCCGGACCTCGGGCGACCCCTTCGGCCCGACCCCGCATGCCCCAACACCACAGATCCGGCTATCATCCCGGATCCCCATCCCCGGCCTGGCTCCAGCGTAGGCCCATCACGACCTAAGCACGAGGCCGTGCCCGACTCCATCTTGGGTCCCCCACGTCACGACCACGTGGCCTCGGCCCAGGCCCAGACCCCGGCGAAGCCCCGACATCGAGGCCCCAAGATCCACCCAGGTGGTCGAGTGGCCACTCGACAGATCCCGGAGGGAGAGGGGTTTCGATGGCCCTCCAGCCGTCCCCGGACGCCTGGTATCGATCGCCCTCCGGCCTCCCTGGGCGCTGGCTCCACCCCCCTGCTGGGTGTCTGGACACCATCATCCCGGCCCCTCTGACCCCCAGGCGAGAGGGTCCGGACATCAAAGGACCTCCATCCTATATCTGGGCCAGCCCCGGAGTAGGACGCCAGTTGTATCCTGGACTGGAAGCCCTGCTGACGCTGTCACGGCCGACACCAGACAAACTCATCTCCGGTAACCTGAACCATCCGAGAGCCTGCTGGCGCTGCCGCGGCCTACCTTGCTGAACCATCCGAGAGCCTGCTGGCGCTGCCGCGGCCTACCTTGCTGAACCACCTGAGAGCCTGCTGGCGCTGCCGCGGCCTACCTTGCTGAACCATCCGAGAGCCTGCTGGCGCTGCCGCGGCCTACCTTGCTGAACCATCTGAGAGCCTGCTGGTGCTGCCGCGGCCTACCTTGCTGAAACCATTTGTAAGCCTGCTGGGGCTGCCGCGGCTCGAACCTCTCGGAACCCCCCAGCTCGAGGATTGAGAGCTGTGCGCAGGGTATCCCTTCCTCCGCCCAGAAGCTAGACTGTCCCGCTACCTTACCCCCCTTTTCGAGACGTTACGGATCCCTCGATCCGCCTGTATATACTGCCAAGAACCCGCAACCTTTATTACTTATAAAAGCTTGAGAACTTGACCTCCTGTGTGGTGTCCGTTTGTAGTATTGTGATTACTCTGCTGTACGATCCTAGGAGAGGGCCCTCATCCAGGAGGCCTCTCGGTAACGCTCGGCTACGTCTCGACGGAGAGGTGGACCTAGGGGTGGTCCGGCAGACATCTTCTGCCTCCCCCGGGGTCGCCTTTCTAACATTGGTGGCAAGCGCCGGGATCCGAGCCCACGCAGATCGTACAGAGAGTGATTCACTCGCTACCAAGAAAAACCCACTGCGACCATGAGCACAGAATTCCAGAAAGAGAAAATGGAAGACTACAGTCACAAGGAGCTAAAGCAATTCTGCAAAGAACTGGGCATCGCTACCACTGGCTTAAGCACCAAAGAAGACTTTAAATCGGCCCTACAGGCCTGGGTGGACGCCGGCGAGGCGCCACCTCCGAGTGAAGATAACCCGGGCCCGAACGGAGGCCCGGAGGCTGAGGTGAACCCAGCGGGAGGGAGACCCGCAACCCCAAACACGGGCCTCTCCCACGAAGACGCCCGAGAACGAGAGAGGAACCGGCTCCACGAGTTGGATCTGGCTCGACTCCGACAAGAAGGAGAAATCCAACTGGCAGAACGGAAGCTAGCCCTCGAGGAGAAAAAACTCATGCTCGAGCACGAGCGCGTCCTCAAAGAAATGGAACTTAAAGCCAAGGCAAACGAGTCTGCCATCGCCGGGGGTAAGACCTCACCCCCGCCGGTGGACACGAAGGTGCACATACCCAAGGATGTCGTCAAGGAGTACTATAAGAACAACGACATCCAACAGTGGTTCAAAGCCTACGAGGTCGCCATGACCGCTCATCGAGTACCCCTCAAGGACTGGGGCGCCGGCCTGTGGGGGAATTTTATCAACGAAGGGAGAGACGCCCTGCTGGAACTCCCTGATACCGAGATGACCTCGTAAGAGCACATGAAGACCGCCCTCCTCACTCGCTACGGACTCACCCCCGAGATGTACCGGCAGCGATTCCGAGACTGCAAAAAAATCCCCGGTACCACTTGGGTGGAGTACGTGAACTTTTACAGCAGAGCCTTCGAGGGGTGGATCAGAGGCTGCCAGGTCACCACCTACCAGCAGTTGGTCGACCTCATTCTATGGGAACATCTGTCCAATAACTGTTTCGTCGAACTCCGGCAGCACCTCCTCGACAGCAAATTGACTGAGCCACGAAAACTCGCTGTCGAGGCGGATCGATGGGCGAGCACCCGAGTTCCCCGGAGCACGATGGGAGACTATGACCAGGGATCCCCGGGGAACCACCGACCACGAGGCGGCGGAGTAGGCCAGAGCCGGGGACGGGACGCCCCCCAGGGGTCCTCCCCTACTTCCACGTCGCCATCCCTGGGCCAGAGAGGGGGCCCCCCAGCCAGACCGGGGCCCCGCCCAAACGTTACGTGTCATAGGTGCCAGCGACAAGGTCATTATGCGAATGACCCCCTCTGCCCGATGAACCAGCGACCCGGCACCACCGGGCCCCCAGCCCGCCAGATCGCGGCAGCTGCCCTGGGTGAAGAAAGAAGTGAGGAAGAGGACGACGACCACGAACAGGTCGAGTGGGAGCCCGCCGCCATGACCTTAGCATGCCTGGGTACCCCCGACCTGATCCCGCGAGGTCCGATCCCCGGCAACACCCAGAAATACCGCCAATGGGTCACCATCAATGGTCGCCGGACCGAAGCCCTCCGTGACACCGGAGCCAGCGTGACAGCGGTCCGCTGCCATCTGGTGACCCCAGAACAGATCCTTCCTAACGTCCTGTGCCCAGTCCGGTCCGCAGATAACTCAGAGACTTTGTGCCAGATGGCCCGCATCCCCTTCGAGTGGGGAGGGGTGTCGGGCATGCTGAAAGTGACTGTCCGCGACGATGCCCCCGTGGACTGCCTCCTTGGGAACGACCTGGAAAGTTCCACATGGGCTGGCGTCGAACGAAGAGAGCACCTGGGGATGCGAGGCCTTCCCGAATGGGTCTGTGCGACCACCCGCTCCATGTCCGCCCGAGCCTCCACCCCAGCGGGGGGAGCTCCGACCGAGGAACCAGAGTGGCCCGCACCTCCGCCACCCGTCGTCCCCGAGGACGCCGACCCCGAACACGGCCCCCAAGGGCCCGACCAAGAAGATCTCACCGAGCTCAACCACCTCCCAGAACTCACTCAATGGCGCCAAGAAGGTGGCCCCACCCTCGAACAGTTCCGGCAGGAACAGAAAACCTGCCCCTCCCTCGAGGGGATTCGACAGCAAGCCGCTACTCAAGCCGCTGGAGACCCCGCGGAGTCCCACTGGGTCTATTGGGACAACGACCTCCTCTACAGGGAGCAGAAGATTGCTGAGCTAGGGGCCGGCCGGGTACTGGTCGTACCCCTCCGATTCAGAGACTTCCTCCTGAACTTAGCACATGATGTGCCCCTCGCCGGGCACCTGGGGCAGGACAAAACTTACAGCCGCCTGGTGACCCATTTCTACTGGCCAAGAATGCGCACCGATGTGCATAACCACTGCCGAACCTGCCCGACGTGTCAAGCCAGCGGGAAGAGCGGGGGGAAAGTCAAAGCCCCGCTCCAGCCGTTCCCTGTGGTGACCACCCCCTTCGAGCGAGTAGGAATAGACATCGTAGGGCCCCTGGACCCTCGCACCTCGCAGGGGCACCGCTTCATCCTCGTCCTGGTTGACCATGCCACCCGCTATCCGGAGGCCATCCCCCTCCGAACCATCACGGCCCCCGTGGTGGGCCGAGCCCTCATGAGCATCTTCTCCCGAGTCGGCTTCCCCCGAGAAGTCATGAGTGATCGGGGCTCCAACTTTATCTCGAAGCATATGCGATCCCTATGGCAACAGTGCGGGGTCGCCTACAAGTTCACCACCCCGTATCATCCCCAAGGAAATGGACTAGTGGAACGATTTAACAGAACACTGAAGGGGATGATCAAGGGCCTAGAAGAGCCCCTCCGGCGCAAATGGGATGTCCTGCTGCCCTGCCTCCTGTTCGCCTACCGAGAGGTACCCCAGAAATCCCTGGGGTTCAGCCCTTTTGAACTCTTGTACGGACACCCGGTTCGAGGCCCTCTCAGCCTGGTCAAGGAAGGCTGGGAGACAGCCGTTCGAGATGCCCCACCGGATGTCTACCGGTACCTCCTGACACTCCGCAATCAGACTCGGAAGTTCCGAGAACTTGCCGAGGCCAACCTGGAGGCTAGTCAAGAGGAGATGAAGCGCTGGTATGACCAGAACGCCTCGTCCATCGAGTTCGAGCCGGGCCAGTGAGTCTGGGTCATGTCCCCGGTTGAACCGTGTGCCCTCCAAGACAAATGGACGGGGCCCTTCAAAGTGGTGGAGCGCAAGAGCCCCGTCACCTACCTGGTAGACATGGAGTCCCCCAGGAACCCCCTCCGGGTTCTACACGCTAACCGGCTCAAGCCGCACTTTGCACGCACTGAACTGAGTCTGCTGCTGGCGACCGATGACGGAGCTGAAGACGACTCCGAGCCACTACCAGATCTCCTCAGCACCACCGAGAAAGACGGCTCCTTCGAAGGGGTCCGGCTCTCCCCTACCCTGACCCCAGAGCAGCAACAAGACTGCCGGTAGCTGCTGGGGCAGTTTGCGGATCTGTTTTCCCTCACGCTGGGGGTCACCCGGTGGTGTGTCCACGATGTGGATACCGGAGACAGCCCACCTGTAAAACACCGAGCTTTCCGAGTACCCGACCGGGTTCGGGCCTGCATCCAATCGGAAGTGGCCAAAATGTTGGCCCTGGGGGTAGTCGAGCCCTCCAACAGTCCCTGGGCCAGTCCCGTTGTCCTGGTCCCTAAAGCCACCTCCCCCGGAACCGCTCCAGAGCTCCGGTTCTGTGTTGACTACAGGGGACTGAATGCAGTCACCAGGACCGACGCCCATCCCATCCCCAGGGCGGATGAACTGATCGATCGCCTAGGGGCCGCCAAATACCTCAGCACCTTCGATCTCACGGCGGGGTATTGGCAGATCGGCCTTATCCCTGGTGCACAAGAGCGATCGGCCTTCTCGACCCCTGATGGCCACTATCACTTCAAAGTGATGCCCTTCGGCATGAAAAATGCGCCGGCCACCTTCCAGAGACTAGTGAACCAGGTGCTGGCCGGACTAGAGGAATACAGCGCCGCCTATCTAGATGACATTGCGGTGTACAGCCTTCAGTGGGATGCGCACCTGACCCACCTCTGGAAGGTCCTGACGGCCCTCCGGCAGGCCGGACTAACCATCAAAGCCAGCAAATGCCAGATAGGCCAAGGGTCAGTGACCTATCTGGGAAACCAAGTGGGGAGCGGCCAAGTAGCTCCCCTCCAACCAGAGATAGACGCCATCCGGGCCTGGGAGCCCCCGGTCACCCAGACCGCCGTCCGAGCCTTCCTGGGGCTCACCGGATACTATCGGCGATTTATAAAAGACTACGGGAGCATTGTGGGGCCCCTCACCAAACTGACCTCAAAGAAATTACCCCAGAAGGTGCACTGGACCCCTGCGTGCCAAACAGCCTTTGAGACTTTAAAGACTGCCATGTGCACCGCCCCTGTGCTCCAGGCCCCCGACTACAGCAGGGAGTTTATAGTCCAAACCGACGCCTCGGAGCACGGCATCGGGGCGGTCCTGTCCCAAGTTAACCCCGAAGGAATCGACCGGCCTGTGGCCTTCATCAGCCGGCGGCTGCTGGCTAGAGAACAGCGGTGGAGCACCATCGAGAGGGAAGCCTTTGCCGTGGTGTGGGCACTCAAGAAGCTCCGGCCCTACCTCTTCGGCACCCACTTCCGAGTCCAGACCGACCACCAGCCCCTGCGTTGGTTGATGCAGATGCGGGGAGAAAACCCGAAACTGCTGCGCTGGTCCATTTCTCTGCAGGGGATGGACTTCACTGTGGAGCATCGCCCCGGCAACGACCACGCCAATGCTGACGGCCTGTCCAGATTCTTCCGCCTCGGTGAGGAGAACCCCCAAGAAGATGGGTGACTCTCCCCTGCCTTCAGCTGGGGGGGACGCGTGTTGGACCCGGCCTCATGGCGTGGTCCTACACCTCCCGCATGGCGGGCCCAGGATGACATCAGCCCTCCTCCGGACCTCGGGCGACCCCTTCGGCCCGACCCCGCATGCCCCAACACCACAGATCCGGCTATCATCCCGGATCCCCATCCCCGGCCTGGCTCCAGCGTAGGCCCATCACGACCTAAGCACGAGGCCGTGCCCGACTCCATCTTGGGTCCCCCACGTCACGACCACGTGGCCTCGGCCCAGGCCCAGACCCCGGCGAAGCCCCGACATCGAGGCCCCAAGATCCACCCAGGTGGTCGAGTGGCCACTCGACAGATCCCGGAGGGAGAGGGGTTTCGATGGCCCTCCAGCCATCCCCGGACGCCTGGTATCGATCGCCCTCCGGCCTCCCTGGGCGCTGGCTCCACCCCCCTGCTGGGTGTCTGGACACCATCATCCCGGCCCCTCTGACCCCCAGGCGAGAGGGTCCGGACATCAAAGGACCTCCATCCTATATCTGGGCCAGCCCCGGAGTAGGACGCCAGTTGTATCCTGGACTGGAAGCCCTGCTGACGCTGTCACGGCCGACACCAGACGAACTCATCTCCGGTAACCTGAACCATCCGAGAGCCTGCTGGCACTGCCGCGGCCTACCTTGCTGAACCATCCGAGAGCCTGCTGGCGCTGCCGCGGCCTACCTTGCTGAACCACCTGAGAGCCTGCTGGCGCTGCCGCGGCCTACCTTGCTGAACCATCCGAGAGCCTGCTGGCGCTGCCGCGGCCTACCTTGCTGAACCATCTGAGAGCCTGCTGGCGCTGCCGCGGCCTACCTTGCTGAAACCATTTGTAAGCCTGCTGGCGCTGCCGCGGCTCGAACCTCTCGGAACCCCCAGCTCGAGGATTGAGAGCTGTGCGCAGGGTATCCCTTCCTCCGCCCAGAAGCTAGACTGTCCCGCTACCTTACCCCCCTTTTCGAGACGTTACGGATCCCTCGATCCGCCTGTATATACTGCCAAGAACCTGCAACCTTTATTACTTATAAAAGCTTGAGAACTTGACCTCCTGTGTGGTGTCCGTTTGTAGTATTGTGATTACTCTGCTGTACGATCCTAGGAGAGGGCCCTCATCCAGGAGGCCTCTCGGTAACGCTCGGCTACGTCTCGACGGAGAGGTGGACCTAGGGGTGGTCCGGCAGACATCTTCTGCCTCCCCCGGGGTCGCCTTTCTAACACCCGCCCCTCTTTCCCATTGGCCGGCGTCACCGTTTATGCTAAACAGTGGCCAGCCATTGGAAAAGAGCTTAGTCTGACGTACACTTTTCTCTTTTTGAGACAGCCCACTTTGGCGGGCTCGTCTGACTTCCTTTTGGCGTAAAAGGTTTGTTATCTTTATGGGGCCAAACACATGGCCCCATAAAGATAAGGACCTTTTACGCCAAAAGGAAGTCAGACGAGCCCGTCCAAGTGGGCCGTCTCAAAAAGAGAAAAGTCTCTGTCTGGCGAGCGCATGTTTTCACTATATTTTCCCAAAACATTAATGATTTCCCCAAAACAGCAGGGGGCAACCGCGCAGTTCAAAGGAGCTGGGAGACACAGTATATTAATCTTTCTTAAAAGCAGATATCTTCTCGAAGGACTGAAATGCAATTATCTGATCACTTTATTTTTGTAGCCTGGCATCAATGCAAGAATATTATTACAAATATGATGGTACTCTGCAGCTCTTTTCTAAGTGGCCTCAAATCGCATCTTTTGCAAAAAACGCGCTCTGCCAGCTGTTATTTTGTCCTTATTGCAAACTAATTTCCAGTGACCCAATGCTGGTTCTCTGCTGTGGGCTGCGGGAGGATGCACTATCTGCCGATGAACCGCATCTCCAGGCAATACAGAGCCCCTTCTGGAGGGCACTTGTTTCTTTGTTGTCGAGAGCTTGCTTATGGCCCTGTTTGTGTTATATTTCAAACTCTGAACGGATCCGAGAGTCGGTATTGGATTTTGCTAGGTCTTTCAACTGCAAGTTAAACACTGTGATTTGGAAGGCCTTGGAGAAAACCGCGCCACACACACACAATCACACACATAACCACAACCACTCACACAACTGCACACTCCCACTCACACAACCACACAACCTCACACACCCACACACACAACCACAGATACAACCACATACACATGACCACACACACAACCACACACAAATAAACACACAAATACAACCACACATACAACCACACACATAACCACACACACAACCACACACACATAAACACACACAACCACACACACACAAACACACACACAAACACACACACAACCACAATTACACACAACCACACACACACACAGAACCACACACACAACCACAACCACACACTCAACCACACATACAACCACACACACACAACCACACACAAACACCCAACCACAACCACACACAACCACAACCACACACAACCCAACACACACAACCACACACATACAACCACAACCACAACCACAACCACACACACACACTCTACTACTACACACTCACTACTCACTCGACTACACACTCTCTACAATACACTATCTACTACACACTCACTACTCTCTACTACACCTTCTACTACTACACTGAAATGCAATTATCTGATCACTCTACACACTCTACTACAGACTCTCTACTATTCTATACTTCTCACTCTCTACTACACACTCTCTAGTACTCTACTAGTCACTCTACTACATACTCTCTACTACACACTCTACTACACACTCTCTACTACACACTCTCTACTACACTCTCTACTACTAAACACTCACTACTCTCTACTACACTCTCTACTATTACACTCTACTACTACTACTACACACTCACTACTCTCTACTACATACTCTCTACTACACACTCACTACTACACACTCACTACTCTCTACTACACACTCTCTACTACTCTCTACTATTCTCTACTACACACTCTCTACTACACACTCCCAACTACAGACTCTCTACTACACACACTACTACAAACTCACTACTCTCTACTACAGACTCTCTACTACACACTCTCTACTACACACACTCTACTACACACTCTCTACTACTCTACTACTCACTCTCTACTACACACTCACTACTCTCTACTACACACTCACTACTACACACTCACTACTCTCTACTACACACTCTCTACTACCCTACTATTCACTCTACTACACACTCTCCTACACACTCTATTACACACTCTACTACACACGCACTACTCTCTACTACACACCCTCTACTACACACTCACTACTCTCTACTACACACACTCTACTACTCTACTACTCACTTTCTACTACACACTCTCTACTACACACTCACTACTCTCTACTACACACTCTACTACACACTCACTACTACACACTCACTACTCTCTACTACACACTTTGTACTACACACTCTCTACTACTCTACTACTCACTCAACTACACATTCTACTACACACTCTCTACTACACACTCACCACTCACTCTCTACTACACAATCTCTACTACACACTCTCTACTACACTCTCTACTATTCTCTACTACTCATTCTATATTACACACTTTCTATTACACACTCTCTACTACACACTCTCTACTACACACTCTCTACTACTACACGCTCTGTACTACACACTCTCTACTACACACTCTCTACTACTCTACTACTCACTCTCTACTACTCACGCTCTACCACTCACTCTACTACACACTCTATTACAAACGCTCTACTACACACTCTCTACTACACACTCTCTACTACACACTCTCTACTACTCACTCTAATACACACTCTACTACACACTCTATTACACACTCACTACTCACTCTCTACTACACACTCTCTACTACACTCTCTACTATTCTCTACTACTCACTCTATATTACACACTCTCTACTACACACTCTCTACTACACACTCTCTACTACTACACACTCTCTACTACACACTCGCTACTACACACTCACTACTCTATACTACACACTCACTACTCTCTACTACTACTACACACTCTACTACTCACTCTCTACTACTCACTCTCTACTACTCACTCTCTACCACACACTCTCTACCACACACTATCTACTACACACTCTCTAATACACACTCTCTACTATACACTCACTACTACACACTCACTACTACTCTACTACTCACTCTACTACACACTCTACTACACACTCTCTACTACACACTCTACTACACACTCACTACTCTCTACTACACAATCTCTACAACACACAGATTATTGGGGCACTGCAATTGATCCAGGAAAGAGCTATGACACTAATGGCCGAAATCTGCACTTAAGTGGGATTACTGCCTGCAGCCCAAAGAGTAGCAGATCATTGTGACCTCAACAACCGGAGGCAGGGTGTTATTTTGGGGAAGGATGGGGGTGTCGAAGGGGACCAGGGAGCAAAGCACCTTGTTTCAATGTTACTGGTGCAGTCTCTCTGCCACTGCAGTATGTGCATGGGCTTCCTGAGAAAGTGCCTCAGACCCGGGGTTAAAGTAGTGGAACAAAGTGCAGGTATGTAAATAATGTGCATGGATACCGCACAACCACAGGGAAGGGAATGATGAGACATACTCATATCGATGGGCAGGGAGATGAAGTATAAATATATAAGTAGGTGGTTCACATTCGAAGACTACATAGAAAAGACAATCAAGTCACAGATGGACCGTTGGTACTCAAGAGTTTCATAATCTGCTGCATATTCCTGGGCTCTTGATAAGTTGAACAGCCAAACACATGAAGGTCCTTTTAAAGTATTTATTCAGTTAGCAGTACACAGACCACCAGCCCCTGCAGCACCTCAGTTCCATCTGTGCCCCTCAACTCATCCAGCCCCCCAGCCAGAGAACAAGCTATTGTGTTGTCTTTGATCACTAGTGGAACTGTCTAGGCGTTGCCCAGCAACAGGGACCAGGTGAACACTTACATAACCCATAACACATCTTACCCCTTACAATATTATAAAGAAGAATAAATAAAAGAAAAAACAAAAGAAAAAAAACAGACAACATATGAGTGATAATAATGAAAGGCAAAACATTATACCTAATAAAACAATAAACATCAGCAGATACCATTAACGAAAATGTCAAATATTAAGACACTTCATGACATATCATAATCATGGTGCCACACAGGTCGGAACCTCAACCTCCTAGTAAACTCACTTCTAGTTGAGCCAGAAAGTGGGGTCTTCACCTGGAACAGCTCCAGCTCCATCAGTGGAACCAATATCACATGCAGTTTCATCTGATACCTGTGAGCCGCCATTCCACTTGACTAGCCTGGACATACTCCACACAACATTAGAATTCAACACCACAACATTTTTTCTCACTTTAAGAGTCCTGGTTTCCTGATCAACACTCCATCCCCCACTCTCCAAATCCTGCTTTGGGTACAATTCTTTTTGTCAAATCTGTCCTTTTATTTCTCCTGGTGAGTTCTTCTTTTGGACAAAAGTTGGTCATCCATGTGCTCCATCCTTGCTTCTCCCACACCCAATCTTAACCATTCAGTACTTAGTTTATCATTTGGTTTACTACCCCTCAAAACAGAAAAAGGGTAGACCAATGTCATACAGTTGGGTGTGTTACGATGAGCGCACCATGTCTCTCTCAGCATGCCCTTAAGTGAGGCCTTTGTTTGTAACGCCCTTTGTTCACAGATTTTTACCAATTTGTTTATGCTCTTGGCTAAACCGTTAGCTTGTGGAGAATATAATGCTGTCTTACAATGTTCAATAGACAATTCCTTAAGGAAAATACACATTACTTGGGAAAGAAACTGTACCCCATTGTCCGTGATGAGATATTTGGGAATACCTACTCTGGAAAACTCCTCAGAGAGAAATTCAATCACTGTTTTAGTATTAACCACAGGCACACATTTGGTCACTACCCACTTGGAGGTATAATCCACGAACAGCAATACATACCGCTCGTCATGCGCCAATAGTTCAAAAGTACCAGCAATATCCAGCACCAACTCAGACCAGGGTTCTACAGGAATCTCCACTGGTGACAGAGGAGTCGTTCGTGTCCTATTGCTCGTGTCACTGTTGACACACTCCCAGCAATCTTTCACCACCTCTTCAATCTGTCTGTCCATTGCAGGCCACCAATACCATTCCCGAACTCTAGCTTTAGTTAAATTCCTCCCCAGATGTCCTTTATGTGCTAGGTTGACTAGCTTATTTCTTAACCCACCAGAAGGTATTAGTTGCCTATTAATAGCTTCTCACCATCACACACAATCCATCCTTCAGATTAAAAAAACTCTTCAAGGAATCTGGCACCTCCTTATCCAATGGCCAACCCTTCACAGTGAACTCTTTGATCACTTCCAAATCCTCGTCAACCTGGCATGCCAAGGACCATTCCACGGCATTAACTTCTGATTCACACACCCATGCTACTAAATAATTCTCAACCTCCTCCCTACTCTGGTTCAAGGGCATCCTTGATAGGCACTCAGCAACTATATTCATTATGCCAGGCACATATTCTACTCTAAAATGTAACTCGGTTAAACCCTCCATCCATCGTTTAATTCTTGGAGACAAGTTCCCCACCTCCCTACATGTGAAAATCTGACACAATGGTCGGGGATCTGATCTGACCACAACTGGTATACCCCACAGGTAGAACTTAAAATGATGAACTGCCCAGTAGACAGCCAGTGCTTCTCGCTCAATCACAGAATATCGTTCCTCTGCTCCCTTAAGAAAACGAGAAGCAAAAGCTACAATCCTAGGTTCACCAGCCACAATTTGCGAGATCTCTGCTCCCAACCCACGCATACTGGCATCTGTTGACAGCACTGTCTTTTTACAAGCATCAAAATGCCCCAGAGTAGGCATACCACCAATAATCTTCTTGATGCTATTAAAAGCAAGAGTACACACTTCTGATCACATGAATTTTGCACTCCACTTGAGCAATAGTCTTAGTGGTAATGACAGACTTGCAAAATTGGAAACAAACTATGAACAAAACTCCGCCAATTCCAATTCTCTATTTACAGATATAGGTGCCTTCAAAATACATTCAGCCAAGTCTAATTTGGCACTAATCCCCTCCCGCAAAACCCTTTGTCTCAAGTAGTTCACGGACGTTACTCAGAATTTGCACTTCTTCTTCTTCATCACCAAACCTGCATCCTGTAGTCGATGTAAGACCTCCCATAACTGCTTGTCATGCTCTTGTTTATCCTACCCATAAACCAGGATATCGTCTTGAAAGATAAGAACTTTGTGCAATCCATCCAGCACTTGTTCATGACCCTTTGAAAACAAGCAGATGCAGATGCTAGCCCAAAAGGCATACGGATATATCTAAATGCACCTAAAGGAGTCACAAATGACGTGAGATGCCTTGAATCCGGATGCAGCAATACCTGGTGGTAAGTGGAGGACAAATCCATGACACTGAAGAGTTTTGCATTCTTGATTAAGTAAGGTTTCTGATATATTGGGCAGAGGCTGTCTGTCAACCCAAATATATTTGTTAAACCCCCGCAAGTCCACACACATGCCGATCCCGTTTCCCCCATCTTTGGATGCCAAAACAACCAGGGTCAACCACTCCAAACACTCAATCTCTTAAATGACACCAGCTCTCAATAGCCTATTTAACTCACAATCTAAAGGCTCCATCATCATGTGTGGTACCTTCCTCACTTTGCTCACAAAGGGCTGAGCTCCTTGCTTCAAAATAATTCTGTGCTCAATGTTTTTGAGCAACCCCAATTCATCACTGAATACTTTGGGAAATGGCGGACACACATCATCTGGTAATTGACCATTGGACAATAGTAACACTTTTTCAGGAGTATTGGGATTTAAGGTAATCCCCATGTCCCTTTGGTGTCTCCATCAAAGCAGATTATAACCTCTTTTTGCCACATATATTTTCCCTACATTCTCTCTGTCCCTAAACTGTAATTTCATGCCCACGTATCCTAGCACATCAATCTTGACACCACCATGACCTACAGGATTGATGTCAGGTGGGGATAATTCAATATTTCAATATTCAAATATCATCCTGTCCAAACACAACCTCCCAATTCTTGGCACCAACCATAGTGTGAGGTGAACCAGAACCAGCCAAAACTGACACTTGTTTCCCACCTATCAAAATTTTGCATTCTGGCATCTCCAACTTATCACCACAGACTGCGCTGTACTCTCTCACACTCCGGACATACTTCTTCTCTTCTTCCACACAATGCACCACTTGCCCTTTAACACTGTAGCACACGTGTGCATAATGCCCCTTTTTGCCACATTTTTTACATGTGGTAAACCTTGCATGTGGCTTTCACTCCCACATCTAAAACATTTAAGACCACTCTTGCTGCTCCAGTACTAAAATGTTCACTTTCCATAATTCTCTTGTTCGCCTCACTATTGATTTGTTTTTTTACCTCACTGCTTTTTCCACCCTCTTTCTTGATTTCATGTACAACATTCTCTTCCAAAACAGTATCTTTGCTTTTGTCCTCCCTCATCTCTGGTACCTAAATGTTGGTGTTCTCCATGCCCTCCACAATAGCTATAGTCTCTTTTAAATCAGGATTATTTGCAAGACATTTTTGGTGGAACCTGACATCATTTGTGCACCTAACTATTTGATCTTTTACTAGAGAATCCGTGAGCTGTTCAAATTCACAAGTGTGTGCCAGTGTTTTTATGGTTGCCACATAGCTACTGATTTTTTTCTGTTTGCCCTGTACCCTTGTGAAGAACTTATGTTGTTCCAACACAACATTTATCTTTGACCAAAAATGCCTCTCAAATTTCATGACAGACATATCAAAAACATTGTCTGGTTCATCTTCACCGCACCCCAAAACAATTTCATCCCAACTCTTATATAGATGCCTCCCTCCAATGCCCAAATTATGTAAAAACACAGCTTGTTTTCTCAACGCAGCAATTAAATATGAATCAAACAAAAGTTTCCATCTATTCCATGGCAAAATCAGGTCTCCTTTGTCAGGAAGGAATTGTGGTGGTTGAGACATACTGGATGATGCCATGGTGGCACAGCAACAACCACACAAACAACAGCAAAAAAAAGAATGAAAATCAATTAAAATGAAAAAAAATGTATAACTTCCTCCAAAATTGCACATAGCCGTTTTTTGAATTAATCAGTACAAGAATATTCCTTGAGGCAAAGAAAAAAAACGAATTCATTCCGTGGAATGCACAGTAATGAACATGAGTAAATGTGCAAACATACAGTACCTCTTGGTGTGCGCGTTACAGCGCTGTTTTTATAAACAAGGTTCTAATTTCAAGCATGACAGAAAACTCCTGGACTCCATTGACAGGAAAAAGTGAACGCGTCACTGCACACGCCCAAAATGATTAATAAAATCAGGAAGCAGGAGCTCCGATATCACGGAAGGTGTGCATTTCACCGCGCATGCCCAACCAGATGATGAATGGCCCCGAAGTCAGGGTTAAAATGAGTGCATCACAGTGCACACTCGACAACCCGGAAATGACCAATGCGTTAACTCTGTCACTCAGCGTGTCTCCGCGAACCGGGATGGGGCTTGGCGGGGGAGCGGCAGACCAGTGGGAGGCCTGCTTCCCCCGGGAAGGGGGGGTGGTGGATGAGATCCAGCACCGTACGTGGGCTGGTTTCTCTTTGGGCTTTTTGGTAGGCTTGGGCTAACTTTGGGCTGGATTGGGCTCCATTTGGGCTGGGGGGGATAAGAGCCGACATTTTGGGAGGCGGGCTACCATTTTGTGGCTAGTGACACAGAAGTCGGGGGGCTTAGGGTATCGAGCGTTTTATATGTGCTAGGTCATGGTTTTGGGTTTTAGGGGAGGTTTGCTGGTTTGAGGGGTTTCTGGAGGGGTTTTCTTGGGAGCCCGTGCATCAGGGGAGTTTGTGGTTGTAAGGGTTATCGTGTCGCTGGAACAGGTGCTGGTGTGCTGGACGTATAGGGGTGCTTTTTCCTAGTATATGGGGGGCCATGGTAGTAGGCCTGGGATGTTGTTTGACAGGAGGGGCGGGGGGAAGAGTGCATATAACAAGCTTATTTAGTCAGGTAGTCAGGTTGTGCGGTTGGGCAGTTGTGTTATGTTGTTCTTTGGGGAACCATTTAGGGGAGGGGGTGGGGGCTGTTAGGTAGTTCATATTTAGTGAGGTTTAGTTTTGTACGGCACAGGCCACGGGTTTTGGTGTTTTTTGCAAGGTGCACCTGCTTCCAATAAAGCGGCCTTTGTCACACCTAATATGGTGTCTGTGGTCGGTGCTGTCTCCCCCCCTCTCCCGATGGGCCCCAAGACGTGTGCATGAACTGCCTCACAGAATACCCTGACCACGGTGAAATTTAGCTACTCCGCAAGTCTCGATGTCACCATGAGGATCCACTGGAACTGTGACACAGCCAGGTTAGAAGGTAACGCACATCACAAAGACGCATCCTCTCAAGCGAGCGCACACCACGAGCAATCAATTTGAAAAATAACAACCATTGAAATCCTGAAGACAGGTGCCAATACACACTGTTTTTACACATTGTCTGAGTAAATGTTTAAAGAGAGAACACTCTCAGTCTCCAAACCACTCAGCAAAATACCTAAAAATTGTCACAGTTCCTTGTAGGCCGATATGTGCTGCTAGTGTTGAAATTGCTGTAGTCCTCGCGGGTCCGTGGGTAAACTGATGGTCCTCACATACCTGTCCCCAGCAGGCACTGCTCGTGGCCAATGATAAGTTGAACAGCCAAACACATGAAGATCCTTTTACGTATTTATTCAGTTAGCAGTACACAGACCATCAGCCCCTGTAGCAGCTCAGTTAAAACCGTCTCCCTCAACTTCTCCAGCCCCCCAGCCAGAGAGAGCGCAATTGTTTTGTCATTGACGGCTAGTGGAACTGTCTAGGCTGTGCCCAGCAACAGGGACAGGTGAATACTTACATAACCCATAACACAGCTCTTCATGACCAAAAGCACTGGGGCTCATGACAACTGATAAAGAACCAGAATGAGGTGAAAAAGAGGGGGAAGAGGAGGTGGGATTTGTTAAAATTTAATTCACACTAATTGTATGTTGAAAAGTCCATAAAAAGATTCAATGTCTGAAGTCTGGTCCACCTTAAGCCTGGCCTCCTTCTAGAAAGCTTCTGGTCACCAAGATAATTTAAGCAGTGCATTGATTTTCAGTTCTCTGTTACTAATGCTAACAAGAATCCTTTTTGAATTGAGACTCTTGGTTTCGATTAAAAACAAAGTGATTGCAATGTAGAGTTGGGAAAATTCCTGTTTTGTCTCCATGTATGTCTACAAAAGACATACTCCACTAGTTTCTGGGCTTTGCAGTGTGCTCACTAATGTATTCTTCAATTTGTTTATTATTTGTGTGCCTCCAGCTCATGCTAGCGACCACAGACTGTTCAGATTAGTGTTAAAATCTTAAAAGACATTGCTTTGTAGTTTTATAAAGTGGATCATCTGCCTTTCAGTAACTTAAGAGTGCTGAAGAGGTTTAAAACAAAAGATTAATTCAAGCAAGCATGAAGAAAGTTAAATAGTGACTAGGTGAAATGTTGTCCATTTTTCGATTGTTCATCAGTTGTGACTCCAGTGCTGCAAGTTCAGTTGAAAGCAAGCTTGAAATGGTTGATTTTCTGTTCTTGCTTTCTCGATCATATGAAGTTTGGCTAGGCTCTAAGGTTTGAACTTAGTGAAATCCTCAACCTGCAGTTCTTGACTCCCAAGGATCTGCCTTTTTGTTTCAGCCATTTTAAGGTCCAATCTTTGATTAAATCTGCTGTCACTGAGTGCGGCTGGTGGCATTTAAAAGTGGTGAGGCGTAAATACTGCACTGTGGCGAGTGAGCCGGAAGTACCTACGGGGGCTTGGGGGGGTTCTCCTCCGAGAAAATTTGGGAAAAGGAGTGGGCAAATGATGCATTTTCAAGCAAATTTGAGAAGCAAGAAGGTTAATAAAGCAATTGTGAAATAGCAGTTATTACATTAATAAAGAGATGTCATATAACACCATGTAGATACTGCCACAAAGTTCATTTTACCGAAATGGTTCTAATTGGTGAAAATTATAGATCAATTAATCAAATACATTGGCTTGAAGCAATACAATCTTCAGTCAGGTCTATGGGGGACAGCATGTAATATTGCAATAATTCAGGGTCTGCCACATTACCTAGGAACTATATGTTTCCAAAGCGGAAAATAATCTGCTTATAAAAATGTTGTGCCAAATACAAAAATGGATGCAAAGTGGTGGAGCATTGGTGCCACAGAAAATGCAGTGCCGGACTTATTCAGTCGGCCTAGTTGCATCTCAAAAGTTAGAAACTTTGCACCAGTATCTAATGCCCAACATTTTATATGTGCATTAATAACGTGGTTTGCTTCTAATAGTATGATGATACACCAGCATACCACAGAACAGCCTATGTGACATCACAGACCGAACGTTCACTGATGCTCATTGTGACAAAAGACAGTTCACTTTGCCAATCAGCCACTCAAGCTGCCTGCTTTGCAGTTTGCGATGCAATGACAGGTGCAGGTAACCAAATATACAGGTTCCAGTTTCACACATTATTAACATTCAGTAACTACACGTACTGCTATGAAACCAGCGCACACACTGCTAAATTTAGAAAAACAAAGATTGCCATTGCAGATTCTACAATTGAACATGTTGGTAAATAACACTGACGCGCCTGAAACCTAACTGTGGAGTTATGCTAAGGACCACTATTACGCCACAGTATATGTTGAACTGCATGCAAAGGACCAGTGTCATTCCAGAAAACCTGTTATTACCCAGCAAAAGCACAATTACCATGCCGGAAGTCTCATTGCCCAGGGAAGGAGCACAACACTATCATGCCAGAAACCAAATTGTCCAGGCATGTAAAGCAGTTTGATTGAGAGCACAATTGCCAGCGTGCATCCAACCTGAACTTCCACTCCTCGTTCTCTTCTCTCCAATCACACCGCTGCGAAGGGGCTGGACTGCAAGGGATAGCTGGGACTGTAGTTTCAAGCTCTGGGATCAGCACATACCGCCGAATGACAACCAGGAAGAATGCCAGCTGCTCTGCATGTCACTACACATATACCGTGTATTGATGAGAAGCAAATTCTAAATTGTACAATGACAAAAAAATAACTGGAAGATGGTATGTGCTGAGTAAAAGGTTATACTGCCTAGCTTTATCAAGCAATTTGATGACAAGAGATCTTTTAAGTGTCATTTATTTTTTTAACTGTTGTGTGAATTCTGCGCTCTGATTGGCCAGGGCACTCATAAAAAGTTACAGCAATCCATGGGTACCTTCGCTGAAGTATTAACCCTCACAAAGTGCGGACAATATCCCTCAGCCAAGTAACACCGAGCCCTCGGCCTTCTCTCACTCACTACAGACTTCGAGCTCCTGCAGCAAGCAACTCTGCCCATTCCAGGGTCACCTCACACCCCAGGCCAACCCCCGTGCACTAGGAAAATGTGCCTGTGTGCAGCTAATTTGGAGTGTTAACTGCAATTGTTTCTCATTCATCCACAATCATATGGTCGGGTACTCCCTAGGACCCCTCTCAACAATGTAACCCCTGGTGCAAAGCTAGTCCCGCCCTGGTCTTCCCCATGCCCCAGGGATTGGACAACCAAACTAGGTGTTGTAAGTTATTTGGATTAGGGGGGAGTGACCCCCCCCGGCCGTATTTATTAACAATACCAAACAATATTCAAAACATTTCCATTTACAGAAAAATGTTAACGCAGAAAGTACAGTTTACATTGATAGACACATGTTGTTGCAAGGGCTAACCTTAACACATTCTAATACAGAAGGCACTCCTACCGTAAATCTAACAATGCACGATATGACTTTCTGCGTGTCCCTTTTTGAGCCTGCCGGCAAAGTCAACGTCTGGCAAGCTTCTCTCCCCGCCCTCTTTCAGTCCTAGGGTACTGCCACTATTACTCCTGGAGCAAGGTTGCACAGGGGGTACAGCTTATCGGACCGATCTTTTTCCCCCGGCCCCCCCTACGCCCTGGCCTTGAACTCCATAAAAGGGAGTTACATGGTGCTGACTGCTAAGACCGCAGACTATGCTTACCAGTGTTGACCTTACCGCCTGACCAGGGACAATAGCTAAAATATGCAAATTAACTTTTACTTTTATTTACATTATTACAATTCCAACATCACAACCTGTGGAATATAAAATGGAGGTTATCACTACAATTAAAACAAACTATATACAATATGCGTAGAAAACAACTACCCAGAACTCCTGCTTTTAGGGGATGGTGGGTGGGCAAAAAAGATTAGTAGGATGGGTGGGGGCCGGTCGGCCCGTGCGTGGATGCTAGGAGGAAGGCAGCAGCGGAACCAAGAGGCTGCCTCCCTCGCAGGCTCCCCCTTTTAAGGGATGAGCCCTGGGGAGACTTCCGGGGATGAATCTGAACCGGAAGCATTAAACAATGCACAATATGACTTTCTGCGTGTCCCTTTTTGAGCCTGACGGCAAAGTCAACGTCTGGCAAGCTTCTCTCCCCTCCCTCTTTCAGTCCCAGGGTACTGCCACTATTACTCCTGGAGCAAGGTTGCGCAGGGGGTGCAGCTTATCGGACGGATCTTTTTCCCCCGGGCACCCCCTACGCCCTGGCCTTGAACTCCATAAAAGGGGGCCGCAGACTGCTGCGCATGCGCGTACAGGGGTGGCCCCAGGCCCACTGGGAAGGATGACTCCCCCGGCCCCCGTCCCCGACAGCCTACTTACCGGCTGTCACTACCCCTGGAGTTACATGGTGCTGACCGCTAAGACCGCAGACTATGCTTACCAGTGTTGACCTTACCGCCACATGCCAGCATAGTTGACCGACTATCTGGCCCCCCCCTCCTGCAACTAGAAAGGTCCTGTACTTTGTTTCAAACCCTTGAGCCAGGCTATGATGTCATCCATAAATTCATGATTCCCTTTATGTGAAAGGTGCACCCCGTCCTGTAGAAAAAACTGTTCTCACCTGATGTACCTGTGTTATTGTTCTTAATCTAGGAGTCCTAAACAATTTGTTGAATTTATTGTTGAGCCACTTTACCGTGTGATTCAATGCCCTGACTGATTCGCCCCCCCTCCACTGAAACCTCGGTATCATGTGGGACACGTGCCGGGGGCCCTGGAACAAGTACGTTTGTTAAAGTCGAAGCAAACCCCTTTCTTGCTACTGCTCCCTGATCTTGCCGTACTACCCCCCGCGTTCCCGGCGGGGCTTGCCTTAAAGGGCGGGAAGCGGCCTGTGTCTGGGACCGGTACCCGCACGGCATCTGGCGAGGCCACCACCAAATATTTCAGGTGGAGGAACATACCAGTCTGATCCCACCTCAGGGAAGAGTCCTCAGCCTTCGCCCGCCTAAAAGCCTTATCATAATCTTTCCACCCATCGCCTCCCTTGTCTGCATGAGCGAAGGTGATCCTGTTCTGATAAATTGCCATTTCTGACCCCACCAATGGGAATCGTTCAAGCATTACAGACATGTATGACATGTATGTGGAGAAACCCTGTATCCAATTTGCCAAGTTCTCCTCTACCCTGTACTTCAGTAAAATGTTAGACCATTCTCTAGGATGGGTCCATTCCTCATTTTTCCTAGCCTCTTCCCTGTCCGCTTCATCAATTAATAGAAAAAACATGTTCACGTATTCCCCTCTCCATATCTTTTCTTCGACTCTTTAGACAGATGCTGACCCAAACGCTCCCTCCCAGAGCGCATTTCCCCTACTCCCAGAGGCGTCAAATGCTGGTTTATACCTGCTGATGCTGCTACATCAGCCTTCTGTGGTGCCTCCGGCTCCTTCCCGCTGTTGCTTGTTCCTGGTAGACTGTTGCTACTGGTGCCTGACATCGGGTCTCGTGACCCCACGGTTGCCTCATTAGGGATTGGACCAGCAGGTACCTGCTGTGGGCTCCCTGCCGGTAATGCCGGCCCCTCCTTTGTTTTGCCAACTCCGAGTTCAGACAGCAACTTTTTTGCTCGTTCCATCGCATAACTCCCACCAGATGACGCCCCCGCGGCATGTGACCAGTTTCCAATTGAATGCAGCCATGGCAGAACCGCCGCCAAACTGGCTGTCATATCAGGCTGCCCAGGTATGTCCAGGACCGCCCCTACAATCTGGTGGGGCATTGGCGTGGCCAACTGTCCTTCGGGTAGCCCCACACCCCCATCCCCCACGGGGAGCTCTGGCTCTGGTGGTGCTACAGGGCTATCGGGATCCCGTGAGCCCTCCCCTCTACTTTTACTACCTTGCTTGCGCCCGTTCCGCTTTGGCGGAGGGGGGGAGTAATTCCTTGGGGGCACAATAGGCCGCTTTGGCCTTCCCCCCACTACTGCTTCTGGGCCTTCCACCTTGTCCTGCAATCTATTGAGGGTCTGACCCATGGCTTGTACTTGCTGAATCAAGGATTCCAGCATGACCTCCGTGTGGGAACGCTTCTCGGCCCGCCGCGCCTTAGGGGCCAATGGCGATAGCGCGCCCTTCCTACGTGTATCTGACCGCGGGAACCTAAACCACGTGACAGTTCCCACCAGGAGACCGTGTCCCCTCTTACCGTGTGTTGTAGCGGCCCCAGCCAACCTGTGCAGTCACGCAACCAGAGCCAAGACCTACTGGCTAGCCCAGTAAGCTCAGGCGAGCCGCCCGCTCAAGCCCTCTATGGCTCCCAGAAGCGATGTACTGCTGGTTAGCTGATGCCGCCTCTCCTTACTCCAGTGCTCGCCAACCGACTGTCGCCCGGTAAGATGAGTGACGTCCTCCCTGAGATGTGAGCTGGCGCTGTGAAGAAAAAAGGAAATATGCCGGTCTCGCAGCGCTGCGTCTGCTGGTGCTTTCAAGCACAACTTTTCTGGCAGAGGCAATAGACCTAAGCAGTAGATAATAAGCAGGCTTATGGCGTGGCAGCCCCCCACACTGCGGCCACTTAATGAATGAACGTGGGCCCTGGGATGTGACAAGGAGCTCTCCTACCCCTTCAGTTGTAGTTCTGCTGCTCTAAAAAACTTTGCCCCTCTTTAAAAAGGGGAAAAACAGATGCCCTAAAACACCCGGGCCGGGGATCCCAAACTCGCAAATTGCCACACACAAGGCTCACTAGCAGCTGGCTGCTCCTCTAAAACTGCACTCGGGGAAACTTGCTCCGGTGGCTACTACATTACCCGCGGAGTACTATGATGCACCCGAGGTCGTCACTGAGGCGCGGCTAATGGGCACAGTGCCGGCCAATGCTCCCTGCCCTCCCTGCCATTAATACCGTAATGACCAGCTTGGCGCTGCGCTGCTGCCGCTGCTCCCTGCCCACCGGAATCCGCTCCCTCTCCGCTCGCAACCGAGTTTGAGCCCTGCAGATGAAAAGAAGAAAG
Organism: Lissotriton helveticus; assembly: GCF_964261635.1. Taxonomy (NCBI): domain Eukaryota; kingdom Metazoa; phylum Chordata; class Amphibia; order Caudata; family Salamandridae; genus Lissotriton; species Lissotriton helveticus. The sequence continues at coordinate 1,618,484,345 of NC_136057.1, forward strand.
CGCTGCTGAGTCTTCTGTCCAGCGGTGCTCCGCTCCAACGCCGATGCCACGAAATCGCGATGCCGCTCTCCCGCTGCACTCTCCAAGCTCCGACGCCCTCACTCGATGCTGAGACCTGTTTAGAAAAAAGCAGAAAAGATTAGTAGGACGGGTGGGGGCCGGTCGGCCCGTGCGTGTATGCTAGGAGGGAGGCAGCAGCGGAACCAAGAGACTGCCTCCCTCGCAGGCTCCCCTTTTTAAGGGATGAGCCCTGGGGAGACCTCCGGGGATGAATCTGAACCGGAAGCATTAAAGTGCTTCCGGTTCACTGGTCTGTGCGTCGGCGCCCATTGGCTGCCGGGTACGAGGGGGTCCGCGTCACTGATGACGCGTCCCCCCCCTCTCTCCTCTGGGTCCCGGGGCTAGGGCGACTGCCATAATGGCGGCTTCTCCCATTCTGCTCCTGGCTCTTTCCAGAACACATACTGTGTTCCAAATAGAGCTGATCATTAATCCGCTGGCGTTTACAGCTAAAAATAGCTCTAGACGTGGGTCAACTTCAAAGCAGTGGGTGCTGATGAAAGTTCAAACTCAACCAAGGATTTCTATATCTAGTCACGAAAGAGACCACTGAACACACGTGAAGCAGAAAACTTGAATGGTACCAAGGTGACATCCATGAAATAAGGAAACCCAATGTCGGTGGCCGACCACTCCAAAAGTATTGGAGCTAAACTTGACATTAGTTCGTTACATTAATTTAATCTGTTGGTTTTACTAAAATTTTTAATGAAGCTCAACTGTAATGACAATACTTTAAATTGTTTCATAAGATAAGGGGCCTTCCCTCGTAGTCCCAGTCTGGTTCAAATATGGGCACATTGCTTTCTTGGCATTTGATAAGGGTTGAAAAGCAGGTGCATTTCAGCTTTGCGCAATTAGGCAACTAGAAACTGACTTTGAGAGTCTAGGCATACGACAAATGGCGCTCCCAGGGACTGCTACTCGTCTAGACGAGTGAAAACCCGAAGCAATAGATTTCGCCACAGTCCATCATCGTGGGTACACACCAAGTCACCTGACCCTATTCCGTGCCTTAATTTGCATAGTCAGAATTACGGACAGGGGAAATTCACTTGGAGTGAAAATGCTAATGAAAGTTACTGGTATCCAAAGATTGTTCCAAGCGCTTGCAATTTTCTTGGAAAGAGCTTCAGTATTTGTACATTCCAGCATGTGAGAACACGTATACCAGTGAGCGTTTAAGCAAACACATCAGACGATTCTTCTTACTCTCTTTTATCAGCGTGAAACAGAGCTAAATCGGCGCTTATGGTGCGTCAATCACGTTTTACTCCGAGTTGCCGGGGGGGGGGGTCTCGTGGGTGGCAGGCAGCCGTGGCTCGTGGTGGTGGGGGGGATGTCACGGGCGGGGGTGGGGGGTGGTGGTGTGCGTGGGTGCAGGGTGGGGGGGTAGTTTTAAAATAAAATAAAAATCCATTCCTACCTGACCAGGTCCGCGCCGCCTCGCCGGGTCCGTTGGCGCCTACCTACACTCAGGAACAGCCGCACCACTGCTGGCAAGTGGGTGGCAACCCCTCTTGGCCAATTCTGGCACTGCCAGCAGCGCCAGGATTGACTGAGGGCACGGTTACTCTCCACCCGCCTGCCCATTAGGAGACCGAGGTTTGAGCCTTTGCTCAACCCTTGCTCTCCTAATGGGCATGCGCAAGCCAGTGCAAACACAAGGGCGCATGAGTGGGCACGAAGGAAAAATTTGCTGACCTTCCCCACTCATGCACACTTGTGCATTGTGCTGCTGCCTGCTGCCCCTGGTCTGACAATCATGTCAGTCAACATGACGCAGGACCACCCACCCCCTTCAGACTCTGAAGGGGGTGGGCGGTCTGACATCATTCTGACTGACATGATTGTCAGTTCTCCCTCGCATCTCTGAACTTAAGTAAACTGGGAGTTTACTTAAGTTCAGAGACGCCGAGGGAGCTGCGGGAGGTGGGCAATGCCCCCATGCCCCAATGGACGCACCGCGCCTGTACTTGTTTCCTGTGAGGCACGAGGATGCTGTTCTATAGGTATTCTAGGACTTTGTGCACAAATAAGGACACCTTGGACCGTATCACAGATACAGTGCATTTGTCATGTTTATGCTGCCCAGCACAAACAAAGAAAATGCACTGTATTAGCATGAATGCTTTCCCCCCAAGGGCAGCCGAGTACTCGTGGTGCCCTGGAGACTTTGCATTCATGTGAAAAACTAAGCAGCTGCTTTAAAGCTGCTCTGTGTTTCACATAGCAGGCGGGAAGCTGTATACACTTTGAAGGAGAATTAAGGATCCCCCTGCAGGCGGGTGCAGTCGGTGACTGCACCTGCCTACAAGGGGATGTCTGGGGGTCCATGGGACCCATTTTCCCCCCTCCAGAGGGCTGCCACCAGGGGGAGCACTGACAGTGTGCCACCTTTTAGGTGATGCACTATCAGTGCACCTCCTGACAGCTTCTTTGCCCCTTCGCCCGGGTCTATAATATGGCGCGGTCACAGGGATAAAGGGATTCTCTCCTTTGCATGGGGCCACGCTCTAATGCCAATAAGGGAACGCCGTCTGATGATAGTGCTGTTGCTTTATGTGCACTAGCGCTTCAGTATTGCAGAACGGGACGCACAAGCATCTGCAACCCCTTCTGTAATACCCATGTGCCCCGGGGACGAGCAAAGTGGGTGCAAATGCACTTTGCGCCCAAGGGGCACTGCCGTAATACGGACCTTTGAGTTAAAATTTTAAGGCTAGCTTAATTCCACTCCAGCCATTGTGCATATTGAAATGGACAGATCATGTCTCTTAGGGTAGTTACAGCGAAAGAATCTTCAAATAATTACACCCTAATGACCCAGAACTGGTTTTGTTAAATAATGAGGTACTCAGGAAAGAGCATATGGAAGTAAATTCGCAGAATGTGTCAGAATGGCAACATAAATTTGCACAAATCTTTGCCTGCAAGTTAGGGAAAACAGAGGTTTCTCCAATAGAACTGAAATCAGATGGTCAACCTTTGGTACACAAGGTGCATAGAGTCAGTTACCAGTACGTCCTGAACTGAAAAATAAATTGGACTCCATCCACTCCGGATCTCCGACCGACCCCTGCCCCACCACGTCTTCAACAAGGCCGACGCTGTCATCGCACCCCACCTGCGGGACATCATCAACACCTCCTTCGACACCGCTACCTTCCCGGAGAGCTGGAAGCACGCCAAACTCAGCGCTCTACTAAAGAAGCCATCAGCCGACCCCACCGACCTCAAGAACTACCGCCCCATCTCGCTGCTCCTGTTCCCTGCAAAAGTCATCGAGAAGACCGTCAACAAACAGCTGGCCGCCTTCCTCGAGACGAACGGATCCCTCGACCTCTCGCAGTCTGGCTTCCGGGCCAACCACAGCACCGAGACCGCCCTGATCGCAGCAACCGATGACATCCGAGCCCTGCTCGACAACGGAGAAACAGCGGCCCTCATCCTCCTGGACCTCTCCGCGGCTTTCGACACTGTCTGCCACCGCACCCTAGCACAGCGCCTCAGCAACGTCGGAATCCAGGAGAAGGCACTGGAGTGGATCATCTCCTTCCTCGCCGGAAGGGCACAGAGAGTCCGCCTCCCCCCGTTCAGATCAGAAGCCACCGAAGTCATCTGCGGCGTTCCCCAAGGCTCCTCGCTCAGCCCAACCCTCTTCAACGTCTACATGAGCCCCCTCGCAGCCATCGCACGCCAGCACAACCTCAACATCATCTCCTACGCCGACGACACCCAGCTGATCCTCTCCCTCACCAACGACCCCGCCACCGCCAGAGCCAACCTACACGAAGGGATGAAAGAGGTAGCCGAATGGATGAAGGACAGCCGCCTGAAACTGAACTCAGACAAGATGGAAGTCCTCATCCTGGGGTCCTCCCCCTCCGCCTGGGACGACTCCTGGTGGCCCCCAGCCTTAGGCAGCGCACCCAAACCATCAGACCACGCACGCAACCTGGGCTTCATCCTGGACTCCTCCCTCTCCATCACCAGACAAGTCAACGCTGTCTCCTCGTCCTGCTTCAACATCCTGCGCATGCTACGGAAGATCTTCCGGTGGATCCCCACCGAGACCAGGAAGACAGTCACCCAGGCCCTCGTCATCAGCCGTCTGGACTACGGCAACTCCCTCTACGCCGGAACCACCGCCAAACTCCAGAAGAGACTCCAGCGGATCCAGAACGCCTCAGCACGACTCATCCTGGACATCCCCCACCGCAACCACATCTCCGGACACCTGAAAGACCTGCACTGGCTCCCGGTCAACAAGAGAATCACCTTCCGCCTCCTCACCCACGCACACAAAGCCCTACACAACCAAGGTCCAGGATACCTCAACAACCGCCTCAACTTCTACGCCCCCAAACGCCAGCTTCGATCGACCGGCCACGCCCTCGCCGCCGTCCCCCGCATCCGAAGAGCCACCACAGGGGGAAGGTCCTTCTCCTACCTCGCCGCCAAGACTTGGAACTCCCTCCCGACACACCTCCGCCTGACCCAGGACCACCTCGTCTTCAGAAAGCAGCTCAAGACCTGGCTGTTCGAGCGGTAGCGGACCCCCCCTTCCCCCAGCACCTTGAGACCCTCCGGGTGAGTAGCGCGCTCTATAAATGCTTTGATTGATTGATTGACAGGTTGTGTTTGCATGATATCATTTAGCCAATAGAAGGTTTGGAACTGTTTTCTCTTTTGGTGTTGGTGAGGATAGTGGATGGTTCCCTAAGAATGTGTATTGACCTGCGTGATCAGTATGCCAAGATTTGGATCTATAGTCACCTCTCCCAAGCATTATGGATATGTTGACCCTCCAGAAGGATGGTAAGGTGTTCACCATACCGGACATGTTGTTTGCCAATTACCAGGTGGTTTTGCATAGAGTCTCATTGTCTTACATCGTTTGTGACCCCATAATGTGCTTTCTGTATAAAGCACATGCTTTTTGGGTTAGAGTCAGACTCAGTTGTATTTTAGATGTTCATTGAATTGCTGTTCTAGACGAATGAAGGTGTCAGGACAACATTTTGATTTATGCTGGGAGCAGGGAGGAACATGACTAAAGGTATCTATTTTGGAGGACAAAGGGGTAACATGTAAGGCCAAAAGGTAAAGTTTGGTGTAACCTTGTGGAATATCTACGGTATCAGATGTCACTTGAAGGTGTTAAACTAAACAATAGCCATGTGCTGGCAATTCATGTTGTTTCTGGGTCTATTGAAATGTTGGTCCAGGTTCCATGCACAGTGTTCGGAGAAGAAGAATTCGGAGAGTGTTGAGAGAATTGCTCAGGAAAAATGTTAGGTTCATGTGAAATAAGGATGTGACAAGGAATTTACTCTGATAAGGAAGGGAATTACGTGTTCCATACCCCTTAATATATTTGACAATCAGGAACCTTGTGTGGTTGTTACACATGCTCTTCAGCATGGCCAAGGGGGAGTGCAAATGAGGAACAGTGAAGATTAAGTGGTGGCTTTGCCTCGAGGAGTTTGTGGGGAGTGGAGGCCACCTATTCTAAAGTGAAGTGTGAAGCTCTGGCCTGTTCGTGAGGTGTCAACTATTTCAACACATATTTTTGGCGTGCTAAGTTTAAGGTACATGTGGGTCATAAACCATTAGCTGACATATTCACTACCAGGGGTGCTGTTAAAGCAGCCCTCACAATTGGCAAGCGGCAATTTAGGTTGCAAGAATTATGTTACCACAAGGAATATTTATGTTACTATCTGAAATACATTTTGGCATTGTTTATCCAGACTTCTGTTAGAATACCCTGAGATGTAAGGGGAAATGGAAAGTGATAGCAAGTGATAATAGGGTGTTGTTTCGTGGGTGTTATCCTGTGGTTGGTCACAGAAGTTGAGTGTTTGTGGGCTTATGAGGAAGATAGAGTACACAAGAAGTTGGGTGAATATGTGTGATTAGGTTGGCCAAAAACCAAACATATTAATAGTGAGGTGGGTGCATTTTGGTGGAAGAACTTTCGCTAGTCAATGGGTTAACAAAGAAATGCAATATGTTGGTGGTTCTGACTACTCTTCATAGTAAGCTGTTGGAGATTGCAAACGAAGGCCACATAGGCATGTGAGCAATGAAGCACAGACTCCAGTTGTATTTTGTTGGCCAGGTTTGGATATGTGTGTGAAAAAGTATATTAGTTTGTGTGTTCCCTGTGCTGTCAGTTACAGGGGGACAATGCTCAGTCTGGTGGAATTGGTTTCAGTATCAGTCAAAGCTTAATAGAAGTAATGGATTCTTGTTTGCAAGGAAAGGTGTGCCCAACAAGATTGTCACCAACAATGGCTCGGAGTTCACTTCTCAGTAGTTTTCAAGTGTTTTGGTGGAATTTGGAGTCAAGTGTAAGAACACCTCATTGTATCATCCTTGCAGTAATGGTTTATTGGAAAGATGTAGTAGGGTGATCAAGAACAATGTAGAGTTGTCTCTGGCACATGGTTTGAATTGGTTACTGGAACTGAAGACATTTCTGTGGGCTACATATACCACACCCAATGCTGACACTGATACCTCTCCTTTTGTGTTGTTAAGAGACAGGGTGCATAGATTCTGGATGGAAAGTTTTCTTGAGAAAGAGAATCATAATGTGCCTGCTATGAGGCATTGTGACCAATTCAGTTATGCTGTTTAAGATGAGTTAGGTGTTGTCTGAATGCGGGTCATGCCTAGGTTGTATTCTGTTGCTCATATTCTGAAGGGAAAAGATGTGCTGGGATTCTTTTGTGTGCATGCATGTCTGTGTCCTGAATTAGAGTGTTTATGTTTAGACGTCATGGGATTCCATCAACAATTTCTTTGTTGCTATTTCAGCTCCAATAAAGGCTTATTTTACTCACACATTCTACCTTTGTAAAGCTTCCTTTCAGTCTTGTAGTATGGAATCACCCTTTTGATGCATTGGACCTTCTTTCTTCATGGGGCCTTCCCAAACTTCACATATTGTACAGTTAGCTAGTGTGAAAGTACCATTATCAGAAGGGCAAGCTCAGAAGCCTTATTGTTTGTTAGCTAGCATATTTGCGTATAATGGAGAGAAACCATCACCTATCCTGAGGTGGCATTTTTCATCATTTGACTCTTCCTTACAGCGACACCATGCTCACTTTTTTCTACATTTTGAGCTGCCAAGTAACAAGTATGAGCAAAACACGATTCTGCCACCTACCTGGAACTGTATTTCCCACTAGTGTTTTTCAGAGGGAAACGCACACTGGCCTTTATACTATGATGGACACACCTGAACTACATCTCCAATCAGCACATATAGAGTGCATGCGTCACTGTATGATGAAATCATGTGCACATCCCTTTCAGGAACCATTGGGAATAAGAATAAAGCTCAGGTTCCTACCAATACAGAGTTTTAATTCCTTTGCCCCCCCTCCCATGCACATTTATCTTACATTTCTCATTCATACATTCTGATAATCCTTTTCATAGGAGGTCATCTCTCCATTACAAATGAAAAAACAATGAGAGTAGTAGTCCACACCAACTCCCACTTACGGTATCGAAGTGAGGAGGGGCCCTATGATGAAGCATGCCATATCAGGGTGGTTGAGGGCTTCCGTAAACTATAAGATTTATAGCAATGATGCTAGTGTTCTTTGTGGCTATGTATTTTATAGGCAGACATATTCCAAAGGATCCTAATCCTCCTTGCTCCCACTTTGTGACTGTATATATTAGAGGAGCGGTTCAGCTGTGCAAACGTTAAATTCATCCCCTTATAGAAACTTACGTAGGTTCTTCGTTAGGGAGATCAGTTGACTCAAAAGATATTTCTCTAAGGTACATTTAGATTTCCTTAAAACTTCCTCGTGATCTCAGCTTCTTAGACACACAGTTATGTTAAGAGGGAGAGAGGAACCTTCACAACAGCTGACAGCGAAATGGGCCAGGCAGTATTGCATTTCCCACTTTAACTGAAGGTTAACCGAAAATGCATTCAGCCTTTGCTTGCTGAGCTTATGAACCCAGCTGGCAGGGCCGGCTTTAGGCATGTGCAAGCTGTGCACCTGCACAGGGCCACCAAACCCCAGGGGCCACCACGCCAATATATATCCATAATATAATAATCCTCTGAGGATGGATACATATTTGCGTGGCGGCCCCTGGCAGGGATTTGGTGGCCTCCGGCTCTGTTCCACTTCCCAACACCCTGACCCTACCCCCTCTTCACTGGCCTCGGCGATCCGCCCCGCCCGGACTCCCTCTTCCGGGGCCCCCACCTACGCTCCCTGCCCAGGGCCACCTTGAACCAAGAGCCGGCCCTGCAGCTGGCCTCGCATGACAACAATAGCTGGCTTTGCTATTATATTGAACAAAAGCCCAATTGTTCAAACATGCATGCAGATGTGAACATCTATGAAACTCAAATTAGGCTTTATTTTTTTTCTTCTATGCTAAAATTACTTAAGTGGATAGAAGTAGGAGTATTATGAGGGTAGGATTGCTATAAAGTCATATAGCAAATACATTAGAGTTTTTATTGTCATTTATGCTTTTTGCAAATGTTGCAGCTACCATTCCGTTTGTCTGTACATCTACAACATCGAACTTCAAACCAAACGTTTAGAAAAGAAACAGTAGCAAACTCTATTCTACACGCTGACAACTTCCACAACACAAACATTATACGCAATATCCATAAGGATGACATTTTACATATCAAACATAACTGTAGTGATGTGGAGGTCTCTCTACAAAATGGGTGTGAGTTAACAACCTGACTTGAACCTTGAGGTTACAACTCCACACACTTCAAGGTAACTATGAATGAGATCACAGGCATTAATCATATGGAGACCCTCCAAACTAAAATCACTGTGCCAAAAGAAGACAGAGAGTCAGAGAGAGAGACAGTTTCTTAACAAACTACCATAAAGGCCATCACAAAATCAGGACAATTCTTAAATGACATTGGCATCTACCATCTAATAACCCCTGTCTATCAGACTGCATTATGGATTTCCTTGAAATGTGGTTCCGCAGAGCGGGCAATCTAAAACAAATGCTGTGCAAATCCATTGACCGGAGAGCCACCTTCTTGGCTAGACCTGCAGGTTCCACATCTGTCCCGATTGTAACATCTGCAAACTTGAGCTACATAAAATACAAGAACTTACACTGAATACTGGCCAGTCTATCAAAATTCCCAACTGAATAGATTGCAACAGCAACATTGCTATCTACATCATCAGCTGCCCTTGCAACGACTAGCACTACTAGACCATTATGCTCCAGAATCCAGAAACACTATTGCAACATCAACAATTCTCCACAGGATAGTCCCTAACAGAACATTTCCACAATGCACACCCTTGTAATAAAACATTTACCTTTGCAGGAATAGAAATTATCAACAAATCCCCATGTGGTGGGAACGAGGAACTGAGACCGCAGAAGGGAAAGCAAACGCATCATTAAATTCCACACCTTTAACGAATGGCCTCAATACAGACCCGGAAATGCACTATTGGCTGTATGAAAACTAATGTGGATATGATCTATGTTTTCCCAAACTACAATTTGACATTATGAATGGCATCATATTATATTGTGTCTCTAACATCATATATTATGCCCTTATCGGTTATTGATTTACTCTGTCTGCTATGTGAACCATTTCGGTTCTGAAGGGCTTCACTGTGAACAATGTCCAGACGTGAACACATTTGTTTTTACTATCTAGTCTACTAAATGGGAAAGTCATGTTTCTATCACTGGATTTCTGCATTAATGTTATGCTTGCTGAGCTCGTATGGAACCTCCTATGTCTGATTTTTTGTTGATAATTATACTTTGAGCCTAATCGGATGCTATCCTCTCGGCCCTGTATTTCTATGCCGTGCCGGCCATTTTAAAATTTCATCAAATAATGCTTTCTGCCCAGTTGCTCGCCTCTGCTTCCAAATGATGCTGGACGACAACCCTAGCTGGTGACCGTACTGTCCTGTCAGTATTTTACTTACCCTACCATCCAGCCCTCATGTTTGTGTAAATTGATAGACTTATCCGTTACTATATTAGTTATACTGTTTCATGACAAGCGCAGGATAAATCATCCAATATTTGTCTCTGTAAATATTACATCTCGCAATTTACATTCAATTGGTTCTTTTTCGTTGAAACCTACAACGCTCAATATGGCGTTCTTCTCATGCCCCGTTTTTCCCTTCACCTGCTAATATGCGCTCGTCTACTTTGGATCACCAGTGTAAATAATGACATAATACTGTTCAGCACTAGTGATCTTTGTCCTTTTGCTACCTTAAACCCTTGGGGCACCTATTGATTTTACTTTATGTAACTCCAGATCTGCTTTTTGTGTTCTTTCACTCGGAGCTTTCCTTTCAGTGTCTAATGTATTGCCCTTAATTGTTTTTACAGATTTTAAAAACTATTCTAGAGCTTATCTTTAACTATACTGTTGAGTTTCTGAGGTTCCGATGAGCGTCTCAGACTACCACACCCACACATATCTCACTAATAGCCTCTTTACCAACCAGTCCCGACAATTCTGATGCGACACCATCCGTCAGTATTCTGCACTACCCTGTCTCCAATCACATTATGCTGGCTTCCACCTCTGCATGCTCGCTTGTTCTCTATGCACCTTGGATTAATTCAATAGCACTATATTCTCTGCTGCGTATGGCTATGCATATTTTGGAATGCGCTTGCATCCTCAATATTTTTCTGTGCTGAACACTTTATTTCTAAGGCCCTATTATGTCACTCTGGATGCATCAATATTGGCCCCACTATTCACCCTATACCATTACACCGCAACTGCCATGAAATCATGGGCGCACTTATATCATGAGATACCCGTCTTCGGAACTCCTGTTAGAACATACTTACTTTATTTTATTTTCTTCTTTCAATCCTTTTGGCGATTGCATCCTGACCTCAATACACCCATGACCTCTGCCACCTGCCAGATGTTTTATGTATTTTCTGTTACTTTCCAATTTATGTTTTGATATTTGTATTGTACTACTCTATGCTAAACCCTGATCATACATATATATCCATTTGACTCCGGCTGTAAATATCTTTCTTGTATATTAATTAATAATAATGCTTGCATTTTACTACTATGCTATACCTTGTAATCCCAGACCATAACAACTGGTCCATTATATGGTATTGGTTGAAATATATATATATAATGTATATGGTTGGGTCCATCGATCTTCATACCTCCTAGGGTTGAATTCTCCTATGGTTGTCCTACTACTGATATTGCTGACCGTGCACTCACCTTGGTGTCCCTCTCTAAATACCATATGATTTCCTTGGCCTCTGTTTATGCCGGTGCACTGGGAAGGGGCGAAACATGTCTTGGTTGTTTTTACACAATTTTGGTTCAGCTTTTACAACCTTATTTAATTTAAAATAATTAAAATCATCTTTTAAACTCAAGACAATGGAATCCATGAACTTATTTGAACTACAATACAAAGCATGATATACATACTATGTTCTGTCCTTCAACTCTCTATAGACTCTACTTTAATGAGTTAGGGGTACCCCATTACTAAAGACAACTTTGTACCCTGAAGCTACCCATTTTCCAAGGATAGGCTACCTCTCAGACATTCACCTCTCTTCATTCCATACACATTCCATTTGACTTTATTGTAGTTACAATTCATGTTATATGTGCTAGGATAGGGTTTGGACTTCAAATATATATCTTTAAAACGTATTATTTTTCCCTAGTGTTCTTGAGTGTGGTATTCCTGAAAGAGAGTTTTGGGTTCTACTTACTGTCCCGGGCATGTCTCATGGCATTGATTGTTACCTGAAACACATCTCATTTGAATGTTGCTCAGTGGGTTATGGAGTGAAGCAATCTAGCTGGTTTTCTGTCTCAGGTTGGCACATTGTCTGAGTCCTTAGTGGTAGGGGACTAGAAAAGAAAACTCTTGGCCCGATTCACAAAAGCAAACTTAGACCGAACTTCTGTTTACAACTTTGGGAATTCACAAAGGGCATTTATCAGTATTATCTTTATGTCCGAACTTGGGGCTGATCTCCACCGAGTACGGACATAAAGATAGAACTCGTAAATGCCCTTTGTGAATTCCCAAAGTCGTAAACTTAGACATTTGATCAAAGTTTAGACCAAATGTCTAAGTTTACCTTTGTGAATCGGGCCCTCTGTTTTTACTAATCTAGAAAGTATCAATCACACACACTGCGAAGCAAACTGATGAGTGGGTCAAACTGTCAGCACTCAAGAAACAGGTCAAGGCAGCATGACATGGAGCCATAATGACTGTTTATCTAAGAAGCAATGCTGTACCACAGGGACTTGTCACTATGAACGAACCCAGGATTTTTTTGGTGGACAAGACTTTGATTAAAGACTGGTCATTTATATTGTTGTGCTGCATACAAGACTGGCTGTATCTTATAATCAAACCAATGTCCAATTGACAATACAGATAAAGGTCTAGATAAGATAAATACGACTATCACTGAAAGCAAAGAGTTTTTTGACCCAGATCAGAATAAACAAATTAAAGAAAGATGTTTCCAGGTTCTCTCATCAGATAGTTTATCCTTACATCATAGAAGACTACTACATAGAAGAAAATGCAGATAAGAACATGGAAAAGCCACTAATGACTGGAGCAGAATGACATATACATTGGCATCCAACTCCGAAGACTGGAGCACGAGCAGTGATGGCTTACAGCAGACAAAGCTCCATGTCAACAGCAAAAAATCCGAAGGGAACTTCCATAGTGGCCCCTACACCCTGACCCTACCTTCCGGTCTCTTCACAATACATTGTCCTCCTATCCCTATCATCCCGGCTCAGCTTTTAGGCAGAGGAAGAGGATGACCAGCGACAAGACCAACCAGGGGTTAATCTCATTGTCAAGTTTCTCGCTGAGATGGAATTGGAACTTTTTAATAAATGCCTTGATTTCGTCTGCACTAACTAGGGTGACATTTTCTCCATTTGCCCTAATTTTGCAGGCCTTTTTAGAAAGATACACCTTAAATTACATTTTGGCAAAGATGATTCCGCCACTTGTTTTATTTATACACATATATTCTTACACTTTTATGGCCATTATTTTGGGATCCAGGAGCAGAGAAGGGCTTTGTTGATACTGAGGAATTCCTTTACACTTGTTTGGAAGGTGGGATACATGTAGAAACATGGTGTCAGCTTTGTGGCGGATGAATTAACCCCATGATCCCTCATTGTGTTCTCTACCATTGGGGATAAAAATAAAGCTCCAGTTCCAACCAAGGAACTGTCTATTTGTCAAGCCCCTGGGCAAATAGTACAAAACCTCTGCTATTTACCCAGCGACCGACAAAATAGTACATAAACTCTACTGTGTAGCCGGCCATAGACTAAATAGTAGACATTATGTACAATTTGACCAGTGGCAGGATAAATAGTGTGAAGGATTTACCCGGCCATAAAGAAAAAATGGACTGCAGACAATAGTAGTGTGGTGCCATCTTCTAATGGGGATTCCAACATGCGTGACGCATTTGAAAGTAAGAGCATATACAAATGTACAATCATTTGTACAAAGGTAAGTGCTTGGATTAAGCTAAGCTGTTTACAGATGAAGAAAGCTTAAAATCAATTTTGAATGAAAACATTTATGTTGTTTAATATTTAAATAAGACATGTAGAAATCAAAGAGAAACTTCAGGACATGGCACACAGATATTTTGTACTTCAGTCAGTGAGTATTTGGCTGTCAGCAAAGAACAAGGAGTATGGGTTTAAGGTATGTAACATACATGTTTCATTTACTCATGAGAATGGATTGTTTTAACGTCCATGATGCTACTTTTGATGATTTTTGGGGAATGGGCTTCTTATGGAAGTCCTAGTGCTAGCTTTAGGCTTCTGTTCAAAGGGGATTCTGCCTGCTTATAATTTCAATGCTGGCAACACAGCAGCAGTCAACAAGCAACAACAAACAGCAATGCAGACAGATAGGTGGTATCTAGGCTCCAGAGGGAGGGTCACATGCAGTAGGAAACTGGTGTTTGGAGACACCGTGCTGTGGGGCACTTGCAAGAGTTACATTGAGTGAGGTACTGTAATGGGGCTTCTGTGGAATGGGGAAGTGAAAGCAGGAGACAGGTAAGCAGTAGCGGTCGGCAGTAGGTGTTTCTGTAGGGCGGTGACGTGGGCAGGGGGAGGGGCATGGTGGGGGGAAATAATGCATGGATTACGGAGTTTTACAGGTAAGTAAACATTTAAATAAATAAAACTAATTTCGTTGCGCACACTGCATCACCAAATGTGATGCAGTGCGCGCAACGAAATTCGTTTTATGTTTTTAAATGTTTACTTACCTGTAAAACTCCATAATCCATACATTATTTCCCCCCACCCTGTCCCTCCCCCTGCCCACGTCACCGCCCTACAGAAACACCTACTGCCGACCGCTACTGCAGGTAAGTAATGCATCTGGGTAATTCACAGGAGGAGTTCACTCTGGTGCCTGTGAAGAAACACATTTTTCCTACTCTTCACCCAGCAGAGTATATTGGGTATTGATGCTTATTGGTCCTATGTCATGAACACTCCCTTTAGCCACAGTGACATTTTAGTCACATGCACAATGCATCTTGGGGATGGTAGTTTTGATTTTTAACATGTTGAAAAGTGTTTTAAGTGGGAAAGGTCCTGTCTCTGCTGGGCCTTCAGTTCTGTACTTTACAATGCTGTCTCAGCATAAGAAATTTGGAAGCCAAAAAACAAATATGTGTGACTGGCTCATGGGCGTAACAAAGGCCCCCGCAGCCCCTGCACTCCAGGGGCCCCCTCGGCTCACACAGTATTACACTCGATGACAGCTGGGTGGGTGACGTCCATCTGGGACGTAGTTTTAATGTTACACTTGTTGGCCTTACTGTTTCGCCTCATAAATTAAATGTTGCTTACTGGCTACATGGTGCGCGGCTGCATGGTCTTCAACCTCGGGGTGGGGCAAGGCCCAGTGGTCATGCGCATTAGGAGGCCGGTGCGTCTGAGGCACTGAGACAGACCGTGAGCTCATAATTGAATAGTTGATGCCTGCTTGTGCCTGCCACCAGGTGAGTCGGAGTCTCGGAAACATGGCCCCGCAGGCCCTGCACTCCAGCCTCCAGGGACCCCCTCGTCAAAGTCCCACTTGCCGCCTTGCCTGAGGGATACCATATGTCAGCCCTGCATACCGCTCCTCCCTACCCGTATTCAGTGGGTGGAATCGACAGGGCATGGCGTGCCCCTACTTTTTTATTTTCATACAGTCCATTCCCATACTTTCTTATTTTAAACATGCCTCCCGGACTGCAGAAATCGCCAAGGCCGATAATTGAGGCTCGGCTTTCGGGGAGGGGCGGAACGGTCAGAGAAGGAAAAGGACTCTGTCTTTTCCTTCGTGCCCAGAGAAGACAAGGACAGTGTCCAGTTCTCCTGCCGCAGGCAGCTGCCCCCCACTTTGTTACCCTCTCTTTCTGTCTCGCACTTTCATTTGGTGAAAACCAAGACTCTCCTTTCGTTTATTTGCTTCCCTGTGAAATGGATCCAAAAAATAAAAACACTTTTCCGGAAACGTCCTCTTTTTCTGACATTTTTCAATTTCCAAATGCAGCCTCGAGGTGGAGAGCAATAAAACATTCAAAATATGAAAAATAACTAACTAACTAAAGCAAGACAGAGTGGTTGCAAGGTGGCCAGATTGATTTATTCACACACTAAATACACTAGCGCCACTTTACAGTTTTTGCCAGTGAAGCGCTACTTTTGTTTTCTCGTGGCTATTTGAACAACATTGTTTTCCCTGGGTGGAAAAGTGCACTATTCCTGGAGGTACTGAAATACCAGCTTGATGGGTCAATTGGAAAACAAAATCCATACTGCGGCTCTGTATTCACAAATGTGGTCTTTTAAACCATACTGCTTACGTTTTGTTAGTATATAAGCAGTAGGAATTGAAGTGGGTCCCTTCTGGGCCCTGTAATCATGGCCTCAATTTTTCAGGCAAAAGCACTCAATAATTTCTGAATAAGTGTAAAAAGAAAAAGGTAACCATGTTGTTCCTGCTTAAATTTCACATGCTTTACTTAATCTAGCATTCCCTATGAGTGTTTGCTTTTTCTAGTATTTTGTTAATTTGTTTTTAGGCAACATATTGCTCTTGTCTAGTGCGTAATTTGAATGGAGTCACATCCAGGTGTTTATAGGGGTTCAGTGCAGTGCACGTTTCTCTCTGTGGGGCAGTATGGTGTTCAGTGGGGGAGAGGATGTGGCACTATGGTCAGAGCTGCTGAATTTGGAACTGGGGAACCAGGTTCAGCCTTCATGACCAGTCTACCAGATCACTCCCCCTAAGGGAGCATATTCCCATGCTAGACCTTAGAAGGCCCTGCAAGATCTTAAAGGCCCTGGTGTCTTAGCACCAGCAGGTGGACCCTAGCAGTGGCAAGTGTGCGTTAAGCTAGAAGGCCTGCCTGCCACAATTCATTTTGAAGGTCACCTTCAGTCTTGCAGGCAGGTCTATGAAGCAGCACACCATAGAGTGACAGTAACTCGGTCACTGAGGTCACAGGACTCTTAAGCAGGGTGGCTCTAGGCCAGTGCGACCGCACCTGGCGCTGACCAGCGGCGATCCATGCATCTAACAGAGGTGGGGCAGAGGGACTGTGTAAGGGGGATTTCGAGGGACAATGCAGAGGGAAAATTAAATAAATGATTAATTTCCCCTCTGAATCGTCCCTCAAATCCCCCCTTACCCAGCCCCACCGCTGTTACCTGCATGGACTGCGGCTGACGCTGACTTAAGGTGGGGTCGTTGTGTTTGCAAGTATAATATGGTTTTAAAATCCCCTGCTGCCTCCTTCCTGGCCTCCAACAATGTTCGGCAACAATAAAAATGTCATGATAACTCCAGTGATTAATTAGTAGTAGAGAGAGATGGTGTTTTGTCTAGTGGACGTTTTGACTCATGACAAGGAAGCGCGGGAGGTTCATGTGCCTGCTACTAAGAACATGTACCATGCAGGTCACAAAGTGCACATAAATAGGTCAGTGGATTACTGCTTTTGCCAGAAAGACCCTATTGTTACATGTAGTTACTATGTTAAAATCCTAACATAGAACAGTGAGCTCTTAACTGTCATGTAACTGTCATGTAAGAGCTGCATGCAAACTGTAAGGTATACATTAGAGCATTATGTCTTTGATTATTCCAATGTTGCAGAAAAAGGGTTCATTTGGGTAGAAATCAATTCTGATTATTAAAGAGAACCACCAACCATGGTATTGCGTTTTAAATTCTGAGTTTATGTTCCTCCAGACCAATCACTATTAAACTATGCTGCCTACTAGTATGCTTGTCATGTGACTCCGACAACTTGTCGTCCTTTGTCTTATCTAACATTTCCTATACAGTGATTTACACCCGTATGATTGATTGTCTCTGTGTAATATGTGTGATGTAAAGTGCTCTGACATCCTACACTGGTATTAGTGGCAATGTTCCCTCTACTTTTTTTCCTCTGTGTGCGGCAATGGAGGGTCTCGGTGTGCTGCAACCATGGCTATGTGCGCCAGGAAGCAAACCGTGCGTGTCTGCGGCGCCAAATGGCACTCAAAATGTTTACTTTAAAAAGTGAAAAGATGTTGCATTTTCACACATACAGCGCCACAAAGAGGGTCTTCAGGGCAGTTTACAAATTGGATAAGCACGCCATGACATGAATTGGTTACACTGGCAAGTACACTTCAAGTTTTAGAAAAGCACAAGACTTCAATGGTAGTACCATCATAAGATTTTAATAAATATTCTTAACTGTAGCACAGTTCATTGGGTGGGGAAATATTGCGAGCCTATACAATATCACATATAGACAAGAAGGGAGAGGGCTGTTCAGACATGTCAAGTGGCGTCACTAGATGGGTGACGGGGTTGCTTCTCACAGCGATCCTTAACATTTTCCAGTGCTGATAAACTCGGTCTAGGTCAACTTTCTCATTCAGGGGGGAGGCCTTTGTCCTCATCAGCCTATCCAAATGCTTCTTCTCTAGTCTATTCCTCAATTTACTCTTGATAGTATTCATGAGGCTGAATCCTCGTTCACAGTCTGCACTAGATGCTTGAAATGTTGCACAGACATCAACAAGCTGAGACACCACACTATACTGAGCAGCATTGCGTACAGTGAAATTCACCATGTCTTGAAAGGTGGTAAATAACCCACCCTTTACATGTTCTGCCACCACATATTTATAGTCTCTGTACTGTCGAACAACATCTTCTGGTGTTTCACAATCACCCAGGGCCAAGACATTTTTATACTTTTCAACAAGTCTTTGAATATTCTCAGTCCCAAAATCAAAATGTGATTGTGTTGCTATTGCCTGGATCTCAAAACTTGCCCATTCTTTTAGCTCATCTTCAGGGAACCTTTTTTGCATGTGCTCACAAAGAAGGGAAACAAAAGAAAAAATAGGCCCACTGTCAAACTCTTGCCTTTCCTTGTACAACACCATCAGATCTCTTACATTGCTGCTCCAAAAGACAGTGTCCCCAAATACTGTTGCTTAATTTGGCCAACCTTTGCTCTTGCATACTGTACAGCTTCAACAGTAGTCAAAGAACTTTTTTGGAATAGTTTGCACAAAGATCTAAAATTCACCCAGAATGTCATTAAGTACTGCAAGGGAAATATCGTAGTTGGAGTCCGATAGCTTTTTATAACAATATTTAGTAATTGGATCATTCTCCTCAACTTTCTCATGCTCAAAGTACTTAAGAACAGTCTTGTAATTACGAATTAGTGCACCAACAGCAAAATGCTTTGAAAGCCACCGGACTTCATTTAGTGGTCGAAAAGAGACAACTTCACATTCAGTGTCCGATGCAATTTCATCCAGCTTGGACTTCCTTGCAGGAGATCTGGAGAACACAGTGTAGACAGTCCTCAATAATGTCTCCATCTCCTTAATCATTGGAACCCTCTTCCAGGCATCATCAACTCCCAAATCTTCTCAATGGGCGACACAATGCTGCTCAACTAGATGAGGGATGGATTGTTTAAGGCGAGTAGCAACACCATTATTCTTACCCAGCATCACTGACGCACCATCGGATGTGAACATGACCATTTTCATGAGGTCAGGTTCATTGGCAGTGTAGAATTCTTTCACGGCAGTAGTAATAGCCTCAGCATTACAGCTAGTCAGCTTCACTATGCCCCCAAACTGCGTTTTGTGCTCAGTTGATATTACCGGTCGGAACTTGAAGTACAGGATGAGCATTTTTGTAACAGAAATATCTGTGCTCTCATCAATTATCAAGTTGTTATACAAAGCTCGCCGAAGTTCTGTCATAGCTTCACAGTGTATCACGCTATTGATGGCCTCAAGGAACTCAAAGGCATAGTTCTTGCTCCTCCAGCTGTCTGGTATCTTCACATACAAAGCTAGGTGGTCATGGATGTCTTGTACAGATAACATTGAAGTATTCATCTTGACTGCCAGCAACACGTTGTTGATGAGAATCTTTATCTCCTCAGGCATAGATCTTTGGCGTTCAACTACTACCATTCTTCATGCTTTGTCAGTGGCAGTTTCTGTCAGCATTGCCCGCAGTCCAAAACCAAACCTGGCAGCAGCACTTCTGTTTCTCAATATCACTATGGCAGACTTGTGTACTTTGCTAAGTAGATGGCGTTTCATGTAATCCAATTTCCAGCCATCATTCCATTTCTTCCCTGTGGAAAAGTCCTAAACAATCTTGGCTTCGGCACATGCTTTGCAAATCGAGCCCACGTCTGGACTGTATTGAAATAGTTCCCCGAGTTGCATGCGAACCGTGCTTCATGACTTCTGTTTCTCAGCCACCACAATTTCCTTCATCCACTCTTCCTTGAATACAAGGCAACATTTCTTCCTTTGTGGTGAAGCACTGCACTCTCCAGAAGTGACAGCTTTGCGCTTGAACATTTCCGTACCCGCCGGTTTGAACCTGCTGTGCCACAAAGCCTGCAAAATAAGGAAACATGGCTTACATTGACGCCTAGCTCATGAATGCAATCTGTTATACTACAATGTACAAGATGCACCACAGTTTAACTCAACCACACAATTACTTCTTCTGCTTGCACTCACGTGCGCCTGTTTAAATGTATGGGGTTCTGGCTGCGAAACCTGCAACAGAAGAAAACATGGGTAAGTATATATGGTACTACAATGTTCAAGATGCACCACAGTTTAACTCAACCCAACAATTACCTCTTCTGCTTGCACTCACGTATGCCTGTTTAAATGCATGGGGGTCTGGCTGCGAAAACTGCAACAGAAGAAAACATGGATAAGTATATATGGTACTACAATGTTCAAGATGCACCACAGTTTAACTCAACCACACAATTACCTCTTCTGCTTGCACTCACGTGCGCCTGTTTAAATGTATGGGGTTCTGGCTGCGAAACCTGCAACAGAAGAAAACATGGGTAAGTATATATGGTACTACAATGTTCAAGATGCACCACAGTTTAACTCAACCCAACAATTACCTCTTCTGCTTGCACTCACGTACGCCTGTTTAAATGCATGGGGTTCTGGCTGCGAAACCTGCAACAGAAGAAAACATGGGTAAGTATATATGATACTACAATGTTCAAGATGCACCACAGTTTAACTCAACCCAACAATTACCTCTTCTGCTTGCACTCACGTATGCCTGTTTAAATGCATGGGGTTCTGGCTGCGAAAACTGCAACAGAAGAAAACATGGGTAAGTATATATGATACTACAATGTTCAAGATGCACCACAGTTTAACTCAACCCAACAATTACCTCTTCTGATTGCACTCACGTATGCCTGTTTAAATGTATGGGGTCCTGGCTGCGAAACCTGCAACAAAAGAAAACATGGGTAAGTATATATGATACTACAATGTTCAAGATGCACCACAGTTTAACGCAACCAAACAATTACCTCCTCTGCGTGTACTCACGTACGCCTGCTTAAATGTGTGGGGTACTGTCTGCGAAACCTGCAACTGAAAATGCACTAGTTTAACTCTATCAAACAATGACCTGTTTGTTCTGCCTGTACTCACGTCTGCCTGTGTAATTGTCTTTGTAGTACGGTCTAACGAACCTGCAAAAGAAAAAGGGATGCAGATTGTGAATCTATTTACCCAGCAACCCCCAACCCAACGAGGAACGTAAACAGAATTACCTTGTCTTTGTGGTACTCGCACCTGCCCACTCAAATCCAAACACCTTATAGACTGGAAACCTACAAGTGAAGACAAGTAAGTCAGCAAACACCCGAAGAATTACAAACTATGCATGGGACCGCTCTAGAGGCCCAATAGGAAAAATGACCAAATAATTACCTGGGATTCCAGCCTAGGACAAACAGGGGTGTGCCCATATGTTCCATTATTAGCATCCATTATCTTAAACGGGTCTATAAATCTAAATCCCAGGGAAAGCGGCATCACAGAAGGTGTAACACAAAATACAAACTGTGCAAATGGTTGAGGTGGGTGAATAAGATAACCCACAGGATGTCTGAGAAGCACACAATCCATCAAAAGATCCCACCTGAAGATGTTGCAGTGGCTCGCAAAAAATATGATAACTACGTTCAAGCAATTTTCAGGCAACCATAAATATGTCAAGATAACTGAAGAATGATGGACCTGCTGCAGAGAGATCTAAGTTTTGTCTACTGGAAGTTGACTCATTCAGTAGCCGAGGAGGTTAAAATGCCTGATGAAAAGCTGGTGAACCATGCAGATCAAAAATCACATGCAATGTAACTAGGTCAGTGCATTACTGCTTCTGTCAAAAAGCTCATTTTGTTACTTGCAGTTTATAACTTTAAATCCTAATATAGAACAGTAACCTATTAACTACCGAACAGCTGCATTTCCATTCATTGCAATGGCAAAAAACCTGCGACAGACCACCCGAGCGGAAGAGTAACAGCTTTTGATTGTAATAACTTAAGGTTGTTTTTGAACAGTAAATAAAACATTTTTAAAAACGCAGCCTTAAATTTAAAAACCTGCAGCAAGAGGAATAACCTTCAATCTTGTTGTACTTGCAGAGATTTTTACATATTTCCCACATCTTCGTTGCTTTGATTTTGTTCACAAGAAAATGTCACCCTTAGCCATCGAATGCTAATCATAAGTACATTGACATTATGAAAATGTCACATAAGCAATCTGAAACCTTGGTCCAATCTGAGGCGCATGATATTGGCATGTAATTCATGCAACAAACGTCATGTAAAAAAATGGCAGACTCACAATTCCAAAAATGGATACCCTAAGGAGTGAAATGCTTTTGTTCTGTACACATACTGAAATTGTGGATTCAAAGCTGCTGTCAAATGAAGGAAAAAGGAAGCACTGTGAAATAAAATAACTGCCTAAGATCACACAGTTTGGTCAAGTGGGGAAGCCGGCATTCTGTTTCACATCAAAGAGTATGCTTTATATTTAACATCAGTACTGTACATTAAATAAATACACTAATAATGTGTCAAATCAAGTTGTACAGGATGCGTCATACGGATTTAGTAATCTGAAAGTGTTCAAGTAGACGATCGTCAGTTATGTGAGGAAGTGGACCCCCCTTCTCTTTACAATGTACAGCAACATCGATCATTGGTCACCGTGTGTTCTAAGACAGTGGTTCCCAAACTTTTGACTCCTGAGGACCCCCACTGAATCACTACTGGAAGCCGGGGAACCCCAAGAAATTTGTACAATTTACATTTCTTTTTAAAAAAGCCTTTTGAAGCAGAGGCAATTTCAAGAGGGAGACAGCCTGAATTGGGTCTATTTGCATGGACATGTATGTATACAGCAGTGTATTATTTAGTGGTACCCAAGGGTTTGTGGAAAGTGAGCAATCAGACAGCAGCACGAAAATCCTACTGCTGATCCTGGCTGCATCTATTTTTACCTGCCTGCCAAGTAACGGTAACCTATACACATGTGCCTTTCAACGTTTCATTGCTTTTATTGTATTGCCTATATTTTCATTGTTGTGTCTGTGACTGCTGTTGTCTGTCTTCCCCCGCTGCCTGTACGTTGTCCATGCACCTTTTTCTTCCCTCTGTTCCCCTCGCTGTCCCCGTGCTCTCTCTGCCCGGTCTTTCCTTCTGTACCCCTCGCTGCCCAGTGTCTCTGCCCGGTTTTCCCTTCTGTTCCCCTCGCTGCCCCCGTGCCTCTCTGCCTGTTCTGCCTTCTGTTCTTAGCTGCCCCTTATAGTTCTGTATTCTGTATTGTGCCTCTGTGCCATTCATTTTTTGTGCCCCTCTGCCCTCTGTTCCACTCGTTTTTTGTGCCTTTCTGCCCTCTGTTCCACTCGTTTTCCCCTTGTTTTTGTGCCCTTCGGCCCTCTGTTCCACTCGTTTTTTGTGCCTTTCTGCCCTCTGTTCCTCTCGTATTTTGTGCCTTTCTGCCCTTTGTTCCATCGTTTTTTGTGCCCTTCTGCCCTCTGTTCCACTCGTTTTTTGTGCCTTTCTGCCCTCTGTTCCACTCGTTTCCCCCTTGTTTTTGTGCCCTTCTGCCCTCTGTTCCACTCGTTTTTTGTGCCTTTCTGCCCTCTGTTCCACTCGTATTTTGTGCCTTTCTGCCCTTTGTTCCATCATTTTTTGTGCCCTTCTGCCCTCTGTTCCACTCGTTTTTTGTGCCTTTCTGCCCTCTGTTCCACTCGTTTTTTGTGCCCGTTCTGCCCTCTGTTCCACTCGTTTTTCCCTCGTTTTTGTGCCCCTCTGTTCTCTGTTCCACTCATTTTTGTGCCTTTCTGCCCTCTGTTCCACTCGTTTTCCCCTCGTTTTTTGTGCCCTTCTGCCCTCTGTTCCACTCATTTTTTGTGCCTTTCTGCCCTTTGTTCCACTCATTTTTGGTGCCCTTCTGCCCTCTGTTCCACTCGTTTTTTGTGGAGAAGACTTTCACAATCTACATTTGTGATTCCGGGGTACAGGCTTAGGAGAGGCACGAGAAAGAGAGCCCCAGGGAAAGCTGAAAGAATGGAAGAGAGAAAGAGTGCACTACTAAGAAATGTGAGAAGGTGCGTGTGTGCATGTGTATGAGAGAGAAAGAGAATATCGAGCAGGGAGAGATAGAAGACAGTTGTGATAGAGATATGCATAACAGAGATGAGAGGTGTAGCAAAAGAGACATGCAGGAATGAGACAGGAAAATAAAAGGAGAAAACAAGTAAGATGGTTAGAACTAAAGGTGGCCCGTAAGATAGGTGTATTGAAATTGCAGGCGGGTGAGAGACAGCTCAGAGTGAGCATGGGCGACAGAAGAGAGAAAGGGACCTATGATAGAAAGACAGACTAGAAAAAGGCAACTGAGACTGAGAGAGTTTGGAAGGGTAGACAAATGGACAATATAGACTGGTGAGAGAGAGGTGCTTTTTCATATTTGCTTGAAAATACACCATGAGAACCCCCTGTAGGTTGGTAAAGTACGACAAGAACTTTACGCCCCGCCACTTTCAAATGTCACCCGCCGCCCCTGGTAAAGCGCGGGGCAGACTGTGGCCTTTTGTTTAAGTATTGCTGTTAATCAGAGCCCGTGAAAGGGCTCTGATTAACAGCAATACTTAAACAAAAGGCCACAGTCTCCCGCGCTCCAACATAACCACAAGCCCCACAAGCCCCACCAGCCCCCCCGCCTCCTTACCTGCACGCCTCACGACCGCTCCGTCTCCACCGCATAGAAAAGTGCCACATGTTCGCACCGCTCGCTTCTGTAAAGCGTCCGGCGGCGCGACTCTCTCGCGTGACGTCCTTTGTGTGCGTTCCACGCGAGGCGGTGCGCGCTGACGTCAGGGGAGGTGCGCGCGCGCCCTAGAGGGAACGGTGATTAGTGGTGCTGTACATTTTCTGATACTTTATTATTTTGACATTTTTACACATGCAAACAGTCTCCGCAAAGATTTGTCCTTATTAGTACCAGTGGAACATACAACTGCAGCAGTGAGAAAGGTGATCAGTCAACCTTTGCAAAGGAACCTCCACTTCACAGCAGCACAAGTCACATGTTTTAGGAACTTTTGATTCGATTGAGCTATAATCAATTTACTAGTTAAAATCGTCGGATTATGTATTATTTGGCTTATATTTGGCAGAGCCATAATTATGTGGAAAACATTTGCAAACTAGGATATTTTGCCATTCACGTTTGAACTGCTCTTGTGGAAAAAGTGAGGAGAAGTACTGATGACAAACTCCATGGCTGGGAGACAAATAGCTTGCAATTCCACTTTTAAGGATATTTGGGACATTCTGTGATGGGAAACTTATCCCACTTTGTGAATGTATATTAATGTCAATAACTCATAATAAGCCTTAAATAAACATGTGTATTCATTGGTTAAATTAAATAACGTAATGAGCTGTAACCAGTTAGTGAAATGGGAAACAAATACTAGAAATTGGGATATTTTGCTCTTTCTGCCACACATCTGAGTCCGCCCACTGACCCAATCCACAGGTTATTCCCGCCTTCTGATTCTCCGCCTACAGTTCCCCTACTTTTTTCCCCACTTCGACCAATGCCCGTATTTGACACCCAGGCACAGAAGTTCTATACAGATTGGTAGTGGGTTTGGAGTGGAACTCCTATGGATCTTAAGACATGGCTCTGAAGTTGATAGTATTTACGGGCACAGGTAATGAGCGCTTGAAATGAGCTGCAAACATGAAAGGAGTTACGGTGTGGTTTTGATATGAGCAATTGTTGTTGAAATACTCCTGTAATTTGAGCAGAATGGGTGTTTTAACTGGTTAAAGTACAAGACAAGAAGAGTTATTTATTATGGTATGGGTTCTTTAAAGGTCAATCTTCCTGTGCTATTCCATGCCCTTTGAACAATGTTTTTTGTACTTAGTTTGTCCCCAGTCCCATAAGGCCCTTTCTGCTAACTGTGTCAGAAACTGCATATTACTCGTTCACATTTTTTTTTACCAAAAAGAATAAATGTGCCGAAAATGCCTTTGAAGTATTTGTGAATTATTAAGAATGTGCTTACTTAATCAAATGATCCTCGAGCTTCCACTGTGCAAAGAACAGTGGCCTTTTCTTATGGAAAAATGATAATGTAAGGGCATTTTTTAAACGTCAGATTTTCTCATAGCCCACTATTTCCTCTTTGCCTAGAACAATGCCTACATACATGCATGGAGAACTGATCATGTAAACAGGTCAGATTGTTACATTCCTACTATGTTCTCTTTGATTAGAATCATGCCTACATGCATGAGGATTCAATCATGTATTTGTATTCCACTAACACATCAGACTATCAAATTGCCCGCAACTTTCATCTTTGCAAATAGCAATACCTAAGTGGTTGTATGACAGAACAACAAGGTAAAGACATTGAATGACTTTAAAACACATTTTTTACCCCGCCTTTTTTTTTTTGCACTCCTGTGGCGTAACAATAGCAACAACAACTATGGTGCATTGGACCCGAGCTCCAGGGTGCCCCTCCAGAACTGTGCACGATCAGGCCTGAGAACTCCTGAATGGGTCAGGAGTGTGGGGGGGCCCTCCATGCACTTTGCAGGGGGGGGGCTCAAGTTTCGTTACTGCTATACTTGTTTAAAGACATTGTGGAGGGGGTGCTGAGAAACGAAGCAGTAGGAGGATCAAAAGTAGGAGAATAAGGGCTGATCTAGTACAAGAAGAAC
The DNA here is from genome assembly GCF_964261635.1 of Lissotriton helveticus. Lineage (NCBI taxonomy): Eukaryota > Metazoa > Chordata > Amphibia > Caudata > Salamandridae > Lissotriton > Lissotriton helveticus. The sequence continues at coordinate 1,618,511,153 of NC_136057.1, forward strand.
CAGACCCAGGAAGACCTAATCTATGATGTCCAGGGTTACCAATGCCAGAGGGGACTAGGTACAAATAGATGATGAGGAACAGAACAATGAAAAACAGCACTAGTGGTACCAGGACCAGGGTGAGAAGGAACAGGAAAGCCAGCAGGATGTGGAAGAAGGGTATCTGGACCCAGTGGATAAGGTCCGAAGAAACAGAAGGACCAGAGGTAGAAGGAACAGAAGGATTTGGATGTTAACTACAAGGAGGGCTATGAGAGCCTGTGCACACCGACCATGACCAGTGGAATGAGGACAACCAGGGCCAGGAGTAGCAGACCCAAGGAGAAAGACCTAAAAGGGACCAGTACCAGGAGACCAATGAAGAGAAGGACCCGAGACAGGATGGCCCAGACCACAGATCAAGGAGGACCAAATGGCCAGAAGCAAAAGGATGAGGACCGGGACCGGGAAGACCACAACCAGAAAGGACCAGGGCTAGCAGGAGCTGTAGACCCTAGATTAGAATTACTAGGTGGTTATAAAGGACGAGGAAGTCTAGGTCCAGTGGGTCGAGAATCAAAAGGTCCAGGAGTGTCAGAGTCAGGGGAATCCTACACCACAGTGGTAAGACCTACATGAACCAGGAACATAGCAACTAGAAGGCCCAGTGCCAGAGGCATGGGAAAGACCAGACCCAATAGGACCATTTCTGGAAGGACCATGATAGAGGCAAACATGGTCAGATGGACAAGAACAAGGTAAAATTGGCAAACCAGGAGACTAGAATGACTTGTAAGAGTAGAATGGTGCAGGAGGACTGGGTACTAGGAGGGCTTGAGCAATTAAGTTTAGTTGAACTAGCATCAGAAGACAAGATACATGAGGGTCAGACAGGGGAGCAGCAGAACTCAGACCAGGACTACATGGATCAAGGTGACCAGGATCAAAAGGATTAAGAATATTTAAACAAGGAGACTTGATAAACCAGGGGAGCCGGACCAGGAGGCCTGTGGATAAGAATTAGGGTGAGGAAGATGAAAAGGTCGAGGGCCAGGATCCTGTGAAACAGGAGGCTAAGGATCCAAATGACTAGGGGAAGAAGTGCATGGGAATGATGACCAGTCAAACCAGGACCAGGAAGTACAGGGCCAAGTAGTTCTTAGACTAGTATGAAACAGGAGTCAAGGAGCAACAGAACTAAGAAAGGCTAGGATAATCAGTGACAGGACAAGTTACTGTGGAGCCATGTGGATAAGGAGCCAGAGGACCAGGGCCAGGAGGATCAGGACCAGATTCAAGAGGACTAAGATGATCAGGACCTAAAGGACAATGGCCAGTATGTCCAGGATACTAGGATAAGCAGTACATGGATTAGGAAACCGAGGGAGGCACTACCAAGTGCCCCCAAAAAACCAGAGCAAAAGGACTAGTTAAACTAAATGAATCATGATCAGGAGGACCGGAAAAAAGGATAAAACAGTCATGGAGATCAGGACCTAGGGGAACAGGGCTCGGATTACCAAGTGCGGCAGAGCAGTCATTACAAGTAGCACAACCAGGGTAAGGAGGATCTGAGGTAGGAAGGCCAAACAGCATCTGACAAAGTGGAATAGACAGTGGTGGGCAGGAGGACCTGAACAATCGAACCTGGATCAAGAGGACATGCATCTATGGCTGCAGTACCAGTAGGTCTAAATGGACAAGGAACAGATCCAGGAGAACAAGGACACCCCAAGCCAGGAGGACAGACACTAAGACTGACAGGAGGTGAGAAGCAAGATGAACCAGAACCTGCAATACTAGAGCTAGGAGGTTGATGGTGAGGAGAACCAGGACAAAGCCACTAGGGCCAAGAGGGTCAAAATTGAACAGGGCCAGATCGGCCAAGACTGGGCTAACCAAGAAGGGCCATATGACCAAAAGGCAACGTTTATGATAACAAGCACAAAAGAATAAGAATGACCAGGATCAAAGAGAATAAGACTAAAATAGCAGGTGGGTCAGGTCCAGGAGACCTAGGTCAAGGAGAACCCAAACTATAAGGAACAGGGCCAAGAGGGTCTAGGACAAGGGTCAATGTATCATGTCCAGAATAACTAGGGTGAGAAGGAAAAGGGGGATCAGGTGGATCAGGGCGAGGGACATCAGGATGATCACAGCCTAGAGGTCCAAGTCACAGGACTAGGAAAAGGATGACCAGGATGATGAGCAACAGGATGGCCAGGCTGAGGAGGACCAGATAAAGAGGACCATGATGAGTCTGTGTAGCAGTGCAAGGACAAGCAGCAGGAAGACAAAGGCCAAGAGGATCCAGTACAATATTACCAGGGCGAAAATAAGCAAGTAAGACCAGGGGATCAGTACCAAGAATGTCAGGTGGACCAGAGTCAGAAGGATCAGGACCAGAGCAAGGAGGATTAGAAAAATCAACGGTAATAGGACCAGGAAAAATTACCCTGTCACCCTGGAAGAAAACTCCCAGCAAATGGGACCATTCACTTTTTTGTTTTTCCAAAACAAAGTCATGCTTTGGGAGTTTGTTTTTTAAAACATTTATTTTCCTAAATTTGCAATCCTTCCATCATGTGTGACTGTCCTGTCCTTTCAATGCTTCCCACATAGACAGAAACTTTCATGACAGCAGTTCTTGTCAATGTAGAGAGTTGTCCACAGGGCCAGCAGACAACTGTAAATTATATTTATTATTTCATCTAATGTCAACTGTGCTCATCCCAAGGTTTAGGTTACTGGAACAAATAATGATAACAAGCATTGGTAAAGCCAGTAGGTATGCCTTTATCATGCTAGTGAAATGCTTTGAAAAAAATGTATTGCGTGCATATGCTGCTAAAAGAAAAACAAAGAACAAAAGAAAACTTCATGTATTTACAATGAATATGTGAAATTATGTAAAATATATTCACTGATGTGGCTGATTTACTAGTAATGGTCCAAAAACTCAAGCCTTTGTTTTTTACTTGTATTTTACCATTATTTTCTATGAAGGTGACAAGACAAAATCATTCCCCAATGAAGTACTGAAATAGCAGCCAGCTACAATGTCCCAAAAACACTATCCAGAAAATACTTTAAAGAGGAAACAAGAAATACATTGCCATCCAACTGGGTACCTGAGGTGCAAGCAAAATAAATATCTGTTTTTAAAGTTTTTTTGTTGTTGTTTTTTTAACTTTATTTAGCATTTTGTGAAAAACAAAGCAAAGCACTGAGCCCGAGTGTAGGGCAACTTGGTTACATATATATAAGAAAGCAACATTCGTCCTCTTATATGCACAATAGGTCACATGATATACTTCACATTATATAAACTATACATGTCTGGCCCATTTCAATCGTTGCCACTGTTTACGCTGTCTAGATGTCGCCCACATCCTCCAGCTAGCTGTCCACTCCCAGCACCACACCTGTCAATAGCTACACGTGGTATGTTTTCCTGACCTCAAAGCTAGCTGGAAAGTAAACATCTGTCTAGCCCACTCCAGTTGGTACCAGGCCATGCTCTTGTTGAGTAGGGTGTTCCTGTTGCTGAGCTGAAGATAAGTTTTGAAGGGGCCCCAAATGTCCCTTGGTCTGGAGAAGGGGGGGAGGTTGTGTCTGCATAGTGCTCGCTCCGTGTAGAGCAGGACGCCAGGCTTTGGAGCCAGGTCTGTCTTGTGGGGGCTCTCTTACCTCCCCAGTGTAGCGCAACCTCTCTCTTAGCCAAGAGAAAGGCGATGGCTGCAAATCTGCTGACCTTGAGGGGGAGCTGAACAACATATCCCAAGAACGCAATCTCAGTAAGAGGGTTTACCTGCACCTGTATAATCTTGCTGAGTTTGCGGTGGACATCCACCCAGAATGTGTGTATACGCAGACAGGTCCAGGCCAGGTGTGCGAAGTCAGCCTGGGGGGATTGGCATCGTTGACAGTGATGAGGTCTATTGGAATCAATTTTGTGTGCTCTGGCTGGGGTAACATATATGCGGCGTAAAAACGTAAAATGGATCAGTCTGTGCCTGCTGTTAATGGATACTTGTTTTGTCTCCAGACAGCATGCAGTCCATTGCTCATCCGATATTGGATTGCCCAGGTCCGCCTCCCATGCACTCCACACCCTATTATCATCTAGTGTGATCAAATCTGCACAGGCCTTGTAAAGTTGGGAAAATAAATGGACCCGTTTACTACTACCTATGACCAGTGTTAGCGGTAAAAAGGACGGGGGCTCTAGGGGGAAGTCAGGGAACGTGGCCCGCAGTGCGGATTTAAGCCTGGCAAGCACAAATCTGTCCATGAATGTTGTGTCTGGAAAAGTGGACGCGTCTTCCGGGTCAAATACGTGGCCTGATTTTTTGTTATGGAAGGTACACGGGTAGTTTTTCACACCTTTTAGCTTCCACATGTCTTCCAGGACTAAGTCATTTTTATAGATCCCTAACCATTCCCTCATCTTCGGTAAATTCCGCTGTTTTGTTGGGGGTCTTCTATCTATTTTAGGATCTTCTATAAGATTGAAGTCTCCTCCCATAACAATTGGGGTTGGGAATGTTAGAAGTTCAGAGTATAATTTTTTAAGGGGCGCTGGGTCATCCCTGTTAGGGCCATAATATCCCACAATTGTGAGAATGCGGTCTTCGACTCTGACTTTAGCAATTGCCCATCTACCATTGCTATCCACTTTATTGACTTCTATTTTGGCATTAAGTGATTTCTTTATGATTATTGCCACCCCCTTTATATTGCACTCTTGTGTTGTATGTATGCTTGATCCAATCCAATTCAGATTTTTTGCCTGTTGAGTCTATAACAAAAAATTAGGACATAAATCTAGAATAGACTTTTTTTTACTGAACAAAAATCTGCAAGATAAGGTTAAAAGCATTGAACACCTACCTGCACATTTATCGGACCACTCTGCAGTTCAGCTAAATATAACTCTTCCACAACCGCATCTGGCTAATAGGTGGACAGTCGACCGTACAATCCTTAGAGATGAACAATGTGTGGAGGAACTCATAACAACCTCCGACAATATTTTGAAGACAACGCAGTTGGTACATCAAAAAGAGTAACGTGTGATGCTTATAAAGCGGTAATAAGAGGCAAACTGCTCAGCTTGGGTGCGCACAAACATAAAATAAAAAAACAGGATATTAAGAAGCTGGAAATAGAAATAAAAGAAGTAGAACTACACCTAGAACGTGAGATATCTCAAGAAATGAGGGAAAACCTAGAAGAGAAGCATCATAACTCAAAAGAAAACCTGACAAATTATCTGGAGAACATAGTTAAAGAAAAATGGGAGAACAGCAAGTTAGCAAATCATGAATATGGAGAAGGTTGTGGGAAACTGCTAGCCTGGAAAATGAAAACAGATCAGACTAGAAATAATATATTAAGCATTCACACCCAAGACCAATCAACCATCTGCTCAGATGATGTTTCAATAAGGCAAGAATTTTCCAAATTTTTTACCTCAATATATAAAGAAGACACAAACCCATCAGATGAAGAAATTAAGAATTACCTAGAAAATATTCAACTTCCAAGTTTGACAGAGGAAGAAGTGAATTTCGTAAACACCGAAATAACATCAAAAGAAGTAAGAAGTGCTATAGGTATTCTAAAGAGAGGAAAAGCTGCGGGGCCAGATGCGTTACCCAATGAACTTTATATCGCATTAAAAGAAATACTAATTGAACATTTAACAGAAATAATGAATAAGACTTATCTGGGACACGAAATGATACCAGATTCATGGAACGATGCGACGATAAGCATATTATTAAAACCAGGCAAAAATCCAAAGAACTGTGCATCGTACAGGCCAATATCACTCCTCAACTGCGACTATAAGCTGTTTATGAATATAATAGCAAAAAGGTTATCAAAGGTTATGGCCAAATTAATTAACCCGGACCAAAAGGGTTTTATAAAGGGCAGACAAATTCAGGAAATCACACACGAATTAGTGGCAACAATTGACGTGGCTGTATGCGAAAAGTTACCTCTAACGATTGTCACATACGACGCTGCCAAAGCCTTTGACCGGGTTAACTGGGCTTTTCTAAATAAAATCATAGAAAAAAGTAAATTAGGGACTAACTTTATCCACATGGTAAATGAAATATACACTAACCCAAGAGCGAGGGTAGCAGTTAACGGGAACCTCACTGATAATATCGAGATTCAGAGAGGCACACGACAAGGTTGCCCCCTGTCTCCGTTACTTTTTAATTTATATATCGAACCCCTGGCCTGCTCTATCAGAAATCAACCAATTATAACACCTTTTAGATACCTAAACTGGACAAAGAAAGTTGCGCTCTACGCAGACGATCTAATGGTATTCACTGATAGCTATAATTCCTCTAAAGCAGCAATTGAGGATGCAATGAACAAATTTGGCAAAGTTTCAGGTTACTTGATAAATGTTGATAAAACAGAGGTAATGAGCTGGAACACTAACTTAAATTCATCCCTTTTAAAGGATAAAATGAAATATTTAGGCATCACCATAACACAAGATCTTGGAAAACTATCGGAAACAAACCTAAACACAGTGGTGAAAGAAATGAAAAAGCTCCTTAAAATATGGTCAGGCCTGCCGCTAAGTTTCCTAGGCAAATCCAACATAATAAAAATGTCAATCACTCCCAAATTTACTTATCTCTTCAATAACATTCCGTTAGAATTTAAAAAAGATGCTTTAAAAAAAATACAAGGAGAAATATCTAGCTTTATTTGGTCAGCAAAGAGTACAAGAATCTCATGGAACAAACTCAGGAGAAAGAAGGAACAAGGAGGAATAGCAAGCCCCGACATATATGAATACTATAGATCTTTCCAATTTAAAAACTTCAGAGCCCTGTTAAAGGTACATCAAGCATATCCAATCTACCTACAAACAGTGAAGATCATTTCCTTTTCAAATTTGGTCACCCAAAAATTTTCAAAAAAGTAAAACTAAAGGTCCTGAATAATGCCGTTAAGATCTGGAATCAAATAAGAGTTGCCACAAAGATTCCATATTACAGTAGTATGGCTCCAATATGGGACTCGCCAGGCACCCCAGAATGTTTAAAGGACTCACTATCAAGCCCACTCAGACAATCTGGAATTGAAAAATGGGGACAACTTTTGTCTGAAAACACTTTAATATCATGGGAACATTTGTAAGTAATTACAGATCGAAAAATCTCAAAGTTCAAATACTATCAACTGAGCAGCTGGGCAAATACAATTCCGAAAGGAGCAACAGATCCGGGAAACCTAGAATCAGAAATGACGAATGAAACGGTATTAAAAAAAGAAGTTTCAAAATGGTATTGGGCTCTAATCGAATCCGGAGAAGAAGACCCTAATATTTCTGAAAAAATGTGGAGCAAAGACCTACCTAATGAAGATTTGGATCTATGTCAAATCTGGAAAAAATCAGTAGAGAAATGCTGGCAGTGTGTAAAGCCCGCAGCATTAAAAAGGAACCATCTTTTCTCTATACATAGAGCGTATTGGACACCCAAAAGGTTATCAAAATTTAAAGGATCGGCAGTAAAATCGTGTAGTAAATGTGGTGAAGAAAGAGCGGATGATATTCACATGTTTGGTGGCTGCTCATCGCTTACGCAATACTGGCAAGAGATTGGTAAGACACTAACTGCAATACTGGCAACACCGATAACTGTGAGTATTATCTTAATTATTTTTGGGATACACTATACTACTCAAGCAAATCAGATTAAGCTAAATAAACATCAAGAAAACCTACTGTTTGTTATGATCCTATTAGCTCGTAGAGAGATTTGTATTAACTGGATAAAACCGGCACCACCAACCCATGAGAATTGGTTAAATGCTGTAATAAGAACTAGCAGTTTGGATAGAAAAGGGAAACAACTTAAAAAAATGAAATACTGGGAGATCTTGGAAAATTATATCACCTCCAGATGTTAAACCAGAACCTCTCCTTGTCTGAGGTCTTGTTTTTTGACTCTTCTCCTTTTTTCTTTTCTTTTTTCTTTTTCTTTTTGATTCCAATGATTAAGCGGATCAATAATTCCTGGCATGACTTGAAGTCTGTCAAACATCCCAAGGGTCAGAGATCTCCAGAAACAAAGGAATTATTGGGCAAGATAGAGGTGTGCGGAAGGAATCTGATTGGAACGAGAATGAGATACACCCCTTATACTCTCCGATAGACGAAAAGGGGCAGCTTGGAGGTACAACCGTTCAGATACCGTCGGACTCCCAAACACCTTTCTTTCTGCATAACCCGCAATATGAGGAAAAAAAATAAAAAATACGTGGCCTGCAGGAAAAAAGTCCCCCATTTTGACAATGTTAAACGTTGTGCCGGTATTTTGTAAAAGCTTTTCCCCCCGTTATGGGCAGCAGTTTAGGATTGGGAAGTGGCATGTCAGATGCATAGACCATGTGTGTGTTTGTGAGCCCTTTCAGTATGGCCCACGCCCAGCTGGTCGTGGAGACCGGTTGAATGTCTATGCGGTCTCGCGGGACACCGATGGGCAAAACTGCGGCTAAAGCGTCCGGTAGGACGAAATCAGATTCTGGTCTCAGAAACGGTATCCTGGCGTCTGGGTGATACCGTGCCTGCGCAAAGCTGCATTGTGCCACCAGGTAGTATAGCTGCAGATCCGGCTCGCCATACCCACCCTTGGCGTATGATAGTGGCATGACCTGCCATCTCACTCTGGGCGTTTTGTTGCCCCAGACCAGTCTAATCAACTGGGTGCGAAGCGCGCTAAAAAATTTCTTAGTAAGGGGAATCGGGATATTATGGAATAAGTACAAAAATTTCGGAAGGACCAATATTTTGATGAGTGCAACACACCCAGCCATAGAAAGCGGCAGTTTCAACCAATGGTCTATTTGTGAATCAAGTTTGGAGATCGCTACTCCATAATTGAGGCGAATGATTTGTTCCGCATCAAGATGAATGTGCACCCCTAGGTACTTCATGGAGTCAGAGCACCACTCCAATGGAAACTTCAGTGTCCACGGGGTTGTACTCTTCGTGAGTGGAAAGATTACGGATTTATGCCAATTTATCCCCACCCCAGAGTAGGTGCCGAAGCGCAAGATTTCTCGTAGAGAGGATCCAGATTAGTCTGGGGATCACAGACATAAAGGATCGTGTCATCCGCATACAGCGAGACCAGGAGTTGGCCCGTACGGTATTGCAGGCCCCTGTGCAGATGTTTCTCCTGGAAGTGCCTCACTAGTGGGTCCATCGCCAATATGAACAACAGGGGGGATAATGGGCATCCCTGCCTGGTACCCCCAGATAGGGGAAGGGTGACGATAGCGTACCGTTGAGTTGGAGCCTAGCAGTGGGCAGATTGTATAATAGGGCCGTGGTGGCTATGAAGGCTAGGAAGCCCTGCGGCATACCCATTTGTTGCATTATAGAGAGGAAAAAGGGCCATTTCAGGGAATCAAAGGCTTTTTCATTGTCTAAGAGGACAGCTGCTGCGGGGGTGTCCGGGTTTATTCGATGCAGGGTATTAAATAATGTGAGGAGGTTAAACGCTGTGGACCGATGGAGTATAAACCCCGACTGGAGACTATGAACTCCATCAAGAGTGAGAGGCGGCATGCCAATGCCTTAGCAAGTATTTTATAACCCAGATTTAGGAGAGACAGGGGACGATAGGAGCCACACAATATAGGGTCTTTCCCGGGTTTGGGGAGCAATATAATAACTGCTTCGCGGAGTGTGGGTTGGAGGACCCCTGTTCTAGCACTTCAGCATACATATCTAATAGGCGATGGATCAAAAGTTCCTTGTAAGCTTTGTAAAATTCCCCGGCCCGGGGGCAGTGGAGGAGCTCAGGGAGGTGTTAGCTTCGTCTATGCTGTCCGCTGTGATGGGTATCGCTAAAAAATCGTGCTTTAATTTTTCAAGGTATACTAGTGCAATTTCTGATAAATAGGCTTCTTGGGCTGTGTGGTCTCGTCCCAGCCTGGTGGAGTATAGTGTCGTAAAATAGGAGAGAAATTCCTGCTGTATTTCCAGAGGGTTAGTGATGTGTTGTCCCGCCTGTGAGTGTAGTTCTGTGATGTAGGCTTTCGTGTAGGGGGGTCTAACCATTTGCACCAGCATCCTACCAGAGCGGTCCCCTTCCCCATATACCCTTGCATTGTGGTATTTCCCCATATATACAATTTCCCGCTCAGCAGTCTCTGTGTACTCTAGGAGTAAGGCAGCCCTCGTCGCGCTGCAGGCCTGGTCGAATGATACCATTTGGGCAGCGTCCAAGGCCCCAATCTCCCTCTCAACCCGGGCCAGAGTGCCACAAATATCATGGAGCACCCCAGAGCATTTTGCCATACATACTCCTCTAATGTAAGCCTTAAAGCCCTCCCACAACATTGCCTCTGTGTCCACCGATCCTGTATTAAGTATAAAATATTCCTCAATCGCCTCCTGGATCTTGTGTTTAAACACCTCGTCCTCCAGAGCTCCATGGGGTAACCTCCAATCCCTTTCAAAGCCCTCGGGACGTGGTATCTTAAGGGATAGCAATACAGGGGAATGGTCAGAATATGTTCTGGGCAGTGTTTGGAGTTTATGGAACCATTTGGAAACGTCTGGTGTAGCCAGCCAATAATCAAGCCTGGTCCAGGTAATGGGTGTAGGTGGTTTGACCCAGATCTTGTGCCCGGCCTATGTCTAGGAGTGAGGAATGGTCACATATAGAGCGCAAAGCTTTACGGGCTCGGGGCTTTGGGTCCGGGGCAGTAGAAGTACTGTCAGCAGGCAGGTGCAAGGAGATATTGAAATCGCCCCCCCAACAGCAGGGGCATAGGGCCTAGCAGTAGCAGTTTGGATAATAACGTATAATAGAAGTCATTGTTTGGGCCATATATACATACTAGCGCCATCTTTTGGTTGAGCAGTATACCCACTACTATCACATACCTGCCTTCAGGGTCAGAGGTAACAGAGTGACATTCAAAGTGGATTCGCTTATGGATAAGGATGGCCTGGCCCCTAGCATAGCTGCTGTAATTTGCAAAAAAACTATGCGGGCCCCAAGAAGAGGCGAATCTGGCTTGGTCTCTAGTAGGAAGGTGCGTAGCCTACAAGAATGCCACATCCACCCCATGCCTGAGCAGATAGTGGACAATCTGCAGTTTTTTGCGCGTGTTATTTAAGCCTCGGACATTCCACGTCACTAGTGTGACATTTGAAGGGCCAGAGTTGTAACCTAACTGCGCCATTCGAAAGAGTATATCTTATGCGCCGAAGAGAAACAAGTATAATGCCCATCTATCGGGGTCACAAACAAAGGGACTAGAGCTACAGTGCAATGCAATACAAACAATACCCCACCCACCTCCCCTCACCCAGCCTGCCCGCCTATCCGGAGAGGCAATACCAACTGCATAACAACATACATTAGTACCAAATAAATTTCAAAAACAAAGGTCAAGTGAACAACTGTGGTACAGTCTGTTGTCACAATCATAATCTCGAGGTGTACACCAAAGTGGGGGGTGTTTAACCTTCCACGGCCTAGCAGCCTGAACAAATATTATACTCAACAGATTAAATCCCGGCTGTCATCACAACAAAGTAAATGTGCGGCAAAAGAGCAGGAGGCCTGCGACCAACAGTCAGCCATGCCCAGAGTTCGAAAACAAATCCATGCTAATCACTGAGCCACTGTGCGGGGATGTAGCAGATTCTGTTTCTGTGGGGTGCTTATTGTTAAGTTTATAAATGCGGTAAAATTCCTGTACTTCTGAGGGGTTTTCGAAGATCCGAACACGGCCGTTCACCTCTACCCTCAGTCTAGCTGGATATAGCATGCCGTATTTCAACACTAAGTTCTTCAGCATTGCCTTCGCCCCCAGGTATTTCCTCCTGGCGTCTTGGACCATGGTCATGAAATCTGGGTACAGCGACAGTCTGGAGCCCTGCCATGAGAGTTCACCATGTTCCAGTGTCAGCCTCAGCGCGGTGTCCTTGTCTCGAAAGTTCATAATGCACGCTATAATGGGTCTGGGCGGCCAACCTGGGTTGGGGCGGGGGCCAAGTGACCTATGGTCGCCCTCCACCATGAAGCCGGGGGTAAAAGCTTCTTTCCCAAACAGGTCAGTAAGGATAGTTTCTACTAAGGTGTCCATGCATCTTGCAGCTGTGGATTCTGGCACACCTACCAGGTGAATGTTGTTACACCCGACTGTGCGCCTCCAAATCTTCGATCTTCGTCTCGACTTCCTTTAGGATCCGTTCCATGCATTCCAACTTCTTCACCGATTGCGCCATCCCGTCTTCCAAGTCCGACGTGCGGGACTCAACAACATTCAGTCGTCGATCGTGCACTTGGAGCTTGGCGCCCAGTTCCGCTATGTTCCTGTCCAGGGAGTCGAAGCGAACATCCAACGCTTTGAACCCGGCCTGCATTTCCAACAGCAGTGGCTGTAATTGGTGTGGATCCTCAGCTGAGGTAGATGGGGGTTGCCCGCCTTCCGCCATGTCGCTTGGCTGGTCCTTGGCAGAGTCCACGAGTTTTTCAAAAGGGAGTACCCGTTGTTTCGGGTCTCTGCGGCCCATGCCGCAACTTCTCTAGTAGGTGCACTTGTTGTGGCTACCTGGTGTCCAATAGACTGAGTAATTTGTGGTATGGTGCACAGGGCATAAAAGGGGTAATGCAGATCGCAGGTTGTACTTGCCGCTGCTATGGGCACATCTCAGTTGCGCCTAGCCCCAGAGCCCACTCGAGCTGACCCCCAATGGCGTCAGTATTGCAAGGCACCTTACATGCAGGGTGCAAAGGGAACCTCTACCAGGGTGTAGTATGGGGGGGGTCAGGGAGGCCATATTGTACACCTACGCTGCAGCGGGCCCCGCGCTGGAAAATGGGCCTGCGGCGCGCTCAGGCCTTCGGCTCAGGTAGGGGCTGGCTGCGGTGAAGAGTGTCTTTGCCTCAGGCAGTGATCTCGAGGAGGAGGAGGGGGGAGGTGCCGCACATCCAAACCAGGTGCTGGGGCCTCGCGCTATTTCTCTTTGCCCCGGGAGTGCTGCAGGTAGGAAGAAGCGGGGGCCAATATCAGAGCCCCATATTGCACACACTCAGGGGCCACCGCTGTGCAGCCTCTGGCACTCGCGGTTCCCGGGGCTATTAAGTGCGCTGCTCGGGAGGCCCGAAAGGATCCCCTACTCCCCAGGCAGGATGCCGATTGCAGGCACTGAGCCCCAGGAGCTCCGCGGGATGCCCCGCACTCACCGCACTTGCCACATGTTGGTCACCAGCTGCCGCTGTGCTCCACCTCGGCTTCCCCCCTCGCCAGGAACTGCTCCGCCGCCATTTTGGAAAGACGCTCTGGATTACATCAGCGTTACAAAAGGGGGTGGTGATGGACGGAGCATCTGAACCAATCAAACACTCACACCCAGTCAACAGACCTGGGTTTAATCCATCACCGTGCCAGAAACCGGTCCTCAGAAGCTTGTTTACGGTCAAGGGAAGGCATGGCTTGGCAGTTCGGGCTGGACTGTTTCCATGAGGCACAGGGTCATACTGATTTGCATATGGCCATGTCTGAACTGGGGTGGCAGAGTCGGCTAAAGAACGGTGATGGGCTTAAACCCAGATCTGTTGACTGGGTGTGAGTGTTTGATTGGTTCATATACTCCGTCCATCACCACCCCCTTTTGTACCACTTTGTTCACCGTAAGTTGACAGGGTATGCTCAGACGTGAGACCCTTGCTCACTTTGCCACTGGATTCAAGCAATCCGGGCTGAAGATGGCTGAAATGCCAGAAACCGGTCCTCGGAAGCTTGTTTCCGATCCAGGGAAGGCATGGCTTGGCAGTTCGGGCTGGACTGTTCCCATTAGGCACAGGGTCAGACTGATTTGCATATGGCCATGTCTGAACTGGGGTGGCAGAGTGGGCTAAAGAACGGTGATGGATTAAACCCAGATCTGTTGACTGGGTGTGAGTGTTTGATTGGTTCAGATGCTCCGTCCATCACCACCCCCTTTTGTACCACTTTGTTCCCCATAAGTTGGCAGGGTATCATTTCAGGATTTTTTAGCCGCAAATATGCCCGGTAAATGAGAAAATTGGTGCTACGGCCGGGAGAGCTTCAGCTCCGTGCGGCCATGCCGTACACGGCGTAGCCACGCCCCTATCTGTTTTTAAATTTAACATAAAAAAATAAAATGCAAAAAGCTTACTTTGAAAGTGCCTTGTGACTGAAGAGAAAGAAACCACTTTTATGCAACTAATGTGCACAAGCGTTGTGCAATCTCTTAATACTGCAGGGAACAAAAGGATAAAGTGGGCTGACCCACTAGCCCAAGATGAATGATGTGATCAAAATGTGAATGACAATTCAACAGTACAATGAATGAAGCACACTGACCAAAAGCGTTCTATGTTCGTGGATCGTGTATGATTTTCTTGGAAAATAGTAGTCTGGTGAGACAGCTGAATAACTGCAAACAGATGGTGATATAGGCATTAAATAAGGACACATGCCACACATCCTCTTTTTATTAACTAGCTAACACCAAAGGTGCAGCGGCCTCTATGTTCCAGACCTTAGTGTTGTGCTGGTATCCAAAGATAATGGACAAGGAAACATCACTCATGCTATCATGTCATGCTTCATAATTGGTAACCTTTCCACATGCTGGCTAACTGGTATTGCCAGAAGGGGTTCAACCTCTCATTTAAGGGAGATCTTGATAAGGTCACACTGAACAATAGCCATTATCTAGAAAACTAGAATTATTTCAAGGGTACCACAAATTAATTTTATTTATGGTACCCTGGATAAACCGTACCACTTTGGTCAAGATATCTATAGAGCCTAACTGAACCTGGATATCCCTTACCTCGCCAATTTGTTTCGGTCTCTTCAAGAGCTGCTTCATCAGAGCAAAACATAACCCCTATCTAGTTTTACTCATTTACTCAAAGTAACAGAAATTTGCGAAATGCTCGCAGATATTGAAAGTCTCTTGCAATTTATCTGTTGCAGCGGAATATTTTTTAAATAAATGGCTAACAGATTTTCGAGGAAAAATCAACATTCCTAGCCCTTAAAGAAAAGTGAAGAAGAGATTTGCTCTGAAGCACTTTTGGTACAAAAGCAAAACAAAAGAAATTAAAATTTAACTATGGTGGGCCTGCATTTTTAGTCAATGGAGTGGAAATGAATTACTATTAACATGAATTAACATGAATTATGATCCTTTATTCTTTGCCTACATGGTTTTAGGTATTTTATTAATGTATTACACATTTGGTGACTTTACAAAGTTTTGAAATATTGTTATAATTTTTGCAAATTATTACTATATTAAGTTTGTTATGTAGGTGCATTTCTAACACCCACCGACTCATTTACCCATTTGAAATTTCAACCTGTTACCCTTAGTACAAAGCTCGGCTTAATTACCTCCTCAGCTATCTCACTGTATCCTTCTCGTGTTGTATAGAACCTGTGACAAAGTCTGGCCCAAACTATATGTAGGCTTGGATCATAGGAATACAGACCCTCTTTAAAAACGTTACAGTAAGTTGGTACTCCACCACCATAGCACAAGCAGAAGGTATAGTAAAATGTATGTTTTGAAACACAAATTCAGAGTGCACTGAGATTTGGAATTAGCATGTCCTGGTTTGGTATTTCAGGCCTTTATAAATGCATGATTTGATGTGTAACCTAATTCTACCCCACGCTCAACATACCAAGAAAAAATGGGCGCCCTCACAACTCGTATAGCAAATCTAGAACAATAAATGTGAGTAACACGTTTATGAGCACAATTTTTCAACAATAGGTTTATAGTAGCAAAATCAAGGAAGTACACATTACTCAAAATTCTTGTATTCGGTGAACATCCAAGCATAAAGTCTAGGGATGAATAGGAATATGTTCCTCTTAATTAAACCAGAGAATAACTCACCTATTTTGGATTACAAATGGTACGCTTCTTTTAACAAATCAAAAGCTACATAATACAAATTACCTAAAATGTACCTCACATTTTCATAACATGGGGCTAAAGGTGTATGCTAAAGATGTACAAGAAAATATATGTAAACAGTCAATGCGAAAGAAAACTCGAGACACAACATAACACCAACAAGACTAACAATATGCTTATGTCACAGACCAGAATTTATTATTCAACACTAGATTCAAAGAGGGGCCCTAATTCAGAATACAAACCGTAATGAAGAAGGACTTTCAGAAAATGATCAATGAAAGGACGATTCTTATCAGTAAGAGCTTATGGAACCAAAAACTCAGACTGTCTGACGCTCATCCCAAAGTACCTCCAATTCAGATTGGATGTTTGGAAAGGCACACAAGGCAACACACCAACAAAAACCCTGCAGTCTTAAACACTAAATCACGAACCAGACTTCCTCAAACGTTCTTTCTACGTAGACAATGTTAGTGATATCATACTATACAAAAATACAAAATAAAAGAGAAAATTAATAGATTAAACATATTTGACTGGGGATATCTCTCCAACTATATGTTTTAATGTTCTTATCATGACAAAGGGGTTCGGGGGAGGAACGATTTATATACAGAGAAGAAATCTGAAGGTAAAAAGTTTCACCCATAATACAATGGCTCCAAAGAGTGAAATTATGAAATGGCCCAAGCTATCCTATTTTGCAACCATCAAACCTCTGTTGTTAAACCGCAAGACTTGTCTATAAAAGTGAAGTGGTAACCTCAAAGCAGGAACATCCTCTTTCTTTCAAGAAACAAGCAAACAAATACTAGTCATTTTTAGACACATTTGGAGAAGTTATTCTCTCAATTTACGTTGTTATTTTTTTAAACATCATTTACAGTTCTGTTTTCTTTTTAACTGCTCTTCTTAGTGCTCTATTGTGCAATCTTTCTAGGGAAAACTCACACTCATAGGGCACGCAACCGGTAACATCTTGATGAGGAGAGAGTAGGTGGATGCTATACTCAGGATGTAGACAGTGATACCATTCCAAAGTATTCAAAGTTCTTTATTTTTGTGTGAATAATTGAAACCATTACAAATTATCAATTAAAAACAATATATATACATTAAAAAATAAAAAAGAGCATAAATCTGAGGACAAAAGCCAGTTAAAGCAGATACTATGCGAGTCAGTAAAGCACAAAGTGCAGCAGTTAAATGATGCCAGCATAAACCCAATCTCATCATGGTTCACAAAAAATGAGCAGCAGATGTAGGTGCAAGAGCAGCAAGAAAAATTTCACAGCCTTTTGAGTCTCAATTAAAAAAATAAAAATAAACTTCCCTGATTGCAGCCGCCTCCGCCATCCACTCCATCGCACTCTTCCTGCTTGTGGGACAGGCTCCCAGACTGCACTGAGGCCAATCATGAAGCTGCATTAAAGCAGCATCAGGATTGGCCTGAGCACAATGACTTCATGCTCCCAGGCAGACTTGGAGCATGTGCCTGCTTTCTCCTGCCCTAGCAACACAGCCGGGCTGTATTTATTTTATTTATTTATTTATTTATGCGTTTTTATATAGCGCGGACTTTACCCGAAGGCGTCAGAGCGCTTCACAAAAGGAACAGAAAATTACAAATGAACAAATTACAAAAGCAGACGATAAGTTACATGAGGTAAAAGTGACAATTGTGAGCAAACAAAATACATGAGGTAGCAAACAATGCAATACAGGAGGAGAGAGTGACAAGTGTGCAGGTTACAAGAGAAAACAAAGTACATTTAGAGGTAATATACTGCAATATATGCTAGACACAGAGGCACAAGAACAAACGTTACGTAGGCAATGGTGGCACTTGTGCAAGTATCAAAAGCAAACAAAATGTGAGAGGTAGCAAACAGTGTGTTACAAGAGAAAAGTGGCATGTGCATGTTACAAAAGAGAACCCAACACAGATACAAGGATAATACTGCAATAAATGGCATACACTCCAACCACACGAACGCACTGGGAAGGCACTTCCATAGTAATGGAGAATAGAGTTTTCAGTGATGGAAGGTCTTCCTTCAGATAATAGAGAGGGCGTGAATTACTTTAGGAGGTGTCTTTGGAGGAGGAGAACTTTGAGGTCCGTTTTGAAGACCTGGAAGGAGGTGGTGGTCCGGAGCTGAGGCGGAAGTGAGTTCCATATTCTCACCGCGTTGCCTGAAAAGGATTGGGCCATCGATCTTTCCTTCTAGAGCCTCCAGAGAGTTTCAGCTTGTTCGCCAGGTAGCGAGGGGAGGAGGAGTGCAAGGCTTTGTGGGTGATACAGGCAGTCTTATAGATAGCTCTAGCCTCGATGGAAAGCCAGCGGAGGGTGGATAACATCTGTGTGATGTGGTTGCTTCTTTTGGCCCCATAAATGAAACGAGCTGCTGAATGGAGAACAGGTCTAAGGGGGGACAAGTGGGATTTGGGGAGGCCAGTAAGAAGAGAATTGCAGTAGTCCAGTCTGGAGAGGACCAGCGATTGCACCAGGGTTTTAAGGTCCTGCTCCGGGAAAAAGCGACGAATTCCCCAAAGAAGGCGCACTTGGTATCGAGCAGACTTTGCAATGGAATTGATGTGGGAGATTAGATTGAGTTTTTTGTCGAGTATGACACCAAGGGATTTTGCGCTGTTGACAATGATGGGTTTATTGTTAAGTAGATTCATCTGATCCATCCATGATTGAACCGGGGGAGGAGAGAGTGAGGAGGAGAGGAGGAGGAATTCAGTTTTGGAGGGATTCAGAATCAGTTGATGAGTCGACATCCAGTTTTGAATGGAGTCGAGAGTGGAGCTTAGGATGGAGAGATCGTGAGTGCAGGCGACCTTGAGGTAGATTTGAGTGTCATCTGCATAAAGATGATAGTGGATCCCGGATTTACTTAGGAGATTTCCCAGTGGTTCTAAATAGAGATTGAACAAAGTGGGTGCAAGTATAGAGCCTTGAGGAACACCTTGACCTACCGCCACAGGAGATGAAAGACTGTTCTCTATTTTGATCATTTGGGATCTATCTGAGAGGAAGGAGGCCAACCATTTAAGCACAGTGCCCTCCAAGCCCATTCTCTGTTGAAGAGTGTTGAGGAGGGTGTTGTGATTGACAGTGTCAAAGGCTGCAGAAAGGTCAAGGAGAATTAGAAGACAGGACCCCTCCGAATTGAGTATCCTCAGCGCGTCATCAACCACTTGCAGTAGGGCTGTTTCAGTTCTGCAGTTTAGGATGAAGCCGGACTGACAATTGTCAAGAAGAAGAAATATTAATATCAATGTAGAAAGCTTCACTGCGCACTAGGTGTTTGGCCAGCCTGAAATGGCTGGCCGAACACCTCATGCGCAGTTAAGGGACAAGGACGGGCACTAGCACTCCCCCACCACAGCGTCAACCCCCTGGACCTGCCCCCAAGACTCGTCAAAGTCCTGGGGCAGGGCCAGAGAGATTAAAATAAAACAATAATAAAAGGGGTTAAAAACTTGTTTTATTATCATTTTAATTGTGGATGGTGGCGGGGGCAGCCCTCCACCGCCCTAATGGAGGGGCCCCTGCTGGCAAATGTCATTCAAATCAGTCATCCTCATGCTGACCTAAAACCTAGCTTTAATGATGGGGAGGGTATAAATTATTGTTAAGAAATACATTTATGGCGGTAGATTTCAGATTTGCAGCCCAGCAGAAAGGACCATACTTCAACCTTGATGCCAACTGCCAGACATAAACATATTTTCATATGACCAATATACATAAATTATTCTTCAGTGTTGAGCTATATTGCAAGTATATATATTGAAGAGTATTTGAGCCAGAAGGCAATTTTGCCTGCCCCCTCCAGATACTTTAATCTGTTTATTATGTTCACCATTGAATCCAAGGCAACCAGAAGCAGTTTTGTCCACAGAGAAAATTGCATCAATCAATGGATTACTAATCTCTCAGGTAACACTGAAGCTCCTTAATAAAGAACCATCTGCACTCTCAGAAGAAGATCAAGGCTGGAGTCAGACTAAAAATAGCCTTCACTTCACCCTCAGAGAAACAAATTACATGATCAGCATAGGTAATCGGAATACCTGATCCTCAGTGACTATTCTTGTGGCAAAGCCCACCCGCCATATCACCATGATCTTACCGGTGTCCAGCTAGCTAAAGAGTTTATTTACAATAATTTTCCAACCTGTTTTCCCACTCTGTCCAACATGGAAATTGCATTTTAACTTCAAGTGGTGGTATAAACCCCTTTTTAAAGACTATGGGCCCGATGTAGGTGGCCATTTACCGACCGGTAACGGCCGATTTCGGGCGTTACCGACCGGTAAATGGGTATTATTTTACCGATTCGGTAAAATGGTAAAATGGCCCTATTTTACTGATTCGGTAAAATTACCGATTCGGTAAATTTACCGAATCGGTAAAATACCGAATCGGTATTTTTACCGATTCGCTAACTTCCTGATGTAGGTGGGACTCTTCTGAGTCCCAAAGGCCTTACAGATTCGGTATTTTACCACCCAATCCAATTGGGTGGTAAAATACCGAATCCAGGTATGCATGCACACCTATGCCATGTGACAGACAGACATGCCCTTAGGGCATGTCTGTGTGCCACATGGCACACATGCCTGTATTTGGGGTGCTAGAGGGTGTCAAAGTGACACCCCCTGCACCCTTGCTGAAATCGGTATTTACCGAATCGGTAAATACCTATTCTGTATTGCCCATTGATTCCTATGGGCTTCATGGCCCATAGGAATCAATGGGCAATACCGAATCGGTATTTAGCGATTCGGTAAATACCGATTTTTACAGATTTGGTCATTCAATTACCAAATCTTCCTAAATCTCCCTCCTTCATATTTACCGATTCATAAATACCGAATCGGTAAAATTCGGTATTTATGAATCGGTAAATACGATTTTCCTACATCTGGCTCTATAATTGCTATATGCCAATATATCTGGACTAATTAGAATGTAACACCATATGAAACAGATACTTCAATGGGGATACCCAAAGTTAAATACTGAAAGTAAAAAGTGAAAATATCCATGAGGACCATGTCAAGGCTCTGTGCCTTACCTCATATTTGGCTTGTCAGTGCTTTTTTCATAACAACTCTGGGTTTGATTCACAAAGAGCCTCCGCACTCGGGCAGAGGCTTCACAGTTGTGGTGAGATCTCCGCACTCGGGTGGGATCTCCTCAATGGAAAACTGTATTACGGAGATCGCATCACAAGTGCGGAGATCCCTCCATCACTGTGGAGCCTATGCCCTGAGTGTGGAGGCTCTTTGTTAATCTGGGCTTCAATATCTAACAAACCATCACATCCATGCAGCGAGGGAAAATGGTGAAACCATGGTTTCTTGCTTATGTGGCACTTTGGAGCTACATTGTTAGCATTTCGGCCTTAGCATATAGAGCGGCAGGAACCATTCCAGTCTCTATCACAATTGAAACTCTGCAATACAAGTGTCAATAACATCAACGGAAGAGGATTTAAGCACTACGATATATGTCAAAATGCACTTGAGTATCCATAGGTATTTGTTGAATCCTTATTCCACTTAATACTTCACCAGCAGTTTGTTGTGAATATCTCTCCGGCTGTAGGATGACCTAGCCGGGTGTTATATTCTGCCACTCTGAAGGAAGGGCAGATAGCATAGAGGGTCAATGTTTAATGGATCACTTTTCACCCTTCATAGCTATGATTTTATCTCCAAAAGTAAACCCTATTAGCATATTATTCAATCTTCTTTTATAACCATCCCTATAAAAAATGAAAACCTGCACAACAGTCCAAATGAAATTGCTCCTAGCTGCTATCGCCCCATTTCTAATAATTACATCAAACAGTACGGTAAATTCACCTAAAACCATTATATTTACTCTTGTGTTGATGCAACAGAGAGCATGGGCAGAACAGTTTCTGACTCAGTTAGCGTGATGGATGCTGTAGTTGAAAACCATGGTTTGCTATAACCGTTAATAGTTAAGTTCATTTCCCAAATTATCTATTATGTCAAGTATCAGTATATCATTACTTCTATCTGGAGCCTGCTAACAGAATGCTAACCTGATAGTCCTAACCCACACAAGAGAACCAGATGCCAACCCTACCTAACGTTACGGGTGGGTTTGTCCAATATACTATATCCTTCTTTAAACAGAGGCCCCCTCCACCAGGTTTCCTGACACAAAATCACATCAAATGAAGGTATGTACTCTTGTCATGCTTAAGGCCGGATTTAGCAGAAATGGATATCTGTAGCAACTGCAACAGGGTTCTCTCCCTTCCAATACAGTGGTCTGCTCGTCTGATTTGAATGTAGACAGTTCCTAGGTTTGGCTACCATAGTGGCTATTTTGTCACCCTCATAGCCAAACTTCAGGCTGTTGGTTATATGTCCGTCTGCCCAGTTAGGATGGGTGAACATGTAGCTGTTTTTTTTATTGTCTGCCGCTGCAAGGCAAACCCTGGCGGTAAGGGAAAGTAAAAAAACTAAAATGCCCCCTTTGCCATGAAATGACTACAATGGCGAGGGGGGCATTGTCTTTTCTATTTTCAAAAAGAAAATCCTGCTTTGAGATTTTCTTTTTGAAAATGAAAAAGAAAACAGTTTGGTGGAAGGCTCCGCTATGTTGACAGAGCCCTGAACCAAACTGTGAACAGCATTGACAAGAGCTACAGTGACAGTGGTACCTGCCAATGCTTTAGAAATATTCAGGGAGATGTCATAATTTACCCTGTCACTCCGGTGGAGAAACAGGCCTCCACTGACATATAAATCGGGCCCTAAGTCTCCTGATTTACAACCCAAGTCTGCATTATTCAAGGTCATTGTACTAATCCTAGAAGTTCCATCATGCATGGTGTTACGCTGTCTAGTGGTAAATGAAAGAGAAGCTTATAGGTTTTGACTCAAATCAATGCCGTTGAGGTTACTACGCCTGTTTTTGATTTCTAAATGATTTGTGAAATCAAACGGACTACCCAATAGTTTCTCAGTAGCAATGTTTGTAGTTTACTCTGAATTGTTTTTTTTTTTTTGGGGGGGGGGTAATATTCCTCACTGATTTAGTGGCATTCATTTCAGCAGCTCATGCTTCTAACCATAGCTTGTCAGTACCAATGTTTGTAGATTCGCCTGAATGTTATGGGGAGGTCAATATTCCTTCCTGATTTAGTGACATTTAAATTTGGCATCGTCGTGCTCCTATCTTATTGATTATATTATATTTCTTTGGTGCCTCAGCAGGGAAATCGGCCACTACAACGCAGCCGTTTCCACAAAAGCCTTAACCACGCATGCATTACAATGCATGCGTGGTTACCACGAAAGCCTTTACCATGCATACTTTTACTACGAGATACGTAGTAAAGGCATGTGTGGTAAAGGGAAAAAGGGGGCTTGGGGAATCTCCCCCCAAAAATAAAAAACTCACCGGAAGTCACATCAAGATGTAAAGGCAATCAGCGTAGTCCGGAAACGGAAAGAAACTTCCGGTTCCTCTTTACGACGTAGGACGTCATCACCACGGAAGATGGAGAGGAGACGATGTAAAGAGGTAAGGGGAATTTTAGTATTATAAAAAAAATATATAAAAGGATTGAGGGTTAAGGGCAGGGGTAAATATAAGAAGGATTGGGGATGGGGAGCCACATAAGGGGTATACCCTTTACAGACAGTATTCCCTTACCATGCATACATTTACAACGAAAATCATTGTAAAGGTATGCGTGGTAAAGGAATATTCGTGGTAAAGGTTATGCGTTGAAAAAGCATTCCGTTGTAACGCATGCGTGGAAAAGGCAACACCTCAGCAGCTGCATCTTGTGTATTGGTAAGATCCAGAATCTTGTTGAGCTCACTTATTGGAGTGTGGCCGTGGTGTTGGGAAGTACCAGAGGCAGATTCTTTACCAAGCTGAAAAGGGTTTAAATTAGGGATGGGGTCCTGGGTAAAGGGCTAATCCCTGTGTATAACAGGCAGCAAGCTATTTGGGTCCCGGACTGCTATTGCTTGTGTTCCTGTTCATAGAGGTTAAACTAGTTGCAAAAATTCCTCCTACCATCTTTGTGTGTTTGATTTTTTAACTAATAGCCATGCCTGACGTAGTTGAAGGTTTTGGCGATCCCAAATATTGTTTTATTGAAAGCATCAGTCGAATCTCCTTGATTTTAAATTGCAGGTCCTTATCCAGCAAAGTAAGCTCATGAACCCCCACACCAAAGCCTCTATTGTGGTTAAATACAACAGCAACCAGAAAGTCCTCCAGAGCAAAAGTTAGCAAGGTTTGTTTCATTTAGATATATCCTTTAACACTTTCTCAAATTAATCAAAAACAAGCTTCGCACAAAGCGAATCTTCACTTCTTGTTATAGTGAATATACGCATATGGGTCCACGTCCCTCACGCTTTCACCAGCATTCGTCCCTCAGAAAGAAGTAGGTAATAATAAAAAATATGTTTGTTATTTTTTCTCTCCTTCTCAACCTTTTTTCTATGGTTTACTCTGCGTTTCACACTCTATTTATTTCTTCATCGTGGCCTTCTTTGAAGACCTCTTGTCTTGATTTCTCTTTTCATCAGTCAAAGAATCTTCTACTTTCTTTCCTAAAGCCCATTTCTTGTCCATCCGTACTTGCAAAAATCTGGCTGAAGAAATACTCTTTCTCTCTTTTATTCCTTATTGGTAACTGAAGTTTGAAAAGACTCAGCACAAATTTTAAATTCACAGTTTATAGCTCTCATATTTTATACATGTGGCCCATCTTCTCTTTTAGCATATGTTAAATGGGGAATATAAAGGAAAAAGACTAATGTAAAAACTTTATAGCTCTCTCTCTTGATAACTGTAGTCTTCTGACCAGTAGCAATAAGCTATATGAACGTTTGAACACCCTTAAAATGTACTCATACACATTGGCTTAACAGTCACTCTTTGTCATCTATCCTAAACCTAAACCAGTAGCAACAGTCCTACCCTGGTCTACGGCAGGGTGTTTTACTTTAATGATTGCCATACTGGCAATGGATCTCCTCCTCTGTTGCTGCAAGGATGGCCTTCCTCTTTAGGTTTGGCGGTCTTGTCCATCCATTTTATTCTGCCTTCTCTTTCCTGTGACGATAATTAACCAGTTGTCTGTTTTGATATGTGTTCCCTCTGTTTTCTTGTCTCCTTTTAGTTTTTCCTTTCCATTAATACTTTCCTTGCCTAGTCCTTCTTCTCTTTCTATACTACCCTCACCCTGGTATCTTTCCTTTCTTTCGAGTTGCCAGGGTCCCAGATGGAAGGATGAATAGTGTAAGTGTTAGATTCTTGGTATTGTATTGTACTGTATTGTATTGCAACGTTTAAATAGTGCTTACTACCCCTATGTGGGTGCTGAAGAGCTGCCAACATGGTTAGCACACTATGCCATGTAGGGTGTGTAGGTGGAAGGATGTTGCCTTTGTTTGATACCATGTGGGAAGTGTTTCCATGTTGTGTGTGATTTCTTTTTTAAACATGTGTTTATTGGCATTTATAGTTTACAATAACAAAGTGCGTTAGGATACATTTGGTTGGAATGCATTTCTCACATTTTACATCATGGTACATTGCTATCCACACATTAATCAGACAGATATCCTGTCAATATTAAGGTCTTAAGATAAGTGATTGCTATAGAGATCTGGGGTGCGAAACTGGGGCAACGTTCATGGAATTCTGGGTACGGATGTCAGATGAGGTATCAGGGCGATATGTGTCTCGCTAGTCGGCACACCTGTGTGCTACTGGGGGTGAGGGAGAAAATGTGGTCGGTCCTGCTCCGATATCTGGCCTTTGAGTGTGGTGTGATGGGTGGTGCTAATAACAATCGACGTTATGTGGGCGCTGCAGGAGGAGATCTGGGGGCATATTATCAAGGGGCTTTATCTCCGCTTTTTTGGCTTTAAAAGCCAAGAAAGCGGAGATAAAATTATCTCCTATTACCAAGCTGTCGCTAACACCAGTTAGCGACAGCTAATAGGAGATAGTGACCATCTTGGGCCCCGCTTTGCATGTCAGTGATATTTATCACTAATGACATGCAAAGTGGGCGTGCCAAGATGTTAGCGACTGAAAACAGTAGCTAACATCGCTATCTCCTATTACCAACTTTTGGAGATATTCGCGCTAAGCGCGAATATCTCCAAAAGCTAACACTTGCCCAGGAGCAGTTCTTAGCCATGTTATCCAATGGGAGGTGGATAACATGGCTAAGAGCATTTGCTCGATAATGCATGAATATCGCTGACTTTTCAGCGATATTCATGCATTGCGGCCGTTTTTTATCGCATTTGCGATAAACCTTGCTAATAGCAAGGTTTATCTGCGATAAAAATCGCCGATTTGCGGCGATAATTTTTGTCTCTAAACAAGTTAGAGACAAAAACTATCTCTATTGGTTGGTAATATGCCCCCTGGTGCGTGTATTTGTGGCCTGAGCTTGTGATTTTGGGTCCATCGGTGTGTGCGGGTCGCTGTCTGGGTCATCACGGAGCGTTGGCTGTTTGAACTGGTGCAGTAATAGGACCCACTCTATAGAAATGGGGTGTTTAAGTATCCCTTTCACCTCTTTCTTTCGTAATGTTTCTTCATCTGCTGTTGCCCATTTGTGTACCTCCATGTTGTGCGTGATGCCCACAAGGTACGGTTATCTTATTACAGGATGAAGCACTGTGATGGATAAAGAAGTGTGAGAAGCAGGTTATGGTTTTCCGTAAACTGCCTGCTTTGAACAGCTCTGCAATGACCGTTATGGTATTTCTTATTTTCATTGTCCTCTGAGCTAGTTAATGTTTTACATTCAGCAATAAAGGAATCTGACTTTCAACAGTTTTGTATAGACACTTTATGAAGGTGAAGAGATTCTTTCAGCACTGCACAAAACAAGCCCCAGTGCTTGTTGAGACCCCTGTACGAGCAATCGTCAAGCAGGCGTCATGTAAGCACATCCATTACCTGTAATTATAATTCGACAACACCATCGTTGCCCCACTGTATGCAATGCAAGCAATACTTTCAAAACCTTGAAATAACCCTAATTGTGTACCTACGAGAGCAATATATTCAGTACTACAAAGTAGTGCTACAGTGTATGCAAATCCTTTAAACCATACAGGCACTACACATATAATAAAAACATATGTTATGTAAACACACACCAACCCAAAATATACCAAGACACTTGATAACCACATTACAACAATCATCATTTATTAATTCACTGGATGTTTATGTGACCCATTCAGTACCTAGTTCGGAAGTTGCTGTCCTCTGCACCCAGTTGATATGGGTAAGTCCACCTCATATAGGTTCACATTCAAATTTTGCATTTTCATTATTGCAATTCACAAGTATAGACAAAGCTAAATTAATTATTTGGTCCCTCACCTAGCATTTTAATATAACAACCATTCTTTGCGGTTATGAACAATAGGAGCCCAAGCGCAAGAGTAAGAGCAAGAGTATTTGTACTTCAGATTGTTATCAAACTCAATAGGATTTGAAGTACCTTTTTGAATTAACACAGTACTTTCAGTTCTGTATTGCCTCATCACTAACACCATTAGGTACAAGAATTTTTAGTGTTACCTGAAAAGCCTCCAAAATAGATTTCGCATGGTTTCTGAACTAATGCAAAGTAAGAAGTGCCTTCCCTTGGGTCTCACCACTAGAGCCTATCAGAGAGCTTAGGGTCTGCTGATCTGAAATACATAATGGGAGAAAAAAAGCAACCTCATCCAATCAAATGTGTTTCTTTTTTAAATTTTGTCCGCAGATCGTAAAGCAATCAGCCTGGAACATAGCGCTAACAGACCAGATGTCTCTACCTTTTCAGCCCTTTGAATCTCAACCTACAAACTTTTTGTAACAAGGTTGTTAGGAAAAGAAAAGAAATGCTAAACTCAAAGCTCTATCACTGGCGATAGCAGTGTGTAGTTATAGTTCATTCAGAATTTCCTTTAAAAAGGCATTTTGCCTTTTTCCTTTCTTAATAACTGTCAGACTCTGTGGAAACACCCAATAAGTGTGTTAGGAAACGTCATACGTGGAGAAGGTGGAGAACAGGGCAATGGAAACCACAATCATGGAGGACAGAGACTCCTGGATTAGGTCCAAGACACTGCACCGCGCCACTACAGGGCTACATTGGTTTATTCAACTCTGCTTTTCGTACCAGCCCACACATGTACTTCTTCTCTTTGTGGTTTTCTAGGTCTTCCTGTGTTTCCCTTTCTCAGATTTCCTGGGCCCTACTTGTTTAGCCTGTGTATTGAACTTTTTCTTTGGACCACTTCTGTTTATTTTGCAGAACATGTTTTTGCTGCCATGGAGCTCTTCCCTACTTCAGTCTTGGGCAAAGTTTGTGGATTGTCTGGGGTCTAATTACAGTTTTGCTCCTCGCTACACCTGGCAAGTGTACTCTGGTACTTGTGAAACCCATGTTAATCACTACGAATTAACTTAGTGTTGTCTTTCTATCATGACAGATACTTTGTGCTCCATACCTCATACTGTGATGCTGTGCAAACCCATAACTTTGAGAGTAAAATTCAGGTCATCCAACACCCAGCCTGCTGGAATGAGTGTCTCTCTTTCTTTCTCCCCCCTTTCATGGGAGTAAACCCGCCATGAAAAGGCAGGCAGAAAGGGACATTGGGTGCCCATAGCGGGCCCCCTTTGTCCCTGGGCCTCAGT
Organism: Lissotriton helveticus; assembly: GCF_964261635.1. Taxonomy (NCBI): domain Eukaryota; kingdom Metazoa; phylum Chordata; class Amphibia; order Caudata; family Salamandridae; genus Lissotriton; species Lissotriton helveticus. Next base: position 1,618,539,856 of record NC_136057.1, read on the forward strand.
TTTGGTTTTTGGGGACAACTATGGTGCCCCCCTACATATCCACATGGTACCTGCCACGTAGTGCAGGGATATGTACAGGGCGCATTCTTTGCATTGCGGGGGGTGCTGCATCCAGCAGCCCCCGCCGCAATACATAGAATACACGGGGTGCAACCGCCTTGCAGGTGGAAATTGCAAAAAACACAGTTGATGGACAGAATGTAGAACAATGTCATACATTCACCCCAGTACAAGGATCTGTGCCTAAATCCATCGTTTTTTTGCACTCCACATCACCCTGTGTTGGACACTGGCTATACGCAAATCAGACCGTGACTCCAGTGGTGTGGAGAGCCTGGGACTCACGTCTGAGCATACCCAGCCCACTCGGGGTGAAAATTGCAAAAAACACAGTTGATGGACAGAATGTAGAACAATGTCATACATTCACCCCAGTACAAGGATCTGGGCCTAAATCCATCGTTTTTTTGCACTCCACACCACCCTGGGTTAGACACTGGCTATATGCAAATCAGCTCTGACCCTGTACCTCATGGGAACAGTCCAGTCCGAACTACCAAGCCATATCTTTCCCAGACCGAAATCAAGCATCCAAGGACCGGTTTCTGGCTATCAGCCTTCATCAGCCTGGATAGCTTGACTCCAGTGGTGTGGAGAGCCTGGGACTCACGTCTGAGCATACCCAGCCCACTCGGGGTGAAAATTGCAAAAAACACAGTTGATGGACAGAATGTAGAACAATGTCGTACATTCACCCCAGTACAAGGATCTGGGCCTAAATCCATCGTTTTTTTGCACTCCACACCACCCTGGGTTAGACACTGGCTATATGCAAATCAGCTCTGACCCTGTGCCTCATGGGAACCTCATGGGAACCACTGGAGTCAAGCTATCCAGGCTGATGAAGGCTGATAGCCAGAAACCGGTCCTTGGATGCTTGATTCCGGTCTGGGAAAAAAATGGCTTGGTAGTTCGGACTGGACTGTTCCCATGAGGCACAGGGTCAGAGCTGATTTGCATATAGCCAGTGTCCAACCCAGGGTGATGTGGAGTGCAAAAAAACAATGGATTTAGGCCCAGATCCTTGTACTGGGGTGAATGTATGACATTGTTCTACATTCTGTCCATCAACTGTGTTTTTTGCAATTTTCACCCGAGTGGGCTGGGTATGCTCAGACGTGAGTCCCAGGCTCTCCACACCACTGGAGTCATGCTATCCAGGCTGATGAAGGCTGATAGCCAGAAACCGGTCCTTGGATGCTTGATTCCGGTCTGGGAAAGACATGGCTTGGTAGTTCGGACTGGACTGTTCCCATGAGGCACAGGGTCAGAGCTGATTTGCATATAGCCAGTGTCCAAACCAGGGTGATGTGGAGTGCAAAAAAACAATGGATTTAGGCCCAGATCCTTGTACTGGGGTGAATGTATGACATTGTTCTACATTCTGTCCATCAACTGTGTTTTTTGCAATTTTCACCCGAGTGGGCTGGGTATGCTCAGACGTGAGTCCCAGGCTCTCCACACCACTGGAGTCAAGCTATCCAGGCTGATGAAGGCTGATAGCCAGAAACCGGTCCTTGGATGCTTGATTCCGGTCTGGGAAAGACATGGCTTGGTAGTTCGGACTGGACTGTTCCCATGAGGCACAGGGTCAGAGCTGATTTGCATATAGCCAGTGTCCAACCCAGGGTGATGTGGAGTGCAAAAAAACGATGGATTTAGGCCCAGATCCTTGTACTGGGGTGAATGTATGACATTGTTCTACATTCTGTTCATCAACTGTGTTTTTTACCGCCTTGCAGGTGGTCGCATCGTAATACCTATGGTGGGACTTCAGACGGCTAGTTAGTCTGTCCCATTCCGAATAGGGTTACTCGGCCCCTTAGTAATGCTGTTACACTTCGTCAATTATGTTTTTAGGGACATTTTCGGTATATTTGATGTTATCTACTTGAGACAACTTAATCTTTTTTGAGTCACTAAAATATTATTGAAAATATGTAAAGGGAGTACTCACCAGGTTAAGACAAATCAAATCACGCATCCATCCTTATCCAAGCATCTGAAAAACACCTCGATATCTTTGAACAACACTTTAACACCTTATCACAAACCCTCAGAGTACCCCCTAATCCGGCCCACTATAACCCTCCTCCCCTTGACGCACCTCTCCCCCTCTCTTCCCCATCACCAATATCTTGTCTCTCCGACCAATCCCAACTTCTAATGCCTGTTTCTCCTCTCAATCCCCTCTCCCCCCTCTCATCTCATTCTGATTCCCCCTTCCTCTCCCACTTCCAATGTTCTACATATTAGCACCTCATCCCTTACCACCATTCAATCCCCTAACACTACCCCCTCACCCCAGCTAACCCTTGATTCACCACCCCCCATTTCATCCTCTTCCATTTTACCTCACCTATCGGACCCACCCCAACCAACGCCCTCGTCTGCCTTCATTCCTCTCTCCCCCATCCCTCCCTCACAATTCTACCCCCCTCCTACTCCCAATGAAAATCACCTTGACACTACACCCCAAATCCCCATTCCATCCTCCTCCCTCTTACCCTGTTCCTCTGACCGTCCCCAACTTCTATTGCATTCATCCCCCCTCGTTTCTCCCCCCCCCTATCGCTCCATCCTGACTTACCACTTCCTTCTCCGGTACCCAATAAACAACAAATTAGCAGTCCTCTACCCCTAGTTACATCACCCCCCATCACATCCCCGTCCCAATCCCAACTTCTAATGCCTGCTTCCCCCTCATTCCTCTCTCCCCCCTCCTGTCTCATTCTGATTCCTCCCCTTCCTCTCTCACTTCCAATCACTTCCACATCCTAACAACAATACCTCCTACATTCCCCTCTAACCCCCTGATCTCCCCCCTTTCCAAAAACATTCAAAACTTGCTCCAACCCCCTCCTGGCTTTCCACCTCTTCCTCCACTCTTTATTCCCCCACCACATAACCCTAATTTGACGAACAGTCCAATAAACACAGACCCATCTACTCTTTCCCTGGCTTCCCCTACCACTGAAATTATCCTTCTGTCCCTCATCTTAGAGCTCTCCTCTCTTAGAAATGATATCTCACTCCTTTCAAAAATTATCTCCTCACACACGGACACCCTCCTCAGCACATCCACAGACTCCCACCTTAACCCCATCACCTGCAAAATTAATCCTCCTTCTAACAACCACACAACTGACACATTACCCAATCAACCCTCACAAGCCATGACCCCATACAATACCAGCATGTCCAATGAACCACAACGTGGCACTCAACCAACACCCTCTGAAGTTAACAGCTCCTCTAACATAACTATCTCTCCATCTCTACCCTCCAAAGCGAACAACTCCTCTAACTTAACTATCTCTCCACCTACACCGTTACCCAATTTACCCCCAAGTCATAAACATTCCATCCCAGTTATCTTAGGAACTAGAAGACTCCCCCTTCCGGCCTCCTCACCTAGACCTCCACAACTTCTTAGATCTATCCCCCCTTGTCCCCCCGCCCAATCGCCCAACCCCACTCCCTTTTTTTGCACGTCGACTAACTGCCGATCCACCTCATGCCCCACGCACCTGTCTACTATTCCAGTTCTTTTAGGAACAAGCAAACTCTCCCTTTCTCCTTCCTCCCCCAGACCACCCCAACTACTCACACCTATCCCTACTTGTCCCCCCTCCCTTACACCAGTCCCCACCTCCCTTTGCTGCATGTTGATTAACTGCAGATCTGCCTCCTGTCATGCCACTGAAATCGCTGAAACCATTCTTAGCGAAAACATTGACATTGCCTTCCTAACCAAAACATGGCTCACCCCCCACTCCACTCCTATCCTCGACTTGCTTATCCCCCTAGTTATTCTATCATTAGAAAAGACAGAATTGACCAAACAGGCGGTGGTCTCGCCATAATTTTTAAAGCTGAACTTAACATCTCTCTAGTCAATCTACAAGTCCCTTTATCCTTTGAATACCTTTGCGCCGATCTCATCACATCAGACTCCACCACTACCCGGTTACATGCTATCTACCACCCCCCTGGAAACAACATCCGCTTTACGGAAGAATTGACTGATCTTATCATACAATCGTCACTCTCACATTCTAAAAATCTCTTCCTCAGTGATTACAACATCCATTGGAACAACAGTCTTGATCCCTCTGTCATCCTACTTAACGATACCATTGACATCACCAATATGTCCCAACTCTGCCATACTCCGACACATAACAAAGGTGCCACTCTTGATGCTATTATAACGAACAAAGATCTAGCCTCCCTCTCCAATATTCATCCCGTTGATTGGTCTGACCACTACCTTATCCTCTTCACCATGACTAAATCCATTACTCTCCCCACCCTCAGCAGCACACTATCCAAGAAATCCACCCGCAACCTTCACCTTATTCCTCCGGACAAATTGGAAACCGCAATTAAGGCTCACCTAGCTCTCCCCCCTCTCTCTGACAGCACCAATGACCTTGCCAACCACTATAACAATTCTATTCTTGAAACCCTCGACCAAATTGCCCCAATCAAACTTAAACTACAAAAAAACATTCCTCCTAAGTCTTGGTTCAATTCCGAACTTAACAATGAAAGACGGTCCCTTAGACATTCTGACGGACTTGGAGAGCTCATCCAAGTGTAGACAATCTTGCTATCCTTAGAACCACAAGATCCCAGTACAAAAACACATTTGTAACGTAAAAGCCTCCTTCCTACGTTCTCAACTAGAGCAGGCCAGAAATCGCCCTCGAGAACTTTTTAAAATTGTAAAAAAACAAACCTCCACTGGCCCTCCTAAAATGCTAGCCTCCATTGACAAATGCGAAGAAATTGCCAGCTTCTTTACTAACAAAATCAACATGATCGAACTTTCGTTCTCTTCCCTCCCACCCTCACCTCAACCTTCCACCATCCTACACACCATCCCAAACTCTGATAACTTTCCTTCGACCACCTCCTCTGCACCGCTCGATACCTCCGTTCCCCTCCCTGCTATACCCCAACAGGATATCCCTCCAATAACAAACCCCACTGCTAAAAACAATGCCTCCTGGAGTGATTTCAGTCCAGTAACAGAATCTATGATCATTAATATCATTGCAAAACTAAAACCTTCTGCCCACTCCAAAGATCCTCTCCTCCCCCACTCTGGTCCAAGAACTCAAATCCATCATTGCCCCCATATGGACCAAAATCATCAACTCCTCTCTTTTCACTGGATGTGTCCCCACCTCCCTTCAACTCGGCCAAATCTCGCCTATTCCCCAAAACTCCGCAGTTGACCCAAATGACCCTAACAACCTTCGTCCAATCTCTAACCTGCCATTCCTATCCAAAGCCCTTAAAAAATGTGTCCTATTACAACTTGAGAATCATATCGCCTCCTTCAACCTCCTTGATGTCTTCCAGTCTGGCTTTAGAAAGGTATGCAGTACAGAAACTGCTATGCTTAATATCATTGATGACATTCATCTTTACCTTGACAAAGGAGAATCCTCAGTACTAATCCTTCTAGACCTCTCAGCTGCATTCGATACCGTCCACCACCCCACCCTCCTCAGCACACTCAAAGACCGGTTCGGTTTAGAAGGCACCGTTTACAAATGGTTCTCCTCATTCCTACAAAATAGATCTCAACAAATTAAGCTTAGCCATTTCCTCTCTAAACCTAAACCTGTCTCACTTGGCGTCCCTCAAGGATCCATCCTCTCCCCAACCCTATTCAATTTGTTCATGGAACCACTCACCCTCATCCTCAAACACTCCAATATCAACTACCACCTCTATGCTGACGACACCCAATTATACTGCAAGATCAAATCTCACAAAGACATCCTTCACCTCAAAGAGACCCTGATAAAAATTCAAACCTGGTTCCATCTGAACCATCTCAAACTGAACCCCCAAAAAACGGAAATCATAATTTTCTCCCCCAAAAATAGCTCTCTTCCCATTCAACTTTGGTTAAATGACATCAAAGCTAATCCCTAGGCATCAGTATTGACCAGAATCTGAATCTCATCCCCCACATTAAAAATGCTTCCCAAATTTACTTATTTATTTATGGGATTTTTAATGCGCAACTAATACCCTGGGGTGTCTAGGCGCAATGAGACTCTAGGATACACAAACTTCAGGGCACGAACTTATTGGTTGAATAACCAGGTTTTCAGGGCCTTACGAAAGGCAATGAGTGTTGGTGCTGTTTTAATATACAAGGGAAGTGTATTCCACAGTATGGGGGTCGCTACCAGGAAACGTCTGTCTCCCCATGTGGCCGTTCTTGTTCGAGGAACATGCAATAAGTAGCTTGCTGCTGATCTTAGATTCTTTCCAGGTATATACACCTGAAAAGCTTCCTTTAAGAACTTTGGTCCAGTCTGATGAATGGCCTTATAGGCGATGCAGAGAGCCTTGAATTTGATTCTGCTCTCCACTCTTAGCCAATGTAGATGGCGTATGGCTACTGAAGTGGAGTGTCGCCAAGGGATATTAAGCAGAATCCGTGCTGCCATATTTTGCACAGACTGTAGTTTGTTCTGGATGTATTTGTGTGTGCCAAGGAAGAGAGCGTTTCCATAATCCAGTTTCGAAAACACTAAGGTGGTGATCAGTGTTTTCCCTGCCGAAGCAGGTAGATATGGCATGAGTTTTTTTATTTTCTTCAACAGGAAGAATGCGGCCGAGACCACCTTGTTGACATGATAACTAAAAGATAGCCTGTTATCAAAGATCACTCCCAAATTCCTAACCTTAACAGCTGGAATCGGGGGGGAACCCATCTGACTGGGCCACCAAGTTGGGGACCATTCGGGAGTGATCTTACCGAAGGTCATGACTTCGGTTTTCTCTGCATTAAGTTTCAGGCAGTTACTGTGCATCCATGATTGTACCTCCAGTAACCCCTCCTGAAACTTAGCTGCTACCACTGGACCGTTCCTATGAACCGCCAACACAAGCTGGGTGTCATCCGCGTAGGTAGTTAATCGCATCCCATGTGATTTAATAACCCTCGCCAAGTCCGCAACATAGATATTAAAAAGCGTGGGACTTAGCGAGGATCCTTGAAGGACTCCACAAGGCAGTTCAAAAGTGGGTGAGTAGTAGTTACCCAATTTGACTGCCTGATTGCGATTAACTAGGAAGGAGGCTATAAGATCTTTAGCCAAATGGCTAATTCCAAGGGCTGCGACACGGTCGACCAAGATGACGTGGTCGACCGTGTCAAAAGCAGCTGACAGGTCCAATAAGATGAGCACTGCAGCACCTCCCGAATCCATGATCTCTCGAATTTCATCCGAGGCCTTTATCAGTGCTGTCTCAGTTCCGTGTCCCTTCCGGAACCCGAACTGAGTGTCATCTAGGAGTTTATGTTGTTCAATAAACTCAGAGAGCTGTTTATTCATTACTGCCTCCACTATTTTAGCAGGGAATGGAAGGCAGGCAATTGGCCTGTAATTAGAAGTGATGGTAGGGTCTAAGGATGGCTTCTTAATCAAAGGTTTAACAATAGCATTCTTCCAGATCTGTGGATAGACACCCATCTTAAAGATGGAGTTACATATGTTGGTCAGCGGCTGAGTAACCACATTGTGTAGTTGGTTCATTATGGTCGGAGGACATGGGTCCAACGGAGATCCTGATTTAATCTTGCCAACAAGTACGTTGACCTGATCTTCGGTAGCTGACTGAAACTGAGTGAAGAAAGGGTGCTTCAGTGCTGGTTGAATAGTTAAGTCAGCAGCTCTTCCTACCGGCTCTTTAGAAAAAGCGGAGTAAATATCCGTTACTTTAGTGGTAAAAAATGTGGCTAGTGCAGTACAGAATTCCTGCGAGTTCTCCATTGTGGATCCAGCTGGAGGACTGGACAGAGAGTTCACCACTTGAAATAGCATCCTGGCTGAGTTTTGAGCGTGCTCAATACGACCAGTGAAAAAAAGATTCTTTTGTGTGGTAATAGCTTTCTTATATATCGCCAGAGCACTTTTGTATTCTTGCTTAGCCAAGGGACTATAGTGCTTTCTCCATCGCCTTTCTAAATTTCTACAGAACTGACGTTGGAGTCGCAGCTCTTCTGTATACCACTGGGCAGATGGCGTCGCTCTATTGGGGCGATATGTTTTTTCAGGAGCAACTTCGTTCGCTGCTTTTAAAATCCATTCGTGAAATTTAATGGACATGGTTTCGGTATCATCTCCGCTTTCTGGTGCAGATGACAGCAGGAGATTTGAGAGATGTGGTATATCTGCGTTTTCCCACCTCCACGCCCCCACTGATGCCCTATCTTTGGTCTGAGGGGGTTTGAGTGGTAGCATCCGAATCCTAAAAATAATGGCTTGGTGGTCAGACCATATCAAAGGTAGTGTTGCTACCAACTCAATGCTATGGTCATTCGTAAACAGGCCATCCAGCGTGTGTCCGGCTTCATGCGTGGGGCCCTTCACCAGCTGCTGCAGTCCTATTGCCTGCATATCAGTAATAAATTGGAGTGTATCTTTGTTTTCCAAGTTTTCCAATGGAAAATTAAAGTCTCCGAGAATTGTATACGTTGGGGATTCTATTGCTGATTCCATAATTTCAGTAAGTGCCGCTAAAAATTTGGTTCGAGCTCCAGGTGGCCTATACACCAGGGTTCCTTTGAAAGCCTGTTTGTGTGTAAGATTGATAGTAAATGCGAAAGCTTCGCAACTGGTACTTAGAATGGGCTCAAATTTGGCACGATAAGTGTCCCTATGAATAATGGCTAAGCCTCCGCCTCGCCCCGAGGCTCTGTCTTGTCTAGCTACGCTGTAACCTTCAGGGGTAGCTTGAACAAAGTCAGGGCCTGATGCGTCATCTCCCCATGATTCAGTGATGAATAAGATGTCCAGTTCATGATTAATAATGCTCTCCCTGATGTCCAGACTATGTTTGGGGAGAGAACGTGAATTAATGAGTGCAGCTCTAGTGTACTGTGGCGCTAAGGGAGGAGCGCTGGCAGTTATAAGAGAGTAGGCTATAGTATTTGTCGCAGGTAGGGGAGGTGGCAGAGTGTGAGAGCAACCTGCACATGATATAGGTGTGGTTAGTGAGTGATTCAATAATGGAAGTACTTGGCAAGACATACCCGGTCCTGTGTTCCATTCCTTCAGCTGTGTGGAAGTATAGTGTAAGGTAGAGGCGGTGTGTAGGATAACAGCCGGAGCAGGGGGGTGGCCCTGGGCCCGGATCTGGCTCGGACGGGCGCAGACGGGCTTGTCTTAGGCGCGTCTTTGGCGCGCGCCCGCTGCGCTCGTCCGCTGCGCATCCTGGTCGAGCGAGGACTAAATAGCTCTCTCCCGGAAGTGGAGAAGAGCTAGACCGCGTCCCGACCCTGCCCCAAGATGGCGGCTGGTGCTCGTGGACGAGTACCCTATTCCCTTCGCTCTAGCGGGTCAGGTAGGTACCAAAATACTGTGCAAATCACGCTAGGGTTGGTGCAATATTAAAATCATTGTCATCAACAATTAAAAATACGTTTTTTAAAAAGTGTTCGTTTCTTCAAAAATTCATTCAGCTTGTCTCTAAATTCGTTTCTAACACCCTACAGAAGTAACTGTGCAATTTTTAGTCTAAAACAGCAGCACTAGTGGAAGTGATCAGTTCAAGTTTCCAGATTTGTGTAAATGAGAAAGCGCTCTTTTCACCCTTCTCCATCTTAAGAAACTTAAACCTTTTATTCCTGCAGAAGATTTCAAACTTGTTGTCCAATCGCTGGTCCTTCCAGGATTGACTATGGCAACGGCACTTTGGCGGGCACCCCTAAAATCCATCTTGCTCCAATTAAATCTGTCCTCAACCTTGCTGCTAGACTCATCTCTGATTGTAGAAAATCCCCCGTCCTCAAAAATCTCAAGTGGCTCCCAATGGAAGGTAGATCAACCTACAAGATCGCCTGCATTACTCACAAAACTCTCCACCAAAACACCCCTCCTTACCTTGCAACAAAACTACACAAAGCAGGCTGCTCTAGATCCCTGAGGAGCACAAACTCCCTTGTCCTCATCCCTCCTAGACTAAAATGTAAAAAAACACAATCCCGTGCATTCTCCGGCAACGCTCCCACTATCTGGGACTCTATCCCAAAAGAAATCCGTTGCAACCCCTCCTACCCTCTCTTCAAGAAAGAACTAAAAATACTTCTTCTTAACAAATATTGGGGTATCTAATGTTTCTGACACTTTACATGAACCAAGTATTAGGATATCTTATGTAAATTGACTCCCTACCTGCTCACTCCCCTCTCCTCTCTATGCACCCCTCCTAACTCCCCCTCTCTTTACCCTCGTACTCTTACTCCCCCTCTCCTTTCTCCCCTCTCCCTACTAACTTTCATTTTCCATTCCCATCCCAACCTCTATCTCTATTCTCCCTGCCCCTTTTAGACATGCCGGCAATCAGTAACATTTTGTAACTCGTTCTCGCTTAAATCTCTTTAATCTACTTAATTGTTTTTGTGTTCTCATGCCTTGTAAAGCGCTCTGATACTCTCGGGTCCAGTAGCGCTATATAAAACCTTTGAAATAAACTAGTGATTAGAGTTATCTCTATATACAGAAAAGCAGAGTTCCATAAGTGGGGTCGGAGGGGGGATGCAGTCACAGCACAAAGGGAGGGTGGGAGGGATGCAAGGGTATGGAGAAAAGGCAAAGCAGAAAAGGGAAGAAACATTTGAGGATCATCAACGGGGAAAAGGGTTAAAGGATGAGGGAATGGATGGAGGGTCAGAGTCCATAGAAAAGTGTCCGAAATCAGCAGCAAAATGGCGGCCAGGACAAAACAAAAAGTAAAGAAGTCCAGGGGAGAAGGTGGTGGTGTGGTACGGCTGCCCATCACCCACCAGCAGCATGTTGCCCAGGTGGGAGATGAGAAGAAAGACCACAGGCGCCATGGCATGGTGGGTTGTTGTCGTCGGGTGGGCACCTCACATTAAGGCACTGCAAATGTCAGGTAGATCGTGGTAGCAGTGTGACATCAGTGTGGTAGTCTCCTCGCTGACACCACGTTTGTCACGGATCTCGTGGCGCTCCTCGCCACTCTCGCCTCGCACATCTCGCTGGCTGGTTCCTCAACCGCCACCATTGTTGAGTCAGTCTGGCTGGTACAAAGCTGGGGCTTGTTGGGGCATGGTGTGACGCTGGCGTGCAGGCGAGGGGGAGAAGCTGAGCACTCCGCACAAGTCACTGCCAAGGATCCTTGAAGAGGGCTCACCCCCGCAGGCATGAGACACAGAGAGAGCTTGCGGCGTCGCTTACAGCTACTCCGCCGTGCCGCCATATCGTGGCAACAGATGCAGCTTTTGTTATGGGAGAGGCAGTAAGCGCTGGGGCCAGATGGTCAAGTAGAGGCGCCGATTGGTAGTTGCGGGTCACACCCGGCTGCCATTTTAAGGTCAGGCAGGTGTGGGAAGGCAGATTGTGATGGGGGGCTGCCCCCGGTGTCTTGCCGCTACAGAGGCCCCCCCGAGATTATCCTTAACTAGAGGCAGCCACTGCGTCCCTTAAATTTTACCCGTTAAGCGTACCTCCCACTGAGGGTTGAAGTCATCGGCGCTCTCGTCAGGGCTCTGGCCGCCATTTTGCCCGCTGTGGTCCTCTCCTCGCGTCTCCTCGCAGATCTAGCCGTTTCAGCAGCACCAGGGGCGATCGGAGTAGCCCCGCAGGTGCCCCACACCTTCCGCTTCAGGTAGGGGGCATGAGCGTCGTTGAGGGTTTCATTCAGTCGCCAGGAGCTGGGCCGGGGCAGCGCGTGGACTGGGAGCCGAGACGGTCCACGCGCTGATGGTAAGCCCCTCCCTCAGGCTTATTCATGACACTGATACTCATCCTTCTCGTTCCTTTCAGGACTCATTGGGCAAATGATCAGAGAGAGGGGGAGCGGTCAGAGTGCAGATAAGAAGAGTATGTGAAACAAGAAAAAGAAGGTTGCAGGAATTTCTGCAAAATAGTGAGAACTCACTTTCAGAACAAGACATGGGAAATGACTTTGCTAGGCAGCGTGGCAGAGGTCATGATAGTTTGCCAGAATATTAAAGATGCGAAAGCAACTGACGACTTTATAGAAGTCAAAACCCCAGATCAACGCATCAGCCCTCCAGACAGACTTTAAAATTAAACATACAAAACAAGGGTGACATACAGTGAACAATTAGGGTAATATACTGAGAAATTCTCACACTTAATTATGACATTCTATTAGCAGGGTTCGATTGGCCACCGAAGTTTGTATAAACAGCCCCACAAGGAGCGGAGGTCATTTTATTTTATTTTCAGTGCTTGTCCCCAAAGAGGTAAACAAGTGTATGCCAAAGAATAGGGTCTTTCACAAACCTTGTCATTATTCTGCAACCATGTTGGCTGGGATAAGGAGTCGTCTTATCACATTATATCAGCCCGCAAGTACAACCACGATACCCAGTTAAACATGAAGTGAACACTCATATGAAAGGAATTTTCTCACAACTCGAGTACCGGGGAATTACTGAGCACTGCGTATCTCATGTGAATAATTCCTTATTTTCTGTAGCTAAGCCAGATCCCTCCTACAGCATAGTCTTAGACTACAGACATTCAAAAAGGCATACACATGCATTTGAAAAGAAAAGCAAAATTCACATAGAATGGCTCTAATTAAAAATATTCTCTGTAAAAAATACAAAACAACCTTGGATATTTCCTCCAAATTTTTCTGCAAATACGTAATGCCTGAAAGCAGAGATTTGATAGCATTCTCTGTGCTCGGCTCTCAATGTCACTCTTGCTGACTCCCTCAAGGGTATAAGAACAGTCCTGGACTGTTGCTGCCCAAGTAATTTCAATTCTACTTGGTCTGCGCCCGTCCGCGGCCGACTGCGGGCTAGGGCGATAATCCCTGTTCCTAAGGATAAGATCTATTGAAACAGAGAGCAGCTCCTCAGCCTACGTCCGGAGACTACGTGTTCCCGTATGTATGGTATGTCAAGTGAGGTTGAGGAGTGTGGCCAATGTCGGTATCGGTTTACCACCGCGCCGGATACAACCGGGGAGCATGCCGCGCTATTTTGCGGTCTCCTTAATGTAAGGTCATTGCGTAAGCACAGACTCGACATATTCGAGCTGCTCACGGAGAGAAAGTTCGATCTTCTGTTCCTCACGGAAACGTGGTTGGACCAGTTTTCCGACTCAGATATCATTGAGGCCATGCCTGACAATTACTCCATGGTCAGGCAGGATAGGCCTGTAGGGAAGGGAGGGGGAATAGCGATCCTTTTTAAGAAAAGTCTTGACTGCGCACTGGAGTCTACCCCGGTAGCGGAGAGTGAAGCAGGTGCTTTTAACATACAATTAAATGGGGGGATGGCGATTAAAGGTTTTCTTGTTTATCGACCTCCTGGGCCTTGTACCAAGTTTAGGGAGAGCCTGGTAGAGAGTCTTACTGAGGCAGCGTTACGTAGGGACAAATTTCTTTTACTGGGAGATTTGAATTTACATCTCAATAGCCCAGAGGATAAAGGAGCGGAGGAGTTCTGTAGGGACATCCAAGCACTTCAGCTGGAACTCAAGCTCTCCTGTCCCACACATCGCCAAGGCCACCTGCTGGACCCGGTATTTGCAAACTGGGGAGGGGTTCAGGTTTCTACAATTGAGCCGATCCCCTGGACAGACCACTTTCTGGTGGCATTCTCTATAAATAGTATAAAACCTATAAAGCAGAGTCAGCCACCCCTGAACTATCTAAGGAGGAAGTGGGCAAAATTCTCCTTGGAGGATTTTAATTTAGCACTGACAAGGGAAGGCCAGCCTGGAGGTGCGGATATAGAATCTGCTGTCTTTAACTTGAACAGGCGCATCACTGAGGCGTTAGATCAGACAGCGCCACTCTGCCGCACATCTGAGGGCGGCCGCAAGGAAAGATCTGCTCCTTGGTTCAATGGAGAGCTGCGGCGGACAAAGGCAGAGTGTAAGCGTGCTGAACGAGCCTGGAGGGTATCTTATGATGCTCAGGCCAGGGAACTGTTCTTAGCAAAAAGGAGGCTGCATCATAGACTGATTAAAAAGTCGAAGGCAGCCTTTTATGCAGGGAAAATTCTAGGGGCTAAAAACTCTGCTAAGGAGCTCTTCTGTATCTATAAGTCATTGACCACAATCGATTCGTCCGCTGACCCAAAGAGCTGTTCGATTGAAACATGTGACCGCATCGCTAACTATTTCTCCACCAAAGTCGAGAAAATCTACTCGACCTTCCCCAATCCTCCTACTATAGGGGTTGAGCTTGAAGTTACATCTGTGGGTAGGGAGATCCTAGGCTCACTTACAAATTTCACCACGCCACCTCCTGAGGAGCTGGTCAGGACGTGCCTTTCGGTAACATCTGGCTCCCCTATGGACCCGGTGTCTCCCAAGCGGTTGGGGGACAGTCTGAGTGTCCTGGAGCCTTACATAAGGGCGCGTCTTGGATATCTCCTTCGAATCTGGCACACTTCCTGAGGGGTGGAAACAGGCGGTGGTACTCCCCCTCCGAAAGAAACCTCACATTGGCTTTGAGGTGTTGGAAAATCTGAGGCCCATCTCACTCCTACCTTTTCTGTCCAAAGTGGCTGAGAAGGTGGTGAACACCCAAATTATGAAGCATGTAGAGGAGGTGGGTTTGCTCCACGATACGCAGTTTGGTTTCAGACCGCGTCATTCCACAGAGTCCGCCCTGCTCATGGCAACAGAACATCTGAGACAGGGCGTGGACGAGGGGCAAACCATGGCCTTGATCCTGCTTGACCTCAGCGCGGCGTTCGACACTGTAGCACATTCCACCTTGCTGCAGTGTCTGAGCAAAGGTGGCATCGATGGCACCGCGTTGAGGTGGATCCAGGACTTCCTCACAGGAAGGAGCTTTCAAGTGAGGCAGGGCGACTACTACTCCAAAGGGGTGTCGTTGGGTCAGGGCGTGCCGCAGGGCTCGTCCCTGAGCCCGACCCTTTTTAACTTGTATGTGGCGCCCGTTGCATCAATTGTGGAGAGCTATGGCCTCCAATTGGTGACATATGCTGACGATACGCAGCTGGTCATCTCCCTGTCGCACGCGCCCTGTCTTGCTGCAGATGGCTTCCAGTCGTGCATGAAAGATCTTGCCGATTGGATGGCCATGAATTGTCTGAAGTTAAACGGCAGCAAGACAGAGGTGCTGGTGGTAGGGAGAGCCCAGTCGGCTTGGTCGTCAGCTTGGTGGCCATCCTGTCTCGGATCTACTCCTACCCCTTGTCAGGAGGCCAAAAATCTTGGCGTTTGGTTCGATGCGGCTCTTACCTTCGGGCCTCAGATCAATCGGGTGGTCGGAGTCTGTTTTGGGGTCCTGAAGAGACTGAAGAAGGTTTTAGACCTTCTGCCATTGGAAGCGCGTCAAACCTTAGTGCATGCCTTGGTGACCGCAAGGCTTGACTACGCGAACTTGCTGTACCTTGGGGCACCGAGTAAAAGCGTTGCACGTCTTCAAGTGCTGCAGAATGCGGCGGGACGCCTGATTCTTAGGCTGCCCAAAAGGGCGCCCTCGAAGCTGGCTCTACAAAAACTTCACTGGCTTCCGGTAAAGAGCAGAATTGAGTACAAAGCTCTCTGCGCGTGTCATCGGATTTTGTATGGTAGGGCGCCCCGACCTTTGCAGAAACTGATCGAAGCCTATGAACCTCCTAGAGCGCTTAGATCTGCGGGCGGAGGACTGCTGAGGACTCCCAGGGTAAAGAAAGCTCGCATGGGAGGCAGGTCCTTTAGGCACTTGGCCCCCAACCACTGGAACAAACTCCCAGTAGACCTTCGCCTGGAACAAACAGAAACGAGATTCCGAGCTAAGTTAAAAACCTACCTCTACACCAGATAATTTTGGCCTGCTAGTACTGTTTTCCTTGTTTTTTTGCTTTTCTTACCGTCAGCGCGGGGACACGCCGGTGCGCGTAACTCAGCGCTTTACAAATGCCCCTATTATTATTATTATTATTATTATTATTAATGAAGTTGCATTGTCCTTTTTTTAGGATACAAGTTATCGAATGAGGGCAAATAGCCTGGCGCCATATTTCCAAGAGAAATGTGCTCTTTTACAACGCCCAAACTCCATTAGAAAATTACAGTCCTTGTTAGAAATCTTCAATTTGGCAGAATATACATATCAGATTATGCACAATGCATAAAGTCCTTATACGATTTAATACGCCCTGATTTTTCCAGTACACATTGGACATCAAAACATACACAAATACTCAATCCACTACAGAGTGACAGGCTTGCATCCAGACACCCTCATACATGTGTCAATAAAAAAAGTGATCATTTGTATAATTGAGGGTGCCATAGGCTTTTCTTATGTCACTTTGCTTGAGGGATTGCATATAAGTTGCATCTATATTTAAATGCTGAGATGCATTTTGCATCTAAAGAAAAAATGCTTACTGCTGTTAGATGGCTGTCATTAAGGAACGAGTACTGGCCCAAGGGAAACGAATAACTGTTGCTACTCCTGTCCCAGTCTTAGAGCCTGTCACAAAGTACAGCATTCCTAACACAAAAGCCTTACATCCTAGATGGATACAATGGACGTCTTCCCTGGCGGCTACTGACGAAGACTAAAGACTATAGACATGATTTAGATCTTGGTGAGACACCCATTGTGCCTCCATGGCAGCATTCCAAGTACTCCGTGAAGCTGACAGATTCCCGCCCACCCTATTTAGATGTAGGATGGCTGATTCTCTGTCCACCTTAACAGAGTGTTTTCTGTCGCATAAGTGGCTCACCGCCGTCAAAACGCCCGAATCCTCTGCTGACTAACATTATCCGTTGCCGCTAGGGTGGAGGGATTGTGCCGAGCCTTTTTAGATTTCTCAGTTGTGCTTGTGTTGTTTTAGCGGCAGATTCCTGATGAAGGGATTCCATTGCGGAATGGGTTCAACATTGTACTATTCCCGTGGCTTTTGTATGGATGCTAGCATCACACACCTGATGTGTTTTGGCTAATTGTTTTCACCTGCATACCACATACCACATATAAAACACACTCCATTTCAGACCATGAACCTTTGCCATTACACTTCAGAAGAACATTGTTCATGAGAACCTTTTCAGTGAAGCCAAATTTAGTTTTTGCCTTCTCTGTTTCTTGTCCATTTTTCCTTTTTTTTACAAAGTTTTTCGTAACATTATTATGCCTTTACAATTTATTGATTATTAAAAATGTTAATGATGAAAATGTGAAATACATATTCGTACTTACATTTATTACCGAAAATACAAAAGATTTTTTCAAATGACATATTTGTAAATTCCAAACATTAGAAAAAAATGTAACGGACATTAAAATGTTGGTGCAAGCATTCATCAATGTAAATCAGGAATATTAACTACGCTGTATCCATTTTGATTGATGCTCTTGGGTACCCATTATAATATGCTAGGCCAAAAGATTGTAACCTGAGATACAGAAATGTCCTAGAAATTCGAAACTTGATTGTATTTTTTGCTTTTTTCATGTCCTGTGCAGGGGGGAGGGGGAGGGTTTAGGGGAATAAATGTTGTAAAAAAATTTGAAAGAAAAAAAAAAAAGCAAGCATTCATCATGATAATGGACACTTTCACGGAACAAAATGAAATTTTTTGATTTTCATTGTTAATACAGGTGTGTTTATTTTAAACTTAATAAGTGAAAAAATAAACAAATTTTGTGTAAGTGTCTATTATCATGATGGAAGCTTGCACCAAATGTGAAATAAAAAGCCCTAAAGTTAATAAAGGTGTGTTTCTTAAAATTTCATAAACAACAACATTACATACATATGCATTACGCATTAGAAAACAATTGTTTGCAAGAGAAATTTAAAAATTTATAAGTCCAGAGCAAATGTAAACCGACAATGAGAAAGAAAACAAGTAAGAAAGAAGCTTACCAAATAATAAAATATAATTAAAAAAAAAAAGAAAGAAGCTTACCTTCGATTCGGGCAATGACAGGGTTGAGTTACTTTGTGGTCAAGCAGCAGCAAATGAAGGACTTGGACGGTTAGGTTCATGATGGAAAGGGAAGTGGAAAAGATAAAAAAAGGTACGTTCTACTTTGTATACCTTTAAAACTACCAACTTGGGTGTGGATGTTTACCCGCCACAGTTATATTGTCGGGAAGGCATATCGTGAATGGCCTGGTAATAATATTGGCTGAACTCACTCTGACAGTTGGTTTTGCCTATGATGCGGGAGGAACATTCTGGCAGAGACAGCGGAACTTGGATGGACTATTAACCATAGATCCGCACGCATCTAAAATGAGTAGGTAAACTGCCTAGTAGGCAGATGGATTAACCAATGGAAAAGTGACAGTGGGGCCAGATATGCCACGATCTAAATCAGGCCTTATGTCTCTGACCCTAGTTTACATACTCAAACATGTCTCCAATATGATCATGAATACCCCATGCCCAGTGACATTTTGCCTCTTGATCAATAAAAATCAATATATACACTGATCATTTAGCACAGCCTGCTATAGACACTCAACACCAATACTGAACGGCTGTCGGTGTCATGTTCAATGGAAAATGTTATCTTCAAAAAACATTTAAACAGTCCCTAGAATTGATTCTGGCATTCGAGAATACAGATTCAGAATTCCCCACACTCATATTTTATGATTCGTATTACTTTTTCTAGTCTTTCATAGAAAATGTACATTATTGGCACCTGAATGGATTCAGAGATTCAAAGGATAATACTATAAAGCACAAACTGCTTTAAGGTAAGGTAGCACACATTAAAGACAGTTTGCCACAGGCTCATGTGATGCACACATTGAGTCACCTGCATGTGGGAATATATGTTGTTGGGAATTCATTGGCAGATGGAGCTGCCAAATCCTCAGTTAAGACTGCAACTGTAGATGACATTACTTGTTCTCACACGAAGGTAGATGAAGATATCATGGCTGCAATGAATGCTTCGTGCAATGGGCACCCCTTTACCTAAAAATATCCAGCAATATATTCCTACCACATAAGTGCCCCAAACATTCCCTTTGCTACCATCCCTGGGGTGGATGATTGTGTGATTCCCAACCAGGACCGCAGGATAGAATTAATCATAGCTGCCCAGGAAGGTATAGCACCTGCCCAAGCTGGTGTGGCAGACACAATTTCATTATTGTGAAAACGCTATTGGTGGCATGGTCTGTACATGCAGATGAAACAGTATGTCCTTAGTTGTGACATCTGCCAACAAATTTAAAGCTCTACTATTGCACGCCCACCGCAGACAGCCCTCTTAGTTTCTAACAAGCCGCTCCAAAGCATGTACTTATACCATTACTGTTCTCTAAATTCGGATGGTGCATTTAAATGTATTTTACTTGCTGTGGGTTCATGCTACAAACTCCTATGTGTGTGGCCAACAATTATCACCTGACGCTCAAATTGTTATTAAAGATTTGGAAGTCTATATGAGCACATATGCAGTAGCTGCATTCCACGTGGACAAGGGCCTTGATTTTACCTCTAAGGCCCACAGGGATACTATAGAAATCTTGGGAGTGGCTGTGCATTATTCCTCTCCCCATCATCTTGAGGGAAATTTGACAGTAGAGAGGGAAAAACAAGACTCAAAGCAATCCTTGGTTATTAACAACAGGGGCAGCCCTGGAAACCTGAACCAGGGGCACACAATACTAGAATCCTAACAAGGGTTCAAGTTAACACAATACGTGCATCAAATTTAAACAAAAAAATCAAAAAACCTAAAGAAAACATTATAATATTAAAAATATGGAAAATTATACCAATGAAGACACAGAAAAGGAAAAAAGAAAGAGAAAAATGAAAAAAAGAGAAAAAATGATGTTGATGACATCTCTTCTGACTCTTTTCATTCTTTACTACATGGTGTACGTAAATTTCTGATCCCTCAATGGCATTATATTTGGATTGCAAGCTCACTATTTTATCTGCTTCTTAGGATTGAGTTTGCGTTTGTTTTTTCTTTACTAATAAATGGACATTATCTCCCAGACCGTTCTGCTGCAGAACTGGTAGGAGAAGTACTGAAATCTTATTCGTCTTCACACAAAGTACGAAGAGACCTGTCCCTTGTGAACATTTCAGCTTTTCCAGTGCTTGATGCAATTGTTTGGGCTAAGGTCCCATATGATATTTTTGGTCCTACAGAGACATTGCAGATTCCTTATGTCTTTATGGTCACGTTGGGTGATGTGATTACCCCTGGACATGTGTCTGATGATTGGGATATAAATACAGTTACATCAATGCTCTCGGAGCTTAAATATTATAATGCATTTGAAAGTGAAGATTTGTATCTAAATACTGCATATTATGAAGAAATGTTATGTTATCATCACTATGCACATCATTATTTACACAGGGCTAGTGTTCCACGTACAGTTTACAATTTTACAGAATGGGAACATTACAGAGCTCCTATAGTGGGTAGCTCCAAAACACAATTTTGCATATTTTTCTGGGCATTAGTCTTTAGATCCAGTGTCCTTTTAATTTACACTTACACCTTCACAGGCAAAAAAAAAAATGTTCACCCAGACAAAATTGATTTATTCTGATTCATGTATTTCCCGACATGCCCTAGAAGGCAATAACTATTGGAAACATACAATTGATTTAAAATCAGTTTAGGGAACCAGAGACTGGTAAGTGCAGGGAACAGTCACTTTATTTCGAGCCTGCATGACCGGTTTCTGAAATGCCAGAAACCGGTCTTAGGAAGCTTGTTTCCGGTCCAGGGAAAGCATGGCTTGGCGGTTTGGGCTGGACTGTTCCCATGAGGCACAGGGTCAGACTGATTTGCATATGGCCATGTCTGAACTGTGGTGGCAGAGTGGGCTAAAGAACGAAAATGGATTAAACCCAGATCTTTTGACTGGGTGTGAGTGTTTGATTGGTTCAGATGCTTCGTCCATCACCACCCACTTTTGTACCGCTTTGTTCGCCATAAGTTGGCAGGGTATGCTCAGACGTGAGTCCCATGCTTTTTTGCCACTGGATTCAAGCAAGCCTGGCTGAAGACGGCTGAAATGCCAGAAACCGGTCATAGGAAGCTTGTTTCCGGTCCAGGGAAGGCATGGCTTGGAGGTTCGGGCTGGACTGTTTCCATGAGGCACAGGGTCAGACTGATTTGCATATGGCCATGTCTGAACTGGGGTGGCAGAGTGGGCTAAAGAACGGTGATGGATTAAACCCAGATCTTCTGACTGGGTGTGAGTGTTTGATTGGTTCAGATGGTCTGTCCATCACCACCCCCTTTTGTACCGCTTTGTTTGCCATAAGTTGGCAGGGTATGCTCAGACGTGAGTCCCTTGCTCACTTTGCCACTCCACCCTTTTACTCATCCATCCATCCATTCATCCTTTCACTTATTAATTCATCAATCCATCCATCAGTTCACTCAGCCATCCATCCATTCACTTGCATGGCATCCACCCTTTAACTCATCCATCCATCCTTTCACTCTTCCATCCTTTTACCGGTCTCTCTACCCTTCCACCCGTACATCCATCTATTTACCCTTTCTCTCATCCATCCTTCCACTCACCCGCCCATCCTTGCACTCATTATCCCTCCATTCACCCTTTCATTTATCCATTCACCCTTTCACTAATCCATCCAGACATTCACCCAACCCTTCACTCATCCACCTTTTCACATTATGAGCTTAGCCTTTGTCTGCTGAGTTGCAGACAGAGAGGCCCATCAAGACCTTCACCCCTGCTGTAGTTCCTAAAGCAAGGGGTGGTGCGGGCTTACTATGCCCCTGCACATAAGCAATCCATAAAAGTGGAAGTCATGCATGATGCACAGTGCCACTGTGACATGGTGTTTTCTCCAGGGATTTAAGGGGATTAAAAAACTGGGGGTCTCTCCATAGTGGGCGTCTGATGTAACTAAGGGCATGGCTAAAAACACCTAAGCTCAAAATCTGTGCTTAGCATAGTGTGCCACCTGACTGGTAATTTGCTGCTTCTGTCATTGCAGCCAGATATATAACACAACAAGTAGTGTTACACCTACAAATCAGAACTATTTGCTTTGTCAATGGTTGCTAGTTGCATAAAATAAATAAAGCAGCAACCATGGCTTTGTTGAATATAACATTGAAAATGCATCAGTTTTAAAATAATGAGACAGTGAAAGACCCATAACCCTTTTTTTAAACTTGTTTCACCACCTTTTAATGAACTGGATTATCACCTAGCAGCATGGGCGTCGTTAATTTCTTCCACCTGACCGAATGTCCTGCCCTAGACCGGGGCAGGAGGAGCCCCCCACAAGCAGTAAGCGCCCAGACTGGCCCATTGTCATTCTGTATGAGGCAATCAGTTGCAAACAGAATGACAATGGGCGGGGTGGGGCTGCTCTTGTGCTCAGAGGTGTGCGAGGCGGGCCCCACGAGGTAGCTGAAAGTTCTGGCAGGGGAACAGTGATGTTCCTGAATACCCAAAATTACGGACAAAAGGCATTCATAAAAGGGATCGTCACGGACAACGGACATGACATCCAAATTACAGACGGTCCGTGAAATTTACGGATGGTTGTTCACCCTAGGTACCATCATGGAAGCGAAGAATCCAGAACATCTAGCAAAATCCCTGTTTGTGTTGGGGAGCAGTGAGAACCCACAATGAACAACATAATTCTCTTTTTTTCCAGTACCTTGTGCGAGTAGCTCATCAACTTTATGTATTTTATTTGGATTCTAGAACTTGTAGTCCTGATTTTGCAATGAATTATATCAGATTACAAATCTCTGTGTGCAAATGGGACAACCTGCAGTAGCGGTGCGTCCATTGGGAGCGTTGGGGCGTTGCCCCACTAGCCTGGACTACCGCCGACTGCACTAGTGCCAACATGTTATAATAAAATAAGTATAATTTAATCCAATTAAAAAATGAATTGCGCTGAGCGCACTAATGCCCCGGGAGAAGCCCGACAGGATCGGGCATTCATAAGGAAGTGGCCGGCCCATGGGTGGCGGGGCTGGCGCTGCGACAGGCAGGCAGTGCACAGGCCAGTGGGTGACAGTCTGCGAGTGCACATGCAAAAGGCCGGAGTAGTCCTGATTTCGACTGGCCCGCACATGCGCACACTTTAGACTCCCCCCTCCCCTCTAGCACTATGGATATACTAGGCATGGACCCGGGCCCCGGGTCTCAAAATGGGCAGATTTCAGTCTGCTCTTAAGCCAATCCTGGCGCAGTGGCGCTGCTAACGCTGCGCCAGGATTGGCTGCTGCAGCAGGATGGTGCCGCGCGTGGGTATTCGTCGGTGATTGGCCATTCATTGTCCCTCGTCACTGCGCTTGCTGGAATCATGATGCCAGATGCCCAGTCACAACAACAACACCATAAGTGAAAGTGGAAGTAAGTAGTAAACTCAACGACAGACTAGAGTCAGTCAGTGGGCGCGTGACTGAGGAGACTCATTGTTGTGGGACTGGGAGTCGTCGTGTCGTAAGTGTGTGTGTGGACTCGACCGCCTGCTGCCAGTGCCACCCACCACGTAAGTTATAACTTCACTTATGTTCATGTCATGGTGACCAATCTGCTGTTTTGTTTCGTTATTATTTATACGTCCGTCTGTCTCTCGACTCTCGCAAGATAACTTTCTCGTGCTCCCCGTGTCCCGCTCTCTCTTATTCTTTATTTTTGTTCCTCGCTCAGTCGCTTTGTTTCTTCTTCTGCCTGGCTGCCACTCCTTATTTCTCTCTCACCCCAGTATCAGCCTCGGCTCCGGCTCTGCTCCTCCTGTGCTGCTCAATAATAGTATTATTTGCGCAAGGTCACTGGTTTGGGATTGGGACTAGGCCTAATTGGGACAGAGAAATCAACTGAGCAGGCAGAGCGCCTGCGGCCTGCTGCTGTGCCTGTCTTTCCTTCCTCCCTCCCTCCCTCCCCACCTCCTGGGTCCGACTGGGACAGAATTAGAAAGCAAGCCCGGGCACCAAAATAAAAGTACCCCCGGCCGTTAGCGGATAGGATAGCTAAACAGTGGCCCCATGGGCCATGTGTGCAAATCGGACAGTTGGGAACTTTTAAAGACTGCCCGCCATATAATTGTTTAATTTGTTTTGCGAGTCATGCAATGCTGTATTGATTTGTGCTTGCTGCGCCTGCCGCCAAAGTTTGTGTTGTGGTAATATTAGAAAATCAACAGTAGAAACCGGCACAGTCAGCGGACTATAACCCGGCCCACAGTCAGCCCCCCCCCCCCCCCCCCAAAAAAATTACCTGGCTGTTAGACCTGCCAATCGGGCCCTGACTGCCTGGTGACCCTATTGGCTGACCCTGCTCTCCTCCACGGGCCACGGCTACTCTCACATCATGAAGGAGACGAAGGGAGTGGGCTGCTTTGATAATTTTTGCATGGGCTGCTTTTGTTTGCCCAGTACGGCCCTCGTTAAGGCTGTCTTGATCTATAAATGGAAATCCCATTAGAGCGAGTGACTAACAAACCTGTAATTGATGGATATGAAGTATAGAAAAAAAATACAAATTACCGGAACTGGGCAATTTCTAACCGAAAAGTAATATGTACGTTGCCGAGTAAATGCAAAAATTAATTTTTTAATTGATTGGGCTTAGCATTCCAATTGGTGTACAAAATCCAACTCCATCGGTCCAAGGTTTGTGTAATGTTGTCCCAATCAGGTATTCAAATCTACTCTGATGCACAGTCGAAAAAACGCAATGGGTGGCATCATAGTATGAGAACTGCTCTCACTAGAGCCATCAATGCACATTAAAAACAAGTAAATACTGGCTGTTCTGATGGGATGACAGCTTGTATCACAATATGCTTGAAAATCCCACGATTTATTGTAATTAGTAGCTTCTAAGCAGACTTTCCAAGCAGGCTTTCATGACCCTTGCAAGTTGCAAGTTTAAAACGTATGTCTATGGAATACTGCAGATGGCCATTTAAGTCACAGCAAAGCGAATTTCCTACTGTATACTCATCAATGCCGCTAACCTGTGGGGCAGCACAGTATGAACTTCAATATGCCAGTAATTCTATGCACGCAATTAAAAACATGAGTTAGTCCACTAATTTGATCACAGAACTGGTAGATTTTTGGCTATTTGTCGAGCGAGAGAAGTATTCACGGACCTTCTTCCTTCCTCTCTTCTCTTTCCTCGTATTTTCCCTTTTCTTGCACTCTTCTACCTTTTTTATTATTTTTGTATTTCATATTTTAGCTGTTTTTCCTTTTGAGATTCCTTTCCTACTTGCCTACCTACCGTCATTCTCTTCTTTGTTCCTCCTTCCACTTCTGTCTCCTTCCTGAGCACTGTAATAGGGACATTTTCCACATTTAATCATGACGAACCCTTGCAATACTAATACTAATGAACAGTTTGTTTATAGATTCGTGTTTTCCAATTTTATGGGCCCTCCATGCTGTTGTGTATCTGCGATGGCTGACTTGCATTTGCACTCTGCATTCTATCCTTGAGGTATTTTGACCATCCACAGACCTGACCCAAATGATTGTGGTCAGTGCCATGTACAGGTTGTTTGTCTTCTTGCTCGTAGTACTTCTATCAGGTAGAGGCATTTCGGATCGCGACAGACATTTGTAGTGTGTTGTTCGAGTCAGATGGGTCATTTAATCCTCCACTTCTATAACTCACATTCTTCAGTGTGCAGGTTCTGTGTCAACCTGCGTCAGTGGCTTCTTTTGCATGCATCCCATGCCTCAATAATGCACTTCTCAGATCAGTGATCATCTCCATTGACACGCCTCCTCATTCAAATGAATTCTTACCTCCGTACCTTCCATCCACACGTATGCCCATCCACACTCTCCTAACATTACAAAATCTCACATCTCCTTTGCCCCTGTATGCCTTCGTGAATCATTATCCAAGCAATCTCATTCACAAATCCCCCATCTGTGCATCTCCCCATATGGCAAGAGATCCCTGCATCGCCCTGTGACTGTCCGTCTCCGAGTCTCACTGTCCTGGGATGAAAAACAACCCCAGGTTTTAAAATCTGAACAGTGCAGGCTTGCTGACAAAGAATAAAATAACAACACTGCCATTTTTTATGAAAAATGCAAAGTTATGTGCAGATTTGAAGAGGGTACAGTGTAAAAGTTATCTGTGATCCACTGCTAATAAACTACTAAGGGTGGCCTACAGTGTCAGTGTCTTCACAGAGCCTGTGTCTACCTACCCACAGCGTCTGTAACAGGAATGACCCATGCCTGCCAGGATTAATGCATGGCTGGCTATGCCTGAAATTCTATTCCACCCTATGTCCATTCCTCCAGTACCTACAACTCTCAGTGCCCGTGCCTGTTTCACAGTGTCTCCGCGTCCCTGTGCCTCCCTCATGTGTGCCTCTACGTCCGTGTGCCTCCATCATGTCTGTGTCTTACTCTCCTTGCATACCCCTGTACCTATATTTCTCTGCTCCTATGCTAAGAGTGATCTAGAGTGGAAGTTGATGCCAAGTTATCAAAGGAGAGATCTTGGGATGCATCATTCAACTGCGGACTCAGAGGGCTATTCCTTACGTGCTGCAGGTGCAGCGGCGCCAGGGGTGAGGGAACGGGAATGTTCACCACAGTTAGTGGTTGTGTTTTTTACTATGGGACAGTGGTCAGTGGGGTGAGGGTCCGATTTCCTTCCTGCATTGTGGTTCACTGAATCCTTGGTACGCTACAGGATACAGGGATGAGGGGAAGCAGCACAGGTGGAGTGGGACATCTATGTTTAGGAGAGCAAAAGAGTGTGGAAATGGAGAGAGAGGAAGACAGTTTTCCTACAGCCACATATCCACATTTAGTGCAGGTTGGAGGGAAGGAAGCATCTGGTTCCTTTAGGCAGCCTCCTGCATATGGACAGCTACGGGCAGGTGTCCTGAGTGTGGAATCCTTGCACCAAAATTCAGTGAATGCTCTTAGCATGAACATTATTGCAAAGTAACATTCTGGCCGATTGTCTACTTCTAGATACACTGCAAGTACAGCGGAGCATGTTTTTGTGTCATTTTGATATGTTTGTGGCTCGTGAGGGGTGGGTTAGTGAAGCATGGTTGTGAGATGGAAGATGACGATGTAGAAATGATGTCTTGGGGTATTTTTTAATTTTATGGGCACTGTTCACACTCTGGGGTGACTCAAAGCAGGGGGAGTTATTAGTTAGGGCATGTTGTTGTAATAGTGAGGCTTGGCTGCCATACTGTATGTTCTTGAACTAAAGCTGCAGATTTGTTGTCCAAATAAATTTGATTTACGCTGTCAGTTTGGGTCTGTGGTTTATGTGCAGTCCCGCCCACGTGCTCCTTTATTTCTGACAGCTTTGCGGCTTCTGCTCTCAAGTAAAATGTTTACTTAATTTATATTAATATATCACAGTCAAGAGCCACTCCTCCATGTGCATCCATCGTGCTCTTCTTGCCACGCCCCAGTTTATGGTGTTACCGTGGTCACCGTGCTGCGTGCCCAGAAGCAGATTAGGTTCACACTGTGTGTGATTCTGTTGAGGTCTTCCATTCTGGATCTCTTATTTATTTGGTCTGTATTTTTCTTTTTTTATAGAGTTTTATATAGGGTATCAGAGCGCTTTACATAGCACCAGTTGCATTACACGAGGAACTCCAATCCTTCAGTGTTAGGCCTAAGAGAAACCAGTGCAGCCCTCACAGTCTTGCTTTTACCACTGATGAATGCCACATTTAAGTTGCACAAGCGAGAGAGAGTGATCAGAGTTTTTTGTCTAATTGAAGTTTTGATTCATGGAAAGGTAGCACAGAAGGCTGTTCGAAAGCTCTGTGGCTGTGGTTATACTGAATAAGCAGCTACCTATTTTATATGACAGCTCTTTAATAATGTAATACCTGCACTTTCACAATTGCTTTATTAACCTTCGTGCTTTCTCAAATTTGCTTGAAAATGCACCATTTTTCCACTATTTTTTCAAAATGTTCTCAAGGGTAAATCGCCCCGAACCCTCCTTAGGGGGTTCGGGCTCGCTTGCTACGCTCGCTCGCTACGGTGCAGTATGATTAGCAGTTTCCGCGCCACCACTTCAAATGTCACCAGCCGCCACTGAGAACCTGGAGTGGATAAGCTACTCACACATGAAGCTGACAAAGTTGAGATGTATGCAACAGCTGATTGCTTAGTTTGGAACTAGTGTGGCTGAGAGCACAACACTTATCACGAATGATGACAACAACTACAACCGGTGAGTGTAAACTGTATTTTAATGGCTGACTTAGTAATTATCTGAAGCAACTGCCCCTTCAGAAACCCAGGACGCATGAAATGAAGTTAAAGAGACACAGAGTCACAAACTGGAGAATCACAGACAGTGCTGGATTTAAAACAAATATACTCCAAGAAGCCATGAATTGGGAGTCAAGGTGTGGCAGAGGGAAGGGGGTGAAGTCACAAGGGGCGGAGTTTAAATAGCAGAGTCTGATAGTCATCTTCTGCATTTATTATCTTTTAAAAAACAGCTTCAAAGATATTGGCAACAAGGACAAATGTGACAGTAAATATATTCTATCTTACTTAATTGGCCACAAAGATGCTGCATTTTAACATTTGTTACAGGGTTGAGACACCTGCTGTAGAGATCTTTGTGTGCTATCGAAGAATTATATATGTAAAACAAATTAGGTGCCATTTAAATCATTATTTGTGTAATTAATCATTCACACAGATAGAGCTGGCATTCTTACAATGCATGCACATTTCTTAAATGTGATAGGGTTGGGGGGGTTTGAACAAAGTGAAAAACTTGCCCCCATGTAATAGTTTCACTAAAGTACTTGTGAAGTGATAAGCTGTGTGCATTTGATTCCTTCCATTGCATCAGTGTTTGGGTGTTTGGCTCGAGAAGGCTCTCAGCCTGGACGATACTTAAACAAAAGAAGGGCTGATGGCCCTTTATGCTAGGCCTTTGTTTTGGACCCAGCTGGAACTGAAAAGAAGAAAGCCCCCTCACCACCTGCAGGTTGCTGCTTTGAATGAACAGAAAGCTGACAACATGCAGGTGCTGCTGAACTGTGTCCCGGCGAATTACACCAGGAAAAATGTGGCATATTTCCCTGGTTCAGCCGGATCCCAGATGCAGCTCAGAAATAGCTGTCAGAACCACAATCCATCAGGATTGCCCTACCTTCCAGCACTGGTCACAAACCACATAAGTCAACACATCCAGTTCAGGCAGTAGAAGACAACAATGGAGGAAGTCAGCTGAGGAGGCAAGATGGCGGTCGCCAGCTCGACTGAGTAAGATGGATACTGACGCTCTCCAGGAGTAACCCTCCCCCGCCTCACTTTTTCAATGCGGATGGCAGCTTGGACTGTGACCTGGACAATGTGAACTTCATGAAATGCTGTGGTAATATATCGGCGCCTGCTTTTGTACTCTCTGAAAGCTGTGCCTACCGGGTCTCGTGGTCTGCGGCATATCGGCTTGCTGTGCTGGCGGTGTACTGGCTCTCTGTGCTGGCCGCATACGGAGATCTCTTCGTACTCGTCAGTGGCTATAATGGCCCAAAGAATATAGCCAAGGGCACTAAGACCCGGGGGCCTACGGCAGTCTCAGCTTCCTCCTCCGCCAAGAGCACGACGAAGACCAGCCTTGGTCGAAGCGGAGATGGCGGAATACGCTGCTGCACTAACAGCTCCTCTCCAGGTCCTGCGATGAAAGGAGGTAGCCCCGCTCAGAAGCTGCAAACGGTTCCAGGGCTGTTAAAAAAAGAAACGGGTAAAGATAAGAGCCCGGTGGAAGTCGAGGCGACTGCTTCTTCTGTGGATTGTTGCGATAAGGTAATGACTTTCCCGGGCAACATTGTTACTGCAGCTGCACCGCCACCTTCGCCATTAAATAGTAAGGACTCTGTTACTGTGGCAATTTCGTCTGAAAATAGCAATGGCACTGTGGTCACTCAGGGCAGCTCAGAGGATACGAGCAGTGATATGCAGAGTATTGAGACTGTGATTGCGAAGTCAGGAACCATGCAAATTTCCTCTTCACAGGTTGAGTCGGCATCGGCTGGAAAAATGATTATTAGCGATGCAGCACCTTTAAAAGAGGCGTTAAAAAAGCCTGCAATACCTCTATTAACAGTAATGACTCTTGTTTACCCCTCAAGGGACGGTCAGGTTCCAGAGAACAGAAATCATAATCCTGATGGTGGTCACCAGGGAAGAGGGGAAGAAACTTTGGTTCTGCAGAATTCTGATCAGCCAGCCAAAGAGGGTGTTAAAGATGTAGATTCAGGGGATACGTTTTAGTCCATGTCGGACCCCTCTCACTCTTCCGAGAATGAGAGCCTTGGGGGAGACTGAGCAGATGATAAAAGTGATACACGCAGATTACAGCTGGATGAAGAAGAGATGAGTTTGGAGGTCTCAGTAAATAAGGGGACTGTTCGTAAACAAAGGGAAACATAGAATTCTTTGACCAAGGGTGCTCTTGGTCCAGCTGGATCATTAGTGTGGGACTACTCGTTCTCTCCTCAACTCGATGAGGTTGTGGGGCAAGGAACAAACCCTGGAGAAACTGCAGGCTCAGACATGCCACTACACGGCGAAATTATCCTCTCCACTATTTACCAAAGCATAATGGTCCATCGAGAGGAGACCAGGGCAGAAGGACTTCGGATCCAGAGTGCTGTTCGAAAATTGCAAAACACTGAGCGACGAGTTGCAAAGACCTGTACTGAGTTCTCAACAAGAATCGGGGAAGCCGAGGTGAGGATTTCAGTAATGGAGGACGAAATAGTGCAGCAGAAGGCCACAATAGCACCCCTGCAGTCTCTGAAAGAGGATACTATTTGGAAACTGACGGAAATGGAAAATCATGCCAGAAGGAATAACTTACGGATTTTGGGAATACCTAAAAGACTGGAGGGCAAAGACACCCGGCAGTTTGTTATCGAACTATTTTCAGAAACCTTTCCAGATATTAAGCAATGGAATTGGTAAGTTGAGCTTCAGAGAGCGCATAGGTTCCCATTTAATCAGCGGGCTAGAGCAGGGGGGTCAAACGAAAGGCCAAGGGCGATTCTGATCTGCCTTAACAACTTTTTGTTACGGGAAGCAATTTATGATTTAGCACGGCCAGATACGAAGAGAGGGGGTAAAGGATGTGAATATTTTGTTCGTCCAGATTTCTGTCAGGTTACAGTCCAAAAGAGGTGGCATCTTCGTCAAATGATTCCACTATTTCAGGCGAAGGGGGCACAGACCTTTTTACTAAATCCGGCAAAATTAAAAATTCTACATAGGGATCAGACACAATGTTTTGTATCCGAAATTCTAGCAAAGGAGTTTTTGAGTACAATTTGAAGTGGATTGATGGATAATAGGATAAATGTGAATTTGGCCTATAATGGGGCGCCCCTCTTATGATTGTCGGATATACTTGTTTGTTATTGTGTCATTTTTTTGCTCTTCTTAGGGGGAGGGGGGTCCGGGGGAGCATTTAATTATCCGCTTCCCATCACAGAGGACTAAGCCTTATGCCTCATTTGGGAGGGGGGTGGGTGGGGTTTGGGTGGGCAAGGGGCGGGGTGAGGCACTGTTGGTTTTTTATGTTTGTTATGCATTATGGTAGACATATGAGAGTCAATAATCTTTTTCGTTGTTATGAAACGTAGTCCTGGGGTTGGGCTGGGCAGGCGGGATCTGACAATTTTTAGATATAATGACCAGTAGACGACGTATATGTTTGTGGAATATATGCGGCTTGAATGATAAGAAAAAAGAGGGGTAATGGCCCAAATCTTGCAGGTTATGCGTATAGATGTGTTCTGTATATAAGAAACCCATATCCCCTGGAATAATCGTAAGTGGTTGAGTGACTTGGGTATGGAAATACTTGCTTGTACTAGACAGAGCACAACTACCAGAGGAGTCGCAATTCTGACTAAACACTGTTTGGAAATATGTAAACAGGTAAAAGAAGATGTCTTGGGGCAGTGGGCCATCGCTGAAATTCTTGTTAATGGCTCTCCATTGATGATCAGCTCTATCTATGGCTCTAATTTAGATGACGGAAGTGATGCACTATCTGAGTGTTGAATTAGCATTATGGACATCTCCCTTAATTCTTTGTGGGGACTTCAATCTTCATTTAGAGAGCTGTTTTGATATAACCAGCAACCTTCCGTATAGGGGCAAGAAAATCAAAGTTTTTAAGGCTACTCAAGGCCTAGCTAAAGAACTCAGGTTGGTTGATGTATGATACACCCATAAGAATGATGAACCTTGAGCTACTTTTTACTCAGCTCCACATAAAAAATATGTGCGCCTGGATTCTTTTTTCATTCCTGTTGAAAAAGTATTGAATGCTAAGATAGGGATCACACCCAGGATCATCTCAGATCACAACCCGGTTATTTTAGAATTAGGTATTAGTCCTAGGATCCAGCCGAAGGCATGGACGTTTGAACGTAAACTATTGCTGGTTTCTAAATATTGTGCTTATATGGACGATTGGATTAAGGAATTTTTAAAAATTAATCGGGTCA
The DNA here is from genome assembly GCF_964261635.1 of Lissotriton helveticus. Classification (NCBI taxonomy): domain Eukaryota; kingdom Metazoa; phylum Chordata; class Amphibia; order Caudata; family Salamandridae; genus Lissotriton; species Lissotriton helveticus. The sequence goes on from NC_136057.1 coordinate 1,618,572,426, forward strand.
CAGCCTCTGACCCCATTGTATGGGATGCCTTTAAGGCCGGGGTTCGGGGGAAAACACTCAGCTATTCTATAGCCAAACAGCTGAAAATCCAGGTGGAAATTAAGGGCTGGATTGATCAGTTAAGATTACTAGAAATAGAGCATATGGGGGAAATAACTAGGCAGCGAAATAATGAGGTAACCTTAAAAGCTATTGCAATCTTAAAAATGAAAATTCATCATTTTGCTATGAAGGTAGCGGCTAAACTGGCTCTGCACAAGACCCAAGTATATGAAGCTGGGGAAAATACTGGTAGGATTTTAGCGAAGAGATTGCAGCAATGGGAAATAGCCAACCGATCTATAGAATTCAGGACCATCTTGATCGGATCCAGGACTCCCCAGGTGAAGTTTTGGACGTGTTTTGTGGGTATTATCATAAGCTATACACAGAAGAAGAGACAATAGGTGCAGAAGACATGATGCAGGAATTTAGACTTGAAACTGAAACAAATAAGGTTACACACGATCAAAACAAGATGGCTGCATGTATAATCTGGGAAGAGATGGAGGTAGCAATATTGTCTTTATCCACAGGAAAAGCGGTAGGCCCGAACGGTGTTCCTGTTGAATTTTTTAAGACATTTCGGCAGGTGCTTTGTCTTGAACTTATGGTACTGTTTCTTTCTCAACGTGGCTCTGCTCCTGACTCTTGGCGTAAAACCACCATAATTGTCTTTAATAAAAAGGATAAACCTCAGTTGTACCCTTCAACATACTGGCCCATTTCGCTTATTAATTCGGATAGCAAGATTTTCTCGAAAATTTTGGCTTGCCGCTTAGGAATGGTTATTACCCCTTTAGTATCCAATTTTCAGCATGGGTTTGACACAGCCGACCATGTGAGACGTGTAATAGCTCTTTTAGATTGGGCTCATGCAACCAACCCTTGAATGAGCTTCTACATAATAACAACAACCTCACCCAACACTGCAGAGAGGAAACACACAAAGGAGGATCAATCCTTGATGCCATTATTGCCCAGCCTGACATAGTCACGATCGACCACATCCTGCCCGTCGACTGGTCCGGCCACCACATCATCCTATTCAACATCAACCAACGGCTCCTAGGCCAACCCCCCAAGCGGGATCCCTCTCAATGGGTGAGAAATTTATCTCAGATCCCACTGGCAGACTGTGAAGCGGGGGATGTCGTGGGCTGAAATAGCAGGCAAGGAGGCCGTATGTAATGGGCTATGTCGGTTTATTAAAGCACTCAAATGTTCGATAACAACTGGAGTAAGGCTCCGGGGGAGGGGGATCGGGTCTTGTCCTTCCGTCGGGGAGGGTCTCGGTCCTTCTTTCTTTGTCCGGATCCCGTCTGGTGGGCCTTCGGGTCGGGTAAGCCGTCGGGGAGGTACCTCGGAGGGCAATAAGAGAGAGAGAGGACCGTTAGACCAGTACTTAGAGACAGCGAGTCTCCTGACACCAACACCGGAACTGTGAGGGATCGGTAAACGAAGGGAAGTGCGGATGAGGGAGGAGAGAGGTTGGTGGAGGGGGAAGGGAATAGTAAGGGTGTCTGAAGGGTGCGTGAGGGGAGAGGGACAATGCCGTGAGGGTGCTTTACAATTGTTACAGTGAGTGATTTACCGTGCTCGGTGCCTAAAGAAAGGAGATTTACACTATGTACACTGAGCGCCTAGAGTGCTCAGAAAGGGGTACTAGGTACTCACGCGGTCCGCCGTAGCCCTCCAGTGGACTACGGCCGCTCTTCAGCCACCTCCTCAGGGACTCCACCAATCTTCCGACCATACGTCTTCGTCTGGTTTCTCTTCTCCGCCGTTCTCTCCGTCTGCCCGAGAATCCTGCCACGATGCTCCGACGGCGTCCTGGTCGATGAGAGTGCTTTTCACTGGTGCTGTCGCTGTTGTAGGGGCGGGACTTCCGGGGTCGCCATCAAGTGCTTCCTGCTGGCGGCGGCCGGTGATTGGTTCCTGTAAGAGAAAGAGGGGCGGGATACTTCGGGTCACAGGTACCGCTCTGGCATTGTGGTGAGACACGGGGTTTTGACAGCGAGGGTGGGTGTTCGGCCCCCTGGTTACCGGTGAGTCACGAGGGGCTTGTAGTCCTGGCGGGGGTGGAAGCGGGACCGGATCACATCCCCTTCCCCTAGCTGTCCTACTTGTACGGGTTGGAGTGGAAGGGTAGCGAGATAGGAAGTCAGCGTTGCCCTGTTCTGTTCCTTTCCGGTGTCGTGTGCTAAAGTGGTACGGTTGGAGAGACAGGAACCATCGGAGAACTCTGTCATTATGTCCTTTGTTCCGGGCCATCCACTCCAGGGGGGCGTGGTCGGTATATATGGTGAATTCCCATCCCTCCAGATAGTACCTAAGACTCTCGATGGCCCATTTGATTGCGAGGGCCTCTTTCTCGACAACGGCATAGTTCTTTTCCCTGGGGAACAATTTGCGACTGAGGAAGAGGATGGGCCTTTCGTTCCCTGTTTCGTCTTTTTGGGATAGGACTGCCCCTAATCCCCGTTCAGATGCGTCCATCTGTAGTATAAACGGCAGAGTATAGTCAGGGCTGATCAGGACCGGGCTGGAGGTCAGCGCTCTCTTCAGGTCGGTGAATGCCTGCCATAAGTCGGGTGTGGGTTCCTTAAGGGCGAAGTCTGTGTGCGTAGCTTTCTTCAGGAGATCCGTAAGGGGGGCTGCTCTCTGTGAAAAGTTGGGAACAAACCTCCTGTAATACCCCAGGAGACCTAGGAACGCCCTGAGATCTTTCTTTGTTCGCGGGAAGGGTAGGGTCTGGATTGCCTCGGTTTTGGTTTTCTGGGGTCGGATCAGGCCCTCGCCTAGAAGGAAGCCGAGGTACTGGACGGATTGTGCAGCCAGGGTGGTTTTGGCGGGGTTGATGGAAAATCCAAAGGAACCCAGGGAAGATACCACCTCATAGACATGCCTTAGATGCTGTTCCCAGCTGTCGCTGTAAATGACGATGTCGTCCAAATAGGCCCCGGCATACTGGAAATGTGGGCGTAGGACTTGGTTCATGGCTCGCTGGAAGGTAGCAGGGGCACCGTGAAGCCCAAAATGCATAACGATGAACTGATACAGCCCCTCGGGGGTAGAGAAGGCAGTCTTCTTTTTGTCTTGGTTTCTGAGGGGTATCTGCCAGTAGCCTTTGCAGAGGTCGAGGGTGGATATGTACTTGGCCTTCCCTATTTTCTCGACCATTTCATCCACTCTCGGCAGGGGATATGTGTCAAATGTGGACACCTTGTTGACCTCCCGAAAGTCAATGCAAAACCTGACAGACCCGTCAGGTTTGGGTACAAGGACGATAGGGGAATTCCAGTCGCTGACCGACGGCTCGATGATCCCCATCGTGAGCATGTCCTCGACCTCTTTTCGGATGACGGCTCTGCGGGCTTCTGGGACTCGATAGGGTCTCAGTCGTACCACTTTCCCGGGTTCCGTATCGATGCTATGTGTGGTAACCGTGGTCCGTCCGGGACAGGAGGAGAAGACCACACTGACGGGTGACAGAGCGTCACGGAGTTCCCGGGTTTGGACAGGGGACAAGGCGGGATCTAGGCAGGGGTCAAAGGGATAAGCAGAGGGAAGCCGTGACCCGGTGAGAACAGGACGGGGTCCCTCCCATTTTTTAAGGAGGTTTACGTGGTATATTTGGGTCGTGCCCCTTGTGGGATCCAGCTCTACCTCATACGTGACAGGGGTCACCTGGCGCCGGATGGCGTAGGGACCCTGCCATTGTCCCAAGAGTTTTTGGTCTGAGGAGGGCATCATGAGAAGGACTAAGTCCCCTATGGCGAAAACACGGGATCTTGTTCCTTTGTCATACTGTCTTTTTTGTGCGTCTTGCGCTCTCTCTAGGTTCTGTTTCACTATTTCACGAATCTCGGCCAGGTGGGTCTTCAGGTTCTCTACGTACTCGGGCAAGGGACGAGTGCGATCTGGTTCTGCTTCCCAGGCTTCTTGTGCCATGTCCAGGAGAGTACGAGGGGGCCGTCCATATAATAGCTCGTAGGGGGAGTAGCCTGTACTGCTTTGCGTTTTACAGCGTATCGCAAAAAGGGCCAGCGGCAACATCTCTTCCCACCGTCTGGCTTCCAACCCTATCAGTTTTTTCAACGTCTGTTTTAAGGTAGCGTTGTAAGCTCCACAAGCCCATCCGTTTGCGGGTGGTATGCAGACTTCCTGATTTGTTTGATGCCCAAATGTGCACATACCTGTTTAAGAAGAGACGACACGAAAGGAGTGCCCTGATCGGTTAAAATCTCTCGGGGAAACCCCACCCGGGAAAACATCGTTATCAGGGCTTTGGCTATGTGCTGCGCTGTGGGTTGACGTAACGGGAAGGCTTCAGGGAAGCGAGTGGCGTAATCCACTACGACCAGTGCATAGCGACACCCGCTTCGGGAGGGCAGAAGGGGTCCTATGATGTCCATCCCTATCCTGCTGAACGGGACGTCGATGAGAGGGAGAGGTTGGAGGGGAACTCTGGGTGGTCGATACCGACTGGTTTTTTGACATACTGCACATTCGCGGCAGTAGGCTTTTACACGCTGGTGGACCCCTGGCCAATAGAACTTGTCCAGGACCGCTTGACTGGTCTTTTCATCCCCGAAATGTCCCCCTAACAGGTGGCTGTGGGCTAAGAAAAGGACCTTGTCTTGGAAGGGGCCCGGGATCAATAGCTGTGGCTTCAGAAGAGGCCCTCCCTTCCGATACAACAACCCCTTTTGTTTGAAGAAGTAGGGACCTACTTGCGTGGGGTCCTCTTGGTCTAGGGCCCTTCCCCACGCCTCTTGAAGGAGGGGATCCTCCTGTTGCGCTGCCCTGAACTCCTGGTCGGTTTGCCATGGGTGTTCGTCAATGGTCGCAGGGTAGGCATAGGTAGGGTTGTTCTTCTCCTTCCTCTTCTGGTTCTTTGTTTTCCGTGGTTTGCTCTCGATGGGGGCCGAAGACAAGCCTTGGGGATAAGGGGCCTCTTTCCACCACTGGACAAGCGAGTCGGTGGTGTCCTGAAGGAGCTTAGGTAGTCCGGAATAATCGCTTCCCAAAATGGCTTGTTCGGGCAAGGCCGACACAAGACCGACCGTGAGGTTAGTACCAGGATCTCCGGGGTGCTGAACCCATACCTGAGCGGTGGGGTACCGCTTAGTGTCCCCATGGACGCATTGAATGGCCACCACTCCTGTAGGGGCACCCGGAGGGAGAGTCAGGTCTTGAGGACGGAGGACGCTCTGTCGGCAACCAGTGTCAGCGAGGGCGAGGACCTCCTGTCCTTCAATAGACACGAGGCAATGGAAGGGAGGGGGTGTATCCCCAGGCACATGACAGACGTAGTTCCTAGCGAACCCTATTTCCATCGGCACCTCCTTCTGGGGGCATACGCGGGCGATATGTCCAAAATTACCGCAGTTATAGCACTGAGGGCCAGGATTGGGAGGCCGGTACGGGATCGGAGAGGGCAGAAGAGGTGCTGGTTCCGGTCTTCGAGGTAGCAGAGGGCGGGGAGGACGAATAGAGTTCATGGGATGCGGCCGGTGGACGGGTTCATCCTTGTGGCGGTGCATGTCTTGGGCACGGCCATAAGCACAGGCTATTTCCACCGCCGTCTCGAGGGTGAGTTTGGTGTGGTGGCGCACCCATCTCTGGGTTGGTGGATGTAGGGAGTTCAGGAACTGCTCCAGATAGACCTTTTCAAGGATGTCCACTTTGGTGGAGGTCTCTGGTCTCAGCCACCTGTTGGTGAGATCCTTGATCCGGAAAGATAGAGCCCGGGGGTTTTCTTGGGGCCCTTCTTTTGCCTGTCGTAGCCTTATCCGGTATGTGTCGTCGTCTACCCCAAGTCGTTCCAGGATACATCGTTTAATGTCGGCGTAGGGATTGTTGCCCTGGATATTGGCCTGTTGGTAGGCGGCCTGTAAATCCCCTGTCAGAAGGGGTCCGAGGTATTGGCCCCATCGTTCAACAGGCCAGTTCGCGGCCTGTGCTAACCTCTCGAAGTTGGTAAAGAAGTAGTCCGGGTCTTCCCCCGGGACGTACTTCTGGAGAACTACTGAAGGCAGGGAGGCCATAGGTCTCGGTTGTCCTATGGCGTCGGCTAGTTTGCCCATGGCCTGTTCGTGCGCTGCCCCTTGGCCCTTGAGCACGTCATGCAGCTGTCCCCTGTCATCCTCTGCAGTCTTCAGGAATTGTTCCATCAACTTCCCAAACTGTTCCTGTGTCTCGGCCATACGTTTCATAACGGCCTCCATGCTTTCAGCTGATCCCACTTCTGACACCAACTGTGAAGCGGGGGATGTCGCGGGCTGAAATAGCAGGCAAGGAGGCCGTATGTAATGGGCTATGTCGGTTTATTAAAGCACTCAAATGTTCGATAACAACTGGAGTAAGGCTCCGGGGGAGGGGGATCGGGTCTTGTCCTTCCGTCGGGGAGGGTCTCGGTCCTTCTTTCTTTGTCCGGTTCCCGTCTGGTGGGCCTTCGGGTCGGGTAAGCCGTCGGGGAGGTACCTCGGAGAGAAATAAGAGAGAGAGAGGACCGTTAGACCAGTACTTAGAGACAGCGAGTCTCCTGACACCAACACCGGAACTGTGAGGGATCGGTAAACGAAGGGAAGTGCAGATGAGGGAGGAGAGAGGTTGGTGGAGGGGGAAGGGAATAGTAAGGGTGTCCGAAGGGTGCGTGAGGGGAGAGGGACAATGCCGTGAGGGTGCTTTACAATTGTTACAGTGAGTGATTTACCGTGCTCGGTGCCTAAAGAAAGGAGATTTACACTATGTACACTGAGCGCCTAGAGTGCTCAGAAAGGGGTACTAGGTACTCACGCGGTCTGCCGTAGCCCTCCAGTGGACTACGGCCGCTCTTCAGCCACCTCCTCAGGGACTCCACCAATCTTCCAACCATACGTCTTCGTCTGGTTTCTCTTCTCCGCCGTTCTCTCCGTCTGCCCGAGAATCCTGCCACGATGCTCCGACGGCGTCCTGGTCGATGAGAGTGCTTTTCACTGGTGCTGTCGCTGTTGTAGGGGCGGGACTTCCGGGGTCGCCATCAAGTGCTTCCTGCTTCCTGCTGGCGGCGGCCGGTGATTGGTTCCTGTAAGGGAAAGAGGGGCGGGATACTTCGGGTCACAGGTACCGCTCTGGCATTGTGGTGAGACACGGGGTTTTGACAGCGAAGGTGGGTGTTCGGCCCCCTGGTTACCGGTGAGTCATGAGGGGCTTGTAGTCCTGGCGGGGGTGGAAGCGGGACCGGATCACACAGACCTAGAAGTCAGAATAAGCTCTCTCCTTCCCATTCCCATAGAGAACCTTACCACAACAGATCTCATTACCCACTAAAACTCAACTATGACTGACATTCTAGACGAAATGGCGCCTTGGAAACTAAAAAGAGTCAGAAACACCCCATCGAGATCCTGGTTTAACACTGATATAAACGCTGAAAGAAGGCAACTAAGAGCTGCTGAAAGACTCTGGCGGAACAACCCGACAACAACCCGACAACAATCCTCCGAAAACAACTCAAAACAATTTGCGGAAGGTACAACAATCACATCAAGAACTCAAAGTCCTCTTTCTTTTGCAACGCTTTAGACAATGCCAAAAATAGGCCTAAGGAGCTCTTCAAGATCATTCGCCAACAAACATCCAAACCCCTTGCACCTTCAGTTCTGGCCTCCAAAGACTTGTGTGAGAACTTTGCCAACTTTTTCAACGACAAAATCTCAAAGATTGAGCTCTCCATTGATGTCATCCTCAGTCCCTCACACCAGAGTGCGTCCCTTGGGACAGGACCTTTCACTCACAAGCTACCCAAAACCCACTGGAAAGTCTTCAACCCCCACCTCCGAAGCAGATATAGCCAAAATGATCTCCATCGCCAACCCCTCCTCACACGCCTCAGATCCCATACCGGCCTACTTAGCCAAAAAGCTCAACATCTCTCTAGCCCCACTCTGGACCAAGATCATTAACAGCTCCCTGACTACTGTAGTCATACCGGACTGCCTCAAAGTCGGCCAAGTCACGCCTCTACTGAAAAAAACGGGGCTAGACACCAATGACTTAAATAACTTCAGACCCATCTCCAATCTTCCTCTACTAGCCAAAATCCTGGACAGATGTGTCCTTCTCCAACTGACGCAACACACAGACAGCACCAAACTCCTAGACACCCACCAATCAGGTTTCCGAAAGGGTTGCAGACAGCGATCCTCAATCTCATCGATGACATACACAAATCACTCGGTAGGCCAATGCTCCCTTCTCATTCTCTTGGACCTATCGGCTGCCTTCGACACGGTTAACCATAACCTACTCATCAAGGCACTCCATGATAGGGTAGGAGCAGAAGAGGTGGTCCTCAAGTGGTTCTCCTCCTTTCTCCAGAACCGTAGCCAGAGAATAAAGATCAGAAACTTTTCATCAGACCTCCACCCCGTCAGCAGAGGCGTCCCCCAGGGTTCAGTTCTTTCACCTCAACTGTTCAATATTTACATGGAACCCCTCACCACCATACTCAAAAAGTCGAACATCCCCTTCCACCTCTATGCTGACGACAACCAGATCTACCTTGAAACATCATCCATGGATGATATCCACAGACTCAATGACACTCTCAGAGTAGTCCAACACTGGCTATCACAAAACCACCTGAAACTCAATAAAGACAAAATTGAAATCCTCCTTATCTTTAACAAAAAGGAGAACCTCCAAATCACAGAATGGTTAAAAGCAATCGACGCCCTAAATGTCAAACTCACCCTGGCGGATTCTGTAAAATTGCTAGGAATCACCCTCGACCCCAAATGGACATGACCAAACACATTAAGAACTCCGCCAAGAGCGCCTTCCTTAGCCTGAAGCTTCTCTACACAATTAAACCCTTCATCCCCCCCCCAACAACCTCAAACTAGCCACTCAATCCCTGGTGCTCTCTAGACAAGACTATGGGAATGCAGCCCTCACAGGTGCAGCAAAATCTCACCTAGCACCTCTCAGATCTACGCTCAAGGCAGCTGCCAGAATGGTCACCGGAGTAAAGAAGTTTGACCACATCTCACCAGCACTCAAAGAGCTAAAATGGCTCCCATCTGAAATGCGTGCTAACTTAAGAACAGCCTGCCTCACTCACAAAGCCCTCCACACAGGAAAACCAGCCTACTTGGCCATCAAACTGATGGAGCGAGATATAAAACAGAATTTTGTTTAAACTCGCAAAGTCACATTCCCATAACATAAATAATAATATTAATGATTTGTGATGTATTGTGCTAATTCAATTTAGATTAAACTTTACACATGGGGGGACTAACATGTGTGCTTATAAACGTGCATAAGTGTTGCATCTTTTTGTTCGTGCAAAAATAACAAAATAATTTGTTGTTTTCGTTTTTGTCATTTCTAACTGCAGCAAACCTAAAAGAGGCATGTGCTTATTTTGCTTTTCCTTGTCTATGTGATGTCATTTCTACTATTCTAGGTGCACATAAGTTTCATGGATTCATGAAGACTGGTAGATATAAACGCTGCTTTATATGTTTGCATTTGCTAGGTAACATTAGACTAATCGGGAGGGTTAATTAATTAGTAAACCTAGGGTGGATACAGAATCAACATTATTTCTTACATTAATACTTTTCTTGTGTTTGTTTATTACTAGAAAGCGTAAGTTGCCTGCTTTTGGGCCTAGTTTGCTCGAGTTTGCTAAAGCTGAATTTTACTTCTGCAAAAGTCACGAGATGCCCATTCTGAAAAAGTGTTCGTCAAAGCTGCATTCACTAAGCAAATCTGACGTGCTGTCATCATTCTGTCGGACGTGGCCAAGGTCGGAAAACGGTGATAAAGGACAATTTTGTCAGCTCTAACTTGGCACCCGCGGAAGTGAAATGAACACTGTGAGAATATTATTTTACAATTGTTGCAAACCAAGGAAGCTCCTGGTTGCATTCGGAAAAGACAATGGTCTTTAAGAAATGTGACCTAATGGAAGTTTTGAAATATGGGTGACATGTCACTTGTCACTCTCAACCAATGGGACATCGTGGATTTATGAAAACTTTCCTTCGCTTAGATTAGTTAGCATAGAAAGGTATAAAAAGTCATGCCCTTAGGGATGGGCTGGCTGCTGCTTTCTGACTTTCCGATGAGGGTGAAGTGCTGCTGGACTTTGCGTGGAGCACGTAAGAATCCTCAAAGAACTTTACTTTATTTTCCAATTATTTAGCTTAGCTAGGGACTTAGGCTTAGAACTGCTAAACTATTAAAACCTTACTTAAACTTTGTATTTCTTACTTTAACTGTATTTTTCTTATGAAGCTTTTCAAACATGTTTACTTTAATGCTAATGAAATTACAATAATAAATTACATTTGAAATACCATAATTTAGTAAATAAAAATCTTACTTTTGACAAACAAGCTGGTCTTGATTATTCAGAAGTGCAGGTTACTATTAGCTAGATCCCATCGCCAATGGTGGTCGTTTAAATATTTAGGATTTGTTATAATGACAATATTCTTTCCGCAGATGTATATAATTGTATATATTTTATAAATAAGGTGTACATAGGTTTAATCTGACCACCTGATTCAGTAGGCCCAAATATGTCATGTTTATAAATGGGTCCATAAGTTAGTGTAAAATTTTGTTTATAGATTATGAAGTTGGGTAGCGTTGTTTATGATATATTTTCTATAGGCCGCTGGATCAATTCTCTGGTAGCAGAAATTGATGGTTGCTAAGGGTAACCAAGGTAATATGTTGGTTGCTAAGGGGTACTAAAGTGTTATGGTATGGAAATAGGATCGATGTTTTAACACATGTGGAGTTTGTTTTTCGTGCTATCTGTAAGCTATACCGGTATAGATTGTGTGACGAGAAATTAGTCACGCAAGTCATCTGTTCTGTTTGCAGTGATATCGCCGAGTATCACAAGTGGTATCGCCGTGTACCATAGTGTTGTCGCCGTGCAGCACAGTGTTAGGGCTAGGTATGAATCTTGTATAGTGAGGGTTTTCTAAGAAATTAGAGCAGCATGAGAATAGGGACAAAGTGCCTTCCATAAAACTCACTGTGATAAGAGTATTAGTTATATCCGAGCTTGAGTGAAGGGCAGAGTAGCGTCGGTACATGATTATCTATAAACAGGTTAAAGTCCTGTAGGGGTACATGTTTTATATCTATAAACAGGTTAGAGTCCTGTACGGATAACGTCGTTATTTTGCTAACGGTGCATGATTTCTATAAACAGGTGAGAGTCCTGTACGGATTTCATGTGTGTTTGAAATTAGGGAATTTTCCGTGTGAAAGTGCGAATTTGATTTGTAATTTATGTTCAAGTGGAACTCTTAGAACTGTCACTTCGCGGTGCGTTCAGAGGAAAACGAGTTCATAATTTTACGTGTTAGAAGGGTGGGGTAAGAGTTACTCTACCGACAATTGAAAATTATCCTTAGTGTGAATAGCGCCGACTATTCCGAAGTGTGGATACTTGAATGTATGTAAACTATCCTAAATAGTGAAACAAACAGATGAGTCCTTATTGTCATTGTTTAAGAATTAATTTACACTGAAAAGTGTTCTTAAAATGGCGCTGTGAAAAGATTTTGTGAAGGAGGGGTAAGCGCTAGGAGCGAGAAGCGAGAAACCGCAGCTGCTGTGTACGTCACAGAGCCGCGCTGGGATTGGGTGACCTACGTCACAAATTATATTCTGATTGGCTCCTAAGTCTCTGACGACCTGTTAGCTGATTGGTCCTTCAGAAAAACTCCATTTTTATTTGTTGAGCAGAAAAGTGACGTAGCTCAACTGTCATTGGTTTGTTAGTGTGTTTCGCGCACGGATTGGTTGCTTTGCGGAACATCCCGGAAATAATTTACGAACGATTTTGTGATTTAGATTTAACTCTTAACAATGAGTTATCATTTTAAACATGTTGAGAAAAAGCCAACATTATTTCAGAAGTTTAAAAATTTATTTTCGCCTGACAAGAAAATCGAAACGCGAGGTGGTAAATTACTTCATAAGTATAAAACGCCTGCAGCGTACATGGAAGGTGAATATGGATATCATACTGTTTTATGGTTTGATAGCTGGAAACGCTATACAAAGAACGACGGTGTTTTAACTTGGCCTGATGATGGTTCATTTAATGTAAAAGTCTTGAGAAATTTACGAGAGAAAATGAATGCTCTTATTCCAAAACCGAGACCAACTCAATTTGAAGCTTTAGTTGAGTGGGAAGATGAGATGTATCAGTTACAAAGAGAAGCTAGTGGAATTAAAAGACCTACTAAACCTCCAGCTTGGAGAAGAGATACTCACGAAGACAGGTTGAGAATGTGGAGGCAGGGAAACATGAGTGAAGGATTGTATTTAATACAGGAAATGGTTATGGGGACTCCTGCTGGAAAATCTATAGAAAGTGAATCTGAAGATGCAGTTATGGAAGAAATATACACTACAGCTAGAAAGAATCAACCTTTGAGACCTCCTAGATCATGGTCTACTCCGGTGGTTTCTACTGAAACTTCACCGAGTGCACCTCCAATTAATGAAACCCCTAAACTTTATCCAAATAATTGTAAAATTATTGAAACTCCTAGAAGACCAGAATTTGATAATGCTCGAAATGAAGGTAAACATTTTGCAATGACTCCAAGAGCAAGGGAAGCTCCAAAAGACTATGCAAGGGAAACAAGAAATATTGAGACAACTGATTCTGCTGAATATTTAAAATCTAAGGAAGAATTAATTAGACGAATGACAAAAAGCATGGAAGCTGTGACAGTTCCAGTAACAATTGGTCCTGTTCAGCCTGTATTTGACCAAAGAGAATCAAACAAGACAGGGTTAACTATTCCCTTAAATGCAGAAATTCAAAAGGTTGCTGAAAAATTTTACTCAGACATATCTGAAATAAACTCTTCGAGATCGAGAATGCCAGATTTAACCTTTAATGAGGATTTATCTCCAAAAACACCAATGGGTGCTATTTCAGACGTAGGGAGTCCTGAAGTTAGGGTGACTACTCCGAAACTTGATGTAGCTAAATTAAAAGCAAATATTGAAGAATTAATAATTGGAACAATTGGTCCAGATAGTTTGAATTATTATCGAGATGATGAACTACTGTTCATTTGTAAAAGTATTCAGTGGAAAACTAAAAATAAATATGATCAGTTAGAGGAACTAGCAGCGGAACTTGAAATTGATGTGAGTAAACAAAAGAATTTTGCAAAGCATTACAGACTAGACTTTTCAGAAAGCGACATTGAGAGTTTGAACTCAATGGGAAGAATACTGCATATAAAAGATTTGATCGTTTACATCAAAAAGCTGGGAGAACTCAATAAGTGGAGAGTAAAATGGACGAAAAAGAAGGAAGATGAAAGATTGGAAAAATTGTCAAAACAATTTCCAATGAGAGAGATTGCAGGTGGAGGATATGTTCATGTCCCTTGGTCAAGACAGGACATACTGCTATTCACAAATGACTTTCCAAAATTGAGGGAGAAACCAGTAGAGTGGTATAGACAAGTGGATAGGTTTATCAAAGTGTCAAAAGTTCTGTGGATTGATTTAGATGGATTTTTCGACATTGTCGTTCCATCAGATCTTTGGACAGAATGTAAAATATCAATAAGTTGGCCAAAAACAGAACCTGAGCGTATTAAAGAAACAGGTGCTCCAAATCCTCTTGTAATGGATTTTTACGAAAAAGTGATCGTTTGGATGAAAAACAAAATTCCACCCAAAGAGGTTGATTGGGTTAAAATAGAAAGGACAAATCAGGAAACAAAAGAATCAGTTCATTCTTTTTATGAGAGGTTACTGTTAATTTTTAAACAATACAGTGGCTATGAAAAATTGGATGAAAAGGATATGAGTCATTTTATCTATAGATTCGTTTATGGACTAAAACCTGAAATTGCAGATATGATCAGGAATAGCATTGTAGGATGGCAATCACTTTCTGTGGATGATATTCTGAGAAAAGCTAAGTATTGCAGTGATGAGTTGGAGGTGAGACAAAAGAAGCTCAAGGAGAAAGCCATGTGGGCTCAGGTAAAAGTGGCTGAGCAACAAATTGCCAGCATGGGTAATAAGAACACAAATTTTGTTCAAACTGGAAACACGAATCAGATACAAGGAAAGCTTAAAGGTAATATTTTTACAAGAAAATTTAGCCCAAAGATTGAGGAGATGAAACAAAGATTACCTTGTTTTAATTGTGGCGAATATGGACATTGGAGAGACGAGTGTCCTAAACCTCCTAAAAACTTAAAGAATCCCTTATTAAATCCACAGATGCAGAATGGTGTTGACCTGCAGCAACAGCTACAGATGCAACAGGGGTTAAACGAGTTAAACATTCAGCGACAGCAACAGCAACAGGTGAATAACTGTCAGGATCAATTGCCACAACCACCATTTCCGAATTGTGGGGGAGTTCAAAAATATAATTCAAGTGTGGGATTTCAGGGAAATGAACAGGTAATAAAACCGCAAAAACAGCAAAAGCAACAAAGGGTGCAAATGCAAAATGCTTCACAACAATTTTTGTTAACAGAAAGCCAAGACAGTGATTCAGACGATTATTACTGACGGTGCCCGAGAGAGGAGGAAGAGTGTGTTGTTGGAGCCACTCTTGAGGTTGACCAGTCTGGTCCATTTGTAAACGGGAAAGTTAACGATGTAGACATCACTTTTCTAGTGGACACTGGTGCTACCCGTTCTACTGTTAGATCAGTGGAAATTGAAAACCTACCTCTCTCTGGGGATACCATCCAAGTTGTTGGAGTAAGCAATCAACAAATTAAAACTGATTTAACTGATCCAGTTCCAGTTGAAATTGGAAATTATAGAGACAAACACAGATTTGTGGTTTGTAATAGTAGTCCAGTAAATTTACTAGGAAGAGACATTCTGTGTAAAATGAATTGCAGAATATATTGTTCTCCTGATGGAGTTGAGTTACAAACAATGGAGGAAGATGGTTTGTACAGAATGACAATGATGATGATGGAAGCAGAAGAAACAAAATTGTTTCCTGCATTTGAAAAGAAAGATTTGCCTGAAGAGCTCAAGGAAACAGTGAAATCTGATATATGGGATTTTACTGGGAATGAGATGGGTCTGATGAAAAACGTAGATCCAGTAAAAATTACATTGAAACAGGGAATAGAATTTCCTAATATTCCACAGTATAAAATGAAAGCAGAAACAATTGAAGGTATTACGCCTATAATTGAAAAATTAATCAAACAAGGTGTATTAAAAGAAATGGAGAGTAGTCCTTGTAATTCACCAATTATGGGAGTTAAAAAGTCAAATGGAGCATTTAGGATCGTACAAGATTTGAGAAAGGTTAATCAAATAGTTGTTCCATGTTGTCCTGTGGTTCCAAATCCAGCAGTAATTCTGTACCAGATTCCACATGATGCTGAATGGTATACTGTCATTGATCTTTGCAATGCATTCTTTACTGTTCCTTTACATCCAGACAGTTATGAAATCTTTGCTTTCAGATTCCAAGGTAAGACCCTCGGATGGTCAAGAATCCCACAGGGCTATACAGAAAGTCCTTCAATCTTTAATGAATTGTTAAAAAGATCTTTGGAAAACCTGGACTTACCTGGTAGGTCTACGTTGGTGCAGTATATTGACGATTTGTTGATAGCTGCAAAGACAAGAGAAAATTGTGTGACAGACACAATAATACTGTTAAATCGCCTTGCAGAAGAGGGACATAAAGTGTCTCCAGGAAAATTACAGTTTTGCAAGCAAGAAGTAAAATATCTTGGACACAGAATTGCAAAGGGAAAAAGGCAAGTGACAATTGAGAGAATTAAAATGATTCAAGCAATGCAACCTCCAAGAACACAGAGACAGGTCAGAATGTTCTTGGGAATGGTTGGTTACTGTCGACAATGGATAAGTGGATTTTCAGTAATTGCAAAACCACTACAAAGACTGACAAAGTCTGTTGTAAAAGATCCAATTATTCTCAATGAAGTTGAGATGGAATCTTTTGAGAACTTAAAAAAGAGCTTATGCCAAGCTCCTGCTTTAGGTATGCCGAATTATGAGAAGGATTTTGAACTGTACTGTAGTGAGAGAGAAGGATGTGCATTGTCTGTATTGATTCAGAGACATGGGAATTTAAAGAAACCTATTGCATACTTCTCTGCAGTACTTGATCCCATTGCAAAAGCATTACCAGGTTGCTTGAAAGCAGTTGCAGCTACAAGTGTTAGTCTTGAACAGAGTGAAGGAATCATTATGGGATTTCCTGTGAAAGTTTTTGTGCCTCATTCAGTTGAAATATTGCTGACAAGAGGTCAAACTCAGCATTTGACAAGCAGCAGATTAACAAAGTATGAGAAAATCATACTAGGAGCAGATAATGTTTCGATTTCAAGATGTTTGAATCTGAATCCTTCTACATTACTACCTGATTCTGAGATCATCGATGACATTGAAACAGAACATGAATGTTTAGATGTTATGGAATTCTGCACGAAGCCAAGACATGATATCAAAGATAGACCTTTATCTGAATCAGATTTTGTCTACTTTGTAGATGGCTCATGTTTGAGATCTGAAGGAGGTGTCTTGAAAGCCTCATATTCAGTCTGCACAGTTGCAGATGTTGAAGAAGCATCATGTCTTGAAGGAGTTCGATCAGCACAAGTGGCTGAATTGATTGCTTTAATTCGTGCATGTGAAATATCAAAGGATATAAGAGTTACCATCATTACTGATAGTCAGTATGGGTATGGAGTTGTACATGATTATGGACAACTCTGGTCTCAGAGAGGCTATATGACATCAGCAGGGTCACCGATTAAAAATGCAGTTTTCATAAGGAGATTAATTGAAGCAATACAATTGCCGAAAGAAATCGCAATTGTCAAGTGTGCAGCGCACACTAAAGGAATTGATTATATCTCAAAAGGCAATGCCTTTGCAGATGAAACGGCAAAATTTTGTGCAAGAAAAGGTTATGCATACAATCGGGAAAGGAGTAAAGAAACTGATTCAAATTCATTAATGTTAACAACAGTTGTAGAAACATGGCATGAGATTAGAGACTTACAAAATGAAGCAGATGATGAGGAAAAAGATCTGTGGTTAAGATCAGATTGTAGACCACGTGATGAAGATGGAGTGTGGGTTTACAAAGATGGCAGAGTGGTCTTACCAAATTGTTTGATTGCTGATATGGCCAGATTATATCATGGTCCGGCACATCTTGGAAGAGATTCTATGATCAGACTTTTCCGAGAGACTTGGTTCAATACTAAATTCAGAACAATTGCAGAATCTTTTTGTCAAAGGTGTTTATCATGCCAACAAATGAATCCAAACAGAAAATCATTGGTAGGGACAGGAATAATTGGTCGAGAGGGTGGTCCTTTTACCAGGTTACAGATGGATTTCATTGAAATGCCCTTACACAATTGCTTAAAATATGTTCTTGTGATTGTTTGTTTATTTTCAAGATGGGTAGAAGCATTTCCTACACGACACTGTGATTCAATTACAGTAGCAAAACTACTGCTCAGAGAAATTATCCCAAGGTACGGTTTTCCAGTCACTATTGAGAGTGATGGAGGAAGCCATTTCGATAACAAACTGATGAAGTTAATTTGTGAAGCTTTGAGCATTGAGCAGAAGATACACTGTGCATACAGACCAGAGGCATCTGGGGTAGTTGAACAGATTAATGGAACAATTAAAAACAGAATTGGAAAAATGTGTCTTGAAACAGGTGTAAAATGGACAGATGCTCTTCCACTTGTTTTGATGTCATTAAGAAGTACACCAGATAAAAAGACAGGTTTGAGTCCTCATGAAATTTTAATGGGAAGAGTTATGAGGCAAGCTTTTGTACCTGTAGGTAAACTGTTGAGCATAAATGACAGTGCTATTTTGGATTACTGTAAAAGGTTATCTGATATAGTGACTTCTGTATCTAATCAGGTGGGAACTGAAGCACAATCAAATGAAAAGGTTTTGACACATGACCTGAGGCCTGGTGATTGGGTCAGAACAAAAGTACATCGAAGAAGAAATTGTCTGGCTCCTAGATGGCAGAAGCCTAGGCAAATAATTTTGATCACTACTAATGCTGTAAAATGCAAAGGATTGAAACGTTGGATTCATCCTAGTCATACTATTCCAGTACCAACTCCTGAGAGTTCTGATGTTGAAAGTGATACTACAGATGATTCTGATTCTGAAGCAGAAGGTGAAATAAATCCAGATTCTGAAGATCGACAGGAAGGTCGACATCTGGAACCTGTGCCTGTGAATGGTAATTTAACAAGAAAAGACTTGGAAATTATTGAAATAGATTCTGAAGGTGAAGAGAATCTATTAAAAGGAAAGATAACTGAGGATTCAGTTGTTTCTGTTAAAGACAGAGAAGCGAAACAAAAAGAAGTTTCAGACCAGGAGAGTATCGAAAAGCAGAAAACAAGCTCTGGAGTAAGGAACAGAAATCCAAAGTCTGGGAAGTTGGAGGTAATTGAAGAAGAAGAAGAAGACGAATTACCAAGTACCAGTATTGGAGATCAGAGAGGTGTTCCTGAAGGAGTAAAACTGCCGAATAGAGAAGTTCCTGAGTCAATTGAAATTTCAGACTACGAAACTGAAGAAAGTGACGTGGATGGTGAAAGTGAAAACAGAAAGAAAAGGACTTGGAAGTCAGAATCAAATACTTCTGAACCAAAGAAGAAATATGTGAGAAAAGCAGACTACTGGCCTGGTGGAAGATTGAGAGTCAGGTTGATCAAGAAACCTAAAGAGCAAGTTGAAGAAATCAGTAGTCAAAAGAGTCCTGGAAAAGAAGTGGGAGTTGGAAGGAAAATTGAAGTGGTGTCGAGAAAAGGAAAAAGAATAGTGAGACCAAACCGGAAATACAAGTCTCCTGAGTGGACTTATTTAGTAATTCCACCTGTTATTGACATTTATGGTAGTAGTGAAGAAGAAAACGAAATAGAGGAAATTAGTGACAATGATTGAAGTACAGAAATTTTAATTTGGCAAAAGGCTGAAGAAATTTTGTTAGCTGACATAAGGTCGAAGAAAAACTGTTTAGTTGAAGAAAACTTATGTATGACATAAGGTCGAAGAAATCTTGTTTAGGGTTCTAAAAATAAAATTATTTTAAAAGGGGGGTATAAATAAATTAGAGTTTATTTCTTAGAAATTTTAAAATAAATTTTGTTTTTAATTTTGAGGCAAAACTAACAAAAAAATGCCTTATGTTAAAGAGAGCACTTCAAGGTGTTCTGTTTTTAAGAGATGCTGTAAGATGACTCTGGTGTGTCTGCTCATTTTAATTCTGCTCTGGTTAGTTTTAGCTGTGATCATCCCATTAGAGATGAATAGAGAATTACACAAAGTTAACATGACAAGCAAAGCTTTGGTTAGTCAAACTAAACATAGTGCATCTGCTAAAGTTATTGATCATCAACCTAACATTCATCAAGATAAATCTATTAGTGATTTTTCAAGTAATACATTCACAAAGCTTTTGAGTGAATATGTCAAGGTAATGGATGCAAAAGACTGCTATGTCTGCGTCAAGTTACCTGCTTCTGTTTCTGAGGGAGTGACATACAATATGCTTCCTCTTACATATGGTGTAACATGTAGTGTGTTAACTAGCTTATTTTATCAGACTGGACGCTTAGAATATTACTATTCAGATTTTGACGAGATTTTTGCGAATATAAAGATTGAGAGTGCTTTAAATAAGCATAAGAAAGCCAAACAAATGAGAGAATTTTTTCTTGTTACTAATGAACTCACTTATGAGTATGCTTACAAGAATAATCTAACCTGCAAATTGAGTGCTGAGGGAAAGAAATTTTTGAACCTGGTTGAGGAGAGAAGAGCAATTTACAAAAGAAATGAATTAGTCAAGCAGACTAAGTCAAAATTTTGGCAAAAAGAGGATGAGAAGTTAAATGGCAAAATGCTTGAAAATGTTGCAATTCACATAGACAAACCAGTTAGTGGAAAGCTTTGCATTAGAAGAGATAATACACTTTTTGATAATTATTTTGTAGGTGCAAGTAACTGTGAAGATACTTATCAGATTATGGGAGGTTGGGGATTCAAAGGTGGAAAAGATCCAATCTTCCCTGGGATTTATTTTGTTTGTGGTGACAAAGCCTACTACAACCTTCCAGACCATTGGTATGGAACTTGTTATGTGGGAATTGTTTTTCCTAAAGTGTTTCATGTTGATAGAGATTCAGAAGGATTGTTCAAAATTCATAATTATGTAAATAGAGTCAAAAGAGAAACTTTTACAGAAGTTCTGGGAGATATTTTTCAAGCAGTGATACCTTTTGTTGGTATAACCCTAAATGCAGGGAGAATCAGAAAATTGTCCACAATTGTTGACAGATTGTCAACAGACACAGCCGATGGATTCCAATTAGTGAATGTCGAGGTAATTGCAATCAGATCCATGGTGATTCAAGATCGCCTTGCTCTAGACATACTCCTAGCAAAAGAGGGAGGAGTCTGTGGCATTTTACATGTACAACATTGTTGCACATATATACCTGATGAAAGTAAGAATATAGAGATGTACATTAAAAACATTACACAAATGCATTCAGAAATAATTCCTTTAGAAGAAGATGATTTTACAGGGAAACTTTCAAAAAGATTCCAAGCAATTAAAAATTGGTTTCATGATATTGGTAGTTCAATTCTTGGCAAGATTTTGGCACCTTTGATTATAATAATATTCATTTTTATTTTGACAAAAATAGGTTGTTTGTTGCATAAAAGAAAGAAGCAGTTGAAAGAAAAGAAAAGGATCTATAAACTTAGAAAAGAAGAAGAAAGGGAGATTGAGTTACAGGAGTTACACAGAGAACGTTATGCAAATTCCGAGGATTATGCAGATACAGGTTTTTAGGATTACTGACACAAATGAATTTGAATCATTTTCTCGGAAGTTTAAATTACCAAATTTTGGGTGGTAGTGTGGTGATTTGTTAATCACCAGATGAGGGAGTTGATGGAGCGAGATATAAAACAGAATTTTGTTTAAACTCGCAAAGTCACATTCCCATAACATAAATAATAATATTAATGATTTGTGATGTATTGTGCTAATTCAATTTAGATTAAACTTTACACATGGGGGGACTAACATGTGTGCTTATAAACGTGCATAAGTGTTGCATCTTTTTGTTCGTGCAAAAATAACAAAATAATTTGTTGTTTTCGTTTTTGTCATTTCTAACTGCAGCAAACCTAAAAGAGGCATGTGCTTATTTTGCTTTTCCTTGTCTATGTGATGTCATTTCTACTATTCTAGGTGCACATAAGTTTCATGGATTCATGAAGACTGGTAGATATAAACGCTGCTTTATATGTTTGCATTTGCTAGGTAACATTAGACTAATCGGGAGGGTTAATTAATTAGTAAATCTAGGGTGGATACAGAATCAACATTATTTCTTACATTAATACTTTTCTTGTGTTTGTTTATTACTAGAAAGCATAAGTTGCCTGCTTTTGGGCCTAGTTTGCTCGAGTTTGCTAAAGCTGAATTTTACTTCTGCAAAAGTCACGAGATGCCCATTCTGAAAAAGTGTTCGTCAAAGCTGCATTCACTAAGCAAATCTGACGTGCTGTCATCATTCTGTCGGACGTGGCCAAGGTCGGAAAACGGTGATAAAGGACAATTTTGTCAGCTCTAACTTGGCACCCGCGGAAGTGAAATGAACACTGTGAGAATATTATTTTACAATTGTTGCAAACCAAGGAAGCTCCTGGTTGCATTCGGAAAAGACAATGGTCTTTAAGAAATGTGACCTAATGGAAGTTTTGAAATATGGGTGACATGTCACTTGTCACTCTCAACCAATGGGACATCGTGGATTTATGAAAACTTTCCTTCGCTTAGATTAGTTAGCATAGAAAGGTATAAAAAGTCATGCCCTTAGGGATGGGCTGGCTGCTGCTTTCTGACTTTCCGATGAGGGTGAAGTGCTGCTGGACTTTGCGTGGAGCACGTAAGAATCCTCAAAGAACTTTACTTTATTTTCCAATTATTTAGCTTAGCTAGGGACTTAGGCTTAGAACTGCTAAACTATTAAAACCTTACTTAAACTTTGTATTTCTTACTTTAACTGTATTTTTCTTATGAAGCTTTTCAAACATGTTTACTTTAATGCTAATGAAATTACAATAATAAATTACATTTGAAATACCATAATTTAGTAAATAAAAATCTTACTTTTGACAAACAAGCTGGTCTTGATTATTCAGAAGTGCAGGTTACTATTAGCTAGATCCCATCGCCAATGGTGGTCGTTTAAATATTTAGGATTTGTTATAATGACAATATTCTTTCCGCAGATGTATATAATTGTATATATTTTATAAATAAGGTGTACATAGGTTTAATCTGACCACCTGATTCAGTAGGCCCAAATATGTCATGTTTATAAATGGGTCCATAAGTTAGTGTAAAATTTTGTTTATAGATCATGAAGTTGGGTAGCGTTGTTTATGATATATTTTCTATAGGCCGCTGGATCAAAACTCAAGAGGGCAGGCCAGACACGATGCCTTAGACGCTCTAACACTTCTCATCCCGCCGAAAATCCGCAAACAAAAAAACGCGTCCCGATCCTTCTCTGGAAATGCCCCCAAAATTTGGAACACCATCCCAGTCCATATCAGAACTACTCCCTCCTTCTTACAATTCAAAAGACAACTCAAAGACTACTTCCTTAACAGGTCTCGCCGAACGGTTAACCTCGGCTGAAAAGCCCCATCATGCACTCGACTGGTCAGAATAACTACCTCACCAAAACGTTTACCTCTCTTCCTTCTGGCATATGCTCATTACTGTGACTTGGTGACTCTTATTTCTAACCACTTAAGACCTCCTCCTATGTCTTGAATCAATGTATGTATATCCTCCCATTGATGCTGCTTTATCCCATGTTGTGTAGCGCTCCGATACCCCAGGTCTGGCTAGCGCTATACAAAACTCTACAATAAATCAAATAAATAAATAAATACGTTCATTTGGGGTGACCCTGTTGGATGCCAAGAAGGCGTTCTACAGGGTCTCCTGGAGGTATAGGTGGGATGTCTTGCGATGGAAGGGGTTTTGCTGCGAATTCATTCAAGCAGTGAAGACCTTATATGTATGCCCAGAAGCAACTATACGCACTTCTGGACAGGAGTCAGGATCATTCAGTATCAGCAGGGGTACAAGGCAAGGGTGCCCGTGTTCCCCTTTACTATTTGCACTATACATTGATTTATTTCTTAATAAATTAAATTTGAACACATGGTAAGCTTTTATAACATAGAGTATAGAGCGTTGGCGTACGCCGACGATATTGTGGTACTTACCAACCATATATCTTCGGCGCTCCCTACAATTAAGATGTTGACTGCGCAGTTTGGTAGATTTTCCGGTTACAAATTAAATGTAGATAAAACTCAGATGCTTTAATCAGGTACTGAATCTCCGGCAAATCTACCAATCGTCTCTGAAGCAACATATCTGGGAATTAAAATTACATCAGAAGTGGATAAGATTCCTGATTTGAACATTACCCCAGTGATGGATAAGGTGAATGCAACATTGGAAAGATTAGATCTCCTTCATCTCTCTTCATGGGAGGTGTAATGTTTTCAAAATGTCAGTCCTCCCTAAATTTCTTTATATGTTCAGAACAATTCCCCTTGAGATCTCTGCTTCTTGTTTTACAAAATTAGAGAGGATCTGTTCTAGATTTATCTGGGGGTATCGAAGACCGAGAAGGGCATATAAGAAGATGGTCCTACCAGGACATAGTGGGGGTTGGGGTATCCCATATTTTTTATGTATTATTGGGCTGCTATGCTACAATATATGGGTCCCCTTTTGTTGGGGCCATGGCTGAGATTCCCTCTTTTCATAGACCATCCATTTATGAATTTGGGTTGGGGACGAGACCAATTCTTGTTTAGTTAGGGTAATAGAGCCCAGATACGTTAAAAAGACCAAGTTCAAGATACTTAAGGCTGCTTATGTAGTCTGGAAACAGATTAAACGTAAGCTTCACGTTTCAAATTTAAATGCCTATACCCCCTTCTCCGCTTCTGGTTTTCTTCCTATAATTTTTCGGGATCAAGTTACATTTAGATGGAGTTTAAAAGAACTATGGTGTGTAGGTTATCTGTTTGATAAAGGTCAACTTTTGTCTTTATCAGATCTACAGGACAAATTCGGCCTAGGCAAACAACATTTTTTTAAATATCTTCAAAAACGTAGCTTTTTGAGTCAGATGGGGTCAGGAATAGAGCAACAGTTTGTAAAAATCCCCTTAATTGAAAAAGTGAGGGAAAAAAACCAATAAGTCAGCTATATCAACAACTATTGGAAACATTCCCGGATGATTTGGTTATATGGAACTCAAAATGGGCGAATAAACCGGGAGTTGAAGGTATAAATATAGACAAATCTCTCGATTTGGCGAACCGGACTTTAATGTCTGGCTGACTAAGAAGTCAGCACTATATGGACCTCTTTGACTTATATTATACTTATATTATACTCCTGGCAAAATTGCTAAATGGGGGGCTACGATGGGGGACAAATGTAATAGGTGTGGGTTGCGGACTGCAGATTCGATTCATATGTTTTTCTTTTGCCCTTGGGGCTTTTCTTTCAAGAGATTGAGAACTTTTTAGGTATAATTCTTGGAGCTACGATTATAATTTCAGGGGAATTAGTAATTATAGGTGTAGGTTCTGACAGGGAGGGCAATTTAAGATCGAGATCCGCAACCGCTATTCTATTTATTTCTATGGCGCTGGTTAGCGCATGTATTACCAATGATTGGATTAGTCCGGACCCACCAACTTTTATCAACCGGCAGTCATTGTTAGGGGTGGTCGGATTCACAGACCCTCTACAACATGAGTTCAACATTGTGTTCCCTCTTAACCGGATTCGTGTGTTTTTAGATATCCCCTAATAGAGTTCCTGATGTTCCTTGTGCCTGGTATGCCCTTTTGAGACAATCCCTAAGGAATTGAAAAGGACGTCTCTCACATTAAGCCACGCTTGACTTACTGATATTGATGTGACCACACCCCCTTTACCTAGCGTTCTGTCTTCGAGCTTCGCGGAAGCTATTGGAGTCGTGTTTCTTGTTCCCCTTACTGATCGAGTTCCTGATTTTGGTGGTCGATAAATTGTATAAGGATAGACCCATGGTATCTCTCTGTTCTCCCCCTATCCTCTTCGTAATCCCTCTCCCTCCCTCGCGGGATCGAGTCTCTTGCTCCTGCGGTCTTGTACTTCCGGATTCCGCCTTATCCTGATATTCATCTCTATCGCCTTCACCTTGCATTGTTTTCGTGAGTAAAGTCTTGGCGTGTTTGTCTGTCCTGGGGGAAGTGCTCGTTCCACTCTGTCTCCAGTTTAAGAGCCGGACAGCACTCCCCCTTTTGTCTTGTGTTATTGCGTGACTTTCGGGACATTGGAGAACTACGTTCCACCCTGTCTTCAGCTTAGGGGTCGGACGGAGTTACTCAGTGGTTCCCGTGTTTTGTGTTCACCACTTCCACTCTGTCTTAAGTTTATGAGTTGGAAATGGTGTGTGTGTATTCCGTTCCACTTTGTCTTTAGGTTATAAGTGGGTTGGAGCCTTCCCTCTGTGTTAGTTAATCCCGTTCTGCTCTGTCTTTAGCTTTAAGAGTCAGTCGGGGTTTGCCTCTTTGACGAGTGAAGTTCTTACCGCGCTATATTTTTGGAGCTCAAGCCGGTAAGAATCCCCATTGGCTGTGAGTGTTTTTCTTCACTCCTGTTGCTCAATTGCTGGGCATTTCTCCTTTCCCTGGCATATTCCTCTTTGGAAAATCTCTGGGGTGTCTTCCTTCAAGATCAGACGCTCACTATCGTGGGGTAAGTGGAGCTTTATGTTGAACACATGTATATAATTCTAAGAGGTTTAAAGTGAAGTTTAGCCACATTGTGTATTTTTTACAGCTTTCTCCTGTCTCCAAGACTGCAGCTACAATCATCCAGCTGGGGGAGAGTTGGTACACTCCTTGGATTATTCCCCCCACACTTTTTGGGAGCAGTCGGCTTTGAGTGTGTTTAAATCCCACACTGGTCATTGCTGTTTGGAAGTGTGAGGGACTTTCGTCTTCGCTTCTGTGGAATTGGCCTCCTCCCCTTTGGGGACCCCTGACAGAAAGCCAAGCCCACGTAAAAGATATTCCACCCAAGCGAAGATGAATGTTGATAAAACCCACACTCCTTCCGACCAAGCATCCCTCCTAACTAGTCAAGTCCCTACAGTAGAAGACATATCTATTGTATTAGTAGAATTGCAAAATGAAGTAGCACAATTATGTGCAGAAAATTTAAAATTACAGGCCAAAGTCACAAGATCTAGGTGCAACTGGAGGGTTGGGTGCCATCCCCAAGGGAAGGAGAAACTATAACCAGCCAGCACATTTTTCTGTTCCGACCTCTTCTGCAAGTGTTACATCTGGTGACTCAAGTGCTATCACTCCTGTGCAGGTCACCGTTCACACCCCTAGTCCAGTCCCATTAGCTATGCCAGAAAGATTCACAGTGGACAGTTCTAAGTTCAATAGTTTTATGACTCAATGCCACCTCCAGTTTATGTGCAAAGCGGCTGCTTTTCCTGATGATGCCGCAAAGGTAGCCTTTGTTATTTCATATTTAGCTGGGAATGCAACCGAATGGGCAGTACCCCTAGTGGAAACTAATGATCCCTTGTTATATGATTACAATACTTTTCAAGAGAAGTTGAGAAGCCTCTTTGCCAAACATACGGATATGCAGGCTAGTGACAACGCCCTTCTTAATTTAAAACAGGGATCTAAAGATCTCCTCACATATATCACGCAATTTAATAGACTAATGGCAGAAACCTATTGGCCTGAGGACAAGAGAACATCATTGTTTTATAGAGGTCTCTCGGATGAATTGAAAGATATATTATCTCAGATAGTTAATCCACCTGAGGATTGTCATTCATTTATTGAAGTCACCGTAAAATTAAATCATAGGTTGCAAGAAAGACGAGGAGAAAAATCTCGAGTAGGTTTTCCAAACTTTGTCAGAGAACAGACAAAAAAGACTCTAAAGACGTGCCAGAACCCATGCAAATTGGCAGTGTGAGAGGCCCTATTTCAGAGGAAGAGAAATCGAGGAGACGTAAAAATAATCTATGTCTGTACTGCGGGAAGGGTGGGCATTTCACCAGAGATTGTCCCATTAGGCCTGCAGCTCATCCAAAAAAGATTGCTA
Source organism: Lissotriton helveticus (assembly GCF_964261635.1). Taxonomy (NCBI): domain Eukaryota; kingdom Metazoa; phylum Chordata; class Amphibia; order Caudata; family Salamandridae; genus Lissotriton; species Lissotriton helveticus. The sequence goes on from NC_136057.1 coordinate 1,618,599,781, forward strand.
CTACTCAGGAAAACTAGAAAACTTGAAGAATAATGAGATCGATTCTTCAAGTTCATCGCTTCCTCAGATCTCAAAATCCCACAAAACCTTAATTAGACCAGTGAAACATTTGTAAATGTAAATGTACAGGAATTTATATAGCGCAAATCACCAAGCGGTTTCTAAGCGCTTGCTTAGGGAACCCGTCCTGGTATTCCCCTGTGAGATAACCCCGTCAGGGTATCCACAAGGTGAAAGCCAGGCATCCCGCCGCGAGGGGCCGTTGTGGAGATTAAGCAAGCTATTGCCCAGAGTCGCAGAGTGTGAACCCATGAATCGAGTAGGCACCGGAGCGAGAATTGTCGAGTCCATGGACATTTTAGGACTCAAGACCCCGCCGAGCCGGGAATCGAACCCTGGTCCCGGGCTGACCTCTGCTTCCAGGTCTGCCTCCTCTAACCAGTGAGCCACACTTCTCCACTTCCACTTCCATTTCCTTCTTAATGTGACCCTCATAATTTCGAATCAAGACAGACATAACATGTCTATATTATTAGACTCCGGAGCCACAGGAAATGTTCTTGATATACAGTTAGCTCATAAAATGAGCATCCCTTTCGTTACCAAGAGTTGCCCTGAACCAGTTAAGTCAGTAGACGGTTCAGAATTGTCTTCCGGGTTGATTGTTCATCAAACACCTCCCCTTCTATTGGTATGTGGCAATGGGCATTCCGAACAAATAACTTTTGATTTGATTGACACTCCTAATTTTGGAGCAATATTAGGTGTACCATGGCTACAAGTTCATAACCCACAGATTGATTGGATTGAACGAACAGTTACGCTAAAATCTCAATTCTGTATGTTGCACTGTTATCAAGAAGCCAGTGACAGTCTCCACCCTTTATGTTGCTCAGTTCAGTCGGTGGCAGCCACGTCAGTGGTACCAGACCTCTATTCGGAGTTCGAATCTGTATTCAATGAAGAAGAGGCTACTAAATTACCTCCACATCGTAGTTACTATTGTCGTATCGATCTGATGCCAGGGGCAGAACTTCCTAATAGTAGAATATATGCTCTAACATCGGCTGAAACTGAATACTTGAAGAAGTATCTGGAAGAAATGCTGCAGAAAGGCTTCATTAGGCATTCAACCTCCCCTGTGTCCTCACCTTTATTTTTGTTCCCAAACGGGAGGGAGGTTTGAGAGCTTGCCTGGACTATCGGAACAAGATCACCATTAAAAACAAGTATCCTCTGCCACTCATTCCGGTCCTTCTTGACCAAGTGCGAGGTACAAAGATCTTCACCAAAATTGACTTACGAGGTGCATACCATCTTATCCGGATTAAAGAGGGTGACGAATGGAAGACAGCATTTCGCACCAGGTTTGGGTTATATGAGTATTGCGTCATGCCCTTCGGCTTATGTAACGCTCCAGCTGCATTCCAGTATTTTATCAATGAAGTCATGCGAGAATTTCTTGATGTGTTTGTCATCGTTTACATTGATAATATTTTAATCTACTCATAAAATGAAGAAGAACATGTGATTCATGTAAAAAGAGTATTGAAGAAATTACAGGAGAATTCTTTATTTGCCAAATTAGACAAAAGCACCTTTCACACCGATACCATTGATTTTTTGGGTTTCATAATCTCACCCCAAGGAATCCAAATGGATCCAAAAAAGACCAAGGCCCTAGTAGAATGGCCAAGTCCAACTACCATCAAAGAGGTGCAATCCTTTCTAGGGTTTGCAAATTTCTATAGGAGATTCATTGATCATTTTTCAGACACCATCACTCCTATCACGAAATTACTCAAGAAAGGGACCAAGTTTTCTTGGACTGAAGAAGCTGAAAAAGCCTTTTGTATTCTAAAAGACAAATTTACTTCTGCCCCAATAATTTGTCATGCTGATAATACTCGACCTTTCTTTTTGGAAGCTGACGCTTCTCAATTAGCTGTCGGAGCAGTGCTATCTCAGAGAGATAAAAGTACAGGCCAACTGCATCCCGTTGCTTATTTTTCAAAGACCTTACTTCCCGCAGAACAGAATTATACTATAGGCGAAAGAGAGTTGCTAGCTATCAAGTTGTCTTTCCAAGAGTGGAGGCATTATCTTTTAGGATCCCCACATGTTATCACTATTTTTTCTGACCACAGAAACTTGCAATTTTTCAAGTCCGCCAAAGCTCTCACCCCGAGACAGATGTGATGGGTGTCTTTCTTCAGTGAATACGATTTTGTAATCACTTATAGGCCAGCGGCCCAACATGGCAAAGCAGACGCTCTATCACGTATTCATAGCTCTCAAGAAGACCTCAAAGAAGAGGTGCCTCCTATCATTCCTGGGTGTAAAATCATTGGAGCAGAAGAACACAATACCAAGACATTTTTGGAGCTATAAAGAGAACATTACGCTCTTATCCCTGTGGAAGAATGGAAGAAGAATCCTTTGCATTCTATCAAAGAAGGATTATACTACCACGATAATAAATTGTACATACCCATTCCCTCCTTACAAAATCAAATATTAAAGTGGTGCCATAACAGCGTCTTAGCAGGACATCCCGGGGAGGTCAAGACCGCTAGTACATGTCAAAGATGGTTTTGGTGGGACAATATGAACAAAGAAATAACTGCCTTTGTAAAAGCATGTTCTATCTGTGCCAGACAAAAAGACTCTCACTGTGCTCCCACGGGATTATTAAAGGTGATACCTGCTCCTCCCAAACCTTGGCATACTATAAGCATGGATTTTATTACAGAACTCCCCAGTAGTCAAGGGTATAACACGATATTGGTAGTGGTGGACATGTTGTCTAAAATGGCTCATTTTGTCCCTTTAAAAAGATACCATCTTCCCAAGAGTTAGTACAGATTTTCGTGGCTCAGGTCATTCGATTACATGGCGTTCCAGCTGTCATCGTATCGGACAAAGGCCCTCAATTTATCTCTAAGTTCTACCAAGGCGTGTGTTCAGTGTTACAAATGGATCATAGACTTTCCACGGCCTACCACCCACAAACAGATGGGCCAACTGAGAGAACAAATCAGACTTTAGAGCAGTATTTACGTTGTCTTCTGACCAGTCTGTCTACTACCTGGGTGGAGGCTCTCCCATTGGCCGAATTCGCATACAATAATGCAACTCACTCTTCTCTAGGAGTCTCCCCTTTCTTTTTAAATTATGCACAACATCCAGGATTTCTACCCATCTCCTTTCCTAAAGAACTGGACAATATCCCTGCTTGAAAAGAACATCATCAACATTTGAAGGCAGTTTGGGAACGTGCCATTCAAGAATTAAATAAAGCCAAGGAAAATATGAAACACCAAGCAGATAAGCATCGTTGAGTAGAACCACATTACGAAATAGGGGAAAAAGTTTGGTTATCTATCAAGAATCTCAAATTTCCAGGATCTAGAAAATTACAACCTCGTTTCATAGGTCCATATTCAATTAGCAAAGTCATAACTCCAGTCACTTTAAAATTGCAACTACCCTCACATTTGAAAATCCATCCTGTCTTTCATTGTTCCCTACTACATAAATACACACCCCCATTGAAACCTGAAAAACCTCCCCCTCCTGTAGAGATAGATGGAGAAGAAGAATTTGAACTACACCAAATCTTAGATTCTAGGAGACAGAGAGGGAAATTACAATACTTAGTGGATTGGGCAGGATACCCTCCTGAAGACAGAACTTGGGAACCCACAGAAAATGTTCATGCCCCTAAACTAGTGAGGAAATTCCATAGATTATACCCCTCTAAACCATGCCCAAGAGGGAGGCTTTTGAGGGGAGAACTGTTAGGGGTGGTCGGATTCACAGACCCTCTACAGCATGAGTTCAACATTGTGTTCACTCTTAACCGGATTCGTGTGTTTTTTAAAATATCCCCTAATAGAGTTCCTGATGTTCCTTGTGCCTGGCTATGCACTTTTGAGACGATCCCTAAGGAATTGAAAAGGACGTCTCTCACGTTAAGCCACGCTTGGCTTACTGATATTGACGTTACCACGCCCCCTTTACCTAGCGTTCTCTCTTCGAGCTTCGTGGAAGCTATTGGAGTCGTGTTTCTTGTTCCTCTTACTGATCGAGTTCCTGATTTTGGTGGTCGATAAATTGTATAAGGATAGACCCGTGGTATCTCTCTGTTCGCCCCCTATCCTCTTCGGAATCCCTCTCCCTCCCTCGCGGGATGGAGTCTCTTGCTCCTGCGGTCTTGTACTTCCGGATTCCGCCTTATCCTGATATTCATCTCTATCACCTTCACCTTGCATTGTTTTCGTGAGTAAAGTCTTGGCGTGTGTGTCTGTCCTGGGGGAAGTGCTCGTTCCGCTCCGTCTTCAGTTTAAGAGCCGGACAGCACTCCCCCTTTTGTCTTGTGTTATTGCGTGACTTTCGCGACATTGGAGAACTTCGTTCCAGCTTAGGGGTTGGACGGAGTTGCTCAGTGGTTCCCGTGTTTTGTGTTCACCACTTCCGCTCTGACTTAAGTTTATGAATTGGAAATGGTGTGTGTGTATACACAATAACCAATTCTGGTGTATGCTGGTGTGGGAGAGTAAGAGCAGAAACTCTAGAAAATTTTGGGCCCTCATCAATCGCTCAAATGGTAGCACACCGATGTTTGGATCCGCAAATATCCAGGAATCAGACTGGGTTTCCTTTCTAACGGACCACTTCAAGTCTCCAGAAGATCTAGGGCTCACAGGAAGCAGTACCCCAATTGAAACTGACACGGGCCTCGGTATCAAGCGGAGTACACCCACCGAGTGCACACACCCCGCCTATGAGGACCTAGAGGTGAGACAAGAAGAGGTTGTCAAAGCTATAACAAAAGCAAGAGCGGATGGCGCGCCAGGCCCCAATGGATTGCCACAGAGCCTGTTTAAATCGGACACTGCCTTTTGGTCTGGAACGCTAACAAACCTCTTCAACTACGCTTTGAGAACAGCTACAATCCCGGACTCATGGCGGGGTGCAATCATCCACCCAATTTACAAATCAGGATCACGCGCCTCACCCAATAACTATAGACTCATTTCTCTTTTGGACATCGAGGCCAAGCACTACGCAGGCCTACTTTTGGAGGACTTGAGGCTATGGGTAAAAGACCACAATCTGATCCCGATGAATCAAACAGGGTTTACTGCTAATTCAGGGACCAGGACTAATTTGTTAACAGTATCAACCATTGTCGACAAAGCTTTTTTAACATCCAGGTCAGTGTTCTGCTGCTTTGTGGAGAAGTGTGGCTCACTGGTTAGAGGAGGCAGACCCTGAAGCAGAGGTCAGACCCGGGACCAGGGTTCAATTCCCGACGCGGCAGGGGGCTTGAGCCGAAATTTCCACGGACTCGATAATTCTCGCTTCGGTGCCTACTCGAATCACGGGTTCACACTCTGCAACTCTGGGCAATAGCTTGCTTAATCTCCACTATGGCCCCCGTGGCGGGATGCCTGGCTTTCACCTTGGGGATGCCCAGTAGGGGTTATCTCACAGGGAAAAGCCAGGACGGGTTCCCAAAGCAAGCGCCTTGAGACCTTGCGGTGATAAGGCGCTATATAAGAACCTTTGACATTGACATTGACAAAGCAGCATTTGATAGAGTCCCCAGGGCAGCCTTATGGGTAAAACTAAGGAAGTGGGGGATTCCAGAGTCTTTGTTAGAGGCTATTACCCAACTATACTCCCGCACCTGGGTCCGGGTGAAGCTGGGGTCCGGCACACATCTCTCGCGGAAAATTATGACAACTAGGGGCGTGAAGCAGGGATGTGTGCTGGCCCCCCTTCTCTTCAACCTGTTCATAGCAGATCTGCCGACGACCTTAGGTGATACAAATAGTCATCCGCCAAAGGTGGGAGGTCTGGCATTAAGTAACCTATTGTATGCCGACGACCTGGTTCTCTTTAGTCTTACGAGGGTTGGGCTACAAAGGCTCCTGGACAAACTGCTTAGCTACACGATCATGAACTAGCTAGAGGTTAATTTAAAGAAAACACAAGTTGTCCCCTTTGGTAAGAAACGGTATACTGGTGGCGGGTGGTCATTTAACAACGTACGCCTCGTCACAAGTCAGTCGTACAAATACCTGGGTGTCCATCTGGATTCTAGACGCAACCTTTCAAAACAGCGTCGTGAGATCACAGTCAAAGCTACGACCCTTGCGGTGTCACTAGGCAAGCTCTCTAAAAAACTTTCAGGTCCAACTCTACTGCCTCTGTTAGAAGTAATGAGAGCTAAAATTGGCCCCACTTTATCATACGGCATGGAGACATTCAGGGGTAAATTGAACACCGCTTTGAATAGGCACACGACTAAAATTTATAAAAAGGTTCTCCAGCTACCAAAGTCCGCATCTGCTGCACCGATAAGACTAGAGATGGGGCTATTAAACTATGATGCCTCCGATATCGGGGTTTACCTGAACCTCTGTCACAAACTGAGGCAGGCGGACCTTGGCACACTAGAATCCCTAGTCTGGTTAGAAATCTCCCAGAAAAATTCAGGTGGATCGTTCGGTCGCCTCTTTAACCGCATGCGTGCGGGCGGAATTCCGCCCGTACGCTGAGATTTGATGTATCGCATGTATCATGACGAGCTGGGCTCGTCATCAGCGTAGCAGGAGGCTACCTCATGACGAGCCCAGCTCGTCATGAGCGTCGAAGGGGTTAAGGACGCAATCCAGCAAATGTCAGCGTGTGACTTATGGGCCCTTAACCCTAGTCAGACAGCTTTTAAAATGGGGATTAAAAAATGTGTGAGAATGAAATCCCTTATCATAGATAAAGCACTTTTTTCGAAACCCCACCATGCTTGGGCTCTTTTAAACTCATACAGTCGGCTAGCCCTTGCCTCTTATTTGGCCTGCACATATACATTGTATCTTAAACATAGTTTTACCGCTATCAGAATGGGTGACTGGCGATTCCTGCAAAATCTACCCTCATGGCGACGCACGGCGGAGGATCTAACTTGCAGAGGATGTGGCAAAGCAGATGAAACTCTGCTGCACGTGGTCTGCCTCTGCCCAGCCCTTAACTCAGAACGCATGTCCAAACTTAAAGCTGAATGGAATAAGCAGGGCGTCCGGTCCTGTAGGCAAGCGATTATGGTGGCTCTGAACCCCGAAAATTCTGTTTTAAATATAAAACTCACAAAATTCATTCAGCTGGCATACCGCAATTTTAACTAAAATGGGTCCTGCTAATGCGCCCCCCCTACTCCTTTTTAATCCTGATGTACAGTATAATAGTTTTTAATTTTGAGGGGGTACAAAATTAATCCTTAACATAGAGACTTAGGACTGTTGGTTGTCTTGCACATGTACGGTACCATTGACAATGGGTACTTCACAAAAGGGTTGATGGGAAAAGCATTTTGCACAATATGTTTTAACCTATCCTTTCTCTCATCATTATCACCCTGTGTTTTTCTTTTTCTTTTAAACTGTTATGGAACAAGGAGGTCCAAGAGTGGATAATCTCTACTTTTATTACGGCTGGCTAATTGTCTGTTACATGCGTCTTTTCGCTTTTTTACAGTAGCTACACAATGTGCATTTTGTAACTTCTTTTAAAGATAAATGTTTATATCTAAATAAAGATATTTTTGATTTTGATTAGTGTATGTGTATTCCGTTCCACTTTGTCTTTAGGTTATAAGTGGGGCGGAGCCTTCCCTCTGTGTTTGTTAATCCCGTTCTGCTCTGTCTTTAGCTTTAAGAGTCAGTCGGGGTTTGCCTCTTTGACGAGTGTAGGTCTTACCGCTCTATATTGTTGGAGCTCAAGCCGGTAAGAATCCCCATTGGCTGTGAGTGTTTTTATTCACTCCTGTTGCTCAATTGCCGGGCATTTCTCCTTTCCCTGGCACATTCCTCTTTGGAAAATCTCTGGGGTGTCTTCCTTCAAGATCAGACGCTCACTATCGTGGGGTAAGTGGAGCTTTATATTGAACACATGTATATAATTCTAAGAGGTATAAAGTGAAGTTTAGCCACATTGTGTATTTTTTACAGCTTTCTCCTGTCTCCAAGACTGCAGCTACAATCATCCAGCTGGGGGAGAGTTGGTACACTCCTTGGATTATTCCCCCCACACTTTTTGGGAACAGTCGGCTTTGAGTGTGTTTAAATCCCACTCTGGTCATTGCTGTTTGGAAGTGTGAGGGACTTTCGTCTTCGCTTCTGTGGAATTGGCCTCCTCCCCTTTGGGGACCCCTGACAGTCAAGACTATTAGCCACGTATAAAGTAGAGTTATCAATTTATAAGACCAAAGGGAGAAGGAAAAGGGCTATGGGATGCAAAATTTAGGCTCCAATATCGGATTGGATTCAATAAATTTAGAATAGGTGACGAAGGTCCTTTATAACCAGTATTAGTATTGACTGTCTTTAAATACATTCTGTTGTAAAAATTTAATTTAGTGAAGGGCTCTGTTAGAATGATCGAGAATTAGGGATATTGATTATGATAAAATGAATTGTTCAAATTAATTATTATAATTCTGTCTGGGATGCCCAGCCCATATTGGGCTTGACAGCTTTGTTTTCTATTCTATATGTATAACTGTTTGTGATTGTGTTAAAAACCTTGTTTTTTGTCTGTATAATGCCTCAATCAAAAGGGTTAAAAAAACTCAATACAAATATTTTTTGTAAAAAGAAGCCAACAATGGATTGATTTTATTATTCTACCACATAAAATTGCCTTTACTTCGGTGCAAGTTAATGGAGGAAATAACAGGCACATGTATCATTTTTGGCTTTTGCAATTCCTTAATTGCTATTTTTAAGAAATTGCAATTAAGGAATCGCAAAAGCCTATGCATGTAGAAATCGCTTAAAAAATAGCGATTTCTAAACATTCCTTAATTGCGACTCGCAAATTGCGAGTCGCAATTAAGGAATACCTCCCCATTCATTCCTATGGGCCTAGAGGCCCATAGGAATGCATGGGAAGACATTCTCAATTTGGGAATCTCAATTAGAGAATCGCAAATTGAGAATGCAATTTCAAGGGTGCCAGGGTGTCAAAAGGACACCCTGTTGCACCCCTGAAATTGATCCGTACACATATGTTGTGCACCCACATGCCCTAAGGGCATGTGTGTGCCCAACGTGAAACTTTGAAAAATGCACAAAAGTGAATTTTTCAAAGTTTTTGCAAATTACCATAAAGTTCAACTTCATGGTAATTTGCTCTCCCAAATAGCGAAATCGCTGATTTATTTACTTTCATGCATTGCATTTAAGGAATCGCTAAATATGATTCCTTAAATGCAATCGCAATTTGAGAACTCACAATTAATTGCGAATTCTCAAATTGTGAGGGCCTTGACCCTTGATGCATCGCAAAAGCTAATTTTGCAATCGCAAACGGACGATTTTTCCTAATCGCACCATTTGCGATCGCAAAAAGGCTTTGATGCATGTGCCTGTAAATGTACTTTTTTCATAATTGTATTGTATTGTATTGTATATTTATTTGTATAGCGCGATTGCTGCCCAATGGGCGTCCAAGCGCTGAGTATATAGACAGAGCGGGGCAGTGCAGAAGAGGTTAGAATTCGGTGGACCTTGCAAACAGAAGGGTCTTCAATTGTTTGCGGAAGGAGAGCAGGTTCAAATTGGACCGGAGTTGTAAAGGAAGTGAGTTCCACAACTTCGAGGCGTTCAGGGAGAACATCCTGCCTCCGGTCCTGGCTCTCCTAACTTTAGGTACCACCGCCAAGAAAGCCTCCATAGAACGAAGATTTCTACTTGGGGGGTAGCGGGTGACTAAGTTGTCGTTGATTGCTGGGCCTGTCTTCCAGAAGGCCCGGTGGGCAATGCATAGTGCCTTAAATGCCACTCTCTGCCTAACTGGCAGCCAATGCAAACTTTTTAATCCGGATCTGGCTGACTGAGTGCGTGGGATCTGTAGCAAAGTACGGGCTGCACAGTTCTGTACCACCTGCAACTTTCGTAAGGTCATCTCAGGGGCTCCCACGTATAGGGCGTTATTAGAATCTAGCCGGGACTGAATCAGGCCTTGTACTGCCACTTTTGTGGCTTCCATTGGCAGAAGGGGTAGAACTTTCCTCAGTGTTCTAAGTAGGCCGAAACAAGTGGCAGATAGCTTAGTGGCCTGAGTGGTGAAAGAGAGACTTTTGTCCAGCCATACTCCCAGGCTTTTTACACTATCCTTAGGGGTAGGAGGGGTGCCCAGACAGGGAGGCCATAGGGAGATGAGTGGCACTGGTGATACTGGGCCCAGGAGCATGAGCTCAGTTTTATCTCCATTGAGTTTTAAAGAGGAGATTGTCATCCACTCCTTGACATCCTCTAGACATTTCAACAGGCCTTCCGAGGATTGCCTGTTGCCCTCTTGAGCCAGAGAAACCACTAGCTGGGTATCGTCGGCATACGATATGATCTTAATACCGTGCGGTTCGACGACCCCAGCCAGTGGTTTCATATATATGTTAAACAACGCAGGGCTTAAAGAAGAGCCCTGCGGAACCCCACAGCTCAGTGATTTGCTGGCTGACACTATTTCCCCGTCAAAGATCTGAAAAGATCTGTTAGTCAGGAAGGAGTCAAGCCACCTCAGTGCATCGCCTTTTACTCCGATGTTACGTAGACGGTTTAGCAAGGTGGCATGGCTGACCGTATCAAAGGCTGCACTTAGGTCAAGGAGGATCACTGCCACTGATCCTCCTTGATCTAGTATCCTGCGTGATTCTTCGGTAACCGCTAACAAGGCGGTTTCAGTTCCATGCTTAGGTCTGAAGCCTGTCTGGGTCGTGTCCAATAGCAAGTTGTTCTCAAGAAATTGAACTAACTGGGTGTTTATATACTTCTCCAGGACCTTACTTACCCAGGGGAGTAGTGAGATAGGGCGGTAACTGGAGTGATCTTCTGGATCAAGATTGTTTTTTTTTAACAGCGCCCGTACCATGGCTCTCTTCCATACAGTGGGCACTGTACAGGAGGAAATGGAAGAGTTTAATAGGTCCAGAATTACGGGCAGGGTGGCTTGGCTTGCCTGTAGCAGGATCTCCGGTGGGGCTGGGTCACGAGGAGAGCCAGATTTGACTTGGCGTGCCAATTGATTAAGGGTGTCAAGGTCTAATGGGGGGAAATGTTCAAGATTTGACTGGTCTGGGGGGTGGGGTGACTTGAAGATGTTTGGTCCGCTGCTCCTGGATTTGTGGCTGCTATCGGGAAGGAAGAGTAGATCTGGGTAATTTTATTATGGAAGAATTCCGCTAACTCATTGTATTGTTCTTGCGTTTTTGCCAAGGGAGGAGCTGTGTTCACTTTAGTGCATTTTTTTACCAGGTGAAAGATTTCCTTGGGTTTGGATTTGGCTTCCATGATTTTGTCCGCAAAGTAGGTGGCCTGGGCCGTCCTGACCCCATCTCTGTAGGCCTTGATTGCCTCTCTATATTGGGACTTTTTTTCAGGTAGGAAATCTAGACGCCACGCTCTCTCTCGTTTCCTACAGAGGCGTTTTTTTCCTCTTAAGGTGTCTGAGAACCAGGGTGCTGATTTATGCATCCTCTTTGATGTAGATCTCCGAAAAGGGAGAATCGTATCCAGTGAGTTCGTGATCCAACCCTCATAATTCTTGTTTGCCAAGTTGGGGTCTGTGCGGAGAGATGGGCGGGTGGAATCTAAGTTGCTTATCCAAGACTCCATGGGTAATTTAGCCCAATTCCTCTTCGTTATGACTTGGGGGGTAGGCAGGGGGGTTTTGCAGGTGAGCCAGGTAAGCGGGACTAAGAAATGATCCGACCATGGAAGGCGAGTGGGTTGGCCCACCACCAGCTCGGTGCAGTTACTAAAAATCGGGTCAAGTAGATTCCCCTTTTCATGAGTAGGGGCTGTAACAAGCTGAGTTAATTGTAAGGCTGCTAGATCATCTGTTAGTTCCATGGCAGTGTGATCTGTAGGAGAATTGAAATGGAAATTAAGATCTCCTAGGACCGTGTAGTTAGCGGAGGTCATGATTCGTTTGGCTATGATGTCTGGAAGAGACCTATGGAACAACTTAGCCGGCTCTGGGGGGCGGTATATCAGAGTGCCGCAGAAGGAGCTGTTCGCAGTAAAATCTATGCTGAATGCTAAACTTTCGCACTCGGGAATAGTTTCAGCTGTGGTGCGACAGCGATACTGGTCTTTTAGTATGATAGCCAGGCCTCCTCCTCTCCCCTCTGTCCGGTCTAATCTATAGATTTGAAAACCAGAGGGTAAGGCTGAGACTATGTCTGGCTCAGATTGAAATGTAAGCCATGTCTCTGTCAAAAAGATGGCGTCCGGCTTGCGCTCCTCTAGCAGCAGGGCAATTTGTGTGCTGTGCCTCGGTAATGACCGGCAATTTAGCACATACATACAATATTCCTGCGTCGCGGCTAGCGATGTGGTGTTGTGAAAGGGATGTTTGCATCCAAGGCAGCGAGAGGGAAGTTCAGCTGGTGAGTAAATGTGTGTGCAGTGTACAGCAGCTGTAGTTCCTATATTGTGAATGGCTGCCGAGCTGTACGTCCTGCCCTGGGTTATGTGGGAACCAGGGATTGTGGCCCCTGGTCCCGTATGGTCGCGGACGGGCGCAGACGAGCTTGCCTTTGGCGCGCCTTCGGCGCACCGCCGGCGCGCCTGCTGCGCCCGTCCGCTGCGCTTCCGGGAGCAACACATTCTTATATATCAGGGAAGGGGGGGTGTGGCCTGGGTCAGTGGGCGGTGCCCGGGGGTCACGGCGATTCTCCTGCGACCCGCTGCAGCGCCTGACTCGGCTGCGCGGGGAGGCGAATCACGAAGGGGAGCAAAGAGGTAAAAGTAGTTTAAAAACACAGATTATCACAAGTACAAATTTAAAAAGTAGTCTTTTAAAAGTGTCTCTAGCTCTCGGCTTTCCGCCTCAAGAGCTCTATCTAATACGAAGCGCTGGCCAGGAAGCGCGCCTTAAGTAACAAAGGGGGGCGTGGCCTGGGTCAGTGGGCGGTGCCCGGGGGTCACGGCGATTCTCCTGCGACCCACTGCAGCGCCTGACTCGGCTGCGCGGGGAGGCGAATCACGAAGGGGAGCAAAGAGGTAAAAGTAGTTTAAAAACACAGATTATCACAAGTGTAAATTTAAAAAGTTGTCTTTTAAAAGTGTCTCTAGCTCTCGGCTTTCCGCCTCAAGAGCTCTATCTAATACGAAGCGCTGGCCAGGAAGCGCGCCTTAAGTAACAAAGGGGGGCGTGGCCTGGGTCAGTGGGCGGTGCCCGGGGGTCACAGCGATTCTCCTGCGACCCGCAGCAGCGCCTGACTCGGCTGCGCGGGGAGGCGAATCACGAAGGGGAGCAAAGAGGTAAAAGTAGTTTAAAAACACAGATTATCACAAGTACAAATTTAAAAAGTAGTCTTTTAAAAGTGTCTCTAGCTCTCGGCTTTCCGCCTCAAGAGCTCTATCTAATACGAAGCGCTGGCCAGGAAGCGCGCCTTAAGTAACAAAGGGGGGCGTGGCCTGGGTCAGTGGGCGGTGCCCGGGGGTCACGGCGATTCTCCTGCGACCCGCTGCAGCGCCTGACTCGGCTGCGCGGGGAGGCGAATCACGAAGGGGAGCAAAGAGGTAAAAGTAGTTTAAAAACACAGATTATCACAAGTACAAATTTAAAAAGTAGTCTTTTAAAAGTGTCTCTAGCTCTCGGCTTTCCGCCTCAAGAGCTCTATCTAATACTATCTATCTAATAATGTCCCTAACATGCACCTAGAATGTTATGCACAACAACACTTACACAATAAAACAATACATATTAAATAATAGTTTCAGCTGTGGTGCGACAGCGATACTGGTCTTTTAGTATGATAGCCAGGCCTCCTCCTCTCCCATCTGTCCGGTCTAATCTATAGATTTGAAAACCAGAGGGTAAGGCTGAGACTATGTCTGGCTCAGATTGAAATGTAAGCCATGTCTCTGTCAAAAAGATGGCGTCCGGCTTGCGCTCCTCTAGCAGCAGGGCAATTTGTGTGCTGTGCCTCGGTAATGACCGGCAATTTAGCACATACATACAATATTCCTGCGTCGCGGCTAGCGATGTGGTGTTGTGAAAGGGATGTTTGCATCCAAGGCAGCGAGAGGGAAGTTCAGCTGGTGAGTAAATGTGTGTGCAGTGTACAGCAGCTGTAGTTCCTATATTGTGAATGGCTGCCGAGCTGTACGTCCTGCCCTGGGTTATGTGGGAACCAGGGATTGTGGCCCCTGGTCCCGTATGGTCGCGGACGGGCGCAGACGAGCTTGCCTTTGGCGCGCCTTCGGCGCACCGCCGGCGCACCCGCTGCGCCCGTCCGCTGCGCTTCCGGGAGCAACACATTCTTATATATCAGGGAAGGGGGGGTGTGGCCTGGGTCAGTGGGCGGTGCCCGGGGGTCACGGCGATTCTCCTGCGACCCGCTGCAGCGCCTGACTCGGCTGCGCGGGGAGGCGAATCACGAAGGGGAGCAAAGAGGTAAAAGTAGTTTAAAAACACAGATTATCACAAGTACAAATTTAAAAAGTAGTCTTTTAAAAGTGTCTCTAGCTCTCGGCTTTCCGCCTCAAGAGCTCTATCTAATACGAAGCGCTGGCCAGGAAGCGCGCCTTAAGTAACAAAGGGGGGCGTGGCCTGGGTCAGTGGGCGGTGCCCGGGGGTCACGGCGATTCTCCTGCGACCCGCTGCAGCGCCTGACTCGGCTGCGCGGGGAGGCGAATCACGAAGGGGAGCAAAGAGGTAAAAGTAGTTTAAAAACACAGATTATCACAAGTGTAAATTTAAAAAGTTGTCTTTTAAAAGTGTCTCTAGCTCTCGGCTTTCCGCCTCAAGAGCTCTATCTAATACGAAGCGCTGGCCAGGAAGCGCGCCTTAAGTAACAAAGGGGGGCGTGGCCTGGGTCAGTGGGCGGTGCCCGGGGGTCACAGCGATTCTCCTGCGACCCGCAGCAGCGCCTGACTCGGCTGCGCGGGGAGGCGAATCACGAAGGGGAGCAAAGAGGTAAAAGTAGTTTAAAAACACAGATTATCACAAGTACAAATTAAAAAAGTAGTCTTTTAAAAGTGTCTCTAGCTCTCGGCTTTCCGCCTCAAGAGCTCTATCTAATACTATCTATCTAATAATGTCCCTAACATGCACCTAGAATGTTATGCACAACAACACTTACACAATAAAACAATACATATTAAATAAAAGATTCTCAAGCAAATTATGGGAATTTTGCACCTGTAAACAACTCTGTCTTTGTAAGTTGAAAAAGTTCCTTCATTAAATCATGTCCATGAACAAGCAGCAAAACCAATGTGGCAAATAGTTCCTCAGGGATCCGAACCATAATCCAAAGATCGATGAGGCGGGGAGAATGCCGAAACTATTCCAGGGCGAAAACAGCAACACTGGAAACTGGAAGCTCAGACATTCAGCCTGAATACTTCTACCTAAGGTTCTGCTTCAAACTACAGAATCAAAATAAAAAGGGGGTACAATCAAGTATATTTATCAACGTAAACTCATATGGAGGGAACAAAAACAAACATGGCAATTGCATATATTACATTAGAACTTGTGTGGGTGGGATAATCTTCGCCTCTGTGTGCCTAATAGAACTAAAAATTCTTGACCCAAATGCTTGAAACGTTTTCATTCTATGTCTATGGAGGCTCAGATTAAGTGTTGGAAAGTAGGTTATTAGTAGCTGTAAATATGCATCTACCACTGGCAATAAGGCCACTATCATGGTCTAGGGCTCAGTATAGTTCCCAATAAATTATTCACATGCTCAACCTTGGGTAGCTTGGCTGCGAGCAGGCAGGCTTAATTTAGGAGACAGTTATGTAAAGCATTTAAAAACACCAATTCAGTACAAAATTAAGACACAACACACAATAAAAACCCACACCAATTTAAAGACATTGGCAATATTTTTATCTTTAAAATGACACCAAAATGACAAAAATCCAATGTGGGGTAATGGAGATATGATTTTGTTTAAAGATTAAACACTTTCTAGCACTTAGTCACCTAATGGAGTTTTTTTTCCCAAAGTTGCTCCAAACTTCTGGAACTTCTTTCTGAAGTTCCTCTTGAGGTTCCAATTGGTCCAAAACACAATCCAAGGTTCTGCAAGTTCCAAGATGGTCCTGCAAAGTTTGGGACCACATTCCAACAATGCACCTGGCCGAAACCCTTACAGGTCCACAAGATGCACTCCAGGCAGGGAACTCTTGGTGGAGTTGATGCAGGTGAGCGCTGTTAACCTATAGCTTGAAGGGAGTCCACTCTTCAATCCCTTTGAAGCAAGGCACCTTCACAGGGCTGTAGTTCCAGATTATGCAGCAGGCACAGTCAGTAAGAATGCCGGTGGTGCAAATCAACTTTCTAGCATGGAAGTCCTTCTTCTCTTAGTTTCAAGGTGGCAGATCGGAGAGGCTTTGCTCATCTAACATTTATTCAGTGTTCTCTGGGGTCAAGCAGGAGAGCACTTCAGTCCAATGAGGTGCAAGGCAACACCTCCAAAGTGTGGGATAATCTTCTCCCAGAAAGCCCTAATCCTTCAAAATTCAGCATGGCTAAAATATGGTACAACCACCATTCCATCTCTTCTCCCGTCTTCTGAATCAGGGGTACCAATCCAAATAGGACAAACCTCTCGGAGATTAAAAATCTTGACGCATTGGAGAGCCTGGTAATGTAGGGGACCCTGGAAGATGGCTTGAATGGAGGAGGCAAGTAGCCCCACCACTCGAGCAATCTGCCGCAATGAGACTCGGTTCCTGAACAGAAGAGATTTAAAAGCTCGCTTGACATCCTTGACTTTATGAGGGAGTAACAATAACTGAGTTGTCAGAATCTGACCGGAAGCCCTGGGATGCTACTAAACTTGATGGAGTCAACATGTACTTCCTCACAGAGATATAGTCAGATTTAGTTAAGATAGAAAAAGGTCTCTCTCCTGGGCCAGGATTAGATCATCCAGGTATATAATGAAGCACATGCCCCACACAAGTAAGAACTCCATGACAGGCTTCTTCAGTTTAGTGAAACACCAGGGGCGGACGACAGCCCGAATGGAATAGCAGAATACTCGAACCAGCAATTCTGCAACTGAAACTGGAGGAAATGCCAATGTTGAGGACATATCAGAACTGTAAGATAGGCAGCGTTCAGGATGAGCCAGACCATCTAGTCGCCCTCCCGGAGGAGGTCCCCGAGGAGGTGGATACCCTCCATTTTGAAGTGACGATAACATACCCAATTGTTGAACTCTCTGAGGTTCAGGTGCAGAATCCATTTGGGTGTTGAAAGGAGAGGGATATGGCCTCTTTGCTCAACAGTTCTCAAATTTCCTCACTGATGACCGCCTGATCTGGAAGAGAAAAAGATAGCTGGTGGGGATGTGTCCACTGAGACAGGCCCCCATAGAATTCTATCTGATAGCCCTGCTCCGTCAGGAGAATTCAGGTACCATGAGTGATCTGGGACAAATGGTGGTGAAAGAAACATATCCGATCCCCCCCAAAGAAGCCTCTGATGGCGAAACCAATCTCATCTGTGATCAACAGTTGCAATCCGCTGTATTCTCCAGCTCGGGAGTCACCTAGGCCATGCCTGGCTCTGCAGGAGTGAGTGTGATAGGAAGAGGCACTGCTGCCGTACTCTTGCCAGGCAGGATTTCTGCGATCATCATATCCATGTTAGCCGCCTTTTAGAAAGACACAGCTGAGCAAGTGACCTTGATAACACCCAGCCCTGTCAAAAAAGCTTGAGTTTAATACTCTTTTTAAGTAAGACTGAGCATTGTCAAGAGCAGTGAACGTGTTAACAAATTTGCCCAGGTCCTTAACAAAAAGATCTCCATAAAAAAGGCCATTGATGAAGGGTGCAGCCTCCGCAGAAGTCAATTCCCAAATCTTTGGATCCATGCACATAAGAATGGACTTTCTGCATTCTGTAGATATGGAGCAGTTAGCATTGCCGACCTGGCAAATGGTGCGCTGGTCACACCCTTACAGTATCTCAGGGTCAATAGGGACACCAATTTTTTGGGCATCAACTGCCAGCTCTAGGAGCTTTGCTAGAGGGCCAGTGATATCTAGTAAGTGATCTTGGCATGACTACCAGGTGCAGTCAAGGCTCTTCTTTGTGTCCTTCGAGAATTTCTTAGGGAAAGTAGTCAGGTTCGTGTTTATCTCAGGTGTGTTGAGACCTTTTCACCCAGAGTAGGACGGGGACATTCAAAGCCGAGCCTAGCTCATGACTCTTTGTCATACCTTTTACAGAGGTGGGACTGCATGTATCAATCAATCAATCAACATTTTTAGAACACAGCAAATCACCTGTGAGGGTCTTCAGGTACTGGAGTTGCGTGGTGATATGTTAATTCGAAGAGCCAGGTCTTGAGTCCTTTCCTGAATTCCCAGAGCAATGGGGTGGTCCTAAGATGCAGAGGAAGGTCGTTCCAAGCTTTGGTCACCAAGTGTGTGAAGGAACGACCTCTGCTGATGCCTCAGCGGATCCGGCTAGCCTCTGCTAGGAAGAAGGAGACAGAACGCAGGTGTCTGGTCGGTTGGTAGAAGGCCATGCATTTATTGATGTATGCTGATCCTTCGTTGCCCAGGGCTTTGAATGCCTGGGTCAAAATCTTGAACTGGAATCTCTTCTGAACTGGGAGCCAGTATAGCTTCTTGAGGTGCGGTCTGATGTAGGTCCATTTTTTGGAGGTTGAGGATGAGTATTGCCATGGCATTTTATACTGTCTGTAGTCTCTTCAGGAGATGTGCGGTGAGTCCTACGTAGAGTGTGTTCCTGTAGTACCGCCTGCTGGTGATGAGGGCATGCATGATGGTCCTTCTGGTGCTGACTGGGAGTAATCTGAAAATCTTGCAGAGTATGGGTAGGGCGTGGAAGTAGCCGGATGAGACTGAACTTACCTGTTTCTTCATAGACAGCTTGCTTTCCAAGATTATGCTGAGGTTGTAGGCATGATCTGTCAGGTCAGGGGATGGGCAGAGTTCAGCGGGCCATCACCTGTCATTACATGGTGAGGCCTTGCTTCGAAAGATGAGGACTTCCTTCTTGTTGAAGTTGAGCTTGAGGCAGTTGTCCTTTTTCTAGTTTGCGACGTTCATCATGCATGTGTGGCTCTGGTGATAGAGGGGTCTTCTGACAGTGAGAGGATGAGCTGGGTGTAATTGGTGTAGGAGATGATGTTGAATCCATGAGATCTGACGGTGTCAGCCAGGGGGGTAATGCATGTGTTAAAGAAGGTAGGGCTGAGGGACGATCCTTAATGGACACCGCAGATGATCTTCCTGGGTTTTGAGGTAAATGGTGGGAGGTGGATTCTCTGGGTTATTCCAGTGAGGTATGAAGCGATCCACTTGAGGGTGTCTCCCTGAATACCGATGTGGTGGAGTCTGTTGATCTTAATGTGATGGAAGGCCCTGATGTCATCGGTGGCTGTGACCAGGGCTGTCTTGGTGCTGTGGTTGACTTGCAATCCGGATTGAGAGGGATCCAGGAGCTTGTTGTGTTCCAGGTGTTTGATGAGTAGCTGGCTGATTTCCTTCTTGAGGACCTTTACTGGGAAGGGATGCAGAGAGGGGGCTGGTAGTTCTTTGGTCCTGCTGGGTAGGCAGATGGTTTCTTCAGGAGGTCTTCACTTCAGTGTGTTTCCAATCCTCAGGGAAGGAGGCTGAGTTGATGGAGGTGTTCTGGACTTTCTTGAGGTCATTGCCGATCATCTTCCTCCCGAGGTTGAAGGTGTGGTGAGGACAGAGATCTATAGGTGATCCTGAGTGCACAGAGTTCATGATGGATATTGTTGTGAAGGGATACCAGTTGTTAAGCAGGTGTTTGTGGTTTGTGCTTGTAGGTGTAAGCAGGCTGGTGCTGTCAGAGGTGGGAAGCAGGATTTTGAAATTGTGGTAGAAGATTGCGATTTCTTTGTGTATAAGGCCACTGTGTGGCGTGGGGACCATTCATTAAATATGGAGGTGAACAATATCGTCTAGCTTAAAGTCCAGGATATCCACCTGAGAAGATTCTTCATTCAGTGGGTCAGTCTGTCTCTTTTTTGGAAAGGACAGAATTTGGCATCTGGGGGGAGAGCTACAGGGTGGAAAGGGGGAGGTTCATTGCCCCACTGCTGAGCATTAAGGTCAGGGGTAGATGGTGCATTCGACCCAGTGGGCATGCTGTAGATGTAGTCTATCATGAACGATTGAGTATGTCAGGCAAGGGCATGGAATGGGGCAGTTTGTCTGTTGGAGCAATAGGGGGTGCCTTAGATGGTAGATGGTAGGACAGAGGAATCGAAGGCATCAGCTAGTTCTTCCCCCAGCATGTACTCTTCTGCAGGGAAGGCACAGATTGGTCCAGGAACGAGCTAGTTTGATCCATAGCTGAGAAATGAGCCCAGACAAAAATACATATATAAATATATGCAGACCAGGGTTATAAGAGGTGAGTGGTATACCAGGTACAACCAGGGGGGTACAGAGACCCCATTACTGTGGATTATCTAAAGGTCAGCACCTCGTCACCACAAGGCTGTGGTTTTATTTTGCATTCAGGCAGGTTGGGCCAGAGACTAGAGCACCGGGAGGAGGCCCTATGAAGGGTTGGGCTGGATCCTGCTGGCACATTGGAGAGTAGAAAGTCCCAGCGGGAGATTAGTAAACCAGGAATGACCAATATGTCCATAATAAACTTCAAATGCCATAGAGAGAGAGTTTAAGAGTTATGAGGGCTCGGCACGGCTCCCCAAACTGTGGGGCAGCCCGCTGGGGTAGAGTCTAGACTGCAGTTCGGTAGCAGAGAGAGAGGAGACCAGTAGGTGGGCTGGCCTCGGGGGTGACATTTTTTTTACTCATAACATTTTATTGCCATTTATAAGTAACTGTATGACATCTGTATATGTGAACATCGTATATGCTTCAATTACTATTTACAGACAACTGAGTTCCCCGCATGTTCTTTTTCATTTTAACGCGTACAGCATATTTCAACAATTAACTTCCCCCTCCCCCTCCCATCCCTGGTCAGTCCACACCAGGTTACATGATCACATGCACAGTTCAAAAGTATATCTATTTGTTTGAATTCCTTACATGTCCTAGTAAGTTACCGTTTTTATTCTTTACTTTGGGGGGTTTCCACACCCGGGGGCTTCCTGAGTTGCCGGCACTTGACCTCACTGTAGGTCTGCCAACATAGAGGCCCATGCCAGCAGGTCCTGCTCAACTTTATCATCGTTCCACACAGATTTCATTCTTACTTATTCCGCAGTCGCCCATTCGCTGCTGGTGGGCTTGCAGCAATGGTTGTGCCACCCACAGAAGCAGATTGTAAAATGTGACTCAGGCCTGCCATTGCAGAGCCTGTGTGCAGCCTGGGGCTGCCATGTCGACTTGGCAAGTACACCCACTTGCCAGTCCCTAAACCTTCCCTTTTCTACATGTTAGTCACCTCTAAGGTAGGCCTAATGTACCCCCTTGGGCAGGGTGCATTGTATGTAAAAGGTAGGACATTCCCTGATGTGTGTGGCATGTCCTGATTGTGAATTACAGCCAATTTAGTTTTTCACTATTGCCAGGCTACCTGTTCCCATAGGCCAGAAAGGGCAGTGTGATTATAACATCTTAAAATTTTAACTGACTCAGGGAACTAAGTAGAAATTCGAGTTTAGTATGCCTGAATGATAAACTACATCTTTTAATGAAGTTGGTTTTAATATTCTGTGTTTGAAAATACCACTTTTAGAAAGTAGGTATTTTCTTGCCTGACCATCCAAGCCTGCCTCTGCTAGGTTGTGTATTGCACGATGAGTGGTGGAAGGAGTAGCACATGGGCCTGAATAGGGCTGTGCCTGCTTTCCACAATGCTGGCTCCACCTCCTGTGGTGTGTCTGATGACCCTGGCCCACACTGATAAAGGAAGAAGTTGTGCACTGGCAGAATGCACCCAGAACTGGTTTGGTCTAGGTACAGACACTCTCTGCCTTCAGAGACAAAGGATTTGTGTGTATAAAAAGGGGGATCCAGACCCCAGAACTTTAGATCACTTCTGGGAATCAAGACAACCCTTTACCAAGGAGAAGAACCAAGGAAGCCGAAGGTGGAGACTGCCCCTGTGCTGTGGTATTGGGTTGGCCTGCAGTGGTTACTTTATTGCCAAGGAAAGGAGAAAAGGAACTTTGTGTGTACTTTTGCAATCTTGAAGAAGAATCTCCAAGGGTTTGAATTGTGCTTGCTTCCTGCCTGAAGTCTCAGGGATACAAGACTTCACCACCAGCTCCCCTGAATTCCCTTGCTGGGAATTCTACCTGCAGAGAGATGCCTACTGTTGTTTGGGTCCTCTGAGAAGACTGCGTGTCGCTGGGAGCTGGAAGCGCGACGCAACGAGAAGAGTGTCGGCGCTGCAGCAGTTGACGTCGTATCGCCGAAGAAGCGTGCCGCCGCCGCAGCTGTTAGCCGTCGCATCATCAACGAAGCATGTCACATCACTGGAGAAGTGTGTCACTGCCGCAGAGGTCGCCGTTGCATCACCGGAGAAGAGTGTCGCAGGGCCTGTCGTGGCTCAGAAGTTACAGAGTTCGCTGAGCAGGTCTTGGGCATGCATACATCGCATCCAACATTGTTGCATCGCACTAAAGATGCCATTTTGCGGCATCGCACCGGATCGTTGCATCGCATCGAGTCGCCATCTTGTCGCATCGTAACCCGAAAGCAGTAAGAAATTGATGCATCACCTCCTCTCCGGTAAGGAACCAACGCATCACCTCCCCTGCAGTAAGGAACCGACGAATCACCTCCCCTGAAGCAAGGAACCGACGCATCACCTTCCCTGCAACCCTTTTGTTTGTATTGCGTGACGCATCCAAGGTACTTTGAGAGTAAAGTGTTGCATTTACCGTCTACATTGAACTAAGCTGTATCTACCACTTTAAAGTCTATTTTTGATTACAGTATTGTAGATTTTTGTTGTTTGGTCTTGAGTTAAGTCTAGTAAAGATTACTTATTTATTACCACTTTGAAAAAGTAGGGACAGCACAAGCACATTGGAGTGCGTGTTTTCCTAATTCAACGACCATTGGAAGAAGATGTGAAGCATACCCCACGAAAATGAAGCCTAAATGAAAACGGGTGACTCCAAGAAAAACAGAGAACACTGTGACCTTTGTACAAGGAGCAAGTAATTTTAAAGAAAGACATGGTGCGGGCCTTCCTAATCTCTCCGCGTCTGACCGCTTGCAAAGCTGCAGCAGAGGACAATGTTGCCAGTTGTCTAGAGACCTGTTACAATTCACTTGACTTGTGAGCTCCACTACCTTGGCTTTGGTCAGAGGTTTTTCTAAGGAGGGGATCATGAAAGGTCCACATAATAAGATGGTCTCATGGATTGTGGGACATTCCATTGCCAGATGGGCGGCAGAAGATGCACACCGGCAGATCTATAGTTGCTCACTCGGACTACCTAGTAGCAGACATTAAGTGGTGATTCCACAACGAGCTGTGACCTACCTGCCACATTCCCGGGGGCTCAGGACGCCGCCTGCAACGTTCCCTGCTTCGACGCCCGCTGGTCTTGCTGGTTTGGACGCGGCTGGACAGTGAGAGGGACTGCATTACCCAGCAGCCTCTACCGGCGAGTATTACTGACGTTATTCAAAGCGCCAGGAGGCGCTTAAATTCACCCAGAGCCACCCGCAGCGTGGGTTCTTTTTGTTCTTCTGAGGTGTTTCCACAGCGAGCTGCGACCTACCTGCCACATTGCCCGGGGGCTCATGACGCCGCCTGCAACGTTCCCGCTTCGACGCCCGCTGGTCTTGCTGGTTTGGATGCGGGCGAACAGGGAGAGGGACTGCATTGCCCAGCAGCCTCTACCGGCGAGTATTACCAACGTCATTCCAAGTTCCAGGAGGCGCCTAATTTCCCAAAAAGCCTCCCGCAGCGCGGGCGTGCCCTAGCCAAGGGCGGGTCCATCCGTGCCCGTCATCGACCACCCCTCCAACATTTACTCTGGGACTCTAAGTAAGCTTTTTGTTAAGGACTGTTTGCACTTAAGTGGGAGTGATAAGTTGCCAAGAACATTAATATCTGCAAAACTAAGCATATTTCCTTTCCTTTATAACTGGCACTAAATCTTAGTTGTGGAAATGAGCAAGAATACATGCAAAGGGGGGGCGGGAGTGGCAGGGACTTTGGATGCCTTCCTTACTCGGGCCGAATCCGTGCTTATGCACGAAATTGAGCTAACGGAAAGGAGGCTCTCACTAGATCCTTTAAGCCTACCCCTAGGACAAACTATCACTAAAGATCCCATTTCTGGCTCAATACCATGCCCTCAACCGCTGTTAAGACCTACAGGTAGCCCTCAGCTAGGCTCTCCAAATCTGGCCATTGAACACAGCATATCTTCCACCCCTGTTGCTTCTCCTACCAAGGTTCGCACTAGACAGAAAAAAGTAGCAGCTGCCCCCGGAAGTAATGCTCAATCAAAGAAAAGAAAAGAAAAGAAAAGCGTGTAGTGCCCCCAAAGCTAGCTCACAGTCGCAAAACAAGCCAAGAATAAGAGCGCGGTTCCAGAGAGGGGAGGGGTCTTAATTTCACCAGTCGAGGTAGAACAAACTGGGGTGGGTGTAGTGGGCATGGATTCCGCCAATTCTGGGTCGCAATACCCAGACTTTACAGAGGTTAAAGATATGTTCCTAAAGCAGATGGAAGTGAAATTATTAGCTCTAATTGACTGTCTCATGCTTAGATTAAAGGCAATAGATCAAAGACTAGTCAAAATAGAGGACCAACTAATCAAAGCACCATCCAATCACAAAGGCAGCAGCCACACAGAAGCCATGGGGTCTAGTTGGGCTGGAAATTCACCTAGACCACAAGCACAGGCAGTAGCCCGCTCAAATTTGTTAACCCCTACCCTCATCCCAGTGTGCCCCCCGAATCCTCCTGTACACCCTACATCAGTACCTAATGTCCTACACACACACAAACAAGTTTTAAATGGCCCTGTGAAGAGACCACGGGGGAAGGAGGGGAAGAGTCAACAAAGGTTTTTCTTGATCTTCCACCAGAAGCAACGCCCCACACTATAGTATTGGCCAATGTCCCGAGATTGGAATCAAGTGAGGAGGAACACTGGTCTTCACTAAAAAAACAAGGCCCTCCATCTTTTGGACCTAAAAACCGGGCTCGGAAATCATCTGTTTGAAGAATTCATGATTGTCAGAAGGGTGGCCTGGGTGGGAAATTCTGAAAAAGGCCTGGCTGGGGACAGTGTAGTTATAAGTTTTAGGTCACCGAATATGGTTAGGTGTATTTTGGAAAGGGCAGCTCCTTTTACAATTCGGAAAGATACTATTAATGTCCTCCCCCTGGGGTTCTTCTATTGAGCGAACGTAACCACAAGAGGGGGAATTTATAGGAATTTAAGACATTTGCCAGGCTGGGTTCTATACCTAAACACCCTCCCCCGTGCTCTTAGCTACAAGGGACAAGGGAGAGCCGGGTCTAAATTACAACAGCCCAAACTCAGGGGGCTTCCCGTTTGTAACAACTACCCCACCAGATAGACTAAATACTAGAATCATCACCACAGAGTTAAGTGTAAGCCCCATTAAGATACCCCAAGTAGAAAATAGCTCACTGTTAGTCACAACTGACACAAGTATAGTAAATGGGGGCAGCAGGGTGCACACTTCTGGTGAATCTAGTAATGGGGCACAAAAGTTTGTCCTGACCTCATGGAATATTGCCGGGTTGAAGAATAAACTACTGTCATCTGACTGGCTATCCTTTATCGAAACCAACAAAATAGTGGTCTTCAAGAAACCTGGTCAGTGGGGCCTGAGTTTAGATTAGGTTACATACATTTCTATAAACATGCTATTGCTGGCCATAGGGGGAGACCGATGGGGGGGCTAACTATCTGGTTAAGACAGAGTGACAGGTATACAGTTCAGCAGTTGGACACAGATAGTAATGACATCCTAATAATTAAAATTAGAGTCCTCGGTGTAGAGGACCTTGTACTTTCGGTGTAGAGGACCTTGTACTTTTTAATGTATATGTTAGAGGGTTGCCTGGAGGGAAAGCCTCAGGCACTGTGGCCCTTCTTGATTCCTACCTCAATTTGTACAAAGGAGAAGGAAACATAGTGGTCACTGGGGACTTTAACTGCTCTTTTGAGCCGTTGGATAAAAACAACGTAGACTTAGGCCAATAGGAAGATTTGCTATGGGACATCCCGAAATTAACATTGAATCCGATCAAGAAGTGGTCGGAGGCGGCCCTACAGCTTAAAGCGCTCGGCTTGGAGCATGGATGAGGGCAGTCAATGGGAGGGTGAAAACTGAAAAGCATGGCTCCCCCTCCTATAGATGCGGGTTGAGGTCTAGTCGCATAGATTACATACTCATCAACAAGGAATATTGGCCTAGTCTTCTAGATATGATCATCCAGGAGAGGGTGGACAGCGATCATAATCCCCTGGTGCTAGCTCTTATAACACTAGGTAATCGCATAGAAGACGGTTCTGCTGCAGGTGTAGAACTTCATCTAAGCAATGACACCAGGAAAGTAAAATGGTTGAACCTACTAAATAAAGAGAACCAGTTGGAGGCCATTAATAACTTGGTGACTAAGGTGACCACAGACCTCCAAAATTGTCTTGAGCACCGGGAAAATAAGTCCAATGTTACTTTTGTTCATAATGAACTTTTTAATAAGCTTAAGGGCTTTTTTTATATCTAATATAGTAAAAACAAAAAACTCTGTAAAGGCATCGACTGACTCATGGTATGGGAAAACATGTAGGGTGGCATACAAGGCACTGGCTATGGCGATAAGATCCAAGGACAGGGACAGGATTCACAATGCACGGGTGGAGTATAAGCTAGCACAATACAAAGCGAAAAAGGAATGGGATGAGGAACATTGGCAAGAGCTGTACTGTGCTAGCCAAGACAGGAACATGACTGGATTTTGGCACTTGGTTAAGTGGGGTAAGGGAAAGCCGAGCCAACCGCCGAATAACTATGTAGCTCCCGAACTCTGGGTTTCACACTTTAAGACACAGTTTGCCAATGATGCTGAGAATGTGAAGTATCCCAGAGTCCTCTTATTATCCAAGTTGGCAATCCTGTGCTGCACTTTACTACGCAGGAAGTTGAAGCTGCACTTAATGCTGTACCGAGTGGCAGAGCGCCCGGGCTCCATTGTGTTCATGCCGACCTATTCGTGCATAATAAGGCTTTGTGGGTAAGATATATACAGATTTTAGTGAATGCCATCGCAAAGGGTTCTCCAATCCCTGAGTCATGGACGGGTGCAGAGATTATACCAATTTTTAAAAAGGGGGACAGATCCTGGTAACTACAGGCCTATTAGCTTAATAGACTGCATCCAGAAGGTGACAGCCAG
The DNA here is from genome assembly GCF_964261635.1 of Lissotriton helveticus. Taxonomy (NCBI): domain Eukaryota; kingdom Metazoa; phylum Chordata; class Amphibia; order Caudata; family Salamandridae; genus Lissotriton; species Lissotriton helveticus. The sequence continues at coordinate 1,618,627,207 of NC_136057.1, forward strand.
GCTTATGCTAAGTAGAATCCAGGGTTGGATTGACGAGTTTGACATCCTCTCACCTTTACAGGCTGGGTTTCGCTCTCACATCAAAGCACAATAGACCCGGTTTTTAGATTTGTTTTAATCTATTGGCGTGTGGCGATCCTTAATGGAGGTAGAATATACGCCGCTTTTGTATATCTAAAGTCGGCTTTTGACTTAGTCCCGCGAGCTAAGTTGTGGAGTATCCTTGCAGAACAGGGAATGCCTTTGGACCTGCTGGCTTTTTTAATTAAACTTCATGACGCAAACTTTGCTCAAGTTCGCTGGGGCCAGCATGGCCAAGTGACAGATAGATTCCAGATCGCTAGAGGGGTTCGACAGGGGTGTGTACTGGCACCAACTTTATTTTCTCTTTACATTAACAGGGTGCCCAAGTACTTTACGAACCATCCTACGGATGCACCAACATTAGATGGCAGGAAGATACCCCTGTTAATGTTTGCCGATGACACCCTGTTAATTTCAAAAACCCAACAAGGCCTGCAGAAGGCAATAGGGAGATTTGAGATGTTCTGCCAGGATTTTGGTCTCAAAATTAACGTAGACAAGACCAAGTTCATGGTGCTACATAATCAAAAAACTGTAAGAGGGAGAGCCACCATGAACGATGTTATACTTGAGCAGACCCATGTTTTCACGTATCTTGACATCACACTAGGCTCTAGGCTAAATTGGAAAACACATCTGGATCAGTTGTTACTTAAACATGCACAACTATCTGGTGCTCTATTAAAAGAACACCATTTATCCTTTACGAAGCCGATCGCCCCTGTGCTAAAAACCTATAATACAAAAATCGCAGCTTCGGTTTTGTACGGGGCTGAGTTACAGGGTTTTAGCAATCTAGCGGCACTTACGACCTCGCAAAACAAATTTATGAGGGGTATAACAGGTTTACCCCAATCCACTCCATTAATACTGCTCTATTATGATTTGGGAAGCCAGTTTTTAGAGATGTGGCACGCTTCAGACCAGTGGCCTACTGGAGGAGGCTCTGAGTTACTCCTGAGCTCACCCAGTATGCACAAGCCCTACTTGAGATTAGGGACGCCGATAGTGCGGGCAAAATCTCATGGCTGAGGCAGGTAAAGGCCATTTACACTGATATGGGCCTTAATTGGCTGTGGCAAAATCCAACAAATAGTGCATTTCCATCACAAAAGGATTTGAGGGGGCTTTACAGGAACATGGTCGCTATGAAACATTTTATGTCTTTGACGAGTCCCTCATTGTCAAGAGACTTTCTAGAGACCAAACATGCACCCGACTATGAAGTGTACTGGGACCTTATTACGGTACCCAGTGATAGGAAATGGTATCACCAATTTAGGATTGGTACCCTTCCTATCAAAGCATTTACTGGTAAATGGGGTACAGGTTCCTGCACGGATTGTCCATTTTGCCCGACACAATCAGAAACAATAGCTCATATTTTATTTATTTGCCCTGTCTATAAGAAACTGAGGTATAAATGGCTGAAGCCCACTTGCCAGATGATGGGGATTACCTCAGGTACCGAAGCATTAAGGCTTTTAAAAACAGATAAAAATGAATTAACTATAATTGCGATCGCCAAATTTTTACATGGTATGTGGATGACCCGTGCCCACAGACTGAGTAATCAATAATGTCACTGGATACAATAGGTCCACCACAATGAGAATGTTTAATCCGTTTTTACTTAAACCCTGGTTTATTGCACTATGGTTCGAGACTTCTGATATTTTTATGTTTTTTTAAATGTGTTTTATAATAACTCATTGTATATTTGTATTTATTGATGGAGTAACTACAGACTTATTTCTAGTGTAATTTTGTTATTTTATGAGGATGGAATGTTAGTACATTATTGTTTTAAATCTAAATGTCTTTTATGATTTTGTATCAAATAAAGACTTCTTTTAATTGAATTGAATTGATTACTTATTTTTCTAAACTGGTGTGGTGTCCATTTGTAGTTTTTTCACTGTATTACTGTATGTGTTCACAAATGCTTTGCACACTGCCTCTGAGATAAACCTGTCTACTCATGCCAAGCTACCAAGGGGCTGAGCAGGGGTTATTTTAGAAGTGTAGCACCTTACCCTGACTAGAAGCAAGGGTCCCTATTTGGACAAAGGTACCTACCTCTGCCAACTAGAGATCCCCAGTTCTAACATTGGTGACAGTGGTGGGATTAGGACTTGCGTTTGTGACTCATATACAGTGATTGGTGTACACTACTAGTGAGTGCAGACCGTAACGATCTTATCTTTTTGAACTGTGCTGGCCTTATTACGCTACCCTCCCTACCCCTCACTTGGTCTGATCACTAGTTGATCCCTTTTGAGTTGGCTAGGCCACGGCCTCCCTTTATTCCAGCTAAAATCAGGGACTATGGCAGAAAATGGCACAAGGTCACATGTACTGCTCTTGACCCCACTTTCCCTAAATCGATAGGGCAACTTTCCAGCGACTTAAATGCGGATGTATCCAAATTTAATGTGTGTCTCTCATCTTCGATTGATCTAATTACCCCCATGCTACCACTTACCTCTTTAAGATCTAAACCTTCGGCACCATGGTTTTCATCGGAATTACGGGAGGAAAGAAGCAGGTGCAAAAAACTGGAACGCGTTTGGCGACGGTCATATGATCCGGCCGCCAAAGCCATCTATAGGAAGGCCCTTAAGAACTTCCATAAACTTAAACGCAGTACTATGAAGGATCACTTTGTAGAAAAAATTCAGACGGCTGAAAACTCAGCGAAGACTCTATATTAAACATCATTAAAGAATTTTCTAATCCCTCAGCCTTGGCCTGCCCGATTGTCCCTAGTCAATCCCTTTGTGATGGTCTCTCTGATTTTTTCCACGAGAAAATTATAAACATCACAGCCACATTTAATCAGAATAGGGTTATGTCAATGCCTGACATTAAAATCTCCCATGATGAAAATTTTGTTTCATTTAAACCCCTAACCGCGGAATATGGATTGACGTTGCTTCATAGGTGCAAATCAGGGTCTCCTCTTGACCCGGCTCCCGCACAGGTATTGGGTAATCTTGCCCTATTATTGATCAAGCCGCCTCTTGAGATTTGGAATTCTTCCTTTCTCTCTGGCCTGTTCCCCTCTCAATGGAAACAGGCTATGTTGATTCCTATTCTTAAGAAGGCAGATGCTGACCAGTCATGCTTCAGTAACTATCCGCATATTTCACTCCTCCCTAAGCCAGCGAAAATCTTGGAGAAAGTGGTGCAGGAGCAACTGTCGGAATACCTGGAATCGCAACAACTGCTACATGATTCCCAGTCGGGCTTCAGGCCGGGTTTCAGCACTGAGTCTGCACTGCTGGAGGTGTCAGAGTCAATTCGTGAGTGTGTGGATGTGGGCGAGGAGGCCATGTTGGTCCTCCTCGACCTATCGCAGCTTTTGATACTGTCTCGCATACCATTCTTTTGGACCGTCTTCGAGACATTGGCATTGGGGGGACACCATTGACATGGGTGAAATCGTTTCTGAAGGATAGATCGCAGCAGGTCTTCCTTAGGCCGTATGTCTCGGCTGAGAAACCGCTGGTATGTGGGGTCCCGCAGGGCTCCGCAGTTAGCCCGCTTTTTTTAATGTCTACCTTGCTCCTCTGGCGGAAGTGGTGGAATCCTGGGGGGTCAGAGTGATCTCTTACGCTGATGATACCCAGCTTGTGTTTTCATTCAGAGATCACTCGGACGGTAACATGTCTAGTTTCCGACGGTGCCTTGTTAATATCTCCTCCTGGATGACTACCAATAATCTGAAACTTAATACGGATAAGACTGAGGTCTTATTCTTTAATCAAAAATCCCCCCTCTCAGCTAATGCGTGGTGGCCGACGGAATTAAATCCTCCTCCTGTTCCAGTTCAAACGGCCCGCAATCTGGGTTTTCAATTTGATACCTCTCTGTACTGTAAAACCCAAATTAATAGAGTCTCAGCAGCCTGTTTTGGTAAACTTCGCATGATTAAGAAAATTGTCCCCTTCCTTCCGCCTGATTCTCGGAGGACGGTGGTTCATGCCTTAATTACATCCCATTTGGACTATGCGAATAGTCTGTATGTGGGAGCCCCGGCCTATTTGATTAAACGTCTGCAGATTGTGCAGAATGCTGCGGCTAGGCTGATTTGTAACATCCCCTATCGCCACTCCATCACTCCGTATTTAGCTAAGCTGCACTGGCTGCCGGTACGCTGCCGCATACAATTTAAGGCTCTGGTCATCGCCTTTAGGGCCCTTAACGGTCTAGGTCCTGCCTATCTGAGACATAGACTCAAACCGGTCCATTCGGTTCGTGATCTCAGATCGAACCTTCTCCGCCTACTGTACGCCCCTCAATTTTGCCGGGCGAGAATGGGGGGCCGTGCCTTTGCTGTGGTCACTGCTAAGTTCTGGAATCGCCTACCTCTGGATCTCAGACACATTACATCAGAATCTTTGTTCCGGAGGAAACTCAAGACCTGGCTGTTTTCAATGATCTAGATCACGCTGTATCCTTCTGGTAACGGTTGTCTTCAGCTCCGGGACATCCCCGTTGGGGGTAGCCGCGCGCTTAATAAGATTCAAAATAATAATAATAATAATAATGCGACCACATACTTTTTGGTAGAATTTTCCTTGGAATTTCTTTTTGCTTTTTGAGAACTACTAACTATTTTTCACCATGACCAAAGCAGCATCCAACGTATCTATGGATCTACAATTTGAAGAACATAGGGTTGATACCCCACTGTGCTACAGCTTAAAACCCTCTGTAAAATATTTAAAATCCCTGAAAAAGGCATCACCAAGAAGGAAGGATTCCAAAATGTGCTGAGGGCCTGGTTGGAAACTAGAAATGCTACTGAGCATCATGAAGAGCCGAGGGATGAGGCAGAGAATACAGATGGGCAGATGGATGGGCCATTGGGCCTGACCATGGAGAAAGTACCTTCCAGGCCAGGCATCAATGTTTCTTCAATGGGCCTGTCTGCAGAGGAGTTGGAGGACAGGGAGAGAGACAGAATGCATAAGATGGAGCTAGCCAAGCTCAAGATGGGTGGGCAGATGGAGTTAGAGAATAAGAAGTTAGCCTTGGAGAAAAAGAGGATGCATTTAGAGCATGAAATGATGTTGAGGGTACTGAAATTGAAAGCCAGAAGTTTAGAGATTACTCCTTTTGGTGGCAGCACACCATCCGTGCCTATAAAAAACAAGAGTGTTCATTCCCAAGGATGTTATTAAGGAGTTTCATAAGAATGAATATATTGGGCAATGGTTCAAGGCCTATGAAGTAGCCATGTCCTCCCACCGGGTCCCTGAGAAGCATTGGGGAGCGGGGTTGTGGGAGCAGTTCCTTAGTGATGGGCGGGACACGTTATTAGATTTGCCTTCTGGAGAACTTAATTCTTATGTACACATGAAAGAGGCCTTAATGTTCAGGTATGGGTTGACCCCTGAGCTTTATAGACAAAGGTTTAGTAATTGTAAGAAACTGGAGTCTAGCACTTAGGTGGAATATGTTTCTTTCTTTGGCAGAACATTAGATGGTTGGGTGAAGGGGAACATGCATGGGAGCACTTGTCAAATAATTGTTTTCCAGAGCTATGCCAGCATCTTATTGATAGCAAGCTGAGTGACCCTAGGAAGCTTACTGAGGAGGCGGACCATTGTTGGAGCACCAGGGTCCTGAAGGGTCATGTTGGAGACTCCGCCAAAGGTGGGCAGGGTCCCCAGCAGAAGAGTAGGGGAGACAAGGGTAAACAGAGGGAGTTCCAGAAAGGGCCCCAAAGTAATCCCCAAGGGAACCAAGGGAAGGGTTCCCAGCATGCCCCTGAGAAGAAGCCTGGGGCCTCGACAGGTAAACCTGTTTATAGGAGACCCCTGAAATGTTTTGAGTGTCGTGAAGTGGGCCATCATTTTTATGATCCCCATTGCCCACAGAGGGATAAGATAGCACTCACTTGTGCACCACCCCGGCAGATGGCGAGTGTAGCCCTGGGGGAGGAGATAGGTGCCCAAGGTGGGTGGGGTCCCGTAGAGATGTCCTTTGTCTCTTTAGGAGACTGTGAGGTGGTCCCCAGGACCCAGCTGCCTGATAACACTAAAAAGTACAGGCAGTGGGTGACCATCAATGGCTATAGAGTGAAGGCTCTTAGAGACACAGGAGCCAGTGTGACAGCTGTCAGTTGTCACCTGGTGTCTGAAGAGCAAGTGGTCCCCAATGCATTTTCCAAAAAACACAGTTGATGGACAGAATGTAGAACAATGTCATACATTCACCCCAGTACAAGGATCTGGGCCTAAATCCATCGTTTTTTTGCACTCCACACCACCCTGGGTTAGACACTGGCTATATGCAAATCAGCTCTGACCCTGTGCCTCATGGGAACAGTCCAGTCCGAACTACCAAGCCATGTCTTTCCCAGACCGGAATCAAGCATCGAAGGACCGGTTTCTGGCTATCAGCCTTCATCAGCCTGGATAGCTTGACTCCAGTGGTGTGGAGAGCCTGGGACTCACGTCTGAGCATCCCCAGCCCACTCAGGGTGAAATTGCAAAAAACACAGTTGATGGACAGAATGTAGAACAATGTCATACATTCACCCCAGTACAAGGATCTGGGCCTAAATCCATCGTTTTTTTGCACTCCACACCACCCTGGGTTAGACACTGGCTATATGCAAATCAGCTCTGACCCTGTGCCTCATGGGAACAGTCCAGTCCGAACTACCAAGCCATGTCTTTCCCAGACCGGAATCAAGCATCCAAGGACCGGTTTCTGGCTATCAGCCTTAATCAGCCTGGATAGCTTGACTCCAGTGGTGTGGAGAGCCTGGGACTCACGTCTGAGCATCCCCAGCCCACTCGGGGTGAAATTGCAAAAAACACAGTTGATGGACAGAATGTAGAACAATGTCATACATTCACCCCAGTACAAGGATCTGGGCCTAAATCCATCGTTTTTTTGCACTCCACACCACCCTGGGTTAGACACTGGCTATATGCAAATCAGCTCTGACCCTGTGCCTCATGGGAACAGTCCAGTCCGAACTACCAAGCCATGTCTTTCCCAGACCGGAATCAAGCATCCAAGGACCGGTTTCTAGCTATCAGGCTTCATCAGCCTGGATAGCTTGACTCCAGTGGTGTGGAGAGCCTGGGACTCACGTCTGAGCATCCCCAGCCCACTCGGGGTGAAATTGCAAAAAACACTGTTGATGGACAGAATGGAGAACAATGTCATACATTCACCCCAGTACAAGGATCTGGGCCTAAATCCATCGTTTTTTTGCACTCCACACCACCCTGGGTTAGACACTGGCTATATGCAAATCAGCTCTGACCTTGTGCCTCATGGGAACAGTCCAGTCCGAACTACCAAGCCATGTCTTTCCCAGACCGGAATCAAGCATCCAAGGACCGGTTTCTGGCTATCAGCCTTCATCAGCCTGGATAGCTTGACTCCAGTGGTGTGGAGAGCCTGGGACTCACGTCTGAGCATCCCCAGCCCACTCGGGGTGAAATTGCAAAAAACACAGTTGATGGACAGAATGGAGAACAATGTCATACATTCACCCCAGTACAAGGATCTGGGCCTAAATCCATCGTTTTTTTGCACTCCACACCACCCTGGGTTAGACACTGGCTATATGCAAATCAGCTCTGACCCTGTGCCTCATGGGAACAGTCCAGTCCGAACTACCAAGCCATGTCTTTCCCAGACCATGTCTGAATTGGGGTGGCGGAGTGAGCTAAAGAACGGTGATGGATTAAACCCATATCAGTTGACTGGGGGTGAGTGTTTGTATTGTCAACGCTCCGTCCATCACCACCTTTGGTTTTTCTTTGTTCGCCCTAGGTTGGCAGGGTATGCTCAGACGTGAGTCCCTTGCTCACTTTGCCACTGGCGTCAAGCAAGCCCGGCTGAAGATGGCTGTAATGCCAGAAACCGGTCCTGGGAAGCTTGATTCCGGTCCAGGGAAGACATGGCTTGGCAGTTCGGGCTGGACTGTTCCCATGAGGAGCAGGGTCAGACTGATTTGCATATGGCCATGTCTGAATTGGGGTGGCGGAGTGAGCTAAAGAACGGTGATGGATTAAACCCATATCAGTTGACTGGGGTGAGTGTTTGTATTGTCAACGCTCCGTCCCTCACCACCTTTGGTTTTTCTTTGTTCGCCCTAAGTTGGCAGGGTATGCTCAGACGTGAGTCCCTTGCTCACTTGCCACTGGCGTCAAGCAAGCCCGGCTGAAGATGGCTGTAATGCCAGAAACCGGTCCTGGGAAGCTTGATTCCGGTCCAGGGAAGACATGGCTTGGCAGTTCGGGCTGGACTGTTCCCATGAGGATCAGGGTCAGACTGATTTGCATATGGCCATGTCTGAATTGGGGTGGCGGAGTGAGCTAAAGAACGGTGATGGATTAAACCCATATCAGTTGACTGGGGGTGAGTGTTTGTATTGTCAACGCTCCGTCCATCACCACCTTTGGTTTTTCTTTGTTCGCCCTAAGTTGGCAGGGTATGCTCAGACGTGAGTCCCTTGCTCACTTTGCCACTGGCGTCAAGCAAGCCCGGCTGAAGATGGCTGTAATGCCAGAAACCGGTCCTGGGAAGCTTGATTCCGGTCCAGGGAAGACATGGCTTGGCAGTTCGGGCTGGACTGTTCCCATGAGGAGCAGGGTCAGACTGATTTGCATATGGCCATGTCTGAATTGGGGTGGCGGAGTGAGCTAAAGAACGGTGATGGATTAAACCCATATCAGTTGACTGGGGGTGAGTGTTTGTATTGTCAACGCTATGTCCATCACCACCTTTGGTTTTTCTTTGTTCGCCCTAAGTTGGCAGGGTATGCTCAGACGTGAGTCCCTTGCTCACTTTGCCACTGGCGTCAAGCAAGCCCGGCTGAAGATGGCTGTAATGCCAGAAACCGGTCCTGGAAGCTTGATTCCGGTCCAGGGAAGACATGGGTTGGCAGTTCGGGCTGGACTGTTCCCATGAGGAGCAGGGTCAGACTGATATGCATATGGCCATGTCTGAATTGGGGTGGCGGAGTGAGCTAAAGAACGGTGATGGATTAAACCCATATCAGTTGACTGGGGGTGAGTGTTTGTATTGTCAATGCTCCGTCCATCACCACCTTTGGGTTTTTTTTGTTCGCCCTAAGTTGGCAGGGTATGCTCAGACGTGAGTCCCTTGCTCACTTTGCCACTGGCGTCAAGCAAGCCCGGCTGAAGATGGCTGTAATGCCAGAAACCGTTCCTGGGAAGCTTGATTCCGGTCCAGGGAAGACATGGCTTGGCAGTTCGGGCTGGACTGTTCCCATGAGGAGCAGGGTCAGACTGATTTGCATATGGCCATGTCTGAATTGGGGTGGCGGAGTGAGCTAAAGAACGGTGATGGATTAAACCCATATCAGTTGACTGGGGGTGAGTGTTTGTATTGTCAACGCTCCGTCCATCACCACCTTTGGTTTTTCTTTGTTCGCCCTAAGTTGGCAGGGTATGCTTAGACGTGAGTCCCTTGCTCACTTTGCCACTGGCGTCAAGCAAGCCCGGCTGAAGATGGCTGTAATGCCAGAAACCGGTCCTGGGAAGCTTGATTTCGGTCCAGGGAAGACATGGGTTGGCAGTTCGGGCTGGATTGTTCCCATGAGGAGCAGGGTCAGACCGATATGCACATGGCCATGTCTGAATTGGGGTGGTGGAGTGAGCTAAAGAACGGTGATGGAGTAAACCCATATCAGTTGACTGGGGGTGAGTGTTTGTATTGTCAACGCTCCGTCCATCACCACCTTTGGTTTTTCTTTGTTCGCCCTAAGTTGGTAGGGTATGCTCAGACGTGAGTCCCTTGCTCACTTTGCCACTGGCGTCAAGCAAGCCCGGCTGAAGATGGCTGTAATGCCAGAAACCGGTCCTGGGAAGCTTGATTCCGGTCCAGGGAAGACATGGCTTGGCAGTTCGGGCTGGACTGTTCCCATGAGGAGCAGGGTCAAACTGATTTGCATATGGCCATGTCTGAATTGGGGTGGCGGAGTGAGCTAAAGAACGGTGATGGATTAAACCCATATCAGTTGACTGGGGGTGAGTGTTTGTATTGTCAACGCTCCGTCCATCACCACCTTTGGTTTTTCTTTGTTCGCCCTAAGTTGGCAGGGTATGCTCAGACGTGAGTCCCTTGCTCACTTTGCCACTGGCGTCAAGCAAGCCCGGCTGAAGATGGCTGTAATGCCAGAAACCGGTCCTGGGAAGCTTGATTCCGGTCCAGGGAAGACATGGCTTGGCAGTTCGGGCTGGACTGTTCCCATGAGGAGCAGGGTCAGACTGATTTGCATATGGCCATGTCTGAATTGGGGTGGCGGAGTGAGCTAAAGAACGGTGATGGATTAAACCCATATCAGTTGACTGGGGGTGAGTGTTTGTATTGTCAACGCTCCGTCCATCACCACCTTTGGTTTTTCTTTGTTCGCCCCAATGCATTTTACCCAGTTGTTGCAGCTGACAACACAGAGACTAACTGCAAGGTGGCCCAGGTTCCCTTTGAGTGGGGGGTCTCTGGTACTCTTCAAGTAGCTGTGAGGCCAGCCAGGCCTGCTGACTGTCTGTTGGGTAACGATTTGGAGAGCTCCCCTTGGGCTAAGGTAGAGCGAAGTGCTCATTTGGAGATGTTGGGCCTGCCTAAGTGGGCGTGTGTGACCACATGGTCCATGTCAGCCAGTAAGGGTGTTCAAGAGGACCTGGAGCCTGAAAGAGTGGTCCAGGTGCCCGCCTTAAAGAGAAGAGGCCGGGGTAATGGGAAAAGTGCCCCCACAGTTCCCATGGTCCAGGAGGAGGCAGATTTTGACGGGGATACCCTGGAACCTACAGGGGAGCAGGAAACTGAATTGGGGGACCTGCCTGAGCTGACCCATTGCCAGCAGGAAGGAGGACCCTCCAGGGATAATTTCTGTGAGGAGCAGAGTAAGTGCCCTTCTCTTGTGGGTTTGTGGGTTTGCAGCAACAGGCTGCAAACCAGGCAGCAGGTGATCAGTCCAGATCACATTGGATCTACTGGGAGAATGGTCTCCTGTATCGTGAGCCTCAGGTTGCTGAGCCTGGGTCAGCCCATGTGCTGGTGGTACCCCAACGCTTCAGAGCCTTCCTACTGGGGTTGGCTCATGATATGCCTTTAGCAGGACATTTGGGGCAGGACAAGACCTTTGAAAGGCTGGTCATCCACTTTATTGGCCCCAAATGCGCAAGACTTCAGATACTCTTTGCAGGACCTGTCAGACTTGCCAGGCAAGTGGAAAGAGTGGGAGGAACCACAAGGCTCCTCTCCAGCCATTCCCTGTGGTCAGCACCCCCTTTGAAATTGTGGGCATTGACATTGTGGGGCCTCTGGATCCCAAGACAGCTATGGGCAACAGGTTCATCCTGGTCTTGGTGGACCATGCCACCCGGTATCCGGAAGCCATCCCTCTCAGGACAGTGACGGCCCCGTGGTGGGATGTGCACTGGTGGGGATTTTCTCCCGTGTGGGGTTCCCCAGAAAGGTGGTGTCAGACCATGGTACAAACTTTATTTCCAAGTATATGAAGTCCCTGTGCCAGGAGTGTGGGATAACGTATAAGTTCACCACTCCTTACCACCCCCATGGTAATGGGCTGGTTGAGAGATTCAACCGGACCCTCAAAGACATGTTATGGGTCTTGATGAACTTATAAGGTGTAAGCGGGACATCCTCTTGCCATGCCTTCTCTTTGCTTACAGAGAGGTGCCACAGAAGTCCTTAGGGTTCAGCCCCTTTGTACTGCTATATGGTCACCCTGTAGGAGGACTGAGTTAGGTAAACGAAGGCTGGGAGAAAGCTCCCAAGAAACCTCCCAAGGATGTATATAGTCACATGCTGCAATGACAAGTAGCAATCCCAGGCAAAACCAAAGTTCAACAATACAATGAAGACCAGCAAATTAAAAAAATACTAAACTAAAAATGAATTTTTGTATAAAAGCAATCAAGATTTGTAATAATTTTCAAATGCACATTGATAAAAAACATATGTATATTTTGATAACAAATTACATAATAATCAAAATACATAAAATACAATTTAAAATGATGGTAAAGTAGAGGTAGTGACGGTTTCTTCAACGCGTTTCGACACAAAGTGTCTTCGTCAGGAAAGTACCATCATATTTTCAATCTGGGATAAATAAGGATACAGAACAGCAACAATCAGGTTTTAGTATGGCTTGAACTTCTTAATGTAGATGAGCGTGTGAATCACAGCAAGAGCGCTAACTAGGCGTAAGCGTCGTGAGCGGTAGCCAGTTGGGGCGCCTCTTGTCAATAAAGGATAAGGCTGGCGCGCCAACTAGATGCCTCGATTTAAAGTCAGCTCCCAACCGTTTCCAGATAATGCTCCGACCCTTAGCGTATTGTCTAGATAAACGTTAGTATTAAAGCATCCCTTATTGCTGATGTTAATGAAAATGATGCTCAAGTTGTCGTTTTAAAAGGCGCGGTTCCGTTAAAGTGGTCGGAATGATCTTCTGCTCTGGTGTTAAATTATCAAGATGAAAAACGAAGTGATGGGAAGTGGATCGCGTCAAGCCACGGATTTGGCAAATACAGCGCGAATCTTGAAGGGGCAGCAACGGCCTCCTTGCCACTTCCAATTACGAGTAAAAGCCAGTCTGTATAGTCACATGCTGACCTTCAGAAACCAAGCCGGCATTTCAGACAACTCGCTCATTCGAATCTGGAAGCCAGCCAGGAAGAGATGAACCGATGGTACAATCAGAATGCCACTCCGATTGAGCTTCAGCCTGGTCAGAAAGTTTGGGTCATGGCACCCGTGGAGCCCTGTGTGCTCCAGGATAAATGGACCGGACCATTTGAGGTGGTGGAGTGCAAGAGTGATGTCACCTACTTAGTGGACTTGCGGTCTCCAAGCAACCCTTTGCGGATCCTGCATGTCAACCGCCTGAAGCCCCACTTAGAAGGGTCCGAAATGGGCATGCTCCTAGCAACAGATGATGGAATGGAGGAGGAGACTGAGCCTCTTCCTGACCTCCTGTCTGCAACAGAGTAAGATGGGTCATTGGATGGTGTAAACCTCTCTTCCACCCTGAGCAGCAGAATGACTGTCGCCAATTGTTGGGACAGGTTTATGACCTGTTCTCCTTGATTCCAAGTGTCACTGAGTGGTGTGTCCATGATGCAGACACTGGAGACAGTCCTCTTGTTAAGCACAACACTTTAAGAGTGACTGGCAGGGTGAGAGCTTGCATCAAGGAGGAAGTCTCCAAGATGCTTGCATTAGGGATGATTGAGTCCTCTAACAGTCCTTGGGCCAGCCCAGTGGTCTTGGTCCCAAAGGCTGCGGCACCGGGTGCGACACCAGAACTCTGGTCAGTGTGCACTACCGAGGGCTCAATTCAGTCACCAGGACTGACGCGCACCCCATCCCGAGAGTTGATGAGCTCATTGATCGGTTAGGGGCTGTCTGGTACCTCAGCACATTTGATCTAACATTTGGGTACTGGCAGATCGCCTTAACTGATGGGGCAAGAGAGAGGTCAGCATTCTTCACACCAGATGGGCACTACCAATTCCGGGTTATGCCCTTTGGGATGAAGAATGCCCCTGCCACCGTTCAGAGGTTGGTTAACCAGGTGTTGGCTCAACTGGAAGATTTCAGTCAATCAATCAATCATTTGTAAAGCATGCTTCTCACCCATGAGGGTCTCAAGGTGCTAGAGGGGATGGGGAGGAGGGAGCAACTACTGATTGAACAGCCAGATCTTGAGAAATCTTCTGAAGGTCAGCAGGTCCTGGGTCTGTCGCAGGTTGGTGGGAAGGGTGTTCCATGTCTTGGCGGTGAGGTGTGAGAACGATCTGCTGCCGGTGGTTGTTTGGCAGATGCGTGGGACGTGGCGAGGGCGAGGTCGGCGGAGCGAAGCTAGCGGTTTGGGGTGTAGAAGGTGAGTTGTTGTTGAGGTATGCTGGTCTGGCGTTGTGGAGTGCTTTGTGAGCGTGGGTGAGGAGCTTGAAGGTGATCTTCTTGTTGACTGGAAGCCAGTGCAGGTCTCTCAGGTGGGCGGTGATGTGGCTGTGGGGGGAGATTCCGAGGATGAGGCGTGCGGAGACGTTTTGTATGCATTGCAGTCTTTTCTGAAGTTTGGCCGTGGTTCATGCGTAGAGGGTGTTGACGTAATCCAGCCTGCTGCTGACGAGGGCTTGTGTGACCATCCTTCTAGTTTCGGTGGGGATCCATCTGTAGATCTTGCGGAGCATGCGGAGGGTGTTGAAGCAGGAGTAGGAAACAGCATTGACTTGCTGGGTCATAGAGAGCGTTGAGTTCAGGATGAACCCCAGGTTGCGAGCATGGTTGGTTGATGATGGGGGGGTGCCCACATAGATGACACTGCAGTGTTCAGCACCTGTTGGGAAGAACATCTGCGCCACCTCTGGGAAGAATTGATGGCACTGCGGAGAGCAGGCCTTACGGTCAAGGTGAGTAAATTCCAGATCGGGAAAAGTTCTGTGATCTACTTGGGACACCAGGTTGGGAGCAGCCAGGTGGCGCCCCTACATCCCAAAATTGAGACCATCCTGCTTTGGGAGCCCCCCAAGACCCAGACAGAAGTGAAAGCCTTTTAGGACTCACTGGGTACTACAGGAGGTTTTTCAAGGGTATGGCAGCATTGTTGCACCCTTGACATAGCTGACTTCCAAGAAGCAGCCCAGAAAAGTGAACTGCCTGACACCTGTCAGAAATCTTTTGATGCCCTGAAGACAGCCATGTGCACGGCGCCCGTGCTTCTGGCGCCCAACTTTTCAAAAAAGTTCATTGTACAGACAGAAGCTTCAGAGCAGGGTGTGGGCGCTGTTCTTTCACAGATAAATGAGGAGGGCCTAGACCAACCTGTAGCCTTCATCAGTAGGAGGTTACTTCCACGGGAACAGAGGTGGAATGCAATTGAGCATGAGGCATTTGCTGTGGTCTGGGCACTAAAAAAGTTGAGACCATACTTGTTTGGGACTCACTTCCGGGTTTAGACAGACCACAGGCCCCTCAGATGGTTGATGCAGATGAGGGGGAGAATCCAAAGCTGTTGAGGTGGTTCATTTCCCTACAGGGGATGGACTTTACGGTGAAGCACCGCCCTGGCACAGAGCATGTCAATGCTGATGATCTGTCCAGATTTTTCCACCTTAGTGAAGAGAACTCCCAAGGGGTTGGTGGTTCTCCCCACATTTCAGCTGGAGGGGACATGTGTTAGACCTGGCACCATTTGCTTGGGTCTACCTTCCATTTTTTGCTGTTGCCTCCTGTATTTTTGCTATATGTTTTGCTGGTCTAGATGCTTTGGGCACTTTGCCACTGCTATTCAGTGCCAAAGTGCAAGTGTTCCCTATTTTAAAATGTTGTATTGGATTAGTGACTCCATGACTGGCTTATTTGATTTACTTGTCAGACCCTAGTATAGTGCACCATGTATGCCAGGGCCTGTAAATCAAATGCTGCTGGTGGGCTTGCAGCACTTGTTGTGCCACCCACAGAAGCAGCTTGTAAAATGTGACTCAGGCCTGCCATTGCAGAGCCTGTGTACAGCCTGGGGTTGCCATGTTCACTTGGCAAGGGCACCCACTTGCCAGTCCCTAAACCTTCCCTTTTCTACGTTAGTCACCACTAAGGTAGGCCCAAGGTACTCCAATGGGCAGGGTGCATTGTATGTAAAAGGTAGGACATGTGTGTGGCATGTCCTGATAGTGAATTACAGCCAATTTCTTTTTTTTTTCACTATTGCAAGGCAACCTGTTCTTAATGGCCAGAATGGGCAGTTTGATTATAACATCTTATAATCCTAACGGCCTCAGGGAACTAGGTAGAAATTTGAGTTTAGTATACCTGAACTCAGAATGATAAAATACATCTTTTAGTGAAGTTGGTTTTAACATTCTGTGTTTGAAAATACCACTTTTACAAAGTAGGTATTTTCTTGCCTGACCATCCAAGCTTGGGGTGGCTCCAGGAGACAGGGATAGTCAGCACAAGGCTGAAAAGACTTATCTGCATGAAGAGTGGTGGGAGGAGTAGCACATGGGCCTGAATAAGGCTGTGACGGTCTTCCACAATGCTGGCTCCACCTCTTGTGGTGTGTCTGATGACCCTGGCCCATATTGACAAAGGAAGAAGTTGTGCACTGGCAGAATGCACCCAGAACTGGTTTGGACTAGGTACAGATACTCTCTGCCTTCGGAGACACAGGAGTTGTGTGTATAAAAAGGGGGAACCAGACCCCAGGACTTTAGATCACTTCTGGGAATCAACACGACCCTTTGCCAAGGAGAAGAACCAAGGAAGCTGAAGGAGGAGACTGCCCCTGTGCTGTGCTGTTGGGGTTGGACTGCAGTGGTTACTTTATTGCCAAGGAAAGAAGAAAAGGAACTGTTTGTGTACTTTTGCAATCTTGAAGAAGAATCTCCAAGGGCTTGAATTGAACTTGCCTCCTGGCTGAATTCTCAGGGAAACAAGACTTCACCACCAGCTCCCCTGAATTCCCTTGCAGCGAATTCTACCTGCAGAGAGGTGCCTACTGTTGTTTGGGCCCATCGAGGCGCCACCTTGTTGCATCGTAACCGGAACTCAGTAAGAAACTGACGCATCACCTCCTCTCCGGTAAGAAACTGACGCATCACCTCCCCTGCGCTGCAGTAAGGAACCGACGCATCACCTCCCCCGAACCAAGGAACCGACACATCACCTTCCCTACGACCCTTTTGTTTGTATTGCGTGACACATCCAAGGTACTTTGAGAGTAAAATGTTGCATTTACCATCTACATTGAACTAAGCCATTTCTACCATTTTTAGTCTATTTTCAATTACAGTATTGTTCATTTTTGTCGATTGGTCTTGTGTTAAGTCTAGTAAAGATTACTTATTTTTCTAAACTGCTGTGGTGTCCATTTGTAGTGTTTTCACTGTATTACTGTATGTGTTCACAAATGTTTTACACATTGCCTCTGAGATAAGCCTGTCTGCTCATGCCAAGCTACCAAGGGGGTGAGCAGGGGTTATTTTAGAAGTGTAGCCCCTTACCATGACTAGAAGCAAGGGTGCCTATTTGGACATAGGTACCTACCTCTGCCAACTAGAGACCCCCAGTTCTAACAGTGATGAAGAAACAGTCAGGGGTTTTTCACGTGTCCTTTCAATCCCAGTCTCTACAATGACAACAGTGCCTGATGAACGATAAGCCACATGTCAGAAATGTGAGAAGTCTTGCGTAATGGACTTTCCAGGAAGTTGGGCAGTCAACATCTGTCCTTTGCTGGTCACTACATGAAATAATTTAGCATTGAAAGAAGCATCAGACTTTTGTTTCCTATGCTGACGAACAGGCACTCAATCTCCTCTAGTGAACGTGGCATATTTTGCATGTTGACACTTCTCTGCATAGGTCTTCATTTCTCCCTTACGATCCAAGTCTCTCATGCATGTTTCTTCATCTGTATTTGTTCTTCGGTTGGTCAATTTAGGTAACTTGGTCGTCATGGTTCTCCCGAACATCAAGGTTGCAGGGCTTTCACCTGTGGTTGAGTGGGGGTCAAACGATAAGATCAAAAAGTAGAATTTAAGACAACTTTATGTTCAAACTTTCCTAGTACAGCATGCGGGACAGTTTTCTTTAAAGTACTCATGTAACGTTCGACAAGGCTACTGGCCTGTGGCCAAAGAGGGGTGCTCTTCTGATGATTCACCTATAGATGAGTGAGAAAGTCTCTTAATTCTTTACTGTTGAAAGGTGGGCCATTGTCAGAATTTCAGATTGCAAGAACACCCCAGATCGCGAACATGCTATCTGATGTCTTAATGGCACGTTCTTTAGTGATTAGAGCTATTCGATCAATGGATAACAGGAGTATTCATCAATGATCACTAACAGGTTATGTCTGTTTTCAAGAGGACCGAAGAAGTCCACAGTAATTCTTTTGCATGCACGCATTGGCTACTCTGACATGTTTAATGGGTGTTGAATGGTTTTCGATGACAGGCAGTTGCATATATGACAAGCCTTTAATTCTCTTTCAACTCTCTCGTTGAGATGTGGAAACCAGACTAGGTCTCGGAGAAAGCGCGTTTGGTGGCAACAATTCCACAATGTCCTTCATGGGCCACTTCAGTTATCTGCTGTCGTAGACTCTCCAGAATTACAATTCTAAAACCTCCTAGAATAATACCTTGCTGAGTAACAGACAGTTAATCTTTGACATTCTTAAAGTTTTGATATTCAGTCACTGATAAGAGGTCGAGGGTGCTAGTATCAAGACTGATGTGTGATAATGTCTTTCAGTATCAGCATGGCACTATCTTGAGTTTTGGCAGTGTTCCAATGAAACGGCAGCTGGAGTGCTTGATTTCATTAGGAAACTTATGTAAGCTTCAGCTGTCTGAGTATGGGTGCCAGGGCATTGTAGAGGAACTTGTGAGAAGTAGTCTGCAGGGTTCTGATCTTTCCCTGGATGATGCACCATGGTGTTATTGTACTCTTGCAATTGCAGACCACAACATTCAATGTGAGGAGGCATTTCTGCTTTTGGATTGCCAAAGATGATCAACAATGCTTGCTGATTGACCAGAAGCATGAAGCGCTTCCCATACAAGAATACGTGAAAATGTTCACAAGTCCACACCACTGCTAAGCTTTCTTTCTCCGGTTGTTAATAAGCATGTTCAGTTTGGGACAAATTTTGTCCGCATGCACCACAATACGTCTTCGAGCATTTGGATGTCTGCTGTGCTGTGCAAGGATGTCACCCAACCCAATAAGGCTATTGTCAACAACAACATCAGTATAAAGCTTTGTATCAAAATATGCCATTTCAGCAGCGTTCTCAATCACTTGTTTGAATTTCTGGACGCTTTGTTACATTCCTGGGACCAAAGAAAAGAAACATTATTTTTCATCAAGTCTCTTAATGTCCCAAGGACAGTTGTAAAGTCCTGTATGTATCTGGAGCGATATCTGGCCATGGCAAGGACTCAAAGTAACATGGACACATCTGGTAGGCAACTGGCAGTTGACAGGACTTGGACTTTGGATGTATTGGGTGTCAGGCACCCATCAGAAAAGATATGGCCAAATAACTTTTAATTTGTCTTATGAATCTCACATTTCTTGGCATTTAAAGTTAAACTGGCATCAGTGAGCAACTGACACACTTGCGTGGGAGCTTTATCATGCTGCTTTTGGGTAGGTCCGAAAAACAATATGTCATCACTATAATTGAAAGCATTCTTGAAAGGCTATATGATACCTGTGGGCTTTGTGTCCACTGCCCTTTTTGGATAAGTTCCGTCTCCATTGTGAGCTCGCCAATTTCTTCAGGAAGCTCAAATTGAAAGCTTCATTTGAAGGAAAAGAAGAAATAGCATCTGACACTAGCCAGGGAGATATTGGCTTGAGAAACAAATCAACTTTCACACCACCGACTCATGCAATACCAGCAGAAATTACTGCTTTTGAGCATGCGGTTTTCCTTGAAATTGAGACTTTTGACGAACCCAAGCCATTTAAGAACCTAAGTGCGTTGGAATTTGAGACCCTTGACAATCTCAAAGCCAATTCCGCGATCACAATAAAATCCGCTGACAAGGGTGGGGGTGTCGTGATACAAAACACAGTGGACTATGACAACGAATGCCAACGCCTTTTGGGTGACAGAAAAAACTACCAACCACTCATCACGGACCCTTCCATAAAGCTTAAGGCTCGCATTGTAAATCTTGTGAGAGAGGCGGAAGAAAACGGCCATACCACCAGACATGAGGCAGATTTTTTGACAGCTTGAGACAGTATAGTGTCTTACTTTTACACGTTGCCTAAAATACATAAAAACAAAATGCCCCCCCGGGGATGCCCCATTGTCTCAGGCATTAGCTCTCTACTAGAGCCTCAGTTGCATTTCTGCAATTCATTTTTAAAACCTTTGAACCAGCAGACTCCCACCTACCTTAAGGATACAAAGAACCTCCTTAATTTACTCCAAGAATTACCCATTGACACTGAGTCTACCATACTTGTGACTCTCGATATCGAGAGCCTTTACACAAGTATACCCCAGGACGATACTATCAGAGTCTTGGGGGAGGTTCTGGATAATACCAATTGGGATTACCAGACACTCAAGTCATTCATTCTGGAATGTGCCACTCTGCAACTAAAACACAATTTGTTTTAATACAAAGGGGCATCTTCCTACAGGCAACTGGTACATCTATGAACAGCAGTTTTGCCCCAAGTGTAGTGGGCCTCTACGTCTATGATTTCAAACGTAGACACATTCAAAGTGCTGAGAACCCTTTCTCCTCTTTTATTAGTTTTTGGAAGAGGTATATAGATGATGTTCTTCTGGTATGGCATTGTTCCGAGAATGATCTAATTACATTTTTGCAATGGATCAATACCTTGGATCTGAATTTGAAATTCACTTACACCTGCAGTTCACAGTCAGTAGTGTTCCATGATGTAGTCATTTCAAAATCCAATGTGTTTCTCACAACTGAAACTTATTACAAACCCACGGCCAGAAACAACCTTCTGGAATTCTCAAGCTTTCACCAGAGATCCTTAAGGGAAAACTTACCCTATGGCCAATACGGGTGAGAAGAAACTGCAGAAACCTGGCTGATTTCCGAAAACAGTCATCTGATTTAACCACCAAATTGAAACTTAGGGGTTATCCAGACAGAATTCTCAATAAACGCTACAAAAGGGTGCGTAACCAGCCCAGAGAGGCGCTACTCGAAGAGAACGTCAAGGAAAGGAAAGAACTGCCCCTGACTTGTATGACAACCTTCAGCAGTGCATCAAATACTGTGAAGAAAGTCGCAAACATACAATGGAGTATACTCACCAGTAACAACCAACACTGGGGAAAACATATTTTTTCTTTTAAAAAGGGACCCAATCTCAAGGTTACTTTAGTTCACACACGCCCAAGAGACAACCCTGTAAGAGACCCAACTAGAACAGAGGCATGGGGTCTACCTAAAATCACGGGTGATTTTCGCTGCGCAAACTGCAGCATCTGTCACCTCACGAAACACACTAAAGTGCTAGATCTTGAACAAGGAAAAATCTGGCCTCAGCGATCCCACTCTAATTGTAACTCCACAAACGTTGTCTATTTGATCACCTGTCCGTGTGGGTTACATTATGTGGGTAGGACCACACGCCATGAAATTGCATGTGGGTGAACATCGGAGTAACATCCACTGTGGAAGAATCACTACAAAACTAAGTGAACATTTTATAAGTCCCAATCACACCACAAATGATCTCAGGTGGACAGTAATTGAACAAGTGCAAGCACAACGCAATACTCAAAAAATCCTTTTTGAGAAGGAACAGAGGTCGGTGTACTGGCTGGACAATCACAAGCAGGATTAAAGGATCATATCCCAAGGGCAACAGTTTTAAACCGTTGACTATGACTGCATCTCTGTCCTGTATATTGTATAAAGTGTAATTGTCACCTTTACACTCCCCTATTGGCCCGATGTGTCATTTTTGGTGCTACTGCTCTAGTTAGACAATTGGTATTTTGTATACAGTATAAATGCGAAATTTTGGGGCTATGGCTCATGCTAGACAAATTGTCTGTGCATCTTGTTTCTCTTCCAGAAGTACAGATTTAAGCATGAGCATATCGATCTTTTCCTAATGTGGGGACCAACTGGTGGTCCTTGGATACGGGCTTCATGCTATTTTGGTGAATTATTTTTACTTACAACAGCGATCTGATTTACCGCAGTGTTATGTCTTGTCGCCACAAACAAACGCCCACTTGTGAGTGGGTCGCACAGGCTTTTTCTTTTCTTTATTTTTCTCCTTTGGCACCTGAAACCAGCCCAAACATCTATATATGCTCCGCTCGAGGGTTATGTATATTTTGCGATCGAGGATTAGGTATGTCCTATATTTTCCTCTCGATGGTGTCCACAATTTCGTGTTGTTTTTGCCCAGACACCTGTGGGCGGATGTGGCATGCATTTAATCTTTCTTGCATGCCGATCCGCTTACGTGGGATTTCCTTTCGTCTTTTTTTGTTTTTTTGTTGTCATGTTTATTTCCATGACAACAACCGCTCTTTCAGTACCTTTTACAGGATTGGCTACTGGGTGTGAGCACGGAGCCTTCTCTACTCCCATTGGCTTATAGCGCGTGATGTCATCTACGCCTATGCGATGACGCCCATAGTGACGCTTCGCCCTTCCAGCTCGAGGACACTTTCCCCGTATTTAAAACAAGCTGTTTCCCCTGCTTCACCACCATCGGAGTCCGGTTACTGAGGGATCATGCAGGTACCAAGCGGGTGCCTAGCAGTGCAGGCGTGAGTTTTACGACCACAGAACGAGATAAGTAACTGGGGGGGGTTTGTCCTGCTGACACGACTGATCACTTTCTCGTTCTCTATCTCTATAATCTCCAGGGTGTGCCATCGTTGCTACCACCCCCCTCCAGAGACCCATGGTGTAGTTAGTGATTACACCACATGTGAGATACTTTTATTTATTCTACTTTGTAATTACTGCGTGCCCAGCAACACTGTACTCCGAGTTTTTACCTATAATGTTTTACCGCACAGGTTCTTGATTATTGATAGAGGCCGTGATGGGCATACCATTTATTTATTTGTTTTGTTAGTCATTCACACATGATAGAGATTGACTTATCGCGTTGAGTGCACTTAATTCCTCACAGTAGCACGTATGGTCAGTGTTACCGTCTAAGTGCACCACGTAGAGCACCAGTATCTGTACGTCCAACTATGACAAACCTATACAACCATGACTAACTATTATATGTTTGTCTCTCTTTTTATGTCTGTCTGTGTATATCAACTCAATCCAGAATAAACTTGGTTCCTCTCAACACGAGGTGTGAATGAATCCTCTGGAGATGGTATGAATCAATTATATATATTTAATGAAGCTAGTACATCAGCCTCTAACCTTGTTCATATCCCCAGATAAAACTAACTTGTATTCTTTTTAAAACTCAACCTTCCCAACCTTCTTCTATGGAACTTCCACTACGACATACTTCTAAGTGACATCACAATGTCATGCCATTACACATCATTACATTCTCCCCCCTCACCCCTAAAATAGATAAGACACAAATCAATAAAATGAAATGAAACACAAAAAAAAATCAACAATGTTCAATTAATCTTTCAGGTTTTCTTGTCGTTCTTTCAGATCTTCTGTGCATCCATTCACTCTGTTGATCACTTTGATGTGCAATTTTTTGTTCAACTCCAGGGGGTCGATTCCGATCCCGTAAAAAGCGCTCCGAATCGTCGTACTGAGCATTTTTTCCCGTACAAATCGTACCCGTAACCGTCCCCGTACGAACGATGTAGTACGATCCAAACCCGATGCAGCCATCCGTACGAATCGTACCAGGGACCGTACGAATGAAATTCCCGTACGAATCGCCCTCGGAAGCCGCTGTACACGACGTTTATACGGTTCGTGGCTGCTTTTTACGACCCGGCAAGTACGATCCGTGTTGTGTACGCTCCGTACGACCCTTTTTCTACGGGAGCTGGAAACTGTCGTACAGTCAGAGTTCGCCCCGAAACATGTACGGAACGGCCCCCCCGGGTACGGAGCGTACACCCCATGATCGCAGGGGTATGGCGCGTACCCCTGCGATCATGGGGGGTACGTGCCGTACACCCAGCGTACATGGGGTATGTGTCGTACCCCATGTACGCTGGGTGTACGGGACGTACCCCCATGTACGGTGGTTGTACGGCACATACCCCCCATGATCGCAGGGGTACGCGCAGTACCCCTGCGATCATGGGGTGTACGCGCCATACGGTGTGTAGGTGATCGTGCGCTTTTCCGTACGAATCGCCCTTACCTGACGTGGACCGTAGGAATCGCGTCTGGGTAGCCCGGTCGGGATCGTAATCGTCCGGTCGTATGGCGTCCGTACGAGTCGTACGGAAACGGCTCCGGATGCGAGTCGTACGGACGGTGATTTTAACGGATCGGAATCGACCCCTAAGTGTGACTTTCCTGAAAAAAAAATAGTTTCTTGTTATTGCTCTATCATCATTTTCTGCAGACATTGCCGTGCCTTGAATTTTTTTTAATTTCTAGAGGGATGGGATGAAATCTAGTTTGAGATTTCCTCACTTCTTGTTGCCGAACTAATACAAGATCACCAACTTGATAGTCTTGATTTTGACATTTTCTTCCTTTTTCAGCATATTTCATTTTTTCTTTTGCCTCTTTAACATTTTTCTACCACTTCTCTATGTACTTTTGGAGGGACTAGTGGCAGCTGCGGCAAACGAGTTTGTCTTGACTGTCCAAACATTAGATCTGAATGTCATTTTCCAGTTGATACATGTGGAGTGTTTCTATAGTCTTTTAAGACTTGACACAATGCTTGATTTATTAAAATTAGAGGACGTTTTGCTCTTTGTACAGCTTTTTTAATTGTTGCCGTCAGTCTTACTACCATTCCATTAGCTCTGGGCCACATTGGAGTTATTTTGCTGTGTATTATTCCTAAATAATTAATGAATTTTTTTAATTCATCTCCATTAAATGGTGGTCCATTATCTGTCTTTAATACATTAGGAAGTCAACAAGTCGAGAATATCTCATCTAGTACTGGAAGTACTGTTGATGTAGATGTGGACGAAATTAACTTTACAATAGGAAAACGAGAATATTCATCTATTGTTGCTAGTAAATAATGTCCAGAATCTAATGGTCCAAAAATATCTGCTGCTATATTGGACCATACAGCATTAGGTATTTCAGACAAGTGTAGCTCTTCAGTTCCTTTTCCTTTTACAGTGCATTGACATTCATAACAAGATTGAACAACTTCTTCTACTTGTTTGTCTAATCTTGGGAACCACAATTTTTCTCTTGGAAAATTTTTTGTTGCTGAGATACCACAATGGCTTTCATGAGCTAAATCAATTACACGACGTTGAAGACTTAGTGGTATTACTATTTTGTTTCCTCTAAGTAGTATTCCTGAGGCAGTTACAGACAATTCTGCACTTATATTTTTAAATGCTAATACATCATTTTTCCTGACACTTGGCTGAAATTGAGTTCCATTTGTTATTAATTTCCATTTATTTTCATGTATAATTTCTTTTACTTTTTGTAGTGTATTGTCTTTTTGTGTTTCTTCAATTAATTCATTTTCTTTAAAAATTCCTGGAACTGCTGATCGAACTATGAAATGTATATATTCTTCCACCTCTAGTTGTTGCTCATTGTTTGTCTTGAATGGATGTCTAGATAAATAATCTGCTGGATTATATTCTTTTCCTGGTTTATTAATGAATTAAAAATTATAAACCATGAGCCTCATTCCCCATCTTTCAATTCTTGGTGGCATTTTTTGTTTTTGGATTTCCAAAAATGGAAGTTAGAGCTTGATGATCAGTGACGATTACAAACGATTTTCCGTAGATATAATCATGAAAATGTTTGCATGCCCAAACAACGGCTACACTTTCTTTCTCAGGCTGAGAGTATTTCTGTTCCAATTCAGACAAGCTTTTGCTAGCATGTGAAACTACATATCTTGGTGTTTCTCTTCCAGATTTATGTTGCACTAAAATTGCACCTGGACCTACAGGACTTGCGTATTTTCAAAACACAAAACACAAAAAGAGGCTGCCCTATTCATTTAAAAAGTATGCTCAATAAGAGTCCTTATTCTAAACCATGCATATGAGAGCTCACTGACACCAGACTAGACCACAGTATTATCAACAATCATTTTATTTTTCTTAAATTCATAATTTTTTCATTTTCCTTTGTGGATTTCAGTGTTATTTTAAAACAGTGCAACATTAATTAACATCAAGGCAAACATCACATTTTATTATTTTTATTTTTTTCTCATAAAAAACATATCCACACACACACTCCAGACAATTCTAAACATCAAGATATCCAAAAAACATACACACTCAGTGATCAGACATACATTTATCAAACACTCTTCATTCAGCCAGGTCCAACAATCTTCCATGATCAGATGTAATCCAGTTCCTCTGTCCAGATAGCGCTCCCAGACACAGCGTGGGAGATCAGATGGCACAACATATATATCTATCCAGACAGGTAATACCACGCCAACGCGCGTTTCGGTGTAATGCCAGATTTTTAAGGCAACACCTTCATCAGGGCGATCAGAAAGAAGGAGGGGGGGACATGACGATACCGCAAACAGTCTGCAAAAATAGTTTAAAATAATTTTTTTTATAATACAGTCTATATACATATATATGTATGTTTTATAAATAATTGCATTACTTAAGTTATACTTATTCGCTGCCTTAACATTTAGATTCAGGACGTTATCATGTATTACATTTTCTAGTCTCTGTGTACTGATATAACACAATGAACTCAAATCATAGGCATGGCTGTCAACTCAGTTTCATAATCAGATACACAAAATACTCAAAGAAGCCTCGTGGGCCAGAATCCAGCGGATCAAAACACTTTACACACTCAGACAAATAAGGAGAATACTTGCTTACAATGTATATACACAACAGATAGGAAAAAACAGACAAAAGTTCAGAATCATAACATAAAACAGTTCTCAAGCCTAGATCCAGATTTAGTGCCTTAGTGTGGTTTACTAAATACAACTAGAGAGGAAAGTTAATCCTTACCAGCTATAAATGATGGGCGGTATATCAACAAACACAGCACTAAATTAGTTTCTCACTCCAAACTGCGTGGCGATTCAACTAGGGTAGGCATCAGGGGCGGAGTCAAATACTTCCTGAACGATACGAGTAATCTGTTTAAAGTAAGCAGACAGGGCTACCTCAGTTCTCGCTCTTAGAAACTTTAGGGTATGGGCACACCTAACAGAGGGAAAGAATTATGCCCGCTTACCAGGAAACTAGAACTTCAGGGTCCCGTCTATTCCTTCGCAATATCTCTAGGTTCACATCCGATAAAACAACAGGATACAAGCTGCCAGGTCAGGCAATAGAGGAGATCAGCATGATGTTCCACGAATAATTTCGACTTCTCACATCCACATCTGCAATTTCATGACGGGGAATAAGAGGGAATAAATGCACGCTACTGTTCCAGCGAGTCTTAACATTAATACATGAAGATGCACAACTTGTGAGGGCTCGGGGATCTTTATCAATTCTAGCATTTGAGATCTACACTGTAATTGCAAAAACTAAGAAATACACGAGCCCGGCCAATAGTATAGACAACATAAGCTCCTATAAGGCCCGGCAGTGCGGCCGAATCAGTAACAATATACAACCCCAAAAGGGGGGCGGTCGAATAAGGAGCTGAATTACCTGTTAGATAAAGAGGCGCTGTCCTCCGTGTTTGGACAAGGACAGCACAGCAAGTTATCAGATTTCTTTAAAGCAGTTATTTTCCTGAAAAAGATGCAACAGAAGACGGTGACACTAAGCAGTAAATTCACCTGCACCGAGAAAACAGGGCGGAAAAATCCGATCTGCATGCGAGTAATCCGCTCCATACGGTGGTCTAATTACCAGCCTGCTCTGGTGTCATAAACCGCGTCGGGTCTTAGTATCTAAAAGGGCCACCCACCCAGGCCTAAGTTCTCTATCTCTGGACATAAAAGTTCCTTCGTGCCTATCTGATACGTCGGCGCCCCCCACTTAAGGGATAATCACAAGTAGCGCCGAGTAAGAAAATTAAATACAGCGTCCTCAGCGCCCCCTGATTACAGCAGTGATGCGGCCGCCCATCGGTCGGACCCGCCCCCAAAGAACGTGAATCTAGAGGCCAGAAATCACGGCCGAAACATACCTGGCGACTGCAAAGAATGTACAACAGACTTCCGCAGCTCCGACGAGCCCGTCACAAGCAAGGCGCTTCCAAAAATAATGATCGCGCCTGCCAGGGGCTTAAAATACCAACAATGTGTAGCACTCGCCCGCCAATTAAGTAAGCCGCTCCCTCATTGTCTAAGCCAAAAGGAAGACCCGAGATGGACTCTCTATGCTCGAGCAAAATGCCCCATACATAAGGCTCTTCACTAAGCTTAGTTTAGACATAGAGCGGATGAAACTACGCCGGACTAGATTAAAGCATGAAGCAGATAGACCTACACGCGAGGAGGGGAGAACAACATCCCACATTCACTTATCCTATCGCGTGTCATGTGACCCGGTCGGGTCGTAAGAATCATAAAATTCAAAGGCGGCCCCAAGCATAAATATGGGGCGCAGAGTAAATGAGAGGGACAATTTACATATGTTCTATTAACAAAGTTGTCCCCTATTGGTCGCACATTTAGAATCCCTTCGCTTGAAGTTTTGCAAATGGCACAAAAAGGTAAAGAGCAGACAGAGGGTAAACAACACTAGAGACACCTACTACCAGTTGTGGGGCCAGTCCCCAAAGGAGTTCAGATGATTGCATTCTCCCAGGGGCAATGTTCATTCAGCCCTTTATTGACTGCATTAAGCAGTAAAATCCAGAAGACCTCTTTTCTTCCTGAGCGCTGTGCTATCCTTGCCCGCAACAGTGCGGACTTTTTCAAGAATTGACCATTTCAAGTCAAACTCCGAATGTT
This sequence comes from Lissotriton helveticus, assembly GCF_964261635.1. Lineage (NCBI taxonomy): Eukaryota > Metazoa > Chordata > Amphibia > Caudata > Salamandridae > Lissotriton > Lissotriton helveticus. Next base: position 1,618,655,881 of record NC_136057.1, read on the forward strand.
TAGCGGTAATCCAGTGTTGGACCAGAGGAACCCCACTTTTCTGGTTCTTGATACTGGGTTTGTGTTCACTAATGCGGTGCCTGCATTCGCGCCCTGTCTCGCCCACGTAGGGTAGACCACATGGACACAGAATCACGTAGATTGCGTTGGTTGAGCGGCAGTTGCTCATCTCGTTCAGTTTTACCGTCCGATTTCCAATCAATAGGTCACTCCCAACCAAAGCCTGAGGACATACTTGGCAAGTGCCGCAACGGTGATGTCCCACCACCGGGGGAAGACCCAGCACACCCATCTGTCTAGGGCCTATAGGAGGTGCTATAGCACCACGTGCCAAATGGTTTCGTAGATTTTTATTTCTGCGAAATGCAAAAAGGGGTTTCGGAATCATTTCTTCTTGTTCTCCAATATTTAGGAGGTACCATAGAGAGTTTATCATCTGTCTTAGTTAGTGATTGATCATAGAATGCTTGGTAATACACACAAGACGGTCATTGGCACTCTGTTTATGGTCCTGGAACATACTTTCTCAGTTGTAATACCTAGCTCTTTTGAAGGAGTCGCGAATCAAGCGCGGGGGATATCCGCGTGCCGCAAGTTTGATTTTCAGGGCATCAGATTGTTGCAAAAAGTCCCTCATTTCAGTACAATTCCTCCGCAAGCGGAGGAACTGGCTGAAAGGAATAGAATCTCTTTGGCATCTAGGATGAAAACTGCCATATTCAAGCAAGGTGTTCTTTGCCGTGGGTTTAGTGTACAATGACACAGCCAGAAGTCCCCCGTTTTCCTTAACCCAAACATCTAGGAACTCAATTTTAGAGTCACTAGCATTAGCTGAACCTCAGGTTAGGATCCGCTGCATTGATCCATGACACAAATTCATTTAAAGTTTCCTGGTCACCGCTCCACACAAAAAAAATATCGTCAATAAAGCGTGACCAGGCACGCACATTTTCGTAAAACGGTGCAATTTCGTTGTATATGTTTGTGTCCTCAAAATTGCCCATGTATAGGCATGCAACACTGGGGGCACAAGATGCGTCCACTATTAGTTCTGTACATAGGTGCAGGTCAAAATATTTTAAATATGCTGCATTTGTTATTTCCAACTTTATTTCTTCAAATGCTTGTTCACAATCGTTATTCCTGTCATGCACCGGTACCGGCAATCACTGTCTGCCCTCGGAGTACGGGATCAGATGGAACTACACTACCCAAGACTCCTTGCGTGGCACACAGCACGTGATGAACGTCCTCCCCCGGCCGTAATATCATGACGGCGTTCGAGGAAGAGAGCGCCGATAATTCGACTTGATCCTGTGTTACTGGTGGTTAGACGCCAACGACTCTTGCTGAGAACTACGGAGAGGCGGTAAGGGTGCACCTGCACCAATCCTACGACCGCTTCCACCCGGGATTATTTACCCGGTGTTTTCCTTTGAACCGCTCGGAGGGCTCCGAGAGCGGTGTTTGTTTCTTTGACTGTGGCTGAGTCCAGACCGATTCCTCTGTTGGATGAGACCGTGACTTCCAAACGGTCTCGTGCAGAAGCGACTCGGGTCTGGGACTCTGGTTGGAACCTGTGTTACCCCAATTGAGCGAGACTCTCTTACAGTTTCAAGAAGTGCCTAGCAAAGAATTATTTGCTACGGTGGCAGTACGATAAACTTGTCCTCAGGGAAAAAAGCTATTACTGTTGATTGTTTGTTCTATGTATTCGAGATCAACCCCCACAGAACCATTATACTTCCCATTGTGATTACCAAGGAAAGTGCTCTGGGTTGTGTACACATTTTTACGTGTGGAACTCTATGGTCTTGGGATACAAGTCTTCAACGTTATCTTTGTTTTATTTTACAGGAGAGAGTAGGGGGGTCAGTACTTAAGGAGAGATAAGGTTAAGCCTCACACCACTGTGATTATGGTATGCGCGCTCTCCTTACACTCTGTAACATAACCCAGGGTAACACTGTTCTCTTTGTCTCTTGTGTTGCCTTCAGAGTGTGTGTAGCTGCCTTACACTGCCCTTTTCTCTCTTCTATGGTTACAGCATTACGTATTTTGCTTTACAGGTGAGGGAAAGGAGCAAAACGTGTTAACACTGTCGTTTATATGCTATGATAAGTCAGAGAGTGTTATTTATGGTTTCCTTCTTTTGTCTCCCACAAGATCTCCCTCCCTGCTGTCCCCTTCCCTCCCCACGCCCCTCGCTTGATTTCCTCTAAGTCTGTGTTGTTTCACGAGCCAGATTTGGGGCGATCTAGAGGTGGGCTTCTTATACTACATCTGCACCATCCTGAGGATCGACCGGTGGAGCCTGACAATTCCATTGAAATTTTTTCCTTTCTTAGTTATTTTTCTCAGTGGTGAACTTACAGTTGCAAAATTATTTACATATCATGCACAATAGCTTGCCATTCCAAGAAATATTCGTAGTTCTTTTATATCTTTTGGTCTCTGCATTACATTTAAAGATGTTATTTTATTAGGATTCCTTTTCTGAGAATATGTGTCTGAAAAATGTTAATTCTTTTTTATTCATTTCACATTTCTTTTTATTCAAGGTTAAACCAGCTTCTTGAAGTTGTTGACTCACTTTATCCAGTGCTTGATCATGTTCTTCTTGCGTTTTTCCAAAAACTAAAATATCATTGCTGTAATTCATACAATTTTGTACTGGCCATATCACATTTTTTATAATCTCCTGGAAGATTTCTGCCGCAGAACATATGCCAAAATGAAATTGTTTATATCTGAATAACCCTAAGTGCGTTGAAAATGTTGTTATATATCTGGATTGACTATCAATTTCTAATTGTGATACCCTTTACATAAATCAAATTTTGAGAATACTGTTGCTCCATTTATAGTGCTTATTATGTCATTTAAATGAGGGTCTGGGTACTGTTCTCTCTCAATAGCTGTATTAGGAATTCTCATATCTACATATCTACACTTATTCTGTCATCAGTGTCTTTTTTTGGAACAATAACGATGGGACTTACCCAAGGTGTTGGACCTGTTGCTTCTTCAATTATATCTTGCTCAAGCAATGATTTAATTTCTTTCTCAACTTTTTCTTGCATATGAATTGGCACCCTTCTGTGTGTTTGTGCCACTGGTTGTATTGCCTCATTTATATGTAAAGTGATTTTTTTCTTTAAATCTACCTAGTCCTTCAAATATCTTAGGATATTTCTTTAGAATTGGGTGATCTGTCGACATATTGCAATTCGTTGCCAATAAACCCATGAGTTGAGCAGTTACATTGCTTAGTAAACAAGGACATGGAACTTCACCTTTTAATACATGTACATATTCTCCCCATTGGAAAACACTAACATTTGATGGGCTCAATGTGGGTTGTTGTTTCATTTTCATGTATTCAGTTATACACATTATATTACTTGTTGCTCCACTATCTAAAACAAATGGAACTTTTTCTGACCCAACCATTAAATCCACAGATGTGTTTTTTTAAATGTTTTCTCTTTTAATCATATTAAGTTGCTGACAATCACTATTTTCTTGCATCATGTAAAGTGTTTCTGTTTGCTCAAACTCTTCATCAGACCCTCCTTCAATTTCTTCCATATGTCTTTCATATTTTATGTTTCCAGTTTTTTTTGCATTTGAGTTAGTTTGTTTCCAATTTTCTTTTCTCATTCCAAGTTCTTTATTTTCTTTCTTAAATTTGCATACCCTCGCAAAATGATTGTATCTTCTACATTCTTTGCATTGTTGTCCTATCGCTGGACATGTTTTTTGATGTGGAAATTGAAATCCACATCTGTAGTATAATCTTTTTTCTTTAAATTGTGTTTCAATTTTCTCTTCTGCATTTTTCTTTTAATTTGTTCAATAGCTTTAATTCTTCCTTCTTCCATGTTTGTAGCATGTTTTTGAGCTTGCATTTCTGTCTTTGCCATACGGAGTATTTCTTGTAGGACATATGTTTTTTCTAAGAGTTTTTTTCTAAATTTTATTGAGTTACACCCTTGTATTACTCTTAGTCGTATGGCTTCTTCTTTTTTTTTATTATTATTTCCACTTCTTCAGTCACTTGATATTTCAACATATACATACATATAATAATAAGTCAAACACAGAAGCTACATGTCTGAGAGAGTTAGCCCGGCCAACTATACATATGATTGATCTCGTTGCTAGTCCACAATACATAAACTATACATAGGCTACTAAGAAATCTAAAAATCAGAATTAAGAATCATATTTTAGTGAATAAAAAAAATAAACATTTAATCATGTAGTAACTCCATCCTAGCCAGTTCATACTTAAACTCTCCTCATCTATTATTAATATCTACTACTTGATCACATCCTCAGTTATTCAAATAATTTAGAAAACGGTCCTATATCATAAGCCCCAATTTTCGTTTTCTTGATCCCTTTAAAGAATATATGCTGAATTCCAGACTGGCCAGTCTATACATGTTAGCCCTCCAAACCTCAAACCTTGGTGGTTCAGGGCACAACCAGTCTCCCGCAATGCAAAGACGAGCAACAGTCATTGCCACAAATAAAAACAGTCTATGTTTATACATGATAGATCCCTTTGAGACTGTCCGCCCCATCCCTAACATCATCAAAGCGGAAGAGATACAAAGTGAGTCCCCTACTATATTAGATAGAAAGCGTTCCATATCACTCAAAAACACGTTTAATTTTACACAACTAAAAAAAATATGTTCCATATCTGCATCTTCTGCCCCACAACGGAAAGACTTTCCATCGTACCGATTACCCCATTTCTTCATCCGTGCTGGCGTGTAATATAACCTGAATTAAGTTTTAAAGAATTGTACTTTTAAGTTTGCTGACATCAGGACCTCCTTAGATCTGGAAATTGCCTCATCCAGAGGTATGTCAGATTCGCTCTCTCCTAGTATCTCTACCCATTGTAAACTTTGCTTTTCAAAATCATCCTTCTGGCCAGAACTTAGAATCTTATACAATACGCCAATCTTGCTCTGATCCATTAAAGCTTCAATCAAAGGGCTAAAAATTAGGTTTAATTTCCGTTTTAACAGAAAATCACGGATTTGTAAATATTTAAAGAACTGAGAATGCGACAAATTATAAACCCTTACTAAATCGTCAAAAGGTCTAATAATACCCCTCTGATCATACAGATCGCCCAGTAGCACAATGCCTTTTTCTTGACAGGCCCTTACCATCCTGTCATCAAATACATATGGAAGTAATTTTTTCGTGTTCATCAGAGTATAATAAGAAAGCCCTCCTAAATTAATCAATTTACGAACTTTCTTCCATTCTTTAAATGCTGCAACTACAGTCTTGAACTTAGTTCTTTTAAAATAACTCCAGTCAATTTCCCTGAATAAGCTGCGGTGAGCTTCAATTCCTAACGTTAAATGAAATATAGAACTATTAAGTCCTAGTGTTGTTACATTGCACTCCTCACATTCCCCTAGTAGTACAGCCATTTTTTGAAGAAAACAAACAAAATAATATAAAGTAAAATCCGGTACTCCCAAACCACCCTTTTCTCTTGATAGTGTAATAAATCTCATGGCTCTTCGCGGCTTTCCCGGAGTCCATAAAAACCTAGAGCATAGAGCCTGTTTTTTGTAGTAGAGGACCCGATATTTCCAATGGCATTGCTCTAAAGAGATATAACACCCTTGGTAATATGTTCATTTTTTAAATATTTGTTCGGCCAATTAGGGTGAAATGCAGTCTCCCCCATCTCTCCAAGGACTCTGCTATATTACTATATAGTGATCCCCAGTTTGCCTCCACTACCGCCGACATTAATGCCCGCATCTTAACACCCAAATACGTTGCTTCCACTACAACTCTTGGGTCATCAACTCTCGCGATCTCGGTACACACAAGCTAAGTTTTCATAGCGTTTAGCTTATATCCGGATATACAACCAAACTCCTCAGCTAATCTTTCAATCTCAATCAATGCGGAGGCCGGATCTTCCGATGTGACCGCAATATCGTCCACGTATGCAAAAACTGTGTGGGGGATATTACTTACAATAAACGGTTTAATAAGCCTGCTTCCAGAAAGCATTGTAATAAAAGGGTTTATATATACCGCAAAGAGAAGGGGAGAACAGGGACACCCCTGTCTTGTCCCTCTAGTAATCTGGATTATTTCAGAAGTTGAACCCATTGCAGCTATTCTGGCTATTGGTGACTCATATAAAGCTTGCAAAGCTATCAAAAACTGACGCCGGAATCCCATACTCTCCATTAACACCCATAAATATTGCCGGTTGATGCGATCAAACGCTTTTTCCGCGTCTAATAGTATTATTCCTAATCTACGTTTCTCCACCTCTGCAATGTCAAATAAAGTAATGACTGTATTAATATGTTTCACAGTCCCCCGACCAGGTATGAACCCATGCTGATCTTGGGAGACTAGTGAGGTAATTACTTTAGAAAGACGATTAGCTAAGATCTTGGAGTATATTTTCCCATCACAATTTAAAAGTGAGATGGGTCGTTATGAGCCGGGTAGTTCTGCATTTTTACCCTTTTTGCTAATTATAGCCTCATTCCACGTCTTTGGTGGAACCACAGTTTGAGCCACCCTAAAAGTAGCCAACATCATCTCTTTTAAATCATCAAAAAAAACTTTGTAGATCTCCCCAGGTAGCTGGTCCGGCCCTGCTGCCTTCCCACTTGCCAATGTTTTTACAGCATTGGTTAACTCTTCTAACGTTATTGGATCATCCAACAGTTCTACGCTTCAGAATCTAATTTACAAAGCTCCCCAAATGAAGCTGAGTTTAATTCCACCATCACCCTTTGCTCCGTATTATATAAGTTGGAATAAAATTCGTGAAAAATGGCCAGAATCTCCTTTGGATCCGACCTTAGGACACCAGTTTTATCTTTTACCGTTTTGGTGTTTCTGCTTGCTTCATTCATTCGCAATTTGAGGGCTAAGGGTCTTCCTACTGCCTCTCCATACTCATGACAAATTTTCCTCTGTGCCAGATATTTTCTCGCACTTTCACTGTCCCATATTCCCAAAATTTTGGCCCATTTTCTAGCCACTTCATCTGCTAAAGAATCTATATTACCATGGGTAGCTATTCCCTGCATCAAGTTCTCCTCAGCGCGTTGTAATTCCCCATAACACATCTCCATTTCTGTTTTTAGCTTTTTTTGACTCTTCACCCCAAAGCTAATAACCCCCCCTAAGGCAGGCTTCAAAAGTGTCCCACACTATATTAATATCTGCAGAATCCCGATTATTGTCAAAAAACTCCTTTATCCACCCTGTCACATGCTCTTTGAAACTATCATTCAAACATAATTTTCGATCAAAGGAGAATTTCCTAATATTGCCCATTGTTCCCCACCAAGAGAGAATTAAGACAATCGGTGAGTGATCTGATGCAATGTTAGGGTAATCTGCATTTTGGCTTTGGCTCAATACGGAATACTCAAAAAAAAATAGTCGAGTCTCACTTTTCTTTTATGAGGGTGGGAATAAAAGGTAAATCCTGGATCTGCAGAGAATAAAGTACTCCAAACATCCGCCAGACCATAGTCTTTTAAAATGTTAAAGAGAACCTTACACACCTGAGGTTTCCGGCCGCTATATCCTTTTAGTCCCCTAGCAAAATCCTGGCTAGTCAGATTAATATTCATATCCCCACATATAATTAATGGGGTGACCCTAGTTGCCCACTCCATATGAAGCTCTTCCAAAACAGCGGGCTCATCTAAATTAGACCCGTATATATTACATACGGTAAAAGCCCCACATCGCCCAGTGCCTTCTAATTCAGCCATCGCCCACCGGCCCAGATTGTCTGCTAGCTTCCGCCGTATATTAAACATGTTTCTTTTTGCTAAGATAGCAACCACTCGTGCCATACCCGTTTGTTGAGAAGAAACTAAATCGCCAAAACCCAATTCTGCTAATAAATTGCACTTATGCCATGGCAGGTGAGTTTCTTGAATACAAACAATATCTGGTGAGACATAGCGAAGTTCAGTAGCAACCTGCCTCCTTTTGTTTAAGTCATTTAAACCAGAGACATTTAAAGAGCATATTCGAATGTCTCTACCAGCCATTACCCAATTGAAATTCCCCCATAATGTTTAACAAAACTATATACAGCCATTACCCCTGCCAAGAGTTATCATATTTTCAACTGTACTCCGGATAACTTTTAACTCTCTTACCATTTTATTGTTATTTTTTTTGTCTCAAAAAGTGGAATTTTTCTCTTTTTCCCCACCACCAATACCCCCCCCTATCCCCCTGCCACCCACACCCCCCATCCCCACCTGCTCCCATCCCTCCCTCCCCAATAATGAGGCTTTAGGACACATGTCCTGCAGATGCCAGCTGGTTAATTCCTCGTACCCACCCACAGACCCTTGTTACACTGAGTTCATTCCTATACTACAGGAGAAGCGATACAAAAAAAAAAATCATTATCCATCACTGGCCCTTCTTTCCTATCCAAAATACACAGTTCATCCCTAAATCAAATGAAAATACAGTAAACCTGAAAAAATGAGCATTCCATTCCACCTACACCAACCCTCTGGAATTAACTGATTAATTACATTGTAGTATGGTTAATCTTAAGATTAATCATAAAATCAGCCCTTATTTTACGAAGTTAACACAAGATTCCTTATTGTTGCATATTATTACATGTTGTTAAAAAATTCCTTGGCCGGCCCTACGTTAGTGAAGAAGTGTGTGCAGTCCTTATAGATGATCCTCAATTTTGCCGGGTTCAGAAGATACGTTTGAGCTCCTTTAGCTTGCAGCGGAGTGATCAATTGACGAAGCTGCCAGCGTATGTCCATAGTGTATTTACAAAAATCCGGGGTAACAAAGAACTCAAACCTGGGGCCTGGTCTCCGCTTATCTGGCCTAGCAAGTCTGTAAATATCCTCCCGGCCAAGAAGCTGTTAAAAGAAATTAGGAACACCCTAGGTCTGTTCGGTTTCCTATCACCTATGCGACTGATACCGGGACCCCGCATGTTGAAAGGAAAACGGTATGCTCTTTCGATTTCCCGATCCCAGTCCCATTTATTTAGCTCCGGGAAAGCATTTTTTAATAAATCCACAACAAACTTGCGAGGATCCTGCCCCTCTTTGCCTTCAGGCACCTGAAGGATTCTCAGATTATTGCGACAGGCCCTATTTTCAAAGTCTGAAAGTTTCCACCGAGTATCCTCCTTAATTCCCTGTAAAGTCTCTGTCACCCCTTTCTGTTGATGAACCGTGTCCTCCAGACTGGAAATGAGCGCCTCCACCTCATTAAACCTAGATGCAGAGTCAGCTTGAGATTTCGCGATCCGACGGACCGAACTCTGAAGCTTCCAACATAAAGTTTGAACTCTTTGGCTTTCTTCTCTACTCTCATCTCCAAGTGACATTATAGACTCATAAATCAATGCCAAAGAGATATCACCATTTATGGCTTTTGAAGGGTCCGCCGGAGATTCTAAACCATCTTCATCCGTATTGACTACAGGTTTTGTAATTATTTTGCGGACAGTGGAAGGGCTACCCTCCGTAATATCTACCGAGTCATCCAGGCAGATACTGCTAGCTTGGCTAACCCCTTCCAAGCTCATATGTTGAGCATACTGAGCAATAAGATCCTCACAAGATGAGGGTAAAGATGACTCCGACATTGAGTAAAAATCGCCTGAGTCCGCTTCATGTTGTATAGGTAACTCTTCACCCCCACTGCCCATTCCTGAAACCTGACACAATCCGTTTCCATCTGGAAGGCCCTCCTGATTTTGCGGAGGTTCTTCAATGTTTAAGGTGAGGTTGGAAGTAGTGGTAGTGGAGGATACCGCTAGTGCCTCCTTTACAGGCCCCCCTTTTGATTTCTCCTTCCCCGCAGCAGTTATGAATATTGCCGGTATCACTTTATTCTTATCCCCTCCAACTCCTTTAGATTTGGCTATATCAGGGAGACCTTTAGAGTTTTTAATTGTCTGTGCGTGGGGCGCCGCGGTTTTGCTCACCTCAGTAGGGGTACTGTTCTCTCCTTGCTCTTTGGGAAGCCGCGGCTTCCCCCTTACACCTTTAGGAGGCATGGTTGATGGAGCAAGATTTCGCATATTACGCAACTTGCTTGAAATCAAGAACCTCGAATAACTTATAATCCTATAACTCAACCTGTACGTCTTACTAATTTCCCTTTATTTTTGATGTTTGTGTATCTTAGTGACGCTTGCCTATGTGTACTAATTCAAATAACCCATGTTCCTAAAATGGCCGCCGCTTGATGGGTTTCGTCTGCGCATGCGTTAGTCACACTCACGTGACGTGACGTATTTACAGTTTTGGTGGGAATTACTGCGCCTGCGCACTTGCATCTAAAATGGCTGTCTGTACACTCACATGGTGAAGCTTGCACAAAACGCTTTACGTTATTGTTTGTTGCACTAATTTGTAATGGCATCATATATTGTTATAGTAAGAGGTATAGAGTAGCTATTCATGATTCATTTATATTTTATGTTATTAATTTGTTTTCGCTTACTTTTCATGTAACTCGATATTGGGGGTCTGAGGGAGACGCGAACCATCTTGAAAGTCTCTACTGCGCATGTCGCGCAGGCAGAGAGAAGGCAACCTTGAGCAATGGAACTCAGCCAGCTGGCAGCCACAGTCAAGATGCTCCTGTGAACGCAACCTGTGACCCAGCAGAATGGAGTTGAACTTTTCCTAACTTGCTACAAATGTTATTTTCTATTGTATTCTGTCAAATATCTCGTGAGAACCCCAAAATCACTAGGCGGTCCCAGAGCATGCAAATTTAGGCTTGTAGACGTAAATTGTGATTGGTGTGTTAACCTATCCTATGTGGGGACCAATCGAAATTGGGGATTCTGACACTTGCAACATTTGGGGGGTGGTACACTGACCCGAAAACAGTATAACTAGCCTAGGTTTAGCTAGAGAAATTGTCCGACTTGTCTGAATAGCTGACCTGACACTGACCCAACGCACTCAATAGGTGACTGATACAGAGGTGCTGCGGAGCACTCTGTCCGAAATATACCATAAACTCTGGAGGTTTTACTAAACCTAAGTGCTGGCGGAGCACTTTGCAGGAGAGTTCGCTAACCCAATCGGGGCTCTGACTGATAGCTGCAGAGAGGGTGGAGCGCAGGCGTTGCTTCCGAACTGCGGGTGCTGGTCGTGCCTTGGTGGTCCTGTCCTGATCCTAATCTGGGTTTCCTGTCCTGGGGTGTCCAATCTGCACCTGCTGTCCCATAGATGACTGTCCTTCCTTGGGGTATTTCCTGTCCTTGACTGATCCGTGGCCAGGGTTGGTCTTCACACCATTCTAGGTAAATATATAGTGCTGAGACTCTATACTGCACCTTTATTTTCTGTCTTTTGCTTTAATAAAGACATACTCTTGCACATAATTGACTTTCCATGCTTTCGCAAAGCTACTGAATGGAAGCCACTACGTTATTGATATTTTTCTAGCATGTTCCTATGTTACCCTTCCTTTGGTACAATTTTTTCATACCGTTTATGAAATATAGATGTGCTTTATAATTTCTCTCTTCTCAAATTGATTGAAGTAAGGTTTCTAGAACTATAGTGTGTTCCTTCTCTTTTCCCCTCCTATAGATAAATAGGATCTCCTAAACGTCATAGTATTTTCCCAGTAGTGAAAATTCTAGAGTTTGTCTAAAGTAAACTTTCCTCAGTTATAATCATTTTCTCCTTTTGAAAACTCCATCCCTGATTTACTGCTTAGCATGTTCTCTGGTCTTACCTTCCTATAGACTCATAAATGGCTGCCTTAATTTTCTTCCTTTATGGTTACATACTGTTTGATATGTTGATTATTGACTGTCTGTTGGTAGTAAATTGTATGCTCTCCGAATCTGAATTCTAGATAAACTTCTAAAACTTTCCAGTAGTTTGTGGTCATTTTATGAATACAAAGAGAAATATAAAGTTGGTATTGTGTTGCCTGCCTTTCTTTCACAGCTAGCTCCCTGATCCATTGTGATCTTAGGTACCCGTAACGGTGGATTGGTAAGTTGGGTACACGAGGAATAATATAGGAATGGAACCAGGGTTACTGGTAGTAGAGTGTTAGGTCACCCGAGTAATGTATATGATAAATTGAAACAAGTATATGGGCCTGGTACGTGTATGATGAAATTATTTGGCCGGGGGACCTGCGATCTCTATCAGTAATTTTCTGGTAGCAGAGCTATGGTTAGGGACTAGTTAAAGTTAGGTAGGACTAGTTAAGCTAGATAGGTTGGATGCTGCTAAAATTTTTGATGCTAACATTTTATTGCTGCTAAAAAGGTAAACAAGTTTTGTGACTTGATCAATCACGTGAAATGTTTGCTTTGAAAAATGATGAAATGTTTTACATTGTTTTTCTTATTATTATACTGATATATGTATTAACCCACTCGTTAGTAAAGTGATTTATGTTTGTTGGGAATCCCCGGGGAATTGAATAGCGAGTGGTGAAGAGAATCCACTTCGCTTTGAGGTCACTGGCTTAAGGAAAGTTAGTGCAGGTTAGGCAGAACTGGAAGCACTAATTAGGGTTTTTCTGAATGTATGTTTGAATAAATGATAGCAACGAGTTCGCTGGTGAAACTTCTATCGTGATATAACCTAGTAAGGGTCACATCGGAAGAAGTAGCAGGTTCATCGGAGCTTGGGTGATAGCAAAGGGGTCGCTGGTGAAACTTTAGGCTCTGTATATATCCCGGAAAGAAGTGGATGGGTCAAAGAAGTAGCAGGTTCCCTAGTGCTTGAGTGAAGGGTAGGCAGAAGAGATCTATCCGTAGTGTGTGAAAAGTGGACAAAAGAAGTTTACTTGCAGTGAAAAGTATCTTTTCTTTCTAGACACTCGAGTACAGTGGCGAATGTGTATTCGTTGTTAAATAACAAAAGCACTTGCCCTTTTAGAGAGAAATTAAGTTTCCGTTACCTTGTGAGGGAGGGAGTCAGTTGCGGAGCTGCTCTGACGTCCCTCTGTGCCGCGCTGGGATTGGTAGACGCAGTGGGTGTGTAGCGGAGCTGAAATTGTAAAGGAGGGGTGAGTGCCGCAGCGTGAGAACCTGTCTCACGAAAAGGTCGCGCACCCATTGGTCGAGATTATTTGAATTCGTGTATCCTATTGGTTGCACGACAATAAAAGGCGCATTTTGATTGGGAGTGATTTGTAAACAAAGTCACTCGCAAAAAAAATAATCGTATGTGGCACACGTATAGACCGAATACTAGACCTGATCCACGACATTTAGGGTTTGAAAACGATCAGTGGAAAGGGCATAACACTAGCATTATGTACGGAAATAAGAGAAAATTGTCTCTTGTGAATAAAGTAAAGCATTATTTCAAAAAGGACAAACCGATTAGAACCAGAGAAGGTGTTGTCATTCCGCCACCTAATACTCCTGCATCATTCATGATGTTTGATAAAGGGTACCACTCGTGTGTATGGTTGGAAAACTGAGCGGAATACACAAAGGATGACGGAGTTTTGGCTTTTCCGTTAGAGGGTACATTCAATGGCAGAATTCTATTTAATTTGAGAACACGAATGAATGATTTACATCCTAGACCTAGATTAGCGCAGTACGAAGCATTAGAGGAATGGGAGATCGAGGCTTTTGAGAGAGATAAGCCCCGAATGGATAAAGGGTTAACACAATTTTATCCGAAGTTAAAGCAAGAGACCCGAGATAAAAAGATGAAACAGTGGAGACAGAATATGATTGTAGAAGGACTGTTTCCAATGATGTCAATGGGTGGTCCTCCTGCGGGGGAGAAGAAAACAGAAAAATGCAAACATTGGGTGCCCATTGGGGAGTCGGATGATGAATTATTAGATGACATGTTTATGAGAAGTCCGCCTCCTTATAATGAAGGACACAGACCCTCTAGTGAAGGGGATAATTCTCGGAGACCTCCTCCCCGGGAGGAGGCCAGATCTGTAAGTGTAGGAGAGGGTTGTCAAATACCTCCCTATAATGAGGGTTTAGGACCCATAGGTGCTAGAGATATCTGTCAAAGAACACCATTTAGTGGTGAGTCAAGATACTCGAGAGAAAGAGACTTCTGCTCTAGACCTCCCTACGAAGGTGAGGCAAGGCCCTCAATTTCAGGAATTCCGTTCTCAAGACCCCCGTATGAGGAAGAACCAAGATCCCTAGGCACAGGAAGTTTATTCCCAAAACCTAATTATGGTGAGGGACCAAGTGAGACACATCCCACTGCCCCGAGTTATGCTCCAACTTTAACCCCGCAGGTAATATATGAAAAATCATTAGACAGGTTACTGGAGGAAAAGGAGCGAGAGGCTCTAGCTAAACAGAGAGCCGAAATAATTCAGAAAATCTCCAGTTAAATACAAGTCCTGAGGCTTTGACAATCCCGGTAACTATTGGACCCGTGGTTCCGCTGTATGGGGATAGACAGGGAAGTCCAAAGACTCCAGTTATTACTCCAGTTATAGCACAGCTAAGACCAGAGCCCTTAATCGTGGATGACCAGACCAGTGAATGTGAGTCTGAGGTCTCGTTAATGGATTTGCCCATTAGGGATGCAGGAAAAAGGTTACAGAAAAGACATAATCCTTTCAATACGAGAGAGATTCAAATGGAATCGACTTCGGGTACCAAGAGTGTCACATTGGTGACTCCTGAAGAGATTGAAAGATGGAGTCGAGAATTAGAAAAACAAACTCCTCAGTCGAAACCTTTAGATATCTTCAAACTGAGAGTAGAAATGGAAGAACTGATGGCAGGAAATGTAGGTTTAGACAGATTAAATACCTATTCTGAAGAAGAGCTGCTGTTTATCGGCAAGAGTTTTACCAGGAATACCAGAGTGCTCCATGAGAAATTAACAGACACTGCAGCTAGTATGGGAATAGATATTTCAAAATCAAAGCCATTGCAAAAACCCTATAGAGCTGATTTTTCAGACAAATATCTGGAAAATATGAATGTGTCAGGGAAGAAGGCGCAGGTCAAAGAATTATTGACTGTGTTGCAAAAATGGGGAGACATAGAAAAATGGAAAGCCAGATGGGCGAAGAAAAAGGATGAGGCTAGATCCAAACAAACGTCTTCCGAGTTCGTGCTAAAAGAAGCTGACAAGCCAGAGCAGTTGTACCCTATGCGTGAAGTGCCAGGTGGAAAATACGTGCACGTTCCATGGTCCAGACAGGATATTGTGTCCTTTACCAATGACTTTCCCAAATTACGAGAAAAGCCTGTGGACTGGTACAGGCAGGTGGAAAGGTTCGTAAAGGTGCAAAAGTGCCTGTGGAAAGACCTGGATGGGTTTTTCGACATAGTGGTTCCTGTAGATTTATGGACCGAATGCAAGGTTGCCGTTGATTGGCCTAATAAAGAATACTCCAGGGACCCTGTTACTGGTGCTCCCTCGGATGAGGTGATGAGGAAATATGACCAGGTCATGTTGCACCTAAAGAAAAAGGTGCCTGCAAAGGAAACTGATTGGACCAAAATAGACAGAACCACGCAGGAAAGGGACGAGACTGTACACTCCTTCTATGAAAGACTGTTACAGGTATTTAAAACATACAGTGGTATAGATAACATCGAGGTGAAGGATATGACCCACTTCATTTACAGGTTTGTAAACGGTTTAAGACCCGAAATTTGCCAGTGGATCAAAGATAATAAAATTTGTTGCCAGTCTAAGAAAATGGATGAGGTTTTACGATATGCAAAGTATTGCGAGGATGAGATGGCAGACAAACGAAAGGCTCTGAAAGAAAAAGTCATGTGGGCACAGGTAAAGTTGGCAGAACAACAGGATACGCAACTGAATAAAATGAACAAGAATTCCCAAAATCAAGGCTCTGGGGGTGGAGGGAAGCCCAAAGTAAAAATGAGTAGAGAAGAAGCAAAAAAGAAATTCCCCTGTCACCAGTGCGGAGAAATTGGGCACTGGAGAGACGAATGTCCATATTTACAACATGGTAACCCCGAAACCCCTGATTTAATTCCACAGACGCAGAATGAGAAACCAAGAAAGACCCAGCATCAGGTAAAGGCAAGTCAATTGCCCCGAGCACCTAAACCGAATTATAAAGGGAAAACACCGCAGGGTGATGACATAGAGATCTGGGGAGGAAATGAGGATAGAAATGCAGCAACTTCGCAATTTCTGTTGAATGACACTTTTTTCTGTGACGATCAATACTGACGGGGCCTGAGAGGGGAGGACGAGGAGTGTGTGCTTGGCGCCTCCTTGCCGGTAGACCAGTCGGGGCCATACATTGAAGGAAAGGTTGACGGAAATGATGTCACCTTTCTGTTGGACACTGGTGCTACCCGTTCTACTGTGAGAACAGCGGACGTTCCAAACCTACCCCTCTCGGGAGAAGCAATCCAAGTAGTGGGCGTGTCTAATCAATTGATTAGTACCCCAGTTACTGAGCCCATGGAGATCACTATAGGGAATTTCAAAGAAATGCATAGATTTGTAGTTTGTGATACCAGTCCAGTAAACTTACTGGGACGTGATTTGTTGTGCAAAATGAACTGTACCATCTTTTGTACACCAAAAGGCGTCGAAATTCAAACCCCAGACGAGGATGGCATATACAAGTTGATGTTAATCAGACCAGACTCAGAAATTAAACAAATGACTATACAAGACTTACCCGAAGAACTCCAAAAGACAGTAAAACCAGAAGTATGAGACTTTACTGGAAAGGATGTAGGATTAATGGCAAATGTAGACCCAATCAAAATAGCCATGAAAGAAAATGCAGTTTACCCCAATACCAAGCCATACAAAATGAGTGCAGAAGTGAGAGCAGGAATTGCCATTGAAATAAAAAGATTGCTAGAAGCAAACATCATACAAGAAGTGATGAGTAGCCCATGTAACTCACCCATAATTGGTATCAAGAAACCTAGCGGCAAGTACAGAGTAGTGCAAGACCTGAGAAAGGTAAACAAAATTGTCGTTCCTTGCTGTCCTATTGTTCCAAACCCAGCAGTGATCCTATATCAGATCCCCTGGGATGCTGAGTGGTTCACTGTGATTGACTTGTGTCACGCATTCTTTTCGATCCCATTGCATCCAGACAGCAAATTTCTTTTCTCATTTGCTTTTGACAGTCACGTGTTCGTTTGGAATCGTGTCCCTCAAGGGTACACAGAAAGCCCCATGATCTTTAATCCGATTTTGAAAAAGTGCCTTGAGTCCCTAGTTTTACCGGGAAAATCTGTTTTGGTGCAATACATAGACGACCTCTTGGTGGCGTCTAAAAGTCAGAGAGACTGTGTTGTTGACACCATTGCCTTACTGAATCACCTAGGCGAAAGAGGACATAAAGTATCTCCTGATAAATTGCAGTTCTGTACAAAGTCAGTAAAATATCTGGGGCACCAGATAGAAAAAGGCATCAGAAAAGTCACCTCAGAGAGAGTCAGAATAATCCGGAACATGCAGTTACCCCGAACTCAGAAAGAAGTCAGAATGTTCCTTGGAGTTGTAGGTTACTGCAGGCAATGGATTGTGGGATTTGCAGTCTTGGCAAAGCCTTTGATAAAAATGACAAAAAAGGAGCAAAGGACCCCGTGGAATGGGATGATGAAAGCTTGACATCATTTACTAAGCTACGAGAATGTCTGTGTACAGCTCCTGCTCTAGGGATGCCTGATTATTCCAAGGAGTTTGCACTGTTCTGTGACACACGAGATAATTGTGCATTGTCAGTTTTAACTCAGGAGCATGGTTTGACTAGACGTCCAGTGGCATATTTTTCTGCCACTTTGGATCCAGTGGCTGCTGGATTACCCGGATGTCTGAAAGCAGTAGCTGCAACTTGCATGAGTCTAGAGCAGAGTGGGTCCATTGTAATGGGACATCCGGTAACTGTGTATGTCCCACATGCAGTTGTAATTCTACTAACCCGAACTAAGATCCAGTATCTCACCCCTAGTCGGCTAACTAAGTACGAGAGGATTCTTGTAGGTGCTGCAAATGAAGTCATTACTCGGTGCCACATTCTGAATCCAGCTACCCTGTTACCCGACTCAATGATTGCGGAAGCAAAGGGGGAGGTCGAGCATGATTGTATTGACCTGACAGAGTTCAGTACTAATCCACGCACAGACATTAAGGAAGTGCCTTTGCCTGTGGAAGATAAAGAGCTGTTCGTTGATGGCTCATGTATGAGACACGAACTTGTAGGCCTAAGTGCTGCTTATGCTGTAGTCTCAGTAACAGGCATTGAAAAAGCATCCTGTTTATTCGGAGTGAAGTCTGCACAAGTAGCCAAATTGATTGCATTAATAAGGGCCTGTTGGGAAAAATAAAAGAATAACAGTATATACTGACAGCCAATACTGTTATGGGGTTGTGCATGACTTCGGCCAATTGTGGCTGCAGAGGGAGTTTCTGACTTCTTCAGGTACTCCCATCAGAAATGGAAAAGTTGTACAAGATTTACTGGAGGCAATCCAATTACCAAAATAATTGGCAGTGGTCAAATGTACTGCTCACAAAACTGGCACTGATCATGTGACATTAGGAAATCGATTTGCTGATGAAGTGGCCCAACATTGTGCCAGAAATCGCATGTCTGTAAATATCAAATTGGGGGGACAAGGAAACAGCTGCCAACTTATGGTGTTTGAGGATGTGCCTACCTGGGAAGAGTTAAGAGATTGGCAGCATGCTGTGCCATCGAAAGAAAGGGAAAAATGGAGGAAGCTTGGTTGTCGACAGAGAAGTGAGGATGGTGTCATTGTGGGCCCAAATGGTATGCCTGTGTTGCCTAGACATCTGCTTGCCTCAATGGCCAGGTTGATACATGGGGATTCACACGTTGGCAGGGACGCCATGGTTCTGGTTTTCCAGCAGACATGGTATAATCCGAAGTTCAGGAAAGTAGCAGAATCACTCTGCCAGAGGTGCTTAACATGTCAGCAGTTTAATGCTGGGAAGAAAACTGTAGTCGAATTGGGGAAAATTGGAAAATCAGGAGGTCCCTTTGTACGGGTACAGATAGACTTCATCACGCTGCCCCGTTGTCAGGGAATGAGATACGTCCTTGTCATTGTCTGCCTGTTTTCAAAATGGGTGGAAGCCTACCCTGCTAAAAAGAATGACGCCATAACTGTAGCCAAATTGTTACTGCGAGAATTGATACCTAGGTTCGGGGTGCCAGTCACAATTGAATCAGATAGAGGCGGACATTTTCAGAATGAGGTGATTGATCAGCTCTGTAAAGCATTCAAGATCACACAAAAACTGCACTGTGCATATCGTCCAGAGGCTTCTGGAGTGGTGGAACAAATAAATGGCACTATAAAATCGAGATTAGGAAAGATGTGTGAATCTACTGGCATGAATTGGATAAATGCTTTGCCTCTTGTTCTGATGGGACTCAGAAGTATTCCAGACCGAAACACAGGCCTGAGCCCCCATGAAATCCTGATGGGAAGAGTGATGAGACAAGCATGGGTACCAGGACATAAGCTGATAAACATTTCTGATGATTTGGTACTTGAGTACTGCAAGCAACTTGGTGACCAAGTGCGTTCTATCTCTCGCCAGATTGGGGAGGACGCCGTCGCCAATCCAACAACTCCAGTCCATAAATTGGTTCCAGGCGATTGGGTCGTAATCAGGAAGCATACTCGTACAGATTGCCTTGCACCGAAGTGGGGACAACAACGCCAAGTGATATTGGTGACCACGACAGCGGTGAAGTGTGCCAGCGTCCCGAAGTGGATCCATGCCAGCCATACCAAGAAGGTAATAAGAGACGAAAAGAAGACTGATGCTGAAGGTTGTCCAGCTGAGGGGTCTCCAGACGATGGTCCTGAAGTAGCTGATGAAGAACAACCGAGCACCAGTCAAGATGAGTGGATACCTATAATCGACCTGACCGATGACCCAATCAGAACAAGAAGTCAAACCTACGCAGATCGAGAGTGGAATAGTGAGGACGAGACAGGAATAGGAGAAGACCCTCAGATTATTGAGATTCACGTCAAGTCTGAGGAAGAAGAAGATCAAACAGGGACAGAGCAAGTAATCGACACACCTCCACAAACTCCTGAGATTGAAAAGGGACAGACAGAAATTAGGGCGAAAGAAAATCAAAGGTTCGAAGTGCTTGAACAGGACCAGATAGACTTAGAAGAACGTGTTCAGGATACAGAAATTAGAACGCAAAACCAGTATACACCTGAACAAGGCCAGCTTAGTAACCAGGCAGAAGAAATTGAAGTAAGACCTGGGAGTAGTCAGACAGGAAGGGAAAAGATAGAAGAAGAAGTACCACAAACAAACGAGAATAAAAGAGCATTAGAAGAAAGCCAAAATACAGTGCCGGCTAAAAGACTCAAGAAAAAGAAACATATCGAACCAAGATATATTAAGAGACTGAGACTGAGACTAAAAACAGTAGAAGAAAAACTTGAGGAAAGACGAAAGAGTTCCCGTATTGCAGAGCAAGCTGGAGAAAGTTCCAAAAGAAGAAGTGATCGAATAAAAAGACTGAACGAGAAATATCAAGATCCTGAATGGACATATTTGATCTTGGAGGAATTTGAGGATCTTGATATAACTGACGAAAGTGACAAAGAACAGACAGCTGATCATTCTGCCGAAGAAGACGAACCACCCTGAAGTTGCGCAGTGTAAGCTGCCTGTGCAAAGTTACAAAGAGGGGTTGAAAACTTCTTCTGAATGAAAATGTCTGATTCAAGTGTGAATGGAAGGCCTAGACATAATTGTTGTAAAACATGCTGCAAAGTATGTATATGTAGTGTAGCTATGGTATTAATAATTTGGATAGGACTAACAGTTTTTATTCCTTATATGGTGAGCAAAAATACTAATATTGACCCTACACAGACTGTGACCACTGACACTGAAGAACTGACAACACGAAGTGTAGAAAGACGTGAAAAGAAACTAAGGCAAACAAAATCAGACTTAGAAGCACCAGATGAGGAAGGACTACATTATCACGGAGTTAAGAACCAGACACATTTAAATGTATTCGCAAACCTGTTAGTGCATTATGTAGAAACGATGGAGATAGAAGACTGCTATGTCTGCATGAAGCTACCCACTTATGGAATTTCCTGTAGTATTTTAGCTAGCTTATTTTACAAAAGAGGACCGTTACAGTACTACTACTCTAACTCTGACGTGATATTTTCTGAACTTCCAATACGTGGAAATCTGAATCCTGTACATACTAAAAGTGACGTTACACGTTATATGGGAGAATACTTTCTGACTATAGGTACCATAGACTTAAATGAAGCACACAGAGATAACTTGACCTGTTCATTACATGAACAAGAAAAAATGTTTCTAAACATGGCAGAGAAAAGAAGGGAGAGTTTCCAAAGAAAGGCAAATGATAAAAGACAGAAAACTCCTAAATGGGCTGAAAACATGGAAAGCACCTCAAATGGTGGGAGTGGTCCTGCTTTGTTGCTGGATTTCGAGAGAAAAGGGAAACTCTGTCTTCACCGCAAGAAGACTAGTTATTATAATAACATGTTCATTGGTTCCAGTCAATGTGAACACAATTACAAGGTAATTGGAGGTTGGGGTTTCAAAAATGGGTCAGAACCTGTGTTTCCCGGAATTTATTATATATGTGGAAACAAGGCTTATTTCAAATTGCCGGATCACTGGTATGGAAGCTGCTACTTTGGCATTGTCTTCCCGAAAATATACCATGTTAATGAAATTGTTGGAAGAAATGAAAACACTAATGGCTTAGTGCGTAGTGAAATAATGGGTAGTATTTTTAGTGCACTGATACCTGGAGTGGGAGTGGTTCTGAACACACACAGAATTTGCAAATTATCCACAATAGTGGATGTGTTGTCTACTGACACAGCTCATGGATTCCTGCTGGTCAATACCGAAATGGTTGCGATCAGATCTATGGTTTTACAGAACAGACTTGCGCTTGACACCTTATTAGCAAAAGAGGGCGGAGTCTGCCGGATGTTGAAAGCGCAACATTGTTGCACTTACATACCGGACAAAAGTGTACAAATCAAAAAGTATGTGAAGAACATTACTAATTTGGGAAAAGAACTCAAACCACTGGAGGTTGATAGTGCCTGGAAGAGACTTACTGATGGTCTCTCCGCTGTAGGTCATTGGTTTGCTAATTTAGGTAAAGGTTTATTGTTTAAGGTACTGATGCCAATTGGAGTGATAGGTTTCGTCATATTCCTCATATTTGTCTGTTGCAAATGTCGCAAACACACAAAGAAGTACACTGTGAATAAGAGAGGTGTGAAACGGAGTGTGGATGAACTTGAATTGGAAGACGCTTGATGGGTTTCGTCTGCGCATGCGCTAGTCACACTCACGTGACGTGACGTATTTACAGTTTTGATGGGAATTCTTGCGCCTGCGCACTTGCGTCTAAAATGGTTGTCTGTACACTCACATGGTGAAGCTTGCACAAAACGCTTTACGTTATTGTTTGTTGCACTAATTTGTAATGGCATCATATATTGTTATAGTAAGAGGTATAGAGTAGCTATTCATGATTCATTTATATTTTATGTTATTAATTTGTTTTCGCTTACTTTTCATGTACCGCGATATTGGGGGTCTGAGGGAGACGCGAACCATCTTGAAAGTCTCTACTGCGCATGTCGCGCAGGCAGAGAGAAGGCAACCTTGAGCAATGGAACTCAGCCAGCTGGCAGCCACAGTCAAGATGCTCCTGTGAACGCGACCTGTGACCCGGGCAGAATGGAGCTGAACTGTTCCTAACTTGCTACAAATGTTATTTTCTATTGTATTCTGTCAAATATCTCGTGAGAACCCCAAAATCACTAGGCGGTCCGAGAGCATGCAAATTTAGGTTTGTAGACGTAAATTGTGATTGGTGTGTTAACCTATCCTATGTGGGGACCAATCGAAATTTGGGATTCTGACACTTGCAACATTTGGGGGGTTGTACACTGACCCGAAAACAGTATAACTAGCCTAGGTTTAGCTAGAGAAATTGTCCGACTTGTCTGAATAGCTGACCTGTCACTGACCCAACGCACTCAATAGGTGACTGATACAGAGGTGCTGCGGAGCACTCTGGCCGAAATATACCACAAACTCTGGAGGTTTTACTAAACCTAAGTGCTGGCGGAGCACTTTGCTGGAGAGTTCGCTAACCCAATCGGGGTTCTGACTGATAGCTGCAGAGAGGGTGGAGCGCAGGCGTTGCTTCCGAACTGCGGGTGCTGGTCGTGCCTTGGTGGTCCTGTCCTGATCCTAATCTGGGTTTTCTGTCCTGTCCTGGGGTGTCCAATCTGCACCTGCTGTCCTTCCTTGGGGTATTTCCTGTCCTTGACTGATCCGTGGCCAGGGTTGGTCTTCACACCATTCTAGGTAAATATATAGTGCTGAGACTCTATACTGCACCTTTATTTTCTGTCTTTTGCTTTAATAAAGACATACTCTTGCACATAATTGACTTTCCATGCTTTCGCAAAGCAACTGAATGGAAGCCACTACGTTATTGATATTTTTCTAGCATGTTCCTATGTTACCCTTCCTTTAGTACAATTTTTTCATACCGTTTATGAAATATAGATGTGCTTTATAATTTCTCTCCTCTCGAATTGATTGAAGTAAGGTTTCTAGAACTATAGTGTGTTCCTTCTCTTTTCCTCTCCTATAGATAAATAGGATCTCCTAAACGTTATAGTATTTTCCCAGTAGTGAAAATTCTAGAGTTTGTCTAAAGTAAACTTTCCTCAGTTATAATCATTTTCTCCTTTTGAAAACTCCATCCCTGATTTACTGCTTAGCATGTTCTCTGGTCTTACCTTCCTATAGACTCATAAATGGTTGCCTTAATTTTCTTCCTTTATGGTTACATACTGTTTGATATGTTGATTATTGATTGTCTGTTGGTAGTAAATTGTATGCTCTCCGAATCTGAATTCTAGATAAACTTCTAAAACTTTCCAGTAGTTTGTGGTCATTTTATGAATACAAAGAGAAATATAAAGTTGGTATTGTGTTGCCTGCCTTTCTTTCACAGCTAGCTCCCTGATCCATTGTGATCTTAGGTACCCGTAACGGTGGATTGGTAAGTCGGGTACACGAGGAATAAAATAGGAATGGAACCAGGGTTACTGGTAGTAGAGTGTTAGGTCACCCGATTAATGTATATGATAAATTGAAACAAGTATATGGGCCTGGTACGTGTATGGTGAAATTATTTGGCCGGGTGACCTGCGATCTCTATCATGGTGACTCCTCTCACTCTCCGCTAACTTCAATCCGGCGTTTTGCTAAAAAGCAGCTGACCACGAGTTGTTTCTCCCCAAGTGTGCCTCCGATAGTTCGCAGCGCCGAGTACAGCCGAGTTCAGCCGACCCAGCCCCCAGCTCCGACCTCCAAGCTCTGGCCTCGACCGCCTGGAATCCCGAAGCCCTGGACGCCGACACCGTCAACGCCGGCGTTCACAGTCCCTACAACTTGCACGACGAGCGGGGCCAGCTCCTCCAATCGCAATCCACTCAGTCCGGTCACAGCAACGAAACTCCTGAATCTCTCCTTCCGCGCCCTCCTGCTCGTATCACCGGTCCGCTGGTGAGTTAAGGGATGACCAGCCTACACGTCCACTCGCGTGGGCGCCATCTTGCCAGTCGTATGGCTTCTTATTGTTAAATTTATCAAATTCACAATTATTTAGCCTAGTAACATAGTTATCCATTGTTTCATTTTCTCCTTGACACGCAATATTAAAATTGTATCTTTTAAAATCTAGATTTCTTTGTGGGTCAAATTTTGCATTCATTCCACCATTTCATAAGCCCTTCGTAAGTAGTTCTTTCATGTTCTGGGAATGTAATTATTAGATCTTCAACATCATCTCCTACAAGATTGAGTAGTAGGTCTTTTGCTTGCTCATCAGAGTGTTTCTTACACGTTGCTTTTAAAAAATTCTCACATTTTCTTGTCTATTTTTCCCATCTTTGTGCAATATTTTCTTGTTCAGATAGATTAAAGGGTAATGGTCTTCTAAAAATTGTGCTTGAAATGTTTCCAGTAACATTTTCTTCATTGTACATTTCTGAATTCATATTCACAACAACCTCATTGCTTGTGCCTTCTGTAGTCATATTTTCCTTAGTGTATTAATAATATTTTGTAATATTTTCATTTTATAAATGAAGCTTCTAGCCTTATTGATCTCTTATCACTTCGTAATTTCAATTTTATTCCTGGGTCTAGTTGTGGTTGTTTAATTTCTTTCAAAAAATGTATGCACAAGCATTAAATACTACAAAATAGCCTTTCCAGCTTTTTGTTTTTGAATGTGCACACTACGCGTTAGTTTATTTTCCTTGACACATGCGCATTGTTTGTTTTCTTTTGAAACAGCGCTTCCGGTGTTCTAATTGTTTTTCCGCTTCAGCGCTCGCTATTAAAGAGAAATCCTCGCGCTACGCAATAGTTGATTTTCCTTGTCGCATGCGCACAGTTTGCTTTCTTTTGAAGCAGCGCTCGCGGTGTTCGAATTGTTTTTCCGCTTCAGCGCCTAACATCAAAAGGAATTCTCGCGCATGCGCACGCACACACCTGTTCGTTTACAGAGTGGCGCTTGCACGTATTTACAATGATTTCAGCTCGCGCTCGGATTAAATTAACTATTATTCTGCCAGTATATATTTTTGTTTAGTCCAGCCTAGCTGTAGCCCTAAAGACGGCCAACTACTCACTTAGGAACCGCCTGCACTGATTTCTGTTCAAGTTTCTTCATGATCGGCTCATCACGACAATACAGCAATGTCGGACCAGAAAATCTTCAGAACAAGAAATCTTCAATTTTCATGCGTGTTTCCTCTTCTCCTCGTCACCATTATTAAAGAATCCTCTGGAGACGGTATGAATCAATTATATATATTTAATTAAGCTAGTACATCAGCCTCTAACTTTGTTCAGATTCCCAGATAAAACTAACTTGTATTCTTTTTAAAACTCAACCTTCCCAACCTTCTTCTATGGAACTTTCACTACGGCATACTTCTAAGTGACATCACAATGTCATGCCATTACACATTATTACATGAGGGACACCAGATCTATACTATTTTTAACTTTTCAAATTCATAACATCTGGTTAGGGTGGGCCTAGTGCGCCCATGTTGTGAACGTATCTAGAACCCTATTTAAATATTGCCGATGTATGCCCTTATGTGGTTATAACAAATCATATCCTAATAAAGGCATAAGAATCATATCCATATTTAGTCATAGCCAATGCAGTCCAAATACGGCAAGGCTACTCCCATAGACTCCTAGAAAGTACAACGCGTTCTTTAAACAAACCAAGCCTCCAGCAGCCCGGGAATTCCCCCTGCTTCTGTTTTGATTTGTCCAAGAACTCCTGGAGTCCTGAAAGAACTGTAAGTTCTTAGTGATGTCTTATGTCCAACCTTACGTCAAACTCGGCACCTTCCAGGTATAAATATACTAGCAGCTGCCCTAGCAAACACACGGTGGTTTGGAGCAGATCGACTATCTACTTGCCCAACGCCCTGCTGAGGCAAAGTGCCGAAGGAAGCCGACCCTCCCATTGACGCACTGAGAAAGACGCTGTCTTTTCTCCTGCCGAGAAATCCAGCTCCAGTGCTTCCAGTCACCCTTGCGGATTACTGGGAGATCGAGTCCTGAGAACGAGATACAAGACCTCCTTCATTCTATAACCAAGGTACGGAGCTGATTAGATCCTTAGAGAATTCTTGATTCAGATTCTTGGCAAAAATGAGCTTAACTTAAACTGCAGCTCACTTACTCCTTCCCACGTACTAGGCTTAGGTTAGGTACACCGGGGTAGGCATATCTTAGAAGCACCAGTTGAGTACGTTTAGTCAATGATTTTATGTATGTATATATTTGATCTATTTTAAACACGGTATGGCTTAGAAAGTGTACCATGCTTTTACAGTATTATTTTATAATACTCCTTTTACTGTACGCACTTTACTTTATGACAAGTATTGCAATTGTGGCAACTCACTTCTCTTGCATGAGAAAGAAGACTGTTCAATAAATAACCACTTTTAAAACGCCCGTCTCTCTATTTCTCTGCGCTTCTGGTGAAACTAAGCATGCACGATTGACTGAGTGAAATAGTTATCTATTGCTTCCGCGACTCTGGAGATATACTCCTTATTCTGGAGGGAGTAAAGTTGTCATGTTTAAGCGGTTGTCAGAAACTAATCCCTTCTTGTCTATTCAGGAAAGTTAACACCTTCCTGTTTACTCGAGAAAGTTTCTAGTGACCTCTGAGCTAGCTGGCATTCATAATTAAGTCTAACATATTCAATAGAGACCTAGTCGACCTCAGTCCTACGTCTAAACTATCATTTCTGTTATTCCAATGCGCAGAGCCTATTGGGAATATAGGAACTACACTACATGGCGCCCAACGTTTGGTAAGGCGATAATTTAACGCTAGATACTAGAGTAACTCAGTCGTGCTTTTCACACAGACCCCTTTTTCACGTAAAAACTCCAATAGACGTCTGGAGTGGGTAAAAGGTTAATATCCGCCAAAACCTAGTAGGATGAGAATCCTATGTATTAGTTTTTGGTTTAGTCAACGTTGAAGGATACAGTGTTCCATAATATTGTGCACCTAATCTTTGTTTCCTTGAAACTTGATCTGCAAACTTTCAGTCAGTAAAATGACGGGAAGTGAAGACGAAAGAGAAAGAGATGCTTTGGCAACTCAACTTTTAGCGGAAGACACAAGTCTTCGGCAAGATGACCCGGATGCTATACTCATCCCAGTCAATGTAAGAAAGAGTGTAACTTACAAACTTATAAATAATGGAGCATCACCAAGAGGTGGTACAATCATATTTGTGGTAGAGGCCCATGAATATCGGCAGACAGAGGTATTCTATTCCTGGATACATTTTCCAGCAGCATATGCTGTGACACGCGATTTTCACTACTACAAAGTAGGGGAATCTCCAGAGGAATACGTTCCTTTCGAGGACGTTGAAATTCCACAAACATACCAAGAGCACCAGCTCTGGTTTAATGGCGCCCTAAAACATCAAAATCACACCACCCGGCTCAGTCCACTAGGTAGACCAGGAGCCACATGGCCGGTTCTAGCCAGCTATACACCACATCCTGACATTGAAAAAATGTCAGACAGAGAACTTCTAGCTCAGCTAAAACAATTAATTAAAATACATAGACAATTGGTCCAATATGTCATGCGGACTTTAACAGTCCAACCAGCAATAAAAATTCCACAGCACACCTTTCATCAGGGGAACACAAATAAAATTACACCACAGACTATACAATCAGTCATTGGCAAATTAACCGCAAAACGAGAACAAATTCCATTCTGGTTAGCTCAAAAAATTACACAAATTGAGGCAGTATTTCCTGATACTACACCTAATGAAAAACACAGAATTCTGACTATCTGCCTTCCAATGGGGATCGCACCACACGTGGAGGACTGTGACACTTGGGGCACAGTCTTTGCTTCAATATACACAAAAACACATGGTGTTCTGTCCATGGTGGTTATACTAGACGTACTAAGACAGATTAAAAATGAATACGGCCCAGAGCCTGCTTTAAATCTAGGTATGAAATTACTGAAAGACTTTAAACAAGTCTCGGCTATACTATTAGCCAACATAAAAGGAGAAGCAGCATCTGTGGCGATCCGCCAAAAATTGAAAGAAACAGATATAGCAGAACAACCTTTTGAACTTGCCAGAATAATTGAAAAATCCTATGAGGAATTAGGTAGAGATAGTTTGGGTGGGAAATGACTAAAACCCCAACTAACTGAAAATCCTGAAAAAACCTTTATTAAAACTAATCTCATTACTTCGAAAAAGAAGTGGGAGGGTAACAAACAAACCACTCCCAGAGAAAGACAGTTCCAGTCCAGAGGAAAGTCACCCAATCGGAGAAATAGCTCTCCAGAACGGGGGGCAGGTCTCCACAATGGGAGCCCTCTGAGAAAAGATACAACCTTAGAGATAGGGATAATTTAAGAAAACCTGACAGATATCAAGATATTGATACACGTCCCTCTCGATCTTTTCAGACTTCCTCACAGAAATCGGAAAGAAGAGGACGGTCAGAACAGAAAGAAGAGCACGTCAAGTCAAAAAGACAAGGAACCTGCTCATCAAAGTAAAAAATTACAATTTACAAAGAAGAAGGTAGCCAGTATTAAAATAAAACATGCCGAGGATTCTGAGGACACAACTCAAGAACGGAGAATGGGCCCAGACAATGCTAGACAGGGCAGCAGATGTGACCATAGCTCACAAGATCCTGATGAATCTTCTGGAGACAGTGGACACGAATGAATACATTCAGGTGGAAACTGCAGACACCAGAGTTAGTGTACCCCATAAATTATATGAAATAACATTACGTATAGAGGGGGACAAAACTAGGAAAATAAGAGGTCTCTTTTGGGAGAACCTATCAAAAGGCTATGATATCCTTCTAGCAGAAAAAGACTGGCCACCAGAGTTTGTCAGGGAGTGCCCATATGGCGAAGAAATGATTATGCCTGCCTTCTCAAATCACATTCCAATTCATAAAAAATACACATTTGCTAGAAAATGGGCAATGGCCCAAGTACCTGCTTTTTATAAAAATCATGTAGGATGGGATGAGGATTCTCCTCACCATAAAATTCAGTTAAAAAACCAACCTACTGTACAGAGGCAGTATCCTGTTAAGCAAGAAGCTAAAAAACAAGTCAGGGAGATCTTAGATCAACTTGAATGCCAGGGGGTCATTGAAACATGCACCTCACAAATGAACAATCCATTGTTTCCTGTCTCCAAGCCAGACGATTCATATCATCTAGTTTTGGACTACAGACACCTAAACTCTTGTTGCAAAACATTTGCAGTACAAAACTCACACAGTGCAGCACTAATGAATAACATCGTGCGCAAGAAATATAAAACGACATTAGATATTTCAAATGGTTTCTTCTGTCAAAACATAGCACCGGAAAGCAGGTATTTGACCGCTTTCTCCTGGGACCCAAAAACAATTTTGTCGTCTCCCACAGGGATTCAAGAACAGCCCTGGATTATTTTCAGCCAGGGTAACAGAATTACTACAAATGTATGATGATGAGGCATTATCATATGTCGATTACATCTATCTTACAGACGATGACCTGGAGACACACTTGAAAAGAGTGAACATCATTATACTTGGGTTCGCAGCTGAAGGGTATAAATTCAACTTTAAAAAGTCACGAATTGCCCACCTCACTGTCCTATTTTTGGGATATGAGTTATCAAGTGAAGGCAAAAGCCTAGCAGACAACTTCTTAGAGAAGTGTGCAGTACTACAAGCTCCAAAAACGCTGAAAAACTTACAATCAATTCTAGGTTTCCTGAATTTCGGAATAACATACATTCTAAACTACGCAGAGAGGGTTAAACCACTCTACGAATTAATAAAACCTGATTTCAAACCAATTAATTGGACACAAAATAACACAAAAATGTTAAGATCAATACAAACAGACATGTTAACTAAAACAAAACTGCAAACACGCGCAAACGAACGCAACCTTGTAATCCGAGTCATCCAAGGAAGATGCGGATTTACGTACCGGACCTCTAATGAGGGAGAAAATGTACCATTAGCTTATAAAACACACTTGTACACACAAGCTGAAATGAAATTCAGTTCTACTGAATTTTTTTTAACTGCGGTTCAAACTGCTGTAGCAAAAGAAAGAGCCCTCGCACAGGGTAAACGTATAATAATCGTTACACCTGTACCTGCCCTAGAGGCAGTGACAAGAGCAAGCATTCCGAATGCTAAAGCTCTACATCCGAGATGGATACAATGGGTTAATTCTCTTGCTGCATCAGACGTAATATACGAATTTGATCCTAACTTAAAAATGCAAGAATTTCTCCAATACGAATATGAATGTCCTCTGCCGACCGAAATCCTGCTTCTCGAACATTACGGCTGTATAATATATACAGACGGTTCAGCACAGCCCACAGTTGGGGGTAAACAAGCATATAGTGCTGCGTGCGCGATCGTTAAAGGTCGGTGGCACGAAGGAAAATTTAGACCTTTAGTCACTAAAACTCAATCACTCGGAGATTGTACAGCTCAGCGAGCTGAACTACAGGCTTTCAAGATGGCGCTTGAAAATACCGATTGCGAATTCCCCACACTGATAGTGTGCGATTCGTATTACTGCGTCCAGTCTTACAAGTAATACTTGCAGAACTGGGTTCAAAACGGTTTCAAAGATGCAAAAGGTGGCACAATCAAGCATAAAATGCTTTGGGAACAAGTAGTTCTTTTACAGAAAGAACTACAAAAGACTCACGTGATACATACACTGAGTCATCAACGTGATGGCGTTCACGTTGCAGGGAATTCATTGGCCAGCAGAGCCACAGCGGCAGCTGTCAAACCGGCTTCCGTAGCTACAAAAAAGCGTTCTAAAAAACAAATAGACGGGGAAACGCTACTAGCAGTAAAAGCCTCAATGGAAGGCAACTATGCGGCGTTACCTCTAAATTATCCACTCGGAAATATATACATAATTGATGCGAATTCCGTTCCGTTTGCTCGAATCCCTGGAGTGGGGGATAGAGTAATTCCAAACACGAACCGGAGAGCTTACTTGATTCAATAAGCATGCATGGGAATGGGTCTGAGGCACCAAGAGATCTTGAAATCTCTAATAGAATTGCAATCACAATACTGGTGGCCGGGGATGAGCGTGCAAATTTACAACTTTGCAATGAATTGTCAGGACTGCAATAGAGATCGCAGTTGTGAACCGGACCAGACACCAGCCCAGATACCTCTATTAGAAAGCATTAGGCTATCTATACGCAGACATCCAGACGGAGAAATGCGATCCCATAATTATTAAGACAAGATTCATTTAGATGAGACCCCAGCGCTCGGCTGACGCCAAAACTGTTATAAATGATTTGCGAGTCTTTATCGGCACATACGCAATTGGCATGCTACATTCTGACCAGGGTCCTGCGTTTAGCTCTCGAGCTTACAAGGAGGCCATGGCCAGCTTGGGCATTGCATGGAGGTACTCTAGTCCATTCCATCCCGAGGGAAATGAGGTAGTGGAGAGAAAAAACCGGGACATAAAGCAATCTATAACAGCGAGGGTATTAGGTTCGGGTGACGGGTGGGTCAAACATCTAACAAGAGTCCAATGTAGTCTTAATAATCTGCCAAGAAATTCTCTGGGGGGAATCACTCCGTATGAACTTTTGTTTGGTACCAGAATGATAATCAGTGACCTTGATCGTCAGACTTCAGTGGTGAAAAAAAAACTTTGATATCAAAGATCGTTTGGCTGTTTTACAGGACTTAAATGAAACAAGAAGAAGTCTAAGTAACATAAAGCTAAAGCCCATGGCCACTGAAGAAAAACCACCTGTCCCAGCAAGACCTGTCTGGATTCCAAAGATTGGGGATATGGTCAGAGAAAAGATCGCGGTGAAGAAGAAATTTGGGCCTTCTTACAGAAAAGCAGTACCTGTCTTAGCTGTCAGCGGAACAAGATCAGTAGTACTACCACACCTTGCTGGTAAAAAGGAGAACAGAGTTGTATCAATCGACCTGGTAAAACCACAATCATGTGGCCAATAATAAGTAGTAGGCCCAGTGGACTCCCAAGAAGTAGCAGAAGACCAAACCTTGCTACAATTCAAGAGGTTCAAACTTAGAGACTAATCACATTTGATAAACCTGCAGTGAATAAAAAAGGACTATGCAACAAAGCCATGGAACTTGTGACTCTTGACACCCAAATTACAACAGTTCATCAAGAAACACCAATCTACAATGATGTAGCCTCTGACTACACAAGTGCAAAGATTAATGAAAATCCGGAAGCAATTCCAACAATTGACAGAACTGCATCTGGCTACTTCATCAATTTCGATGACTTTTCTGATGATCCAAGTGAACATGAAGAAACGCCAGCAACTAAAACTTTCAAAGAAAAAATGACTGAACTCTTTCACCAACTAAAAGAAACATATCTGATTTCACCATGGATTGAATTATGGATTGTGTTAGGTGTACTTTTCCTCCTACTCTGGCTCATTTTGGTTTTAAGCTTGGGAAAATTCACTGATGGAAAATATAGTACAATGGACACAGAAAGTCAGAACATCAACTTGGTACTAAAGCCTGACAGATCTTCTCACATTGAAAAAAGAGAACTGTCATCAGTGATCATAACAGCCATTCCTATACCCGGTGGTACAGCGTGGGACGCTACTAATTATGAAA
The DNA here is from genome assembly GCF_964261635.1 of Lissotriton helveticus. NCBI lineage: Eukaryota > Metazoa > Chordata > Amphibia > Caudata > Salamandridae > Lissotriton > Lissotriton helveticus. The sequence goes on from NC_136057.1 coordinate 1,618,689,258, forward strand.
TCTATGGCCCGGTTGAAATCTTGAAATATCCACATCAGTTCAAGGTTTCATTAAGTGACTTTGTATCACCTAGTACTTTCTCTGATGATTGGGACTTTGAAAATATTAATAATATGATGTCAGATTTATAAATGTCAGCAAAATTCACAGAGCATGATTATTTAGAAGGCTCATCAAATTATGAAGAAATGTATTGCTATAATCATTATGGTCATCACTATTTTCATAAATCTGCTAATCCTAGAAATGTTTTTACTTATAATCAATGGGAACATTGTCCAACACCGCCAAAAGGCAGCTCGAAAACATTTTATGAGAAATTCCCATACTTCTCAGGGTTTAACAACACAGATCCAGAAACGTTTTCTTTTAAAATGTTAAATAAGACAGAAATGAAAAACATGTTGACAAATACTAAACTGATTTATTCTAGCAAATTTTATGAAAAAATGTCTACATTTGGTTTTGAATTTTGGAAAAACAACATTGAAACAAAAACCATTAGGGGTACAAAAGATTGGCAGGTACAAGGTCTAGAATCACTGTTTAGAGCCTGCATGATCCCAGAACAGATAATGTTCCTGAATGACACCATTCTGTTGAAAGTTAGGCTGAAACCGTCAACATTATCGGCGCCCTCTTGCTCTTCTCGAACCCTTTCACGCACATAAACAGTCGCCATTTTGAACACCATGGCTTCCCTGCCCCTTTGCTGATAGCCAGCGCGTCTCTCTCCCTCTCCTAGCCTCGCAGGCACCCCCCTACCCCCCCGCATACCGACAACCCCCTCGCCCTCACATGCCTCGGGTCATAAACCCCTCTTCAGCGCAGCTTTGCCTCGGAATCCCATCCTGTTCCCAGCACGACACCTCCCTTCATTCCTTTCATGGTCCCAGGTCCTTTGATACAAACCCTTTTTTTCCCTGTGTGCCCGTTTGTCTTCCTCGTTCCCAGGCCACCACCTGACTCTGCGGATACCGTTTATTGCCCCCAGTACAGTAGGAAGCTTCCTCCCATTAAAGGACCCTCGGGTCAATCAAAGCCCCCACCCTACGAGATCCGATCGAACCCCACACATTCCGTGAATCGGCGGAATATCCAGCTGCGCGATGATCATCACCTGTTGTGACCGGGGTGGGGACTTCAACTGTAACTATGTGTGGGAACGGGCCTGAAGGGGAGGTTCCGAGGATGTCTTTCCGTACATCAAAGGATTAACGAGAATGTGTTTCATGCAATAAAGTGATTAACTTGTGTATAAGAGGCCAGGCCTCAGAGATGCAGACAGAGCACCTCAGAACGATACCTGCTGTCCGTTTTGCTGTGTTCTCCTCCGGAGAGAATAAAAACCTTGTTTCCTGCCTTCCAGTCTCCAGCGCCTGCCTCTTCAATAGTTAACTTCTTTGTGGGTTCAAGAGGCGACACCGCCGGGCAATACTTAAGGATCTTATATTCTGGTTGGTAGCGTCACCCCTTTTAACAATTGGCGTCCCAAGCGTGGGGCCCATCAGCGACCCGTGGATCCAGTGGGAGAGGTCCTGACGACAGAGTGAACGACTGCAACGATCGGGAACGCGTCTGTCCGATAGACCCTCGTCTGACAGCTGATCATCCGAACTTCACTGGTTCCGAACAGACCTCTCTCGAGTGATCTACGGTCCTGACTGGGAACCATCAGGAGTGCCGCGAGGATAACGGAGATGAGAGGACGATCGGGCGCTGGATTCGGAAGACAAGAAACTGTCCATGCGGTCCGGGTAAGGTCGTGTAATCACGACAAGTTGCGAAATGATTGCTTGATTGCTTGATTGTTTAAAAAATACTAGTATTGCTCTTTTTATTTATTTGGAGATTCACTGTCTGCAAACGGAGAAACAACGGGCTCTCTCTTTGCAAGCAGTGGAGGATAGGTAGGGCAGCAGCCGTGCTTATTTTTTTCTCCCCCACTCAATAATTACTTGAAACTGAACTGTTGTTCGCAAAACTATTGTTTTCTGGAGATTCTCTGTCTGCAAACAGGGAAGAGACCACCCTTTTTGCAGATAGTGAAAAGGGTAGGTAACGCAGATCTTTGCGGACCTACTCATTCTCCCCATTGAATATTTATTGGTCTTTTTGTTATTTTGATCCATGAGGTATTCACTGCCTGCAAACAACGTAGAATAGAAATATTCTGTCCAGTCTTTGCACCTAGTGATAAGATAGGCAGTGCTGACTTTTTAGTCCCTCGTTACGAGCCGTCATGTCTGTCTTCTCCCCACTGATTAGTAGCCTGTTTAGCCCGGACCGCTTATTAGAGATGGACCATCCAGCCCCGCTGGAAGGCACCCCTAATAAGGACATGTTCATGAAGCATGGATTGACCGCTATAGCCTATAGTAAACTATGGCATAAATATACGAAAAAGGGTCAAGAAAGTCAGTGGCCCCTGATAGGATCCTTCGATAATGATAAAATAAAAACGCTAGAAACTGCCCTGGGTAAAAACAAGACAACACCCACTATGCTTGACAGTTTCGGCATGTGGCGAAAACAAACTGAACAACGTAAAAAGAAAACTGAGAGTAGGTTGGAAAAAGAGCTGCGAAAAGCAGCCCACCTAGCTGCCCAGAAACTAGAAAAAGAGATAAAGGAAAGAGAGAAAGCTAAACAGAAACTAGAAATGGAAACACCAAGCCAGTGTCCGGTTAGAACTCCCTCCATGCTCTACCCTGATTTACCCTCGAAACAACGAGCCAACGAGGATCTGCTGTTAGGTCCTCCTATCATCTACATGCCCCCTCCATATGCCCCTTCCCAACCCTTGGCGCAGCACGCGCCACCCCCAGGTACAAACGAAGGTACCGCCACAGCTTCGGCCCCAATGGCCTCTGTGCCAGCCGAACCCCTTGTATTAAAAACCGCATCAACAACAACGTTAGACGACCATGAGACTCGAGGGGCTGGCCCTGCAAGAACAAGCAGACTAAGCAAAGATGAGCGAGCGGGGATCGACAAAATAGCAAGGACACTGGTAGAAAGGAAGGATGATGAAGAGTACATCACAGATATGTTCAGCTCGTATACAGGGAGTCACAGACGACATTTTACCGTACGACTGTGTTATCATGTCTTGAATGCATACGAGGACCGATATCGAGACAACGGTCCCGGGAGCCTAACGACTCTGTACCGGAAGGTCGATATCGGGGATGAGGGCGAGTGTGATGTGTCGGACCTCCTTACGCGTACGCTTGAGGTTTTCCGCCACCTCACTGAACGAGAGCCGGGAGCTAAATCCGCGACCTCCGTAGTGACCAAACCACCAACCGATCAATCTAACACCATGATGCCGATACGAGAGGCTGCCCCTTACTGGGTTCCTCCCCGAGGTACAGGGACTCACGATGATGCAAACAACCAAGATGCGAAAGGAAGGGTAGTGTACAACTGGGTCTACCAGCCATGGGACCGGCAAGAGATACTGACATTCCGAAAATCTCTACCCGACCTACGTAAAAACCCCACTGCCTTCTATACTGAATTGGGTACAGCCCTGGGCTCAACGATTATGACCCTGGCTGACATCGACTTGTTCTTCGGGTTATGTCTACCAGCTGATGTGTGGAAGCAAATCCGGAAAGTCGACCACCTTGAGCTGTTTGGACAAACCTGGTCACAACTCAATGACCTGGATAAACAACGGGGACCAGGACAAAAGCCTTTGAAATCCATTCTAGACCTTCCAGATAAAATCGTAGAGAAATTAAAAACCCTGATCCCAGAAAAGAAAGTGGACTGGTCGATAGTAACAGCCTGTCGCCAGAAACCCCAGGAGGATGTATCAGAATACTTCTCCCGGTTTGAAACGGTGTTCTCCGATTACAGCGGCCAGGACATGACCACTGCAACCGGACACCATCTGTTTGTCCAGAATTATGTTAAGGGCCTGTCATCGGAGATCTCCCAGAAACTACAGGCCAGCGAGAGTAGTTGGGCAGCCTCCAAACCTACAGCGATTCTCCAAATGGCCCAATATTATGAACATCAGAAAAATGAAAACGATAGGGCAACCGAGAAAAAGAAGAAGGACTTGAAAGAGAGGGTGATGATTGCCAAACTACAAGGGGTGACTATAGGACGAGACCAATACCGGGGAAACTACCAGACGAACGTCCCCAAGACTACATTTCCCCAAGACCGCACTCTGACTTCCTACAGTGGGCGCACAGACCTTAGAGAGAACCAGTGCGCTTTCTGCAAAGGGACTGGCCATTGGAAATCCCAGTGCCCAGTTCTTCTGGAAATGATCAGAAACAAAGACCCCAGGGACGTAGCAAACGGACCGAGACCTAAGGGACAACAGCGAGGGCCCCCAAATGACGCGACTAACGACAGATCAGGCAGACCAAATACGTTCGATCGACCTAGGCAGAACCAATATCAACAATCTGACTATGAAGACACCCACAACTTCGCATAGGACAGCCAAGGGCAAGGGAGGGATCCAGTCGAGCTCTATGTTGACCAGCAGGGCCCTTACGTCACTGCTAAGGTCCTGGGTACCAAGTCACCATTTCTGGTAGACACTGGCGCAACACGTAGTGCGTTATCTAAACGACTGATTCCAAGGGCACCCTTGTCTGGCTCACTCATAACATCGACAGGTTTCGATGGAACGCCCTCCACCAACCCTTTGTCTGCCCCGATTCTCTTTGACGTAGAAAACAACACCACCGACACCACGTTCTTGCTCTCCTCCAATAGCCCTGACGCCATTATGGGACTTGACTTACTGAAACACTTCCGAGCGACGATCAGGTGTTCTCAAGATGGAGTTCGAGTGTTTCTCTACGACAACCCCGTTCTGCTTAGACATTGCTCTCCCCGACACATGTTTTCCATCACCGACGTTGACGCATCCCTGCTTGACACTCTGCCTCCGTATCTGTGGGTCAAAGCGGATTCGGACGTAGGGCGTATGTTAATTGACCCAGTACACATTACTGTCCGACCAGACGTAACACTCCCAAAACTCCCCCAATATCGGATATCGCCAGAGGGCGAGAAGGCATTGGTAATGATTATCCAGTCACTGATAGACGCAGGAGTGGTAGAGGAAGTGGTTAGCAACATTTGCAACAGCCCTATCTTGCCCATTATCAAGAAGCAGGGAGAGGGAGATGAGAAAGCATACCGCTTTATCATCGACCTCCGAGAGATCAACAAAGTGGTGGTACCCCAGTACCCTGTGGTCTCAGACATCACCACCATCCTGACCTTGATTCCATCCACTGCCACCACCTTTACCGTCATCGACCTCAAGAACGCATTCTTCTCCATCCCCATCCACCCAGACAGCCGATATCTCTTCGGCTTTACCCTAAAAGCCCGCTCATATAGGTTTTGCCGAGCGCCTCAAGGCTACACGGAAAGCCCTAGCATCTACAGCCAGGCCCTCAAAAGACAACTAGACCAAGTCCAGTTACCCGACGGAGTGGTGTTGGTACAATATGTCGATGACATCCTTTTGGCAGCCGACACCACCCCTCTAGCGGTTACCGCCACCATTCAACTCTTGCACTTCCTTGCGGAAAATGGCCACAAGGTCTCCAAGAAGAAGTTGCAATTCTGCCTACCCCAGGTCACTTACCTAGGCCACCTTTTGTCCAAAGATGGAAGAAAACTCACTCCTGATCGAATCCAAACCATTCTAGATACCCCTGTCCCTAAGACCCAGAAGCAGGTTCGCTCCCTATTAGGCCTCACCTCCTTCTGCCGACAATGGTTACCAAACTTCAGCCTCGTTGTAAAACCACTGCTTTCTCTGCTAAACAAAGACGTCCCTTTCCCACTCCCGTGGACCCCTGAGTGTCAAACTTCCTTCACGGAACTGCGAGATGCCCTTTGCTCAGCCCCTGTCCTAGGTACCCCTGATTACAAAAAGCCCTTCTCCCTTTACACTCACGAAAGGGAGGGGTGCGCTTTATCTGTCCTGACCCAGGCCATCGGCCCTAAGCAACGACCGTGCGCTTACTTCTCTGCCACTCTTGACCCTGTCGCCAGAGCCTTGCCTGCCTGCCTTCGAGCTGTAGCTGCTGCTGCAATCTCTATCCGACAGAGTGAGGGGATTGTACTCTCGAATTCCCTCACGGTACTGGTACCCCATGCAGTCGACACCCTCCTGAACCAAACCAAGACGCAACACCTGACGAGTGCACGACTGACTGGATACGAACTGACCTTGCTTGCCCCCCATATCACCCTGAAAAGATGCACCACACTGAACCCGGCAACTCTGTTACCCTTGCCAGAGAACGATCCCAATGTGCACCCCGTGCATGACTGCGTGACTCTTACGGACGAACAGACCAGGAGTAGGGTCGATCTCAGAGACACGGCTTTCCCTGACCCCGACGGGGAGCTGTGGGTGGACGGTTCTTGCATCAAACTCTCCGATGGTACCACTTCCGCTGCCTATGCAGTCACCACGGCTCGAACCGTAGTAGAAACAGCCCGCATCACCCAGCGATCTGCCCAGGCAGCGGAACTGATTGCTTTGACACGAGCCTGCATCCTGGCAACAGGAACCACAGCGAACATTTACACCGACAGCCAGTATGCCTTCGGGGTGGTTCACCATTTTGGGCTCCTTTGGAGGGAAAGGGGATTCTTGACCTCACACGGCACACCCATTTTGCACGGGGATCTAGTCTCCGCCTTAATCGAAGCTGTCCTCCTCCCCAACAAGCTTGCCGTCATCAAATGCCAGGCACACAAGAAGGTGACAGACATTATTGGACAGGGAAATGCACTAGCCGACATCACCGCCCGAACGACAGCTGAAAATAGGACGACAACACATATGTACGTGACCAGATCACAAGCGGAAAAATGGACTGACGTTGGAGACACTATCAGGGACATTCAAACGGCTAGCACACAACACGAGTTGACTGAATGGACACGGGTGGGATTGAAAGACGATGAAGGCTGCTGGCGGACAAAAGACACGAACAAATGGTTGCTACCTGATTCATACTTGATTCCCATATTGATCATGGCACACTCCCCTGCCCACATAGGATCAGCCCCCATGATCGAACTTGTCTCCAGGGTTTGGCACAATGATAAGATCCCAGATTCCGCCAAACGCCTGGTCCAACAATGCTTAATATGCCTGCAACACAACCCCGGGAAAGGAACGGTAGTACCCCGGGGGGGATTTGGGGTCCCAAACCACCCATTTGAAGTCCTGCAGATGGACTACATCCAGCTAGACAGATGCCAAGGCCTGAAATATGTACTTGTTGTGGTGTGCGCATTTAGCAAGTGGGTGGAAGCATATCCAACCCGTGACAACACCGCTATGGCCACTGCAAAGGTTCTGTTAAAGGAGTTTTTCCCCCGTTATGGCCTCTGTCGTGTTTTATGGAGTGATAATGGCCCCCACTTCATAGCCAAAGTTATCCAGCTCATCCTAAATGGGTTGGGTATTAAACAAAAATTCCACGCAGTCTTCCACCCCCAATCTGCTGGACTTGTCGAACGACACAATGCCACACTAAAGCTTAAACTGGCCAAAATAGTGGCTACCACGGGCCTGAAATGGCCAGACGCCCTCCCACTGGCATTGCTATCGATGCGCTCTACCCCCACCCGACATCACTTAACTCCTTATGAAGTTGTCTTCGGTCGACCCATGAGCGTCTGGTCTGCCCCGAAACCAACTTCCATTCATGACGTTCCGGACGTCCTAATGTCTGATTATCTGTATAAATTGACTGAAACTCTGTCTGTCATTCATCAGCAGGTGCAGCAGGCCATCCCCGATGCTTCTAGGGGTCCGGGTCACGCCATCCAGCCGGGGGACTTCGTGCTGATCCGAAATTTTCAGCGATCAAAGAGTTTGGAACCCCGGTGGACGGGCCCCTGGCAAGTGCTGATCACCACTCGGACCGCACTTCGAGTGGAGGGGAAGAAGCACTGGCTGCACGCCCATCACTGCAAAAAGGTCTCCCCAGCCCTGGCCACGACAGACACCGTCAACACCCAAGAAGAACTCCTGAACCAGGACCGACCATCGTTGAATTGCTATCCTGACACAGAGACACTTGAACTTTCAAAACATCCTGACCCCACTGTACCATCTCGAGAAGGGTATTTCCTGCGTCGAAAGGAGGGAGCTTCGGCTAAGTAGGCCACGGACTAGGTTAAAGGATCTCAGAACGGTGACCCAAACTACCAAGGGTTACCTGGAGAGAAGCTAAACTAAGTCTGTGGTCCTGCCCACTACCGAGCACCTTGAAAACGAAGATGATGGAAGCGCCAGATAAGAAGATGATGGAAGCGCCAAATAAGAAGCCGACGGAGACAGCAGGAAATACCCACTACAGAAATCCGAGAACAGACAGACTTCATCGCTCAAAGACGATTGCACTCTTCATCACAATCCTCTTCTGTTTTCTCCTCATGACCACGCTCTGGATTATGGAAGAACATGCGCCTGCTCACGAAACATTCCTAACCACTGCTCAACCTACCACCATGAAGGAACATTATCTGATTTCGCTCTCTCCTCAACTAAGAGAGAGGCGAAGGGAGTTTTGGAACAACTCTTTCGTGCAGCTACTTCACCAGCACAATCTTGCCACCAATACCACCAACTGCTGGATCTGTGGGTTGCTACCCCATGCCACTGGACATTCAATACCATTCATCCCTTCACCCTTCTCTGTCCACGGCTCCTGCCTTGCTTGGCTGATCCTCCTGCAAGAGAGCTATAAGGACAATGCCACCTCCAGCAGAACTGCAGCACATTCTTCTCACGGGGTCGGGCGAAACAAGACAAAGACACACTTCTGCCCGCTGACCCCCAGCGACTCAATCCACATGGACATCCCTGAAAAAGAACGAATTGAAATGCAGGTATTCAACAATCCAACCAGACCCACCTTCTCCTATCTGCGGAAACGAACGGCTGCCACTCTGACTGTGGCCCTATCGGTCATCAACGTCACAGGCCACATGTGTGTAGAAGGACTTGGGACGCAGCTGGTGGGCCGCAGCGCTTGCCGCTTTACCAGAACTTTGGATTCCACGGACCCACCTTCCTTTGTGTCGTCCCCAAACATGTATTTCGTCTGCGGCACAAAAGCCTACACCTGGCTCCCCAAAGGCTGGGGGGGCACTTGTTTCATCTCCTTCGTCCTCCCCCCGACTTATGTGGCACCAGCGAATCACCATAGACAAAAACGAGCCAAAGACATTGAGCAAGCCGACTCAACGGGAGCGCAGTTCTTCGATGCTATGAAAGGACTCGTCTCCCTCTGGGGCCCGATGGCAAACAGCCGTGCCATCCGACATCTGACTCAGGCAGTTGAGACAACCATGAACATCACAGCTGGTATCTTTGCTAACAACACTGCTGAGCTCCAAGCGGTCCGTCTGGTGGCTCTTCAGAACCGCCTTGTTCTAGATGTGGTTCTGGCGGACCGTGGAGGAGCATGCCGCATTATTGGGTCCAGCTGTTGTACATACATACCGGACAACTCACCCTCAGTGTACAAAGCCATCGAACATCTTCACAGACTCTCTTCAGAAGTCCGCCAAGAACAAGAAGAATGGTCACTCGGTGGTTGGTTCTGGGACACCGTTAAGAACTGGGGCTGGAGACTGCTCACCATTATCCTGGTTCCTGTAGTTGTAATATGTGGTTTATGCTTAGGAATTCAATGTCTGCCACCTCTGTGTTCTTTATGTGCAAGTTGTATTTTCCCCAAAACTGTGGACTTTGGAAACGAACACATGAGAGCGTTGTATGATGTCGAGGTTAGGAATTTGATGAAAATTGACATTGAGTAAGCAAGTTGGCTAGATATGTTGAAAAGGGAGGACTGTTGAAAGTTAGGCTGAAACCGTCAACATTATCGCCATTTTGAACACCATGGCTTCCCTGCCCCTTTGCTGATAGCCAGCGCGTCTCTCTCCCTCTCCTAGCCTCGCAGGCACCCCCCTACCCCCCGCATACCGACAACCCCCTCGCCCTCACATGCCTCGGGTCATAAACCCCTCTTCAGCGCAGCTTTGCCTCGGAATCCCATCCTGTTCCCAGCACGACACCTCCCTTCATTCCTTTCATGGTCCCAGGTCCTTTGATACAAACCCTTTTTTTCCCTGTGTGCCCGTTTGTCTTCCTCGTTCCCAGGCCACCACCTGACTCTGCGGATACCGTTTATTGCCCCCAGTACAGTAGGAAGCTTCCTCCCATTAAAGGACCCTCGAGTCAATCAAAGCCCCCACCCTACGAGATCCGATCGAACCCCACACATTCCGTGAATCGGCGGAATATCCAGCTGCGCGATGATCATCACCTGTTGTGACCGGGGTGGGGACTTCAACTGTAACTATGTGTGGGAACGGGCCTGAAGGGGAGGTTCCGAGGATGTCTTTCCGTACATCAAAGGATTAACGAGAATGTGTTTCATGCAATAAAGTGATTAACTTGTGTATAAGAGGCCAGGCCTCAGAGATGCAGACAGAGCACCTCAGAACGATACCTGCTGTCCGTTTTGCTGTGTTCTCCTCCGGAGAGAATAAAAACCTTGTTTCCTGCCTTCCAGTCTCCAGCGCCTGCCTCTTCAATAGTTAACTTCTTTGTGGGTTCAAGAGGCGACACCGCCGGGCAATACTTAAGGATCTTATATTCTGGTTGGTAGTGTCACCCCTTTTAACAATTCAACAAACAACCTGTCTTGGCCTAGCCAAGATAAAGGACTTAAACAAACCGTCTATTCCAAAGCCCATACCTGATAGTAATAGCACTACAGATGTGGAGATAGAATTATCCCATATTTTACACCAAAACAGAACAAATCCTGATTGGAGAAAATGGTTGATCTGGCCCACAGACACTAATAACTGTTAAGATAGATTCCTGAACAAAAAACAGGGGTTCAAACAGAACAGGCCAGACCCAAGATATTCCCAGAGACAACATCCAGGGATAGTTACAACATACAGTGTAGGGAAACTATGCCTCGAATGGCTACAGAAATCCACACTGCCTAAAATTAAGCAACACTTGACTTTACTTAAAGAAGGTGCTGACTTGCGAGATTTCGTATTGGGAACTCGCAAACAGCGTCAAAAACGTTTCATATACGCCGGTATATAGGCTGCTTACAACGAAGCTTGGAAAGTAATGCAAATTGAAACTGCTGAAAAAATACGAAAAATTGATCGTATTAATTTGGAAAAATCACTGTCTGTAGTGGACAATGGGTTAACGACTCTGTCCTCCAGAATTTATTCACTGGACAGCATTGTATCATCTGCTATTGATATAATAGAACAGGATATTCTAATGTTACAACATGGCCAGTCCCAATTACGTTCTATTGTACAGCTAGGCTGGACGTTACAAAATCTGCGTTCAGGCTACGTGCCACGGCGTCTAATCAACACAACGTCATTATTTTCTATCTTTAACCTTACAGATAAACAAATCTCTTTGGCACAAAAAGGAGCAGACTATACGATAATGAGCATTGAAAACCTAGATAAATTGCCTTTAACAATGTCAGAACGACCTGTTATTGAATGGATAATACATGGCACAATTACAATTCCGATAACGACTTTTCAGTTTCAATATTGCCAAAAGTATATACCAGCAGGCCTGTATGAAAGGTTGGGTAAAGGATACATCAAGTCAACCTGGAATTTCCCTTATACACATAGATGTTATAGTGAAGGGAAAAAGAGGTATTTCTTAGTGGTAACAACTGTAAAAAGTTCACTAAGTGGTACACTTCTGTGTCAAGGTATTAACTTGCATGGAGCCTGCGAAGGTTCATCAAATAACCTTTCATGTCATCTGCACGGCACCCCTGCAACACAGATAGAGGCTTTTTTCAGACAGCTTTCCAATGGCAGCTACGTTATAATAAGTGACCACAGCTGTTGTGGCATGGTGCCAGGAATAGCCTATCTCGTGAGCGTTACTTCCAGGGTCATTTGCTGTATGCTAGTATTGTATCCAAACAGCAAACCAGACAAGGAGGCAGCAATATGGCCTTCTCTGAATATCTCTTCTATTCGAATTGATACTTTAAGCAGAATGAAGTCTATTCTTTTACAAACAACTGTGCCTTTAACCTCGTCCAAAGAGACGTATGATCTGCAAGTTGCAAAGACAGCAGCAGAGATACATGCATTATTATCAACCAATTGCCCCGTACATTTTGCAGAAAGGTTAGGTCAAATTTTAAACATGTCTGATACCAATGGCATCGCACATGTATTTAAGACAATTTTTTCGGGACTGTTAGCACCCTTTGAAGCAGTCCTGAGCATCTTCCCGAATTTCGTGCACTCTGTGTTTGGCGGCCTGCCTCTCATCTTGGGACTCGTAGCAGGAATTTTTGTTTTGTTCCTTCTGCTCCGATATGGCAAATCCAGCCACAAACAAAACTCAGGCAACCATGGAAGAAACGATCTTTGCGATGAGATACAGAGAAAGAATAACTAAAGTACTCGGCTTAGCTCGGCTAAGAGCTTTGATTACCACATGGTTTCTTTCATTCAGACCAATCTGGCAAGATTGCATCCTACCTGTTCTACGATGCCTGCTATGCGGAGAAGAATGCGCGTTGGACGTCTGTCTCACACTACCATCAGCAGTACCTATGGATATCGATACTTTGCTTGGTTCGGTAACGGCTCATGCAACGTGTTGTCCCCAGCTGCTACCTATTCTGATGATGGCATTCGTTGAGACTTCACCATTACGATTAGGTGACGGTGAGGTACGAGATGAAAGTGGCACACAGGTACAACCTTCTGTGACCATTGCTGATCTAGACACCGATGATGGCAATGCTTCTCATATTTGCACTATTTCCACTTTTTCTGACTTGGTCCAACTTTCACCTACTGTTGTAGACGAATTCTTTGCCAGCCTATCTGAGTTAATGTTCTCTCCTAGCAACGAGAATAATTTTTGAATAACTTTTCAAAACATGAGCACGCAGCGTTCCCTGAACTCTGAATTCGGCCTTCAGTTTTGATAAACAGAACTCTTAAAAAACTATTGGAACTATTTTTGCCCTGAAAGCGAAATCTTTTCCCGTTCCCAAAATATTAACTTTTTTTTTGGCACATGATACTCTGCTTAAAGTAGAACTATTCTTAGAGAACAAGATTTCTATTTTTTGAAACTCTAGAGACAATATTTTGATTCAGCCTCTAGCATATGTACAGTATTGTATAAATATGTGATGAAATGGTCTCGACCTTCTCTTCTGTATTAAGAGCCATTTCATAAATGTAAATTTTCATGATTCATTCAGTCATCAATCCAATGTACAATATATGCATAATCTGAATGATATCATTGCTTGAAAAGCGTACAGTATACTACTCATTTGTCGTGTACATACCATTTCAAATGCATTTTATGTATTTTGGGGTGGGCTGGAAAACACATGCATAGGTATATGTTTAATATTGCTTAGTATTTAGTAATGATGGACATTATACGTGGAGTGGGTTTTGTGAACGTATCTAGGACCCTATTTAAATATTCCCGATTTATGCCCTTATGTGGTTATAACAAATCATATCCTAATAAAGGCATAAGAATCATATCCATATTTAGTAATAGCCAATGCAGTCCAAACATGGCAAGGCTACTCCCATAGACTCCTAGAAAGTACAACGTGTTCTTTAAACAAACCAAGCCTCCAGCAGCCCGGGAATTCCCCCTGCTTCTGCTTTGATTTGTCCAAGAACTCCTGGAGTTCTGAAAGAACTGTAAGTTCTTAGTGACGTCTTATGTCCAACCTTACGTCAAACTCTGCACCTTCCAGGTATAAATATACCAGCAGCTGCCCTAGCAAACACACAGTGGTTTGGAGCAGATCGACTATCTACTTGCCCGACGCCCTGCTGAGGCAAAGTGCCGAAGGAAGCCGACCTTCCCATTGACGCACTGAGAAAGACGCTGTCTTTTCTCCTGCCGAGAAATCCAGCTCCAGTGTTTCCAGTCACCCTTGCGGGTTACTGGGAGATCGAGTCCTGAGAACGAGATACAAGACCTCCTTCATTCTATAACCAAGGTACGGAGCTGATTAGATCCTTAGAGAATTCTTGATTCAGATTCTTGGCAAAAACTAGCTTAACTTAAACTGCAGCTCACTTACTCCTTCCCACGTACTAGGCTTAGGTTAGGTACACCGGGGTAGGCGTATCTTAGAAGCACCAGTTGAGTACGTTTAGTCAATGATTTTATGTATGTATATATTTTATCTATTTTAAACACGGTATGGCTTAGAAACTGTACCATGCTTTTACAGTATTATTTCATAATACTCCTTTTATTGTACGCACTTTACTTTATGACAAGTATTGCAATTGTGGCAACTCACTTCTCTTGCATGAGAAAGAAGACTGTTCAATAAACAACCACTTTTATTGAAAACGCCCGTCTCTCTGTTTCTCTGCACTTCTGGTGAAACTAAGCATGCACGATTGACTGAGTGAAATAGTTATCTATTGTTTCCGCGACTCTGGAGTTATACTCCTTATTCTGGAGGGAGCAAAGGTGTCATGTTTATGCGGTTGTCAGAAACTAATCCCTTCTTGTCTATTCAGGAAAGTTAACACCTTCCTGTTTACTCGAGAAAGTTTCTAGTGACCTCTGAGCTAGCTGGAATTCATAATTAAGTCTAACATATTCAATAGAGACCTAGTCAACCTTAGTCCTACGTCTAAACTATCGTTTATGTTATTCCAATGCGCAGAGCCTATTGGGAATATAGGAACTACACTACACCCATACCTCCGAGGTTTACACCCTCCTCCAGGTCCTGACGAATGCCTGTTTAATTACAACACATAGGCAGAAACATGTTGACCACCTTCTAGTGGACTTTGCAGAACAATTTATTCAGCATAAATGTCCTGCACTTTGTTTTTATACATGTCTGATTGGCTCCTAATAAAATCTATTTTTTTACACAACCAAGACATTTTCAAAATCACTTTCACTAATCACTGTACACACACTACCAGCTCTGCAGTAATTCTGGCGTTGAAGTACACCAGGGTGGCTTTCAGACTCTCCTGATGGGGCCTGATGATGAAGCATGTCACCAACTAGGTTGGTGAGTGAGGGCTTTATTAAGAACCTAGTTGGATTCTACTGTTGTGCTACACTTTCAAAAAGGCACACGCTTTCGTTGTTATGATCATACTTACCTTGGGGGACTGAGAGTGCTCCTTACATTACTTCCCTCCGTCTCTTGTTATTTTCTGCACACATGTCACCTCAGGCCCCGCCCTCTCCCTTCACTACTGTGCAAACGCACCCAGTGGTGCATTTTAAGTTGGGGGATAAAGGATAAAGTCCCCTTGAATCCTGAGGGTCCCTGGGGTCCAACTAGCCCACCAAGTACCTCCAGTAAGCGCCACAGAGCTGCATTGCGGAGAGGTGTAAAAAGGGGCATGGCCTGGACCACCACCCTGCAACGCAGCCCTGTGGCGCTTACTGGAGGTGGGCTAGTTGGCCCCCAAGGACCCCCAGTCTTGAAGGGGAGTTAATTCCTTAACTTAAAACGCACCACAGGGCGCGTTTGCAGAGTGTTGCTAGGAGGGGGCGGGGACTCAGGCACGATCGCAAGTTGTTATTTTAATATTTTTTTTTGAAGGGGGTTGTGTGGCCCCTCTTCTTTTTACTGCTTTTGGGCCCTGGGGACCGGACCCCCCAGGGCCTGACCTCCATTAACAAAAATATATATATATTAACGGGGAGGGGGCCGCATGGGCCCCCCTCTCTTGGCCAATTCCGGGGCATGGGCAAACTTTTTCTTTATTATTATGGAGGGGGCTTACTTGGCCCCCCTCCTCAGGCCATTTATGTCCCCGGGGACCCCATCCCCCGGGGCCGGCTTTTGCGTGATTTTTTAAAAATTATTATTTGGGAGGGGGCCGCATGCCCCCCTCCTGGGCCAATCCTTGCCCCGGGGACCCTATCCCTGGGGCCTGGTCTCTTGGGGACCGTGGGGGGAGCCCCAATGCCCCCACGGTCCCAGCCGGCTCCCCGAGACCTGCGGGAGCCGGCATTGCTTTTCCAATTAGAATCAAGCTTGTGATCGGGAGGGTGCTCAGATCTTCTGTGCCTCTAAAACTTTTATTTTTTGATTTTCTCAGCAACTACTGAACGGATTTACACCATTTAAAAAAAAGGTCTCTTTCTGAACCAAGGGCTACCTTTTTGCCAAATTTAGAGTAAATCCGTTCAGCAGTCCGGGCTGTAGCCGTGTCTAAAGTTTCCTATGAGAATTAACATGGAGAAAAAACGTTTTGGGACCCCCCTTTTTTCTTGTCCTCGCTTGCCGATAAACAAAGGAAATCCGCAACATTCTATTTGGAAAAACATTGCCGCCGGTCGACGAAACTTCCCAAAATTCTCCAAGAAAATGGCCTGCTCCGCTCCTTCCCTGAAAGTTTGGGGGTGATTCGTGAAGCGGGGGCTGAGAAAAAAGGGGGGTCCCAAAACGTGTTTTCCCCCTGCAATTTTCCATAGGACCTTTAGCCGGGGCTACAGCCCGAACGGCTGAACGGAATTACACCAAATTTGGCAAAAAGGTAGAGTTCTGTCCGCAGAGCACGCTTTTTGTTAAATGGTGTAGATCCGTTCAGTAGTTCCTGAGAAAATCAAAAGTAAAATCATAGATATATCTATAGATGAAGTAACGTACTCTGTACTGTACTCTGTGTTGTACTCCGTAACTTCTCGAACACGAGCTGCATGCTAATTGGCTGTCAACACTTCAAACCAGGAAGTGTTGGCAGCCATCTTGTGCCTCGGTAGAACCGAGGCACAAGAAAGCAGTGAAACAAATGTGCAAAACACGCAAAGGGGGCACGGTAGACACAACCTGAACCCCTAGGCCTGCTCAGGGGGTCCCACAAGGACACCCAAGCCCCCAAAAAATTATTCTTTTTTTTCAAATCGCGGGATACGCGTAGGTACACGTACCCGGTGAAAAAACAAAAACCCGGTCTACTTTTTTCAAATTAGCCCCCGGGGGGACCAAATCCCGAGGGACATAGTGAAAAAAAGTGTGTGGTGGCCCCAATCCCCCCACACTTCCCCGGGGACCGCCACACCCGGGGCAAAGTAATTATAATAGCGGGGGCACACGGGCCCCCCCGCAGCCCCGGGGCTTGGATATTCATGATGGGGGGCCTCTAAGGCCCCCCGAGCCCCGGGGCTTTTTTGTAAAGTATGCGGGGGGCTCACGGCTCCCCCACAGCTCCGGAGACCACCACCCCCCGAGGCTTCGTTTTTTAAAATAAAAAAATTAAAAACCTGTGTGGGGGGCCCCGGGGACTGCCACCTCCACGGGGCTCTAATATGTAAAATAGGGGGTCCATGACGGACCCCCCCAGGCCGAGGACCACCACCCCCGGGGGCTTTTGACAGGTGGGCGGGGGCCGCGCGGCCCCCCTCCTGGAGCCCTCGATGGCCCTGGGGACCACCACCCCTCAGGGCCGGCTCCTGCAGTGTCCCGGGGGGCCCACCCCAGGACACTGCTGTTTGCTATGGTAGGGCGGGAACCTCGCTGCTCCCACCCTACCATAGCAAACTGCTTTCATTTTTGAAAGAGAGAGCAGGAAACCTGCTCTCTCTTTCAAAAATCAAAGCGTATTGCTTTTCTGCATGGGGAGCAGCATGTTAGCTGTTCCCCAAGCAGAAAAGCAATGCCGGCTCACGCAGGATGCGGGGAGCCGGCAGGAACCGTGGAGGGCTTGGGGACCCCCCGACGGTCCCCAGCGGAGAGGGCAGGCCCTGGGGGATGGGGTCCCCGGGGCCATAAGTTGCCCAGGAGGGGGGCCACGCGGCCCCCCTCCACCATTAATAAAATTTTTTTTTTAAAAAAAGGTAGGTCCCGGGGGATGGGGTCCCCGGGGCCTTAAGAGGGCATAGGAGGGGGGCTATGCAGCCCCCTCCACAAAAAAAAGAATAGTTGGCCATGTCCCGGGGCATGGGGTCCCCGGGGCCGGAATTGGCCACGGAAGGGGGGCCACGCGGCACCCTTCCCGTAAAAAATGTTGTTTTAAATAAATGGGGTCAGGCCCTGAGGGATGGGGTCCCCAGGGCCAAAAAAAAGAAAAAGAAGGGGGGCTACACAGCCCCACTTCTTAGAAGTATTTTTTTTAAAACGGGATCGGGAGGAGGCGACGCCTCCACCCTGCACCTCTCTGCAAACGCGCCCCCTGGCGCGTTTGCAGAGGTGGAACTAATTCCACTTGCATACTGGGGGTCCCTGGGGGCCAACTAGCCCACCAGGAGCCTCCAGTATGGGCCAGGGGGCTCCCTTGCTGAGAGGTGTAATGAGGCCACGCCCCTTCCTACACTTCTCTGCAACGCAGCCCCCTGGCGCATACTGGAGGTTCCTGGTGGGCTAGTTGGCCCCAGGGACCCCCAGTATGCAAGGGGAATTAGTTCCCCTTCTGCAAACACGCCAGGGGGCTGCGTTGCAGAGAGGTGTAAAAAGGGGCGTGGCCTCAATACACCTCTCTGCAATGCAGCCCCCTAGCGCATACTGGAGGATCCTGGTGGGCTAGTTGGCCCCCCGGGACCCCCAGTATACAAGGGGAATTAGTTCCCCCTCTGCAAACGCACCAGGGGGCTGGGTTGCAGAGAGATGTTCTGAGGCCATGCCCCTTTTTACACCTCTCTGCAATGCAGCCCCCTGGCGCATACTGGAGGTTCCTGGTGGGCTAGTTGGCCCCAGGGACCCCCAGTATGCAAGGGGACCTAATCCTCCAACTTAGAACGCGTTACGGGGCATGTTTGCACAGTGGTGAAGGTAGGGGGCGGGGCTTGAGGTGACATGCGTGCAAACACGCCCTGTGGAGCGTTTTAGGTTGGGGAATATATTCCTCTTCAATCCAGAGGTCCCCTAGGGGTCAACTAGTCCAACGGGTAACTCCAGTAAGCGCCACAGAGCTGCGTTGCAGAGTGTTGTAAAAAGGGGGCGTGCCCTCTGAACAACTCTCTGCAACGCAGCTCCCTGGCGCATACTGGATATACCTGGTGGGCTAGTTGGCTCACAGGTGACCTCAGGATTGAAGAGGAATATATTCCCCAACCTAAAACGCGCCACAGGGCGTTTGAACACATGTCACCTCAGGCCCCGCCCCCTTCCTTCACTATTGAGCGAAATATTCCTCTAAAATCAGCCGAAGTACGAATTCTGATTTACTCACCTGTTATCACGAGAGACGTCAGTGCTGCATCTTTGAGCCCAGGACCGACCCTGAAAAGTAAATGCAACCATACTTACAGTAACTTGAATTTCCTTCAGTAGGCTAACATTGATTGGTTTCACATGGAAATTTTTCTAAGTGTGGAGTTTTGGAAGTTTAAAAATTCCTCTAAAATCAGCCAAAGTACGAATTCTGATTTACTCACCTGTTATCATGAGAGACGTCAGTGCTGCATCTTTGAGCCCAGGACCAACCCTGAAAAGTAAATGTAACCATACTTACAGTAACTTGAATTTTCTTCAGTAGGCTAACATTGACTGGTTTCACATGGAAATTTTTCTAAGTGTGGAGTTTTGGAAGTTTAATAAATTCCTCAAAAATCAGCCGAACTACGAATTCCGATATACTCACCTGTTATCAGGAAAGACCTCAGTGCTGCATCTTTCAGCCCACTACTGATCCTGAAAAGTAATTCTAATCGTAGTTACAGTAACTTGAATTTCCTTCAATAGGCTAACATTGACTGGTTTCACTTGGATATCATTGCCTGCGATATAAAATATATATAAATATATATAAATAAAAAAATATATAAAATTAAAAAAAAATACTAGTTTCAATATTTTTTAAAACCATTTTTTTCAATTTATATTAAAAATATGTAATGTAATTTAAAAAATAAAATATATAAAAATAAATAGTTTAAAAAATGTAGTAAATCAGTATAAAAAAAACAATTAATACATTTAAAAATTGTCATTTACAAAACCTTCGAAATTCACTGAAAAAACCATAGGTTTCAGGCCTGATATAGTTAGGAATTAGCATTTTAAAAACTTTTGAAATTCACTGAAAAAACCATGGGTTTCATGCCTGATATAGTTAGGAATTAGCATTTAAAAAACCTTTGAAATTCACTGAAAAAACCATAAGTTTCAGGCCTGATATAGTTAGGAATTAGCATTTAAAAAACCTTAGAAATTCACTGAAAAGAACTATGGCCCACATGCATCATTGTGTCTTTTTGCATTTCTTAATTTGCGAAAAATAAGGAATCGCAAATTAAGAAATGCAAAATGATATGCATCAATATTTTCGGTATTCTTGTGGGATTCGGTAAAAATCGCATTTTTTACCGAATCCCAAAGAAATACCGATTTCTTAACTTAATTTTCGCAATTCCCATTGATTCCTATGGGCCAAAAGGCCCATAGGAGTCAATGGAAATTGCGAGTGGCACTTAGAAAATTTCATGGGTGCGGGGGGGGGTCCAAAGGACCCCCCCATGCACCCCTGAAATGTACTTTTCAGCATAAGTTACATACACACATGTCCTAAGGACATGTGTGTGTGTAACTTTACAGTTTAAAAAATGCATTTTTGTGCATTTTTAATCAATTTCGCAATTTACCACGAAGTTGAACTTCGTGGTAATTTGCACTTCCAATTTTAAAAAACGCATATTTTTCTATAATGATGCATAGCATTTAAGAAATCGCACAATTGCGATTTCTTAAATGCTAACGCAATTTTAGAAATCGTAAATAAGATGCGACTTCTAAAATGGCATGATGCATCCCAACAAGCACTTTTGCATTCGCAAACGGCCGATTTTAAGGAATCGCAGCGTCTGCGACTGCAAAAATGCTTGATGCATGTGGGCCTATAGGTTTTAGGGATGTTATAGTTAGCTGGACATTTCATTCATACAAAACAATTGAAATTCCTCCGATATAGTTAGTTGTACTAACTATATCTCGCGCACCCGCAATCCACTGCTGATGATGTCACATATTACATCATTCATGACATGGTCAGTAACATCACTGATGACATCTCAAATGACATCGCTGATGACATCACTGATGACATCATCCACATGACAATCATATACACCTCTTCATACACTAGTAAAATCTTTCATCACTCATTGTAAAATACAGAGTATCATATTTGAATCCATTGACACAGCAATACAAGTATCTAAAAACCCACTCAGTGATTCGTAGATGTATACACACATCTAATAACTTACCTGTAGATTCACTCATACATGCTGTCAATGAACAATAGAACACTATCAAAAATACGTATACACCTACATTGACATTACACACCAGCACATATCGTATTCACTTATGAAGTCATTCTACTCACTTATGCAAACAATGGACCATACTTACATACTTACTTAGCTACACACTTATACAAACACCACTTCATCTATTCATTTAGATAGTAACTCATACTTAGTGTATTATAAAATCAGTATTGCAAGTATACAGTTATCCATACAGTCACTCATACAATCATTGAGTCTTATGTATACTTCTTTATATACAACAACTGACACATACACTGCCTTTTATGTTTCTAGTGTGTTGGTCATGTAACAATGAGTAATATATTTGCTCATCATCACACCCATAAAGATATTCACTCACCCAAACAACTGTTAGAACATGTAGTTTTAACTTCATATTCCTACTGAATCAACTATTCACACATCTTTGGGCAGTCACACACCCCCCACTGTACCACACACACATTCACTCTCCCATAAAAATACTCAGTTAACTAATCAATAACTAATATAGACTTTCACATAGCTAGTAACCAACTGGAGAACCAGTTTACACAACAACTGACAAAGTGATACAGCTATTCACACAGGTTAGTCACTATCCACAATATTTAGTGAGACACTATAAATGAGTCAATTACACTGTTACTAAATCCTCCATCCAAATATTTATATTTATATATCCACTCATTCTTCAATGCAAATTGCTATGTATATAATACATATTTAAATAACAAAGCAAACCACATTCACTGGATGAGGTCATCAGTGATGTCCTTTGAGATGTCATCAGTGATGTCACTGACCAAGTCATGAATGATGTAATATGTGACATCATCAGCAGTGGATTGGGTGTGCGCGAGATATAGTTAGTATAACTAACTATATTGGAGGAATTTAAATGGTTTTGTATGATTGAAATGTCCAGTTAACTATAACACCCCTAAAACCTATAGTTTTTTTCAGTGAATTTCTAAGGTTCTTTAAATGCTAATTCCTAATCAGGCCTGATACTTATGGTTTTTTTCAGTGAATATATATATATATATATATATATATGTATATATATATATATATATATATATTGCACAACGTTGTCCGCCGAAGAATGCAGCTCAGTACAGCGGGTGCTGCAGCTCACGAGGGCGGCCTCGTGTGGATAGATCACACCAACAGTTCAAAAGATGCTGTGCACTCAGGCTATCCAGATTAGAGAACTGAAGTGGGAACCAACATATTTGCTGATTGCATTAGATATCACAAGTCTATATACATGTATTAACCATCAACCCGGACTAGATGCAATCAAACATTTTCTGAAAAAGCGACCTTTGAAGTTTGCAGAACACAACAACCTATTGATCGAATTCATTGGATTTTGCCTGTTGAATAATATTTTTTTGTTCCAGGGGGACCTCTACAGACAGATCTCTGGAACAGCTATGGGTACCTACTTTGCCCCCAGCTACGCACATTTATTCGTGGGCTGGTGGGAGGAGCAGGTAGCCTGGACCCAAGAAAATGCAAAGTGGGTCAATGAGATAGTAGCCTGGCACCGATACATGGTTGACGTCTTCCTTGTATGGAAGGGATCATTGAGTTTAGCTGAGGAATTCATACATCTTAACAACAATGATGTAAATCTAAGGTTTACATCTGAAATAAGTTCAGTGGCAGTGAACTACCTTGCTTTGAGGGTTTCTGTTCAGGAACGGGTACTGGAAACAGAGCTGTATAGGAAACCTACAGCCGGCAATTCCATCTTGCACGCTGATAGCAGTCACCCTCCTAAACTGATTAAGAGCATACCCTATGGTGAGCTCCTCAGGCTCAAAAGTAACTGTTCTAGGGAATGTGATTTTAAAGCTGCAACGAAGGACAGCATTGCCAGGTTCCTAGCAAGAGGCTACAACAAGGACCTCTTAGAGACCACTTTTAAGAAGGGAGAGAGAATCCCGAGAAAGGAACTAATCAATGTGAAAGACAAAATTATTTCTACTAAGGATGAAAATGGAGGGAAATTCCGATTAATTACTACCTACTCAGATGATGCAAATTCATTCAGGGGTATGCTGAGAAGAAACTGGCATATTCTTAAAACAGACACCATCATAGGGAATTATATTACACCTGCTCCCCTCATTACGTTCAGAAAAGCAAATTCACTGCGGGAAAAATTATTCAACAGCCATCTACAAGCAGTACCAGGCAGGCCAGGAACACTCAAAGATATGAAAGGTTTCTTCCCCTGCTGGAAGTATAAGGCGTGTGCCAATAGCAAAAGGGTACTCTCCTATCAGGTAGCAGGTTTAAAGAAACAGAAGCTGATCAATAAATTTCTGACATGCCACACAACACATATTGTCTACTGCCTGATATGACCATGCGGGCTCAGATATATAGGTAGTACTATACATAGTGTGATGATACGCGTTTTAGAACATCTACGCGCTATTACAAAACATTTTTTAACTATCCAGTCACCAGGCACTTCTCCATTAAACATCAAAGCAGCAGGGAGCTGTTACAATATTTCAATATAGATCATGTGCCCATTGATCTCAGGGGGGGGAGATAGGGTACAGAGACTGCGGAGGTTAGAATCCAGCTACATTATTGATCTACAAACTAAGGCACCAAATGGCCTTAACAGCGGGGAAGAGCTATCTGTGCACCTGGGAAATTAAGACATTGAGAGTAATTTGTACAAATGATCCTGACTTCTGAAATATTCTTCTTTTTCAATTTTTCTTGTACATAGACTATAATTGTATGCCAATACATGGTGAGATATTGATAAATTGTTTGGGGCAAAAGAATGTAAGGATTTTAGCGGCAGATGCCGATTCACAGCATAATCAAGAATTGTGTAATGTTGTTCATAGCACGGTCTCAACTTGTAAACGTCAATTTTGATGGAATTTACTTTGAGATAGCAATGCAATTGTGCATAACATTTCCAATCTATTGAAGATTTGTAAACATCACTAAGTAAATCATGATATGAAGTAGGATTTGTGCATGTATTTAATATGCGGGCCGATTTACCGCTATGAGATGGTGCCGCTATTGTAATCTTACAAGCCCCCTTTTCAATGTCCATGTTTGATGACAAATTATGATTTAAATGGCTCCTCTCAGTGCGGATGGTAGACTCCGAAGAAGGAGTTTCCGCAACACGTTTGTGGTGGCAATAAATTAACAGTGTGAAACTTTCCCTGTGAGTGCTGTACACTTTTCAAAGGAGATTGTGAGAGTGTGCAGCTGCGATATTACATGGGGGCACCTCCACGGTGAAAGCACCCGTCTGAGAGTGATCCGAACGAAACGGTATTGCTAAATTTTCTCCACATAGCACATCCAGCAAAGAACGACGACACTGTGTATCGGCCTCCAAATTCTTTTATTGGGTCAGCTCACGAGGGACGCGTTTCACCTGTCTAGCAGGCTTGTTCACCCAGACAGGTGAAACGCGTCCCTCGTGAGCTGACCCAATAAAAGAATTTGGAAGCCGATACACAGTGTTGTCGTTCTTTGCTGGCTGCGCTACGTGGAGAAAATTTGGCGATTTTAAGGACCGGTACTTGGGTGGTCCTCTTGACAACACACCCGCTGCTGTGGTAGGCAACGGCTTTTCCCGAGCTTGGAGGAGTAAAAAAAAAAATATATATATATCTTTTCTTTGGAACACGAGGCAAGGCAGAGCTTTAATATATATATATGTATATATATATATATATATATATATATATATATATATATATATATATATCATCACACTCTCCCTCCAGCAAGAGGGATAAATGGGCGCACTCCCTTAGATTTGCCACAATTTTCGTTTATTCAAGATTTAGGAACTGGAAAGCATTTGATCAAATGCTTTCCAGTGCCTAAATCTTGAATAAACGAAAATTGTGGCAAATCTAAGGGAGTGCGCCCATTTATCCCTCTTGCTGGAGGGAGAGTGTGATGTTATAAAACGGCATGGTTCCGCCGTAGGTGTCAGCACCCGTGATGAGCGCTTAAGGGTCGGGAGCCTGTGAACCAGCGTGTGGATATATATATATATATATATATATATATATATATATATATCTTACCTACTGGCGATAGCCAGTAGGTATATATAGTTAGGATTGTTTTCCATAGGGAAATCACAACATTCTATTGGGAATAACTTTGGCGCCGGTTGAGGAATCTTCCTGAAATTTTCCTTAACTTTGCCTCGCGGCGCTCCGCTCCTTCTCTGAAAGTTTGGGGGGGATTCGTCAAGCGGGGGCCGAGATAAAAGGGGGGTCCCAAAACATGTTTCCCCCATGTTAATTTCCATAGGGCGGTTGGACTCACTTTTAGGTCGAACGGCTGAATGGTTTTCCACCAAACTTGGCAAAATTGTAGGGACTGGTAGCCCGATGTGCCTTTGCTATGTCTCAAGATATGTGCTCCAGTGGTTTTTACGAAAATTTACTTTGAAAAAATATATATTGGGCTACATTGGGCTATATATATGTTAGAGCCCAAATGTAGCCCAAATATGGCCACCAGAGACAAAAAAAACAAATGTAGCCCAAATATCAGCCAGATGTTGCCCAACTATAGCCCAAAGACAGAATGTCCCAGAGTGTTCTAAAGAACAACTAGAGCGCAAACAGTCTTACTTATGACAAAAGTATGGCACACCTGAAGTCATCTTGATTGGAATAAAGTGTTAACACTTAAAACATTTAATTTGCAAAGGAACAAAATGAGGGGGTTCATTTTGCCATAGAAATTATGATTAGTGCTGAAGATAGAAAAATGAGGGCACATTTTGAGTGACTTCTCAAATCCTCTTATATGTCATTAAAAAAATTCTGATATGCAGTCTCCCAAGATGGCCACCAGAGACAAAAGAGCCCAAATGTAGCCCAAATATCAGCCAGATGTAGCCCAACTATAGCCCAATGACAGAATGTCCCAGAGTGTTCTAAAGAACAACTAGAACGCTAACAGTCTTACTTATGACAAAAGTATGGCACACCTGAAGTCATCTTGATTGGAATAAAGTGGTAACACTTAATACATTTAATTTGAAAAGGAACAAAATGAGGGGTTCAATTTTGCCATAGAAATGTTATATATATATATATATTCACTGAAAAAACCATAGGTTACACACCAGTTATAGTTAGGAATTAGCATTTAAAAAGCCTTTGAAATTCACTGAAAAAACCATAGGTTTCACACCAGTTATAGTAGCTGGAAATTTTACTCGCATAAAACCATTGAAATTCCCACGTTATAGTTAGTTGAACTCACTATAACTTGCACGTCTGCAATGCACTGCTGATGACGTCACATATTACATCACTCATGCATATATTTAAATATTTAAACATTACTCGCTAATATATGTATTCACTAAGATACACTTAATAAGCCAGTTAACCAATCAATTTTTTTTTTTTAAAACACTGAAAAAACCATAGGTTTCAGGCCTTATATAGTTAGGAATTAGCATTTAAAAAACCTTTGAAATTCACTGAAAAAACCATAGGTTTCAGGCCTAATATAGTTAGGAATTAGCATTTAAAAAGCCTTTGAAATTCACTGAAAAAACCATAGGTTTCAGGCCTTATATAGTTAGGAATCAGCATTTAAAAAACCTTTGCAATTCACTGAAAAAACCATAGGTTTCAGGCCTTATATAGTTAGGAATTAGCATTTAAAAAACCTTTGAAATTCACTGAAAAAACCATAGGTTTCAGGAGTTATATAGTAAGGAATTAGTTTTTAAAAAACCTTTGAAATTCACTCAAAAACCTATAAGTTTTAGTGGTGTTATAGTTAGCTGGACATTTTACTCATACAAAACCAATGAAATTGCTCCTATATAGTTAGTTGTACTAACTATATTTCGCGCACCCGCAATCCACTGCTGATGATGTCACATATTAGATCATTCATGACATGGTCAGTGACATCACTGATGACATCTCAAATGACATCACTGATGACATCACTGATGACATCATCCACGTGACAATCACATACACCTTTTCATACACTATTACAATTTTTCATCACTGTTTGTAAAATACAGAGTATATTTAAATCCATTGTCACAGCAATACAAGTATCTAAAAATCCACTCAGCGATTCATAGATGTATACACACATCTAATCACTTACCTATGGATTCACTCATACATGCTGTCAATGAACAATAGAACACTATCAAAAATACTTATACATCTATATCGACATTAAACAACAGCACACATCCTATTCACATATGAAGTCATCCTACTCACTTATGCAAACAATGGATCATACTTACATATTTACTTAGCAAAACACTTATACAAACACCACTTCTTCTATTCATTTAGATAGTAAGTCATACTTCCGTTCAGATCGGAGGCCACCGAAGTCATCTGCGGCGTTCCTCAAGGCTCCTCGCTCAGCCCAACACTCTTCAACGTCTACATGAGCCCCCTCGCAGCCATCGCACGCCAGCACAACCTCAACATCATCTCCTACGCCGACGACACCCAGCTGATCCTCTCCCTCACCAACGACCCCGCCACCGCCAGAGCCAACCTGCACGAAGGGATGACAGACGTAGCCAAATGGATGTCGAACAGCCGCCTGAAACTGAACTCGGACAAGATGGAAGTCCTCATCCTGGGATCATCACCCTCCGCCTGGGACAACTCCTGGTGGCCCCCCCGCCCTGGGCAGCGCACCCAAACCCACGGACCACGCACGCAACCTGGGCTTCATCCTGGACTCCTCCCTCTCCATGACCAGACAAGTCAACGCCGTCTCCTCGTCATGCTTCAACATCCTGCGCATGCTACGTAAGATCTTCCGATGGATCCCCACCGAGACCAGGAAGACGGTCACCCAGGCCCTCGTCACCAGCCGTCTGTACTACGGCAACTCCCTCTACGCCGGAACCACCGCCAAACTCTAGAAGAGACTCCAGCGGATCCAGAACACCTCAGCACGACTCATCCTGGACATCCCCCGCCGCAGCCACATCTCCGGACACCTGAAAGACCTGCACTGGCTCCCGGTCAACAAGAGAATCACCTTCCGGCTCCTCACCCACGCACACAAAGCCCTACACAACCAAGGCCCAGGATACCTCAACAGCCGCCTCAACTTCTACGCTCCCAATCGCCAGCTTCGATCGACCAGCCACGCCCTCGCCGCCGTCCCCCGCATCCAAAGTGCCACCACGGGAGGAAGGTCCTTCTCCTACCTGGCAGCCAAGACTTGGAACTCCCTTCCGACCCACCTCCGCCTGACCCAAGACCACCTCGCCTTCAGGAAGCAGCTCAAGACCTGGCTGTTCGAGCACTAGCGGACCCCCTCCCCCCAGCGCCTTGAGACCCTCCGGGTGAGTAGTGCGCTATATAAATGCTTTGATTGATTGATTACTTAGTGAATTATAAAATCATTATTACAAGTATACAGTTATCCATACAGTCACTCACACAATCATTGTGTCTTATGTATACTTATTTATATACAACAACTGACACATACACTGCCTTTTATTTTTCTAGTTTGTTGGACCTGTACCTTTGAGAAATATATTTGCTCATCACCACACCCATAAAGAGATTCCCTCACCCAAACTGTTAGAACATGTAGTTTTAACTTCATATATCTACTGAATCAACTATTCACACATCTTTGGACAGTCACACCCCCCCCACCGAACCACACACACTTTCACACTCCCATACAAATACTCAGTTAACTAATCAATAACTAATATAGACTTTCACATAGCTAGTAACCAACTGTAGAATCAGTTTACACAACAACTGACAAAGTGATACAGATATTCACACAGTTTAGTCACTATCCTTCATATTTAGTGAGACATTATAAATTGGTCAAGTAAACAGTCAATTACACTGCTACAAAATCCTCCATCCAAATATTTATTTATATATATCCACTCATTCTTCAATGTAAATTGCTATATATATAATGCATATTTAAATAACGAAGCAAACCACATTCACTGGATGATGTCATCAGTGATGTCATTTGAGATGTCATCAGTGATGTCACTGACCATGTCATGAATGATCTAATATGTGACATCATCAGCAGTGGATTGCGGGTGCGCGAAATATAGTTAGTACAACTAACTATATAGGAGCAATTTCATTGGTTTTGTATGAGTAAAATGTCCAGCTAACTATAACACCACTAAAACTTATAGTTTTTTGAGTGAATTTCAAAGGTTTTTTAAAAACTAATTCCTAACTATATAACTCCTTAAACCTATGGTTTTTTCAGTGATATATATATATATATATATATATATATATATATATATATATATATATATATATATATATATTATATATATATATTCAAAAGAAATCCTCAAACCTCCATGCCGCACGGCGTGGCGAAAGAAGGAGACAGACCCCACGGCTTCAGGCAAGATGTTACGTTTATTGTTGACCTTTCTGGCGACGCGTTTCGAGTACCATGTACTCTTGATCACACACCGAGTATTCAAACAGCCTGTTATTTTTAAATGCTTAGATTCCCTGACCCCTCCTATGGGCCACACCTCCTATCGTGCATCACATGACCTTGAGACCATAGGCATAGAAAAGGTGCAAATTATAAGGGGAATACAAAAACAGACGATAATTACATTTGTAAATAGTTCGAAAGTTTCATTTTTGCCTGAAACAGGTACGAATTATAAAACAAGTCAATCCTGTTCTCAGATTTACTATCCATTTGAACTTTTCACAATGAATAAAATACTGCATCAAAAAATTGTATTCCTATTAAAAAATTGCACAATTCTCATTGCTGTCATTTATAATATTATAACTGTGTGAATGCAGATACCATGAAACTACTAAAGTTACTAGTGCTATATCATTTCTGCATGAATGCATATACCCAACGGCATGTAAGTTATTTAATACATAGCTGCCTAAATGCTAGTGTCATGGCACTACTAAAGTGACTGGTGCTGTATTCTTACTGCATGAATGCATATCCCCAAAGGTATATAAAGTAACCAGTACTAATTCATATAAAATGACAATATAAGAAAATTAAAAATGCCGGTCAAATCATGTGACTATTAAACATTTACTTCTGCGATACCTACCCATGCAGTGCTGTGGCATGCTGGACCTTGTAGGAGCCGAACATCAAGCGGACTACAAGAGGTGTATGCTATGTGAGGTCATCAAAGTGGGAGGAGCAGCGGTCTGTGAGTGAGAAGGCAGAACATATCATCCTTACTCACACTCATTCATTTAAGCACATGCACCTGGCGCTGAAGAGGCAAAGAACGCCGAAATGCATCCGCCATAGGATGAGATTGAACTCTCCGTTGTTTGTGCAGCACAATAAAGCGCTTCCAAATCCGTTCCTCAACTGTGGCCTTACTCGTTCTTTGAAGGAGTGGAATTGATTTATTTTAGCGCAGTTTCCAGTGATGCGCTTCTAAGGCTCCCGCTTTGTTAAGTGACTCTGTGAATACTGGAACACTGCTCGCAGTTTGGATTTTCTCCGGGGTACCGGAACCCACAGAGTCCACCACGCAGCAAAGAAAGAAGTACGACGGTGAGGATGACATGGTGCATCACACCGGGCCAGTCGGATTTCCAGACTTGCCCCCGCCAGAAAGGATTCCTGAGCTGCGGCGGTTAAAGCGGTATGGGGACTGGAGGAAGCGTAGCTGCACACATGTACTTTTGGACACACAGACTATGCAGAAATTGTTTTCCCTTCCACTTTACTTCTGCGATACCTACCCATGCAGTGCTGTGGCATGCTGGACCTTATAGGCGCCGAACATCAAGCGGACTACAAGAGGTGTATGCTATGTGAGGTCATCAAAGTGGGAGGAGCAGCGGTCTGTGAGTGAGAAGGCAGGACATATCATCCTTACTCACACTCATTCATTTAAGCACATGCACCTGGCGCTGAAGAGGCAAAGAACGCCGAAATGCATCCGCCATAGGATGAGATTGAACTCTCCGTTGTTTGTGCAGCACAATAAAGCGCTTCCAAATCCGTTCCTCAACTGTGGCCTTACTCGTTCTTTGAAGGAGTGGAGTTGATATATATATATATATATATTATATATATATTCAAAAGAAATCCTCAAACCTCCATGCCGCACGGCGTGGCGAAAGAAGGAGACAGACCCCACGGCTTCAGGCAAGATGTTACGTTTATTGTTGACCTTTCTGGCGACGCGTTTCGAGTACCATGTACTCTTGATCACACACCGAGTATTCAAACAGCCTGTTATTTTTAAATGCTTAGATTCCCTGACCCCTCCTATGGGCCACACCTCCTATCGTGCATCACATGACCTTGAGACCATAGGCATAGAAAAGGTGCAAATTATAAGGGGAATACAAAAACAGACGATAATTACATTTGTAAATAGTTCGAAAGTTTCATTTTTGCCTGAAACAGGTACGAATTATAAAACAAGTCAATCCTGTTCTCAGATTTACTATCCATTTGAACTTTTCACAATGAATAAAATACTGCATCAAAAAATTGTATTCCTATTAAAAAATTGCACAATTCTCATTGCTGTCATTTATAATATTATAACTGTGTGAATGCAGATACCATGAAACTACTAAAGTGACTAGTGCTATATCATTTCTGCATGAATGCATATACCCAACGGCATGTAAGTTATTTAATACATAGCTGCCTAAATGCTAGTGTCATGGCACTACTAAAGTGACTGGTGCTGTATTCTTACTGCATGAATGCATATCCCCAAAGGTATATAAAGTAACCAGTACTAATTCATATGAAATGACAATATAAGAAAATTAAAAATGCCGGTCAAATCATGTGACAATTAAACATGTATGTAATACTATATCACCCTGTTGCCCACAAGCTCATGTCCTAATTATTCATTAAAAATTCACGAACCCGGAATTCTCCATTTCATACTATTTACAGTTCATATATTCAGAATCAAAATATATGTGCTTTTCTGTGCATGTGCTTACTAATGAGTGAAACAACACCTAAGACATTTTTTTTACAAGAAAAAGACAAAAAAAGCCGTCTGTGAAAAAGTAAAAATAAACACTGTTGCGAAATATATGGTTTACAGTCTGTTTACAGAATATACAAAAGCTTGGAGGAGTAAAAAAATAAAATATATATATATATATATATATATATATATATATATATATATATATTACCTACTGGCGGTCGCCAGTAGGTATATATAGTTAGGATTTTTTCTCTATGGGTTTTTTGAAAATTCTATGTCTAATAACTTTGGCGTTTGTGGGCGGAATTGGCTGAAATGTTCAGGAAAATTGCACATTTTGTTTCTGAGCAGCCCCTGAAAATTTTGGGGGGGTTCGTCAAGGGGGGGCCGAGAAAAAAGGGGGGTCCCAAAACGCGTTTTTCCCATGTTAATTTCCATAGGGCGGTTGGCCTCACTTTTAGCCCGAACGGCTGAATGGATTTGCACGAAACTTGGCAAAATTGTAGGGACTGGTAGCCCGATGTGCCTTTTGTAGGTCTCAATATATGTGCTGCAGTGGATTTTGAGAAATTAACGTTTAAAAAAAGATATATATATGTAACAGCGGACTGGGCAGCGGCCCAGGACGCGGACTTTTCGCGCAACGGAGCTTTGTGAAGCGAAGCTGATTGGTTCTCCGGCGTCTGTCAACATTCCAAACAGTCCGTAGCGGCCGCCATCTTGTCTCTCGGTAGGATCGAGAGACAAGAGGAGGTCAAAACAAAGGGGGAAATAACTATAAGGGGGCATAGTAGATCCTCGCTGACCCCCTAGGTTTGATGTGGAGGTTTTAAAAGGGCCCCGCGGGGCAAAAAAAAATAATAATAATAATAATCGAACGGCTGAATGGATTTGCACGAAACTTGGCAAAATATTAGGGACTGGTAGCCCGATGTGCCTTTGCTAGGTCTCAATATATGTGCTCCAGTGGATTTTGAGAAATTAACGTTCAAAAAAAGATATATATCTGTAACAGCGCTCCGCTTCGCGTAACGGAGGTTTGCGAAGCTGATTGGTCATTCTGTCACTGGGCTATAGTTGGGCTACATCTGGCTGATATTTGGGCTACATTTGTTTTTTTGTGTGTCTGGCGGCCATCTTTGGGCTACATTGGGCTACATTGGGCTTCATTGGGCTACATTCGGCTAATTAGCAAATAGCTCATCGCAAACTAGGAATGGTAAAGAATCGCTATTTATTCCTTAAAGTTCGCTATTTAGGAAATGCAAAAAACTTTGATGATACATATGGCGGTTCATCTCTAACAAGATAAGAAGCATAGGGATACATTTATGATGACTGGCGCATCACCAGGGATGTGTTAGTCATTCTGTGCCGCTGTTCCGTCACCTATGGTGTGCTGCATTTACAATGCGGCGCATCATGGGGCAAAAACAGCACAGATGCGTGATGTATCTGTGCCGTAAAGGTGGCGCATTGCTGGAGTTGTATCGCAAGTGTGATGAAGCTCCAGCAAGGGTCGGGGGTGCCCCTGTCGCAGGGTTTCTGTTCTCACACAGAACTGTGGGCAGAGGATTGGAACCTCGGCGAATGCATTGCTGGAGTTGTATCGCAAGTGTGATGAAGCTCCAGCAAGGGTCGGGGGTGCCCCTGTCGCAGGGTTTCTGTTCTCACACAGAACTGTGGACAGAGGATTGGAACCTCGGCGAATTAGGGTGTCCCAAAACTCACGTTAGTAATCAAAAACTCCTTAGCAAGCTAGGTACAGTGTCACATTGGATATAACAAACTCTCAATGTTTAGACAATCCAGAATTTGAACTTATAGTACCTCAGGATACGTGGAACTCATGAACAGTCGGTCGTTATAGATTTCTTAGAAACCAGAACATGGAGTTAAGAAGAACAGATGTGTATTTGAAATGTTTATTTACTAATGCCGTCTTCTCAGGCGTAGTACCTTAGATAATAAAAGTACACATATTATCAGTAGCAAAATTACCAGCATAGTTACTAGTACATAAAAAGTGAATGGTGATAGTATGTTAACATGCTGTAAATGAATAAGAGTTAGCAACACTTATAAGCAGCCGCGGGCCGTGGAGGGAGTTACGGTGAGGCAGGGAGGCGGGGAGGGGGAGAAGCAGGGTGGAGAATACAAGTACACATATTATCAGTAGCAAAATTACCAGCATAGTTACTAGTACATAAAAAGCGAATGGTGACAGTATGTTAACATGCTGTAAATGAATAAGAGTTAGCAACACTTATAAGCAGCCGTGGGCCGTGGAGGGAGTTACGGTGGGGCAGGGAGGCGGGGAGGGGGAGGGGCAAGGTAGAGAGGGCTCCACCCTGCTTCTCCCCCTCCCCGCCTCCCTGCCCCATCGTAACTCCCTCCACGGCCCGCGGCTGCTTATATCTCACCCTCCCTAATACACATATTATATTATTTGCTAAGAAGGTCTCTTTGTGTTGGTTTAGGGCGTGCCCATACTTTAGTGTCTTAGATTTGAAGGAATCACATCAGCATACACCAGCTCTCTCTTCATGTGAACCGCATCAACTGTTGTGTATGTGTGTTCGGCAAAGCAATATAAAACCCGCCTCATGCCCAGAATTGGCAGAAGTTGCACTTATGTTATGAGTATGAAGTCGTGGAGATCAGACCTCATAACAATTCTGTATCGTGTTGTTCTTGAAACTTTAGCACTCGCTGTACAGATATAGTTTAACAAGTAAAGCAGATAGTAGACCAATAACATATTATTCTCATGTAAACCACGATGAACTACTAGGTGGAAAGCTAAAGCAACAACTAAGTGTCTTGTGCAGAAGTTGCAAAAAAG
Organism: Lissotriton helveticus; assembly: GCF_964261635.1. Lineage (NCBI taxonomy): Eukaryota > Metazoa > Chordata > Amphibia > Caudata > Salamandridae > Lissotriton > Lissotriton helveticus. Next base: position 1,618,724,469 of record NC_136057.1, read on the forward strand.
GAAAAATGGCGTTTAAACCGGTAATGAGCCCATGCTAACTTAACACGGTGTAAAGATATCCAGGACCTAGATGACACCTCCCCATGATCCGGAAACGAACTGAATAAGATAATAGAAGTGCCATCTCATGAGAGCAGATTGCAAGTTTATATGTGGACGGTCCGCAAGGTAAAGCATTAAAAACTAGGAAAATTTAATGCTAAAGAAAAATAAAACAGCCAAGTACTTTATCGAGTCTTAAGCCAATAGGCAAGGTAAATAATAAAAACTTGACAAATAAGTCAATGAATTGTCAATGAAATGCTAGTACTCAGCATATCAAACATGAAAAAGGTCTATGACATAACTGTGTATGCAAAATAAGCTGCAACAGCCTCCAATAGGAAGTCACCGTCTTCATCCGAAAACAGTTCAGCCATCCAATTTAAAAGCGGAAAAGAACATACGTGCTCTCCCAGCACCGGATCCTCTATCACCATCAGAGGACAGCCCGGTGGGTTTTCAAGAAAGCTCTGTTCCAAGAAAGACTGTGCTGCCGCCAGTAAATTCCAGGGACCAAGTAGTCCATGCATCAATGCCACAGCCATAATCCTTTCGCCAGGACAAACCAACTCGTGAGTAATGATAGGAGTCATCAGCTGATTAAAGTCGACGTCAGGAGAAACCGGTCCGCAGAGACACAAATCAATGGCCCAATCGAAATCACAGGTCAGGCAGTGAAATACAGGCTGGACACAGGTGAAGTAGGAGAATCGAAAAGATAATCCATATGCCGTGCTTAATATCGCCAACGGCATTGTGCCATAATATTCTAGCATGCGATTGCGGAACAGTGTCAGCAGCTGCAGGGTGTGAGGTTGCATAGGAGGGACATCCATATTTAAAAATGTAAAAAAGCACAAGAGCGTCCGCTGGTAATGCAAGTAAAAATGCCAATCCACGAACCAGAGTGGAGAAAATGGAATGAAAGGAAGCAGGGATGACTCCAAAGATTTTCTCAAATGAAGTCACGAGACCACTGGTAACAACTTTAAAAAAGTGCGCCAGGGACTTTGTGGAGGATGCGTTAAAGATAGTCGGAAACATGTTGCTGAAATTGAAAGGCAAATCTTAATTGAAAAGGGTGTGCACCTCTGTACGGGTGTTCGCTATGTGAAGTACGAAAGTTTCACGGGCCGAACTCAAGGCCACCTCTCTCTGAGACAAAAGAGCTCTTATTCTTGCCATGCCGTTGAAACGTGTCCCAAGGTTGGTATTTGTGGCCAGATTGAAAACTCCCTATGTTCATGTGTGGGAGGAAATAGAACATTTCTGCAGCAAATAACCCGTTCACTTACTGTTACGATAAAAGGAATACTTTTAATTAACTCAGAACAATCTTCATTATTGAGCATCAAATAACTACCATTTTCCAACAACTTGACGTGGGGATGATAGCAGGAACTGGCGTACCTTGCAACACGCAAGCCATATTTGGTCGGTGTTTGTTGCATGAACCGTGTAACTGTATGTGCCTACACATTAGTGAATGATCTGGCGTCTCAGTGCATTCCTCTCCATTCAGATAAACTTCTTGATCATCTTTGAAACATCTGTATATGTATGGAAGCGACCAGACCTCATGAAGAAAAGCACTACCTAAAGGTTCATAACGACCTATTGGTATATATTTCATACAATTTGAAAACTTATATAAAGCAAAAGGCAGCGTTATTAAACCGTGGATAAGGCATGTTGCCAAAAAACCCGCAATCCTCTGCTGATGATGTCACTGAGCATGTCATGAATGATGTAATATGTGACATCATCAGCAGTGGATTACGGGTAATAGTATCTCTAGTTTACTCCCCTATAGCTGTCTTTCTTTTAACATAAGTGTCTGTTTCCTTCCCTTATACTTACTGTTTTTGGTTCGCTTCCGGTTCGCGTACTGGCGAGCGAACTGGGAAGCGAACTAAGAGAAATAGAGGTTGGCACAGTTCCAAATATTGTACCAATTTTTTAATAACGGGGAGGTAGTTCTGGAAAGAACTTTTTTTTTTTTTTTTCTGAACATTTTTTTACTGTTTTTGAATTTTTCGGAACAGTTTTATATTTTTTTGGGTTTTTCTTGGAGGGGGCAATGAAAACGATTCATTGTAAAGGGCTCAACAGGAGCAACAAAACAAAAAAAAGAAGTATTTATTATTTTGGGCGTTTCGGACAAACATGAGCATGATTGTCAATAGCTCTGTTGATCAGAGTGATGCTTTTTTCTCCGTAGGAAATGAATCCATCGCAAAATACGCAGATGTGTTTTACATCACCAAATCTCATTTGTATATTTGGCACCATCTCCCTGCCCTCTGGTCCCGTTACTTCCGGTACAACAGATCTTCTGGCCATAATAGGGAGATTATCTAGGTCGTTCCGAAACTGTGCAGCACTGTAGTTGTTAGGATGCCACCTAGTCATATGGCGATGCATTGTGTAGTTTCCGAAACTGTATTTCTTGTCGGTCCCTCTGGACAGTCTATCTTGACATATAAGGCAAGTTACGTATCTTGCATTTACTTTTTTCTGACCTTTGGGAATTTTAAAAAATTGCCAAATGAAGTTTTCTTTCCGGTGAGACGTCCTGGGCTGCTCAGGCAAAAACTGCCTCTCTTCGTGCTCGTCCTCCTGTTCCTCTTCTTCTTCTTCTTGTTGAATTATAACTTGAGCAGGTGGTCCACTCTTCCTTGGATGTGGTGGAGGTGGTGGGGAAGCACCAGCTGAAGCTACTAAAGAAGCCATTGCTCAGTGATCACAAAGGGTCTTTCTCTCACAATGATGAAAGTCAGAGTGAGGAAAGAAGGAGGGATTTTCATCATTTGGGAAAAACAAGAGTTCTCAACCAATCAAAAGTGTTCATTTTAGATTATATGACCTAGTCTTACATCATTAGGAAACCAAAAGTGAAATGAACCAATGAAAAGTGTTATTACCAAGTCACATGACTTGCTGTGTTTACGTTAAGCGCTTTGCAGGGCCTCCCGGTTTGCTTCCAGAAACCTGCGCTTTGCGACTCGCTTCGCGTACCAGTTCGCTAACGTAGTACGTCATATGACGTATCACGCGACAACGTGAAACGTCATGCGGACGGGAGGCGTCACGATGTTGTTTTGTAACGCGGCACTTGCGGTAAAGAAACGTTTACCGGCTCGCGGTCTATTTCGCGGCATCAAGGTCAGCTAACGGGAAGCTTCCCGATTTGCGAAGCGGGAACGAAGAAAAAAAAATATTTTAAAAAAAATTTATTCATAAACATATAAAATATATTTTTGGATTTAAAGAAGAATACATTTTACAGCTACAGATATTAGCTGTTAAAAAACCAATGAAATTCACAGAAAAAACCATAGGTTATGGACCATATATAGTTAGGAATTAGCATTTACAAAACCTTGAAAATTCACTGAAAAAACCATAGGTTATAGACCATATATAGTTAGGAATTAGCATTTACAAAACCTTGAAAATTCACTGAAAAAACCATAGGTTATAGACCATATATAGTTAGGAATTAGCATTTAAAAAACCTTATTTTACTCACACAAAACCATTGAAATTCCATATATAGTTAGTTGCACTAACTATATATCGCGCACCCGCAATCCACTGCTGATCATGTCACATATTACATCATTCATGACATGGTCAGTGACATCACTGATGACATCACTGATGATATCTCAAATGACATCACTGATGACATCACTGATGACGTCATCCAGTGACTGTATAATTCTGTAAAGTTAAAATGTGTCTTACATATTGAAGAATGAATGGATGTATAAGTGTCTTGATGAAGGATTTAGTAGGGGCATGGCTGACTGTATGAGTGACTGATTAAATGTGTCTCACTGAGTGCATGGGTTAGTGACTAAACTGTCTTAATTTGTGCATCATTATGTCTGTTGTTCTGTAAACTGCTGCATGTGTTGATCATTAGCTATATGATTAACTGTATGGGTTATTGATTGGTTGCCCAAGCATTTGTATGGGAGACTGAGTGTGTGTGTGGGTGGCTGGGAGGTGTATGACTCTCTGCATAGATGTGTGAGCAGTTGATTGACTGGATGTATGGGTTCAAAAGTGCATGTGGAAACAGCTGTATGGGCGGTTGACTGTGTGCATGAGTGTATTGGTGAGTGAATGGATATCTCAGTGCTACATGTCAAAGTAAGTACATATGTAAAACACAGTACATGTGAGAGTTACCATATATAAATAACTGTGCATAAGAGCCAGTGAATGTGTGAGTGGCTGTATGGATCATTGTGAACTTGTATCCAGGATTGTATAAGTGAGTAAATATGTTTTAGTATATGTTTGAATAAGTAAGGTGTGTATAACTGTATAGTTGAGGAAATGGAGGTGTGATTGATTCTTTGCATGACTGACTAAGTGTCTGAGTAACTCCATGGATGAGTGACAGTCTATGAGTGTCTGTTTACACTGAGTGTATCTAAGGTTATATTAGAGTCTGAAGAGGTTTATCGTATTATCACATGAATGATGTCATCAGTGATGTGATCAGTAATGTCAAATGAGATGTCATCAGTGATGTCATCAGTGATGTCATTTGAGATGTCATCAGTGATGTCATCAGTGATGTCACTGACCATGTCATGAATGATGTAATATGTGACATGATCAGCAGTGGATTGCGGGTGCGCGATATATAGTTAGTGCAACTAACTATATATGGAATTTCAATGGTTTTGTGTGAGTAAAATAAGGTTTTTTAAATGCTAATTCCTAACTATATATGGTCTATAACCTATGGTTTTTTCAGTGAATATATATATATATATATATATATATATATATATATATATATATATATATATATATATATATATATATATATATATATATATATATATATATATATATATATATATATTGCACAACGTTGTCTGCAGAAGAATGCCGCTCTCAGCACAGCGGGTGCTGCATCTCACGAGGGCGGCCTCGTGCGTATTAATCACACCAACAGTTCCAAAGATGCTGCGCACTCAGGCTTAATAAGAAGAATAGATGTTTATTTGCATGCAATTCAAGGCAAAATACTGACAAACGCGTTTCAGCCTCCTGGCCTTGGTCAATGTCAGTAGTTCAATGCAAAATACTTCCTTTTAATACACGGAGCTTCTAACTAATTTGCCCTTCAGACTGACCCCAATGCACTGTTTTTCCTCCTGCAGTCTGCCACTGAATTCATGCAGGCTATTTCTCATGTTCTCCCAGATGCATGCACTGGGCTGTTCATGGGGCTCTCACTTGGGCTGCTCCTTTCGGCGGCTGCCATGGAATAGACAGAGAAGGCTGGCTGTAAACTGTCCTACCCAGCTGTTCCAGAGATGCCAGTGCTAGCAGGGATGCGGTAGGTCATACTCCAAAACCTCAGTTAGCAGTCTTACTCGTGCCGGAAGATCCAGCAGCCACCCAGGTGCCTCAGAGAGGCTGCAGGGCTGGCAGAGGGAGCACAATTCTGTTTTTGTGCAAGGGAAAGATACAATTTATCCCTGTGTGCTGTGCACCCAGGACAATGAGCCTTACAAGCCCAATGCCGGCAGGCTAAATTACTTCAAAGCAGAGTTGCATTATAGAGATTAAGTGCTGTACATGAAGTAAACCTAGAACGCATAGTGATCCCCAAAAGTGTGTCAGCAAGCTATATATGCATGACCACTGCATTTTAATGCTGTGATGCAGATGATCCAGTGGAAGCAGTGTAATTTTATACTCATTTACAATATCTCCAATATATCATGTATAGAAACTTTATTACGTCTAGGAGTTTGGTCCCATGGACACTCATTATCTACTTGTATACATCTCGTCCTCCGATAGATCTTTGGAGAGCTAATAGGGACTCAGATAAAGAGAGACTGATGCTATTTCCTTCATGAGATCTATAATGAAAGAAAGCCTAACCAAACATAATAGTCACAGTATGCATCAAGGTCAGATAATTCACTAATAAAGACAAACTCTCTAGACTTATCAAGTCACTTTTATCTAAACCATCCAAATATGAATGGTCAATACATCAAACATTAATAATGTCAATTTTATAATATTTCAATGTTACGGGTAAAATCATAATAATAAAATACAGTTCATGGCGAATATATCATAATCAATAACAAGTGTGAGAGGAGAGAGAGGGGTAGAGAAACAAAGGAAACAATACATTGCAATATCAGTATGCAATACAAGATTCATACGAACCTACGGTCAATGAAATAATTCACAGTGTTCAATAGTCAGAAATAGCTAACCCTTCAGCCGAAAAGGTATAGCTTGAGCAATATCACCAGCCGAAGAAGTGTAAGGTAATCAGAATAGTTTCTGGTCACTGAAAGTCAAATTCGGACTGATAGCATGTCACGCCCAGTACTTGCAAGGAATATAGCCAGTCAGAGTAGCATTGAGAGAATACAGCAGCAAAAGGCTCTCTTCTCATAGAAATAGATACTGCCAAATTATTTTCTCACGTAAATAATTATACCCCAAAATGTTCATGAACCAGCCCCTAAATGTTTAATTTTCACAGTTCTACACAAATCCATTGGTTAAGTTAACGAGGTGATCATTCTCTAGGCTATGTCAGCCGGAACTTTAACAAGACAGTCTATTGTTAAAATGAAAGATGTCATCACTCCACAGAAGCAGGAAAGGAACTTGAAATTTCTTCACGTTGTCATGCTCGCTTCCACATCAACTTGCAACATAGTCGACACAATTATTCATAGAAAGAAATACTCTAACTGTGAAAAGGAAATTCTAGTGATATGCTTAGGACAACTAAACAAACAAATCAGCATTTTTAGACATAACGAAGGACAAAGTACATTCTTTCTGAGGCCTAGGAAAATAACTCATGCAGGGCTTGTCGCCTTCATTGGAAAAGCATAAATTGTCGTTTTTCTGAAGATTAGAAGCACACATATTACTGTTTGAGAAATGAAGAAAATACATAAGGAAACTAAAATGAAGGATTCATTATTCTGATTAGATTCAACAGCGTAACCCAATTTAAAAATATTAGGCCCACATACATCAAAGCAAAAAACGGTCACAAATGGGGCGATTCTCAGAATCTGCCCCTTTGCATTTGGGATGCATCCTCCTAAAATGCAAAAATCGCAATTTAAGTAATCTCTAAATTGCGATTACCTAAATTGCGATTGCATTTAAGGAATCTCAAATTGAGATTCATTAAATGTATATTAAAATTCATTAAAGTTTTTTTCATTAAAGTAAAAAATTAGCGAATTCGCTAATAGGGGGAGAAAATTACCATGAAGTCGAACTTCATGGTAATTTGCAAAAACTTTTAAAAATGCACTAATGTGCATTTTTTTCAAAGTTCCATTTTACACACACACACACATGCCCTTGGGGCATGTGTGTGTACTGTGTGTGAGCAAGATGTACTCATATGCAGATTGCAGGGGTGCAACAGGGTGTCCTTTTGACACCCTGGCACCCTTGAAATTGGATTCTCAATTTGCGATTATCTAATTGAGAATCGCAAATTGAGAATGTCTTCCAATTCATTCCTATGGGCCTCTAGGCCCATAGGAATGAATGGGGAGGTATTCCTTAATGGCGACTCGCAATTTGCGAGTTGCAATTAAGGAATGTTTAGAAATCGCTATTTTTTAAGCGATTTCTACAGGCTTAGCCTTTTGCTATTCCTTATTAGCGAATCCTTATTTTTCGCTAATAAGGAATCGCAAATGGCATTGTTGATGCATGTGCTAGTTAGATATTACTATTTTTTCCGTATTTGCTACTTTACTGCTTACATTCTAACACATAACTTGTCAATTACACATTACCTGACATAGCATTACATACACATGGCTCATTAATTTAAATTACTACCCCAACCAGTTGCCAGCTCTCTTGATGTATCCACCGCCCTGGGGCACTGTACATATAGTGCACAGACCATTCCTCTCATTTTAATTTTACTAACATCTATACATACTCAAAGTCCGCCTATCCTCCATTTCCCACATTTGAATGCAAATACGTTAGCTGTGAACCCCAGTAGTCTTTTGGCCTTGATGCCATTGGTTGTTCCTCCTCATATATTTCTAATTGTGTCTTGCAATACGCCACATCCTTAAGCCATGCTGCTTTCGTGGAACTCACCTTACTCCCCCAATGCAGTGCTACTCTATGTTTCCCAACTAATAGGCACACAAGTAACAGCTTCTTTGTAAGTGAGTAGAAATCAAGAGCCTCAGGAGGCACACTTGCCGCGTACACTCCACTCTCGAAATTAATCATTTCAGTTAGTACATCCGTAACCTGTATCCAGAAGTCGTTTACATTCGGACATCTCCAAGCTAGATGAAAAAAGTTGGCTCCCTCCTCATTACAGAGAGAACAATTTGCGTTACTCTTTAGTCCATATTTATACAGTTGCTATGGTATATAATGCATTTGATGCAAATATTTTAACTGGATTATTCGCAGATTACAATTGGACATTAACATACTCAATTGCGTACAACATCTTTTCCATTCTACCCTTCCAGTTGCTTATCCAATGTTGCATTCCATTTCTCCATCGACTTCCCCCGCCCAGATTACCTTCCATTGTGACATATTGTATAGTTTAGTCACAATGTATTTTCTTGTGGTGCTAGCTAACAGTGTTTGGAGAGTCTTAAATGTGTGAGGTTCATCTGGGAAACATGGACAATATGCTCACACCGCGGCTCTCAGTTTATAATACAAAAACATATTAAGTGGTGATTTCGTTGTTTGTGTCCCCGCATGTGATAATGACAAAAAGGTCCCATTTATATATAAATCTCCCATTGTTGTCAGCCCAGCCTCTTGTAACATCTTGAGTGACTTCTCTTCCGACGTTACTTGTATGTCTGGGTGATGCAGAGAGGCATTTCCAGGGCATACACTACGTTCCGTCCTACTCTTTTAGTGATTGTCCGCTATGCTTTCCACGTTGTATATACTGTGTTGATTTCGTTGCGGGGAGGGGGGTTGTGTTTATTTGGAAATACAGCTCTGTGTGGTAATGGGGCTACTGTGTCGTGTTCAATTCCTACATGTGGTATAAATGTGTGTGGCATGTACCAAAAATGCGCAAATTGTGCCTGTGCACACAAGTAATATAATTTTTAATCTGGAGAGCCGAAGCCTCCATCCTGATATGCAAAAACAACAATTGATGGACAGAATATAAAACAATGTCATACATTCACCTCAGTACAGAGATCTGGGCCTACATCCTGCTCACCATGCTATTCCAGTTTGAGCCCAGCCATATGCAAATCAGTCTTAACCCTGTACCCAATGGGAAAAGTCCAGCCCGAACTGTCAGGCGAGGTCCTTTCTGGACTGGAAACAAGCATCCTAAGACCGGTTTCGAGGTTTCACCCCTCTTCAGCCAGGATAGCTTGACTCCAATGGCATGGAGAGCACAGGAACCACGTCTGGGCACATCCGTCCCACACAGGGTGACAAATGCAAAAACAAATATTGATGGACAGAATGCAGAACAATGTCATACATTCACCCCAGGACAGAGATCTGGGCCTAGATCCATCGTTATTTTGTTCACCATGCCATTCCAGTTTGAACCCAGCCATATGCAAATCAGTCGTAACCCATGCCCAATGGGAACAGTCCAGCCCAAACTGAAAGGCCAGGTCCTCTCTGGACTGGAAACAAGCATCCTAGGACCGGTTTCAAGATTTCACCCCTCTTCAGCCAGGATAGCTTGAACCCAGTGGCACAGTGAGCCCAGAACCCAAGTCTGGGCATACCCGGCGCACTTAGCGCGAGGAAGCAAAAGAAACACATTTGATGGACGAATGAAAGTTTAGCGCCACCCCTGTGTGTTTCTGTCTTATTTTGCAAGCCAGCGGCTCCATTGAAAGTGTAAATAATAATGGAGACAGCAGGCAACCCTGCCTAGTACCCATCTTTGGGATCAACGGCTGTAATCTCATTGTAATCCCCTTAGCTGGAACTTTAGCATCCATATTGATCAAAGACAGTGGTCTATATGACTCACACTTTTCCGGCGGCTTGTCAGGCTTGAGCAGGGTGATAATGAGTGCCTCCCTAAGCGACGGCGGTAATATGCCCCCATCATATGCCTCCTCATAGACAGCATGCAGACGTGGGGTGAGTAATTCAGCGTATTCCTTGTAAAACTCCCCCGTGAAGCCATCCACTTCCGGCGCCTTACCATTGGGCAAGGCCTGTACTGCAGCTCTAACATCTTCCACTGTTATGGGTTGCACCAAGTACTCTCTCTTACCCGGCGACAGCCACGCCACAGCCACGTCTTTGAGATAATGGCACAATTCTGTCACTGTAGCCATGTCTCTAGCGGCATATAAATGAGCATAAAATGTTTTAAATGACTGCAATATTTCGGAATTTTTGCAATGCCTATTCCCCTCTTCAATTAATATCTGAGTGATTGACTCTGCATTTTTCTGCAACTTTAATTTTTGGGCGAGGTTATGCCCATGTCTTCCTCCTTCCCCATATGCATGGGCTAAATGTCACTTGGAGAGGAACTTCATTTCCTGTTCCGCCAGCATCTCAAACTTTGTCAAGAGTTCTCTAATTGAAGCCAATTTGGCCTCCGAGGATTGCTGCTCATATTCCCTTTCCAAGGACTGTAGACTCTTCTACTTTTATCTAGTTGCTTTTTATACTTTTTAATACTCCAGCTTGGGAGCTTATACATTTCCCCCTTAGTGTTGCTTAACAGGCCTCCCACGGAGAATCGCTGCCCTCAACTGAACCCTCATTTATTTTGTAGTATTCCTCTATTGCCTCACGTATTTCTTCTTTGGCAACCGCATCCAGTAGGGTCGCCGGACGGAACCTTCACATGAAAGACCTGGGGACCACCCGGGGAACCGTCAGTATTAGCAAGACAGGTGCATGGTCTGATAATGTCTTGGGGAGGTGGCGTACATCTGCCATCCATTGGCACACTTCCAAAGTTACCAGTCAGTCCAATCTGGACCAGGTACCGTGTACAGACAATATAAATGTATCTTCCAAACCCAGAGGGTGTCTCAGTCTCCAGGCATCTACTAGTCCGTAGTCATCCATCCCACCCCAAAGTATCTTAGCAGCTTGTTTGCCTGCCAATTAGTGCCCACTGACCGGTCTACTCTAGGGTTCAAGTATGTGTTAAGGTCACCTCCCCATATAACATATGTTTGTGCTATATTGTGTATCTGCCACCCTCCCTCTTTAAAAAATTCAGGGTCATTCACATTTAGTGCACATGTATTCACCATGGTTACGTTTTTCCCTGCCAACTTCCATCGTACCAACAGCTTTCTACCCGGTTCATCAGTGTGGCTTGCAATGGGCACAGATGGGGTCCCTTGCTTAACTAAGATTAATACACCTGGTGAATATTTAGAGTATGAGGAAGCCACACGATATGTTGCCCAGCGGGCACCCACCCTGCTCTCTTGCTGTTTAGACAAATGTGTCTCCTGAAAAAGAGCCACATGGATATGATGTCTGTCTAGGAACTGTAGCGCCATTCTAACTTTGCGGGGGTTATTCAGTCTGCGTATATTCCATGTCAAAACATTTATTTTATCTCCCAGTGATCTACTAATGGCGTCACAACATTATGCCGGGTTCTGCCAAGTTTCTTAGTTACCTGACACCAGTAGCCATGTATACCTTTCACATATTAACTGTACATCAGTTAATTTCTCTTACAGGGACTAGTCTGTGAAATTTACCCTTAGTCTTCCTCGTCTTCAACATCTGAAGTGTTTCGGGACTTTTGATTGCCTATTAACTGTTTCACATAGTCCTTAGCTGCTTTTAGTGTCGCAAATATATGTTGTTTGCCTTCATGTTCTATTCTCAATCTCGCCGGGTATAGCATTGCATATGTTATTTTTGCTTTCTGCAGTTGGCGCTTAATGGGCAAGAACTCTCTACGGGTGGACTGCACAGCAATCGTAAAATCCAGATTTGATCGTTCTGATAGCGTAGCTCACCTTTCTCCCTGGCCAGTCTCAATACAGTGTCCCTGTCTTGGTAATTGAACAGTTTTGCTATTATAGCACGCGGTGATGCCCCCGGCGGGGTGTGGTATATAAATAAATAATACCGGATCTATTTTTGGATGAATGAATGAATAACAGATAGCTCAATAAAATAAGAGTCAAGATTCGAGGTAGTAGGAGTTTCTGCAGGTTTATTACAGCATAAGGACAGGATCAGGACAACCTGCATAGGAACAGAGGTAACAGGGCCCAGCAGGACAACTGGGGCCCAGCAGGGGAAAAGAGGCCCAGCAGCTGCTGGGGCTTGGTCTGGGATGAGCGCGCTAACTTTTAATAACAATACATTGACTTATATACATAGCGCAAACACATAGCATTACATTGCAGTAGGCGTAGCAGTGGGTGGAGCAGAAGGCGTGACGCGTAGCAGTCGCGAGAGATAACAGTAAAAAGAGGTGTAACTGGGAGTATACATAGACATGTGATGCAAACGTAACAGAATATGTCATGAATGGGCGGAAACATAGGAGGGGGCTACCTAAGGAGCCGGGACCTCTAACCTAATGGTGCGCGAAAACTGGCAATGACGTATTACTAGGAGAAGCTGGGGGCTACGAACTCTGTGCTAGGAGCAGAGACTAGAGTCTGGAGGGTCGGAGCGACATGTACCTAAACCCTATCTGGTATCTGATGTTTAGGGAACATGTTGATATAAACTAGAAGTCATGAGGGGAAAAGCTAACTTGATTCTAAGACTGGACCATGCATTATTCTACATGTAGTGCGTGATGAAGAATACTAAATGACCATTAATACAGTATTTCTCTAACGTGGAGCCGCATAGGCTAGAAAATGACGGAAACTATTGATGCAGTTCAGTAGCTTAGGAATGCAGAGGAGGAGGACTGAACTGATAGCTGGAACTATAACATACTCTTGGCAGACTCAGAGGCAGAGCCGGGCTGCACCGGGCACTGCGAGGCAGGAAGTAAGTGAAAGGTCGAGGATACAGGTGGGGGCTGTATCGCTCCTCAGCGAGGCTTTCAGGAGACAGGAGCTGAATCTGATGTCCGGGCCCTTTTGAGGCCCGGAAACGGGGACTTTATAATGGAATAACGTGCACACTGAGAAACGTGGCAACGTAGCTTTACATAGGCCTGATATTCGTAGTATTCACGAGGACTGGAAAATGACATAGCAGAGGTGGACACAACTGGAATTGCGTCATTAATCGGACATGGGGAATAACATATGCATATTGGTCATGCACACATAACATATGATGGATGAGGCGTAGGGACACAGAACATGGCAAAATTTACTTTTCCACATTCCCTCCTTGTCACTACGTTTCCATCAGGAAACATCAATTTTCATGATACCATCTATCATTTCATACAGTACCATTTGCTCGTCTCGAATTGTCTTGGAACGGGATTTAGAACGGGGCTTGGGACTAGGAATACAAGAGGTAGCACACATGCTGCAAATCGCAGGGCCACATTGTATACAGAGGCAGCAGCTAAATATGATCGCTACTGCAATACCTAGAAAAGACAGGACTTTCCATCCCCAGGCGGAAATTATATTCCAGAACCAACCGGACCATGTCCAGGTGCCTGGATCTTGGTGTAACAGATGGGCAATTTTATGGAGTCTGGTTATAGCTGAATAAACAGACGGCGCGTTATTTGGAATGAAAATGCAGCAACTAGATCCGATGACTCTACAGGCCCCGCCCCTATCGGCCAGTATGACGTCAAGGACGAGACGATTTTGCAAAACGACAAATCTCATAGCAGATTGTTCTTCGGTTAAGTTACCTAGAGCAGAGGCAGTCTCATTCACTACAGCTTCAAGGGTTCTTGTTAACCTACGGATCAGTTTACTATTCTGGACAGGTCCTACAAAGAAGAAGAAACCTTTATTGAAATCTGTATACTGTTCTAGAGTAGTTTCAGTATAATCGACAATTGGGGACTCCCTTCTATGTCTAATGTGTACTAGATGTGTGTTTCTGTGATAATCAGATGGGGCTAGGAAAACAGGTGGCAGTAGGAAGGCAATGTAACAGGTTCCCTCCCAATCGAGGGGCAGACGGACATATGCAGTTTGACCACAAATAAAATAAGAATGACGTGAAGCTTTGAAAACAGATTTCCCACTGTCACTATACTGGACAATAGTAGTACATTCACTATGTCCTACATGTACAGAACCATAACTACGGACACATAATTCGCCTTTGACTGGTAGTACTGAAATAGCAGGTAAGTCTGGAGTAGTATCAGACTGAACATTCAGGACCATGAAATTCGACGAATAATTACCTAAATTATATACTTCATTTTCTAGATCTAAACCTGTTCTGTGGGGGAAACCTTGCTTGTCTGGAAAACATGTACTGTTAAGAAAAGACATATCTGTTGAGGATGACGTTAATGTGGACCATGCTCCACACGAACCATTGTGTGAGAATGGATAAGGAAAGAGTGGCAGAACTCCCTTCGAGGTCTGGAAAGGGGGGAGTCGACCACACACCCAACAATTAGTGGCATTGCTGGTCTGGTGTGAATAATGTAACATACGGATGAATGAGTTGTTGCGCATAGCGAGGCGGTAAGAATATTCGTGAGGAGGCAGATCACTAAACGTGTGCTCTACTGTAGCATTAGCAGACATATTTACATGAGGAACTGGAAAATACAGATAGAATGCATAGCTGGTGCAGGAAATCAAAATGCTGATGAATAATATGAAACTCAGAAAAACGATACATCTGATTGAACTTCGACTGACTCTCTCACTATTGGGGTCCATTTTATACATGTCAGAAACAGTCTAACCGTTTCACCTAGGGGAGGACTTATACAATCAAACTGACTGACTTATTTTACTAGACCTGAGCTTTAACTTATACTCCTGTTGCGGAGTTTTCTCTAACAAGGGAGGGGTTGTAATAATGTCTTGTGCGGGACAGTCCTTAAGAGCAATATTCTGGCAGTCCTTAAGATCTTGGGAATCCTTGGAAATGTTTTTAGAAACTGGTTTCAATCCATTGAAAAGTTTTATATGAGAAAGATGGACCCATCCTTTTCTGCCTTCCAACTTGACGGCTGTACGGGTGGTGAGGAGGACCTGACGTGGCTCCTTCCAACGTGGTTCCAGCGGACTTGATCTGTCGAAATTTCTGATCATCACCAAGGAGCCTGGAACGATCTCGTGCGGTGCCACCTCGGTATTGTCTGGAAAGGCGGCAGCAACCTGTGAACGACATGAGTTGAGGGCAGACATCAAGGAAGCTAGGTAATCTGTCAGCATATTACATGAAACATCGGTAATACTTCGGGGTCTAGGAGTACCCCACATGTTAGGGGGGCGGCCGAATACGACCTCATACGGGGACAGACCTGATCTGGAATGTGCGACCATGCGCATATAAAACAAAGCGACTGGCAGGGCTACTAGCCAGTCCACACCTTTTTCTTTACAGACTTTGGCAATGCGGATTTTCAGGGTCTGATTATGTCTCTCGACCAGACCGGCTGCTTCAGGATGGCGTACACAATGGAACTTCCACTGGTACCCTAACAAAAGGGAAACGTGCTTCATTAACTCTGAGGAGAATGGCTGACCATTATCAGAATATACGACTCTAGGGAGTCCGTATCTAGGGAAAAACTCACGAACCAACTGCTTGGCAGTGGTCGCGGCTGTGTAATCTGGGACTGGATATGCTTCTGTCCACCTGGACAAAGCGCATACTACTACAAGGACATACTTGAAACCTCGACATCGCTCCATCTGAATATAATCCATCTGGAGGACCTCAAAAGGGTGGTCAGGGGGCTGGAAACCACCTTGTTCCACCGGGACACTTTTACCTGGATTAAACTGACAACATATCATACAGGTGCGGACTTTCTGCTTGGCTGCAGCTCGTAAATGCTTGTTGAACCAAATATTCTGGATACTGTCTAACATAGCTTTTTCTCCTAAATGTGCTGGACTATGTGCGGTATTAATAATGACTTGAACCATAGAATCGGGGAGAAACCATGTGGCTCTACCCTTCGTTAACCATCCTTGATCTGTCTGAACCCCTCCTTGTTCAGACCATTTCTTGATTTCATCGGGAGTAGCATGTAACTGGATATCTATGATATCTTGTGTAGGGTCCTTAACTGTCATGCATGTAATCGGATCTGGAGTATGTGTCTGATTAACTGGAATGTCTGGAGTCTGTGCTGTAAGCTTGGCTGTGCGGTCTGCTAGATCGTTACCTTGGGAAATAATGTCAGTAACTTTCGTATGTGCTTTGCATTTCATGATAGCAATGGATGTCGGTAAATGTATGGCATCTAACAGGGCTTGAATAAGGAGACCATGCTGAATCTTGGTTCCATGAGAAGTCATGAAACCTCTCTCCTGCCAGAGCACTCCGAAGTCGTGTACAACTCCGAATGCGTAACGTGAATCTGTGTAAACATTTACTTTCTGGTTCTTGGCGTGTATACAGGCTTGTGTCAGAGCGACTAGCTCTGCTGCTTGAGCGGACAGGGTATCAATACGGTGTGTTTCAATAACTTCAGTGTCAGTAGTCACTGCATACGCGGCGACTAGTTCTCCTGTACTAGTTCTCATACATGAACCATCCACATAAAGTGTCAGGTCAGGATCTGGTAACGGAATGTCTGTCAGGTCTTGTCTTGGCTTCGTCGTAATATTAACTACTTCCACACAGTCATGTGTGTCTGGATTTGAACTAACTGATGGTAACAGTGTAGCAGGATTCAGAACGTTGCAGCGTCTAATATCTATGTGTGGCTGGAACAGTGTCAATTCATAACCTGTTAAACGTGCAATTGTCAAGTGCTGTGTTTGTGTTCGGTTCAAAAGAACTTCCACGGCGTGTGGAACTTGTACTGTCAGGGAATGTCCTAAAACTATGGAATCACTTTGTCTGATAGCTAGTGCTGTGGCTGCAACTGACTTGAGGCACGCAGGCAACGCCTGGGCGACTGGATCTAATGTGCTCGAAAAATAAGCACAGGGCTTGTATTGTCCTGCTTGATCTTGTGTGAGAACAGATAATGCTGTACCTTCGCGTTCAGTAACGAAAAGTGTAAAAGGCTTACTGTAGTTCGGTGTAGCTAGAACTGGAGCTTGACATAAGGCTTTCTTTAACTCGTTGAAACTAAGTGTATGGTCAGATGTCCAAGGGAGGACAGTCGATACGGCTGCCTCCTGTGTCGTTAACTGTATCAGTGGCTTGGCTAGAAATGCATACTGGGGAATCCATTGTCTACAATAAGAAGTAAGGCCGATAAAAGCACGTACCTCCTTCTGGGTTCTGGGCTGGGGAAGACTCGCTATTAACTGGATACGGTCGGGTGTCAACTGCCTACCCCTCTTGGACAGCAAGTGTCCTAAGTATACCACTTGCTGAACACAGAATTGAAGCTTCGAAGGTGACACCTTGTGCCCCATCTCGGCAAGGAAATACAGGACTGTAAGTGATGCTCGCTCGCAAGCACGTTCAGAACGGGCTGTGATCAGTAGATCATCGACATACTGGAGCAGGGCAGTGTCAGTTGGCATGTGAATGTTGTCTAGTTGTCTCTTAAGTGCTTGACTGTAAATACTAGGGCTTTCTGTGAAACCTTGAGGAGCGCGTGTAAACATATAGCTCCTTCCATTTAAACAAAATCCGAAAAGAAACTGGCTGTCTGGATGAATCGGAACACTAAAAAATGCATTCTTGAGGTCAATGACAGTGAAAAACATGGCTTCGGAATCAATGGCTGTTAACAGGGAAGAAATATCTGGGACAACTGGATATTGAGGAATAATACATTTATTAAGTTCTCGTAAATCAATCACTAATCGATATACTGGGGGTGCATTTGGATCAGTACGTTTCATGACTGGAATGATCGGAGAATTGCATACATTGGAGTCAGTTTCTACAACCACTCCTTGAGCCATGAGCTCGTCAATAATTTTGGATAAGGCTGCTACAGCCTCAGGTGGCAATCTGTACTGTCTGATTCGGGGTAACACTACACCTGGCTTGAGAGTCACACGATGGGGTGTGATTTGCATGTAACCTACATCAGTTGGACCTTGCGCCCATAAATGCTGCGGAACATTAGACAATCTTGAATCAAAATCTCGTAATACATAGTGACCCTTAAAGTCACGTAGGAACAGACGTATTCCCTCTGGGGAACAGCAAATAACTGCACCTAATTCTTTCAGTGTCTTAATGCCTAATAGATTTTCTGGACATGACTTAGTAAGTAACAGATCAGTAGTACGGGACAATGGACCTACTTCTAGAGTGACTGGCTTTGATATCTCATTAACTATTGGCTTTCCTGAAAATCCAAGGGAAACATTTCTTGAGCCTGAGAGCGGAGCCCCTGGAACTTCGGCATGACTAATTGTGGTCCTACTTGCCCCTGTATCGATCAGAAACTTTCTGTCTTTCCCTAATACTTGACTGTGAACATAGGGACCTTCTTGATCTACAGGTATCTCGATGAGAGGCAAGCCTACCTCCCTCTCTAGGCTGTTTCATGAATATGGCTGGTACTCTGGATACTCAGACTGTGCATACTGGTACATCTGCGATGTGACATGCTGTGTTGCAGCAATAGGCTGCGGTGCTGTAACTGTCTGTTGTGCATTCTGTGACTGCGGAATCTGTGAAACTTGTTCTTGTCTAGGTGGACGTGGTCTTTCTTTAGTCTTACCAGTAGCTATATTATGTTTCAGAACTGCACACTCGTTTATAAAATGACCTGGCTGTTTACAATAATTGCAGTTCCCTTTAACGGGAGCTGCAGGATGACTGGCTTGATTCGGACCCCTCTTCTGACTGTCTTGAGGAACAGATTGTGCAACTAGCACTTTCATTTTCGTGTCTTTCATACGTTTTCTTTCGTGTTCTTGCTCTTCTCTGATTCTATTCTGGTGATACTGGAGCATCTGGAGCATCTGGGACGGAGTATTCGCTTGCCAGGTGCTTTCGACTTTCAAAACTCGATTTTTAATTTGTGGACTTGAATTCTCGACTAATTTAGTAACGAAAAGATGAGGGTATGACTCACTACTTGTCTTGAGACCACTGTTAATACTGAAACATTTCTCAAATCTAGAATAAAAATCACTAATATCTTCATCTTGTTTCTGTTTACAGGCTGAGATTGCATCCCAGTCTTCTTTTCTCGTTGTCAATAATCTGGGTAAAACTTGAATCAGTAACTCTGGTAATTCTTTACATTTATCTCCAAGACCGGTACCTGGTACTCGTGCCTTGTCTTCAGCTTCTAGAGCTGCCCAATCGATCTTTTTCTCTCCCACCTCCCATTCTTTTTCCTTTAACTTTTCATACACCCCTGCGGGTAACAGGACTTTTAACATTTTAATGATATCTGGGTAAGTGTATTCTCCCATACGGAGCATGTCTTTTAATTCTCTATGGAACCCCGCTGGATCTTTGTCATGACAGGGAATTAATTTCTTCATTTCAAGAAGTTCCATCTTTGAAATCGGAGTGTATACAAACACTCGTTGCATTACGCCACCCGCCCCTTGGACTGGGTGGACTTCTCGTAACGGATTCTGTCTGTCTATGTAGAATGATTTACTTTCTGGGGGTGAGACATGAACAAAATGCGGATTCAGAAACGTTCTATATTTGTGACGCTGTTCTAGAATGACACTAATTAAATCGGTACCTAGACCTCTCCATCTATACTGGAGTAACTCGTTCAGGATATCATGCAACGGACCTGGATCAGAATGTTGACCCTCATACAAAGTAATGAGGTGCTGGATCATATACATACCCACCAGTCGCTGCTCGGCTGGGGGCAGTTTCAGAAACATTTGTGCCACTATTTCGTCTGGAAAAGTGGTAGAATCAGTAATCCATCGGACTGCTGATCGGGCTAGTTCTTGTTCATGCATAGTACTTAATTCACTATAACCGATTCGTGATTTCAGAATATGATCGGTAGCTTGAAATACTTGTTCTAGAGAACCTTGTTCTGGTGCTTGATGATGAAAAATAGACTTGTGTTCTAGGCGTAAATGGCGATCTGGAAATCTGGATTTTCCTACATACGCTATTCTGGCGGGATTCTCGTTCTCTTCCTCTTCAGGATCAGAGATACTTTCTTTCTCGCTTACTTGTGCTGCTTTACGCTGGTCGTGTAACCTTATTATTTCTTTACGAATTTTCTTGTACATACTCTCCATAGCACCGACGGTCTTGTGCTTACCCTCGGCTATATTATCACTCCACCTTGTCAGGATTCTCATTTCGGCGGAATCTTTAGACGGATAATCTTGTTCTCTTATTAGACAATTTATCAGGAACTTTAATATCATGAGCTGGATCTCGGCTTTCCTTTGAGACATAGTCTCGCTAATACTTTCTGGATCATCCCCTGTACGGATGAAACGATATATTCTGTCTAGATCTTCTTTCATATTCGGTAAGGTGACTAGATACTCGGTCACTTTTCTTACGCGGAATGAATATAAAACCATATTATCCTCGCCTGGGACTGGATCATAGCAACATTCGGCAAGGGATTTTCTTATTTCTGCAACAGACTGATATCTAGGCGTACGCTGTGATGCTTGTGCATGTAATTCGGCTAACGTTAAACGCTTGTGTGGCGGCGGGGTTTGAGGAGTAGCTCCTCCTGCGGCCCCTAGACTGGAATCGTCGACTGACATTCTTCGTGTTGACAGGGTCGGTAATTGTAACGTGGGCTGGACTTGTATGGCGGGCTGGACCGGGGGTACCGTAACAGGTACTCCGGTGTCTGGAGGAGCGGGAAGTGCCTGATTTACAGGGACTGGCGGAGCGCGAACAGGATTTGCATATTCGGGGACTGTGTCGTCCAAATAGGACGAAATAAAAATATCAGCTGCGGTCGGTTTGTGACGTAGCTTGGTCGGAACTAATGGTGGCGGGAAATTACTGGATGCCTCTGGGGTCGCTTTTGGCAAACCTTCGGCAAGAAGAGGATACATACCCTTAATAAGGGCATGCCTCTGTCTGTCTGACTGTTCGGCTTTGACTTGTTCACCTATCTCGATTAATTCTCTTTCTTGGGCTCGTTCTTGGGATTCTCTACTTAACTCTGACTTTCTGACTTCTTTTTCGGTTCTTCTATGCGCTTCTTTACGCCATAACTCGATGGCATCTTTCTGTGACTGTCTGGCTTTCTTTTTCCATAATGCTTCTTCTACTCGCATGATACATTCGGCATCCCATGTACCCGATACGGGCCATCTATACTTTTCTTCTAACTGTTTGGTATACTCTACCCATAAATCTAGATACAATATGGCGCTTATGCCATGTTTCTGATACATAAAGTGACCTGGACTGTCCCTAGGTGGAACAGGAACTGCTTCTTCTAATAAACCCTTTCTAGTTTTTAACTGACGTAACTTGGAAAATATAGGCATGACTGAACTGTAATCTGGACACAATACAATACACAATAAAAACACGAAATCACATCACACTCATACCACAACATTAAAATACATGAAGAACATTGTAAATAACAGTTCGGACAGAATATTACCTGAAATACTGAGAACAGAAACAGAACAGATTTTCTCGAGAACGGAACAGACTAGAGTTACTGGATGCACTGCTGTAACAGTACGGAACATACCGGTCCCATAAAGGGACGCATCAAGACCCGTATCCACCTAGGTGAACACTTCGTTTGTGAGTCTGGGCACCACCAACCCACGGACCAGGAGTCAATTTAGATTGGTCCTGTCTAGATACTACCCCAGCAATGGTACTCACCGGGCAGCACGGAACGGAAGGCCTCAAACGGGACTAGACTGCTACGACGACGGACTTCGGACTTCAGTTACAGGTGGGCCTCCGGATACCTCGGACCTTGGACTCTCGGCTTGGGCTCTGGTCGGGACTCGCCGCGTTCCTCCACCGTCTCGTTTGGATGCTGGACCGCCTCCTCCGTCTCCTCCGTGGGCCTGAGGGATACTTGAGCAGAAATATCTGCCACTGCGCAGAAGAGTTCCGTCACGACTGCAGAGGGTCAGGGGGTCGGCGTGGCTTCACCGACGCGTGGGGAAAGGGCAAGTCCCTGTTCGGGCGCCATTATGTGGTATATAAATAAATAATACCGGATCTATTTTTGGATGAATGAATGAATAACAGATAGCTCAATAAAATAAGAGTCAAGATTCGAGGTAGTAGGAGTTTCTGCAGGTTTATTACAGCATAAGGACAGGATCAGGACAACCTGCATAGGAACAGAGGTAACAGGGCCCAGCAGGACAACTGGGGCCCAGCAGGGGAAAAGAGGCCCAGCAGCTGCTGGGGCTTGGTCTGGGATGAGCGCGCTAACTTTTAATAACAATACATTGACTTATATACATAGCGCAAACACATAGCATTACATTGCAGTAGGCGTAGCAGTGGGTGGAGCAGAAGGCGTGACGCGTAGCAGTCGCGAGAGATAACAGTAAAAAGAGGTGTAACTGGGAGTATACATAGACATGTGATGCAAACGTAACAGAATATGTCATGAATGGGCGGAAACATAGGAGGGGGCTACCTAAGGAGCCGGGACCTCTAACCTAATGGTGCGCGAAAACTGGCAATGACGTATTACTAGGAGAAGCTGGGGGCTACGAACTCTGTGCTAGGAGCAGAGACTAGAGTCTGGAGGGTCGGAGCGACATGTACCTAAACCCTATCTGGTATCTGATGTTTAGGGAACATGTTGATATAAACTAGAAGTCATGAGGGGAAAAGCTAACTTGATTCTAAGACTGGACCATGCATTATTCTACATGTAGTGCGTGATGAAGAATACTAAATGACCATTAATACAGTATTTCTCTAACGTGGAGCCGCATAGGCTAGAAAATGACGGAAACTATTGATGCAGTTCAGTAGCTTAGGAATGCAGAGGAGGAGGACTGAACTGATAGCTGGAACTATAACATACTCTTGGCAGACTCAGAGGCAGAGCCGGGCTGCACCGGGCACTGCGAGGCAGGAAGTAAGTGAAAGGTCGAGGATACAGGTGGGGGCTGTATCGCTCCTCAGCGAGGCTTTCAGGAGACAGGAGCTGAATCTGATGTCCGGGCCCTTTTGAGGCCCGGAAACGGGGACTTTATAATGGAATAACGTGCACACTGAGAAACGTGGCAACGTAGCTTTACATAGGCCTGATATTCGTAGTATTCACGAGGACTGGAAAATGACATAGCAGAGGTGGACACAACTGGAATTGCGTCATTAATCGGACATGGGGAATAACATATGCATATTGGTCATGCACACATAACATATGATGGATGAGGCGTAGGGACACAGAACATGGCAAAATTTACTTTTCCACAGGGGGCCAAGCCATAAGCGCTCGGTGTGCTCGCTCTACTACCAGCAACGTTGACAGTTTGTCACTCCCAAACAGTGTCTTTAGCATGTCTTCTATGTATTTCTCCATTTTGCCCATGTTTGTGGTTTACGGCACTCCAATTACGCCCAGAATATTCAGGCGGGAGCGCGCCTTCAACACTTCATTCTTTGCCTGAATAACCGCCAGATCACGTTCCATATTCAGACTTTTTGTGCACACCGTTTGTAGCTCATCTTCGGTTTTGGATATTCTCTGTTTTGCTTCTGTGATACGTGTGACCTGCTTATCCTTTTTTGCCGCCATGTTATCGATGTGCAGGATCAGGGAGTCTATTTTCCCATCGATTGATTGCGGACTACTCTGCATGGGGAGCAATGTGTTCTCAAGTGTACTGCTCCCGTTTGCCCCCTCATTTTGCGCACCTTCTGAGCTTGTTTGGTGTTGCTCCTAGCATCAAAATTCAGGCACGACTGTGGTTTATCAGTTTTACCCATTTCTTAGTCTTTGCCTTGCTTCCATATATTGCCTCTTCCTGCTTCCTCTACCCCTGCTCAGATCTGTACTACACTGTGTGTTATTTTGTCTGTATTTCCCACCGTTGTTTTCTCCGGTACCTTTGTATCGTATATTGATCACATTGTTTACTCTCTGCTTGGTTGCCCCCTTGTAACCAGATTTATGAAACACAACAAGGGCACCCAATTGAGTCAGCACAGGACCTCGGAGAACTTATGAATGTGAACAACAGTGGTCCCATGCATGGAGGAATTTCAAACCAAGGTTAAATATAGACACAATGGAAACTATATTGTATATTGACTTGCCCAGCCGGGCAGCGGTCCAATATTTAATTTTCAACAACAATTTTCAGAAAGAATACCTTCAACAATTTCTTAGAGACGGGCACAAGCCTGTACCCAAACATTTACAAATTGTCATGGTTAGCAGAGTGGACAGAAAATAGGACGAGATTCTTAGGCAAGAGCTATTGTATTCTGTGAATATAACAATAACAGAATTTTCATTCACACCATTACTGCAATTATAGTAATTAATACAGAACACAGTATATGGTGTAGTAATTGTCGAAGGCGTTTCGATCCCATTAAAAGGTTACAGGGATCATACCGCTATAGGCCTCGTGCACACCTCAATGCCCCAGACTCGATTTCGCCTTCGTGGCTCACCTCTGCCTCGGCCGTGGGCACATGCACTGTTTGGCTTGTCTCCCTCTTTCTCAGAGCTGCGGTGTTTGCACTTCTTTTTCACTGGGAGCGCCCAGCGCGACCATGATCTTCTGGGCAGACAGGCCTCGTCTCATGTCGCAACTCTCCGTCTAGAGCCCGTTTACCGGTCTCCGCTGCTGGGCATTGTCGCTCCCTTGTCTCTGTTCTTTAGGCAGAGGTCTCCTGTCGCTGCCCTCGCAGTTCCTTTAGCTTTCACACTCACGCAGCAGTGTTTTCTGTGTGGCTTCTCATGTCCGGTGCGGATATTTGTCGGATATTTAGAACCCAGCAGGCGGAGCTGCACTAATGTGCTGCCATCTTGCTGTGGGCTCTATGGCACCCCGCAAAAAGAACAATTGATGGACAGAAAGCAGAACAATGTCATACATTCACCCCAGTACAGAGATCTGGGACTAAATCCATCGTTTTTTTGCTGGGTTGGCATGGCGAGCAAAAGAATGATGGATTTAACCCAGATCTCTCGACAGGGGGTGAATGTTTTGATTTGTTCTACATTCCGTCCATCAATTGTGTGTCTTTTGCTTTCTCGCACTAAATGCACCAGGTATGTCCAGACGTGGGTCCTGGGCTCACTGTGCCACTGGAATCAAGCTATCCTGGCTGGAGAGGGGTGAAACCCCGAAACCAGTTCTAGGATGCTTGTTTCCGGTCCAGGGAGGACCTGGCTTAGCAGTTCGGGCTGGACTGTTCCCATGAGGCACAGGGTCAAGACTGATTTGCAGATGGCCAGGTCTAAACTGGGGTGGCATGGTGAGCAAAAGAATGATTGATTTAACCCAGATCTCTTGACTGGGGGTGAATGTTTTGATTTGTTCTGAATTCCGTCCATCAATTGTGTGACTTTTGCTCTCTGGCGCCCCCAAAAAATATGTTATTACTTAATCAATTACTCTCTTGTTATAAAGAAAAAACATAATCATGAAACATTCTACTTTAAGCATTTTTATTATTAGTATTTGTAGCGCGGCGGGGCCACGAGGATACAGGCCGCAGCAGCGCTGAAAATTAGGTGCACCACACAGGTGATGGCTGGAAGACCACGTGCGGTCTACTGGCCATTTATTTATCCCCTCGGGTCGAGCCCGGCCCGAAGGGTGTCTGGATGCATGTACATGAGATACATTGTTTGGGAGAACCCGAGTGGCTCTCTACATCCCTCCTTTCTTTTAGTGACTTGCAACCAAGTCCTTCACGCTCACGGAGAGGTGCACACAAAGTCTTTGGGTCTTTGACTTGGCGCAGGGTTCGGCCGGAGACCATATTTCTGGCTCCGGGAGCTGGAACTGCCTACTGCGCTGGATGGAGTATTCGGGGGTGACTCGGTTGTCTCGTCGGGACGAGTTGAACCAGCCACGGGGGCAGCCTCTTTGCTCTCCCCTCGCAAGCCCCGCAGCGACGGATTCAGCACTCCTGGCGAGACTGGTGGGGACACTTTGTGAGCAGAGCTGTTCTCGCAAATCTTCTTGAAAGCTGGACACATTTCTTGTGATAGACTGCTGCCCTCGCTGAGCAGTGACCATGGTCCCTTGAATGCCAATTACGGTCCACTCCTGTGGCTCGTAGGGTGTCCTGAAATTCCAGCCAGGGTGCCTGTCTTTGACCACTACCCTGTGCCATTACTGTCTTGTCCAGCAGCGCCGCCTTGATGTTGTGGAACGCAGTGTTGGCAGCCACGGTCCACTCCCACTTGTGGTCATTGCGTGTGAGAGCACGGAGTGGTTCTAACAGGGAAGGCGAGGTTCGGAATGAATATTCCACAGTATGTGGCCATGCCAAGGAAACTTCTCACTTTCGTGGGGTTTTTTGGGGTGCTGGCTGCTCGGATGGCCGCGACCTTCTTGGGGTCCAATTTTAGTCCTTCTCTGGTGAAAGTGTACCGGAAGAAATTGACAGATTCCCTGGTAGAACAAACACTTCGCCTTGTGAAGGGTTAGCCCGCAGTCTTCCAGCCTCTTCAGGGTGGCCCAGAGGTGAGTGTGGTGATCTTCTCGGGTGTCAAAGAACACCAGGATGTCGTCACTGAGGTTAATCACGCCCTGCAGACCCGACATTGCTTCCCTCATGGCATTTTGGAAGACTTCGGCTGCCGACGACACCCCAAAGCTGAGTCTCTTGTACCTTCGGAGGCCATCATGCGTTGAGAATGTAGTGATGAATCTACTCTTGGGTTCAAGTTCTAGCTGGTGGTCTGGTGGTATCCCGCGTTTAAATCTAGTTTTGAGAACCACTTGGCTCCGTTCAGGTCTGCCACTATGTCGTACATGGTGGGCGTAATGTGGCACTCTCTCTTGACTGCCACATTAGGTATCCTCATGTCCACACAGAGCAGCTGGCTACGGACTGCTTGGGTTTGGGAGCCACGAACAGCGGGGACACCCACGGGGTGGGGCCGGAAACCTTCACAATCAGGGCAAACTGTCTCACCGTGGGGTCGATGTGGAGTTTGAACCTCTTCCCCTTGAGTTTTCCTAGTTCAGTGAACAGTGTTGGAAACTCCTTCAGAATCCCTTCGGCATAGGAGACATGGATCTGGTGGGCAAAGAAGACTAGCCCCAGGTCTTCGGCTGTATGGCAGCTGAGCAGCCTGCCTTTCTTTCCTTCTGTGATGTGGAACCTGGTCTCCATGGTGTGCTTCCCGCTGACAACTTTGGCGTGAATGACTCCTTGGAGGGGAAGTGGATCTGTCCCTCCGTATGTGTAGATCCGAGCCTTTGAAGGTGTGAGCGGGGCCGTGGCGACAGACGGTCATATCGCTCTGAGTCCATTACATTGAAAGAGGCACCTGTGTCGATGAGGGCCTGGACAGCCGTCCCTTCGACCGAGATGGAGCACATGGGTGGTGACCTTCGGCGATTGCCGGTCCTGCTGACATACGACACGACAAACACGTTGTAGTTGTCATCGTCCTAGAGTGCAAGGCAGCATTCCTGCTGCTGGGTCTCACTTGTCGATGGCGAGTCGTCGATGGAGACCTGGCGAAGGCGTTGCGACATGCCTCGTGGCTTCGAAGTAGCCTGCCTAGACCGACCGCTGCGGCACACCTTGGTGAAGTGATTGATCTTGCCGCAGCGGGAGCACGTCTCCCCTCTCGCCCCGCAGACGGCCGTCGCTGGGTTCTCCTCGCCACAGTAGCCACATTGTCCTCAAGGCTGCATTCTCAGTGCTTGCCATGTCGTGGTGAGGCGCCATTGGATTGCTTTGACCTTCTCTTCCTTGGACACGTGCCTGGATGTATGTGGTGCAGCGAGGGATGTGTGTAGGGCGGCCTCCATTTCCTCAGCCCGAAAATCCAACAGTTCGTGTGACCGAGCCAAGACAAGGATCTCGTCCAGCGAGATCCCAGGATGACGAAGGATCAGCTTCCGCAGGCGTTTGGAACGGCATCCTAGGATTATTTGGCCCCGTATCTCTTCCATATGATCCGGGAAGGTGCACGTGCTGGCCAGCCCATGCAGCCGTGCATAAAACATGTCGACCAACTCTGTGTCCGACTGCGACGCCCATCTGAACTTAAACCTCTCAAAATCGGGGTTAAGTTGGGAGTCAAAGTGCCTGTTGAGTGCGGCGACCGCTGCATCGTAGTCTGCGTCATTGCCTGTGTTGGGGAGCGTTTCAAAAAGGTCATAGATTTCTGAGCCTCCATACTAGATGCGTAGCGACCTCTTCACCGTGCCATCGGTCTCCCTGGTGCCTTTGAACTAGTGGTTGAGCCGTCCGACCCACGTTTTCCATTGTGTCGCTGCCGTGCCAGGGTCTGAGGCTTTGCTAAAAGGTGGCAGTGGCGCAACGGGCATGTGGCTGTGTCCTGGGGGGGTGCATTGGCACCCCTATCTGGATTGCTTCCCCCGGCCTGCTGGCTGGCAGCGCAAGTTGGGGCTGGGTTGCTCATGGTGTCCGCGCATCTGTGTGAGGGTGCGGAGGCGCAGTCCTGGCGCTAGGGGATCGCAAATGTGCTTGTGGGCAGGCACATTCCAAGTGCAGTTGACTAGTCTGTGGGCCTCGAGGTTGTGCGCGGGGCGCCTACGCTTCTCACGTCAGCTGAGGTAGACGGAGCCTCCCTGGTGAGATGGTGTTTGAGCCTGGACGACGGAGGACCCCAGTGGGAGCAGGTATGTGGCGCTGTCCTCCCTGTGAGGCTTTCCCCACTGATGCACCTTCTTCAGTGTGCCTCTTCCTTTCCCCTCTTCTTTGCAGCCCACTGACTTGTCCTTCTTGTTGCACTTCCCAAACTGCAGGCAGCTCACGGGCAGCTATGGAGACTGGGGGCCTGGCGCAAGATGGGAGTGGACCGGAGCAAAGGCCAGCAGGGAACCGTTGCCCTTTGGTGTGCAGCCGGTGAAAGGGGTGAGAGGCTGCAGAACCAGAGCGGGCCACCGCATCGAGGGCCCCGACACGTCGTATCATTCACCGCATAAAGGGGGGGTGGCTGCGTTGCTGGCTGAACACGCTCCCGATGCACAGTGAGATGCGTGCGTGGGTGGGCGGGCGCAGGACACAGCGGTGGGGTGATTGAGCCAGTCCACGTGGGGCTCAATGGCGGCAGCAGCTGTGCCGAGAAGAGTAGACAACCAGGCAGGATCTCCGACCCTCGGCAGGACAGAGCATCGCGGGTGGGCTCCGCAAGCTCCCAGACTGCCGGAAGGCAGTGCACGGGTGCAGTGCGACCGGCCTTGTCGCCAATGTAGCGCGGCGGGGCCACGAGGATACAGGCCGCAGCAGCAGTGCTGGAAATTAGATACGCCACAGTTAATTGGGTGATGGCTGGAAATTAGATACGCCACACAGTTAATTGGGTGATGGCTGGAAGATCACGAGCGGTCTTCTGGCCGTTTATTTATCCTCTCGGGTCGTGTCTGTCCCGAGGGGTGTGTGGAGGCATGTGATACATTGTTTGGGAGAGCCCGAGTGGCTCTCTACAGTATTTATCACAATTTTACTTATTAGTTTTGCTTTTATCTATCTTTCTCCCTCGTGTCATTCTAGTCCATGTAAAGAAAAACGTCATATTTTCCATGCTTTCTGCAAGTTAAACATTGCAGCTTCGGTTTACTGATTGTGTTGTGTCTTTTTATGCACATTCCTCGTACTTTTGAAAGTCTCCCATGTTAATAATTTTCACACTCTTAATCATGGTTATTAATAACACACTTATGAGCAGACTTGATCAAACATGATTATTCGCAAAAATAATGCTCCATCACGGAAACCAGAATTAAAATGCATTTGTCTAACTTCTGATGTGTGGCAGGGCTGATTCTAAACCTGCATTCATTGACTATGCTCTAATGCCTAGGTTAGTTCTACAGAGTTCATCAGGAGTCATTACAAACTCACTCAACACTAAAGATACAACCATGCATTTTCAAACACTTTAGATGAAACATTTAGGTCAAACTGTGGTGAGGATTGTTATGTTTAGTTAGCTGTGTCCCCCCGAGGACACCATATATAAAACTGTATGCTTATGTGTCCCTGCGAGTACACCGTACTGCTGCATGACCTCACCAGTTGTTCGTTGATGTTTGAGAGTTGACAGCTGGTGATCCTGTAAGCGGCTGCTGTACCTTGCGCTCCTCGTTCAGAGCCCATGTTGGTGAAATGAATAAAGAACTTACCTTCCATTATCATGCCGTGCATTGAAGTTCTTTACAAAGTGGCGACGAGCACCAACACCGGAACCCACCGTCAGGATTAATAGCTGAAAGAATTTTTCTAACGACGTTATAAACTTACAGACAGAAATACTGCTAAACAGCATTGTATGATCTACTTTCAACCAAAGGATCACAAGGGACAACAGTACAAAAGGTTTGTGAATTATTTTTTAATTGTATTTAAAAAGATTTAATTCATGCCAAGGGAGTGAAGAATTTAATTTCCTCAATGGAAAAGCGTACAGCGACATTCAACAGCAAAAAAATGTATTGAACTATGTAGCTAACAGCACTTTGCCGGCTACCAATGTCTACAAAGAAAACGACGTAGAAGAGTCTCCTCAGAAGGCAAGTGACAGTTCAACGAACTTTCCAACTACCAGCTGTAGCACTACGTCACAACCAGATGGAAGCTACAGTGTGACGCATTACATAGAGGCTTGCAGGCCATATTAGGGGGAATCTAGTCAGCAGTCCAGCTTATGTGTCGACACATCACGCAAAATTGCGTGCCACCATTTTAAAACATCTAAGAAATAAACAATACAGTCAGTTTCTGTCACTGACACATTGCACATACGCGCAGGATACCAGAACAGACTTGAACTCAATTGAACAGTGATTTAAACAGATCAGAATCAAACGCGGACACCCAGGTACACCGCTGGTTGTGTTGGCGCATTACTGCGTAAAAAGAATAAACTGTACCACATGTGCTCAATGCAAAGCAACCGGGCAATGTAAAATACTTACCTAATGCATGTGTACTCATTGACTGTTCTCCAGTCACAATACAGACTACAGTTGGGTCAAACAAAGCACAACAAACAAGGCGACTGTTTAAAAAAACAAACCACAAAATACACTTTCACTCTTAACAGCGCAATATCTGAACGCTTTCATTTTAAACAAATATGGCATCAGGTTATTTATGGAATCTATCTCCACCACAGTCATTCCTTCCAGGTGGGGGTGAACCATTATTCAAATGGGAGGAATGGAGGGAGTATTTCAACAATTACATTTCACAATTTAAGGATGACAATGAGTTTACCCCTAAAAAAAAATACAAACTCTTGTTGCATTGTCTTGGGGCCGGCAGAATCAAAGTTTACAACAGCATTAACAAGAAAACAAGAGGGGAAAGTGAGGATGATGTTTACGAAAACGCAATAGATGACCTAAATACATACTACAAACCCAATGTGTGCGTATGTGTGGACAGATATAAATTCTGCCACAGGAAACAGGGAAAAGAGGAGTCCGTCGATGACTTATGTGTCCACACTAAAAACTTGGCATTGAACTGTCGTTTTGGTGCCTTGCATGACGAATTCATCAGAGATCAGATAGTAATGCAGGGGTCAAATGCTAACATCCAGGACAATTTATGGACCAAAGGGGAGTACCCTCTCCAATGGCAAGATTGGAACCATGAAGGGGTACCAACACAGGATCCACATAAAACCACATGCTACTCCTGTAGTACATAAGACCAGAAATCTACTGTTTGCAGTTAAGGATGAGGTCAAAATACAATTAATGAAACTGTTAAAGGAGGGCATCATAGAACAGTTGGAGGCCGCTGAATGGGTTGCGCCTTTGGTCGTGGCCAAACACCCCAAAGGCAACCTGAGGTTGTGTGTGGACCTGCGTGACCTCAACAACAACATAGTTGTCGAACAATTTCCCCTTCCCAAAATAAGTGAAATGTTGGCTACCACAAAAGGAGTCAAATGTTTTTTCACTATCGACTTAAAGTCGGCGTACCACCAGGTTCCACTACATCGTGACAGCAAAAATCTCACTGCTTTCATCACACCCTTTAGGTGTTTCCAGTTCACAAGGGTGCCATTCGGACTAGCATCCATGGCAGCAATGTTTCAAAGACTTATGAAAAATATCTTCAAGGGGGTTTCAGGAATATTGATGTTCCAAGATGTCATCCTCGTTATGGGAAGGACTAGGTAAGAACACTACGAAAAAATACAACAGGTGCTAGAAATCTTGGAGGCAAAGGGATTAACTGCAGAATACAGTAAATGCAAATTTGCGTGTGAATCTGTGAATTACCTGGGACACAAAATCAAAGGTAATGGTATCAGCCCAAAGAAAGACTTACTCAATGCAATAAAGAACTCTCTTGTACCCAAAAACAAGGAAGAGTTGAGGTCTTTCCTGGGTCTCGTAGAACTTTATGTGAAATTCATTAAGAACTTTTCGAGTAAAACCTATGATCTGTGACAATTACGGAAAATGAAGAGCAAATTTGAGTAAAGCGTCACTTGTCAAAATGCGTTTGAGACACTTAAAAAGAAATTGTGCAACGCAATTCCCTTGCAAGGATTCGACCCTTTGCTCAATAACACCATCACCACTGATGCAAGTGCAAAGGACTCGTAGCAGTTCTAACTCAAAAGGATAACAAAAGAGCAGATTGTACAATTGCATTCACATCTCCGTCCTTGACCCCAACGGAGGAAAAATTCTCTGTCATCGAACGTGAGGCATTGGCATGCGTATGGGCGTTGGAACACTTTTGAAATTTCGTGTGGGGAAACAAAGTCACCCTATGCACTGATCATAAGCCACTCACCGAGGTGTTCACAACGAAAGGTCTGTATACAGCATCACCCAGGTTAGCTCGCGTGTCTGTGCGCCTTTTTGATTACAACTACTTCATTCAGTACGTTCCAGGGGTGAAAAATGTGGTAGCAGATTTCCTGAGCAGGATGCCCGTGGGAACTGCATACCAAGCCACTCCGACTGATGTTGACGAGTATTGTATAGCCAGCCTTGAAGAAATGTTCCCAGGGAATTTCAAATGAAGAGTGGCTTACTGAACAAGAAAAGGACAAAGACATTTGTCAAGTAATCACAATGTTAGCAGGAGGGTGGACACACAAGAACAACCTCTCCGAAACTTTGAGACATTTTTATGAAGTCAGGAACGAACTGTCAAATGAGAATGGTTTGCTCTTAAGGGGTGGTAGAGTAGTCTCCCCTGCCACACTAAGAAAGCGAATTCTGCATTTATGCCACGAAGGACACCTAGGCATAGTAAAATGTAAAAACAGAGTGAAGGAAAACTACTGGTGGCCGGGTGTCTGCTTTGAAGTAGAAAGGATGGTTAGAGAATGCAGCACGTGTCTGTACTCAGACAAAACCCAGGTAACCCTTTGACCACCTCTTCACCCATCACCTGTCCCGCCATGCCATGGGAAAGGGTGGGGGTGGTCATTATGGGCCCTGTACTAGAACATGAAGAACAGTGGTACATAATCGTCACCATAGACCATTTTACCAAATGGCCCGAACTCAAGTTTACCACCAGACCTGATTCAAAGACTGTAGTTGAGTTGTTAGATGGCGTGTTTATATGGGAAGGGCTCCCAAAACAAATTGTCAGCGACAATGGGCCACAGTTCATGTCCGATGTTTTCAGGGCATACACTTTAAGAAACCAAATTGAGCACAAAACTACATCGGTGTACCACCCAGCAGTGGAACGGTTCAATAGCGTTCTCAAGGGGATCATCCAGCTGCCCAACAGCAATAAGCTAAGCTGGAAAAATGAGATCCTTAAGACCGTGTGGGCCTACAGAATTACACAGTGTGACACCACCGGTCACAGCCCATTCGTACTCATGCGAGGTAGGACACCCCTCGCTAAAGACAACGCGGTGTAGACCTTAGCCGCAAAAAGAGTGCACTGGTGTTCCGACCAATTAAGAAAGAGAATAGAGCAAGTGCCACACAATTGCAAAATCCGGTATGATCTTAAACACAGTTGAAACCGGTGCAACTCTCTGTAGGTGACATGGTAAAGGTTAAGAGAAGCGGGCACATAGGCAAAGGGCAGGACAAGTACTCCCCACCCCTGTCCATAAGCAAGGTGTATTGTAACTCTGCCCTTTTGAGCGACGGTAGGGTGTGGCACTTCTCTGCCCTCTCTGTATGCAAACCTACCTCAGAGAACCCTGACTACACACCTCTTAGGGTATCTGGCAGTGAACAAACCTTTGTTAGTAAGCACAACAACGCCCTATCAGACTCTTCTGACTGCGAGTCTGAACGCAAGCCTCTCACCTCAAGAGCTGAGACACTTAACACAGCTGCACCAACCGTAGCTGACATGGTGCATGCTACCCCCCTGGGCACCAACTCATGTAGGGTAGTCAGATTATAGCCCCCACTCCTGGGCGCTATAAGTCACCTCTGGTCAGTAACAGCAGGTTTGGGGAAAGGGTGTTGCCACCGGTGAAAATCAGTGATTACGTTTGTGATTAAGCCCTTGTGCTATGCAATGCAGTGTATTGTGCATCTTTTGTCTCTCTCTCCTCTCCTTCTACACCCCCCCTCCTTCCACTACCCCCTTTCTCTTTCTCTCTCATTGTTCCTTCGGGGAGGATGTGTTATGTTTAGTTAGCTGTGTCCCTCAAGGCCACCATATATAACTGTATGCTTATGTGTCCCTGCGAGGACACCTTACTGCTGCTTGACCCCACTAGCTGTCCGTTGATGTTTGACAGTTGACAGCTGGTGATCCTGTAAGTGGCTGCTGTACCTTGCGCTCCATGTTAGGAGCCCGTGTTGGTGAAATGAATAAAGAACTTACTTTCCATTATCACGCCGTGCATTGAAATGCTTCACAAGGATGTGGCCTAACGGACAGAGGTGGCGCTTCAACATTCTGTGATTCTGCGTTAATTCCTTAAACTCCCTGTGCCTCAGTTGTATATGTTCTATTGTAGTTTTGTGTTACTCCGTGTAAAGGACACTATGAAGTTTTGAGGAAAGTGCTAAAAATATTGAGAGAAAAAGGAATGACCGTTGCAAAAGACAAATGTATGTTCATGGAAAGTAAGATTGAGTATTTAGGTCATATTCTAACGTCAGAAGGAATTAAGCCTAAAAATGATCTTGTGAAAGCAATAAGAGAGGCTCCAAACAAAGTCGAACCTTTAAGAAAACTGTTACGGAAAAACGTACGATATCAATGGAATAAGGAGCAAAATCTTGCATTTGAAACCATCAAAAAAGACATAGCAGAAGTGCATGCTCTAAAACCATTTGACCCAACTCTAAAAAAAATTAATAACGGTAGATGCGAGCGCTAAAGGTATTGGTGCCGTGTTCTGCCAAAAGCAAGGACAAACGGAAAATACAATAGCCTTCATTTCTAGAAAGTTAAGTGACGCTGAGGTAAGTTACAGTACCATAGAACGTGAAACGCTTGCATGCGTATTGGCTGTGGAAAAGTTTCAAACTTTCTTGTGGGAGAAGGAATTCGAAATAGTCACAGACTGTTGGACCCGGTCCTTTGGGCAGGTTTACCCCGTGACTTTTTGCTTTTTCCTAGCCTGTTTTGGGAACCTGGGTTGGTGATTTTTAGGCCTCTGCGCACTTTTTCACTGTGGTACAGTGTAAAGTGCGTGTGCTTTCTGTGTATGGATGGTGAGTGACCTGCCCTCCCATAGGAATGAATGGGGAATATGTATGCCCATGGTAGATTCCTGATGCATGGGGAGTGCAGGGTCGAGTTTGATATGTATGAACTCGTGAGAATGAATGCTGCAGAATGGTATATGCGGCATGGCTGTATCTAGTCCAGAAGCGCCACTTTTAGAAGTTGGCATAATTGTGTAGTGAGTCTGCTAGCACGTGATTGGCTGATGGGCCTGGCCCAGGCATGCCTGGGCCTGTTGGTAGATGGACTGTCTGGAGGAGGGGGTCTGAGTCAAGCCGTAGATGAAAGGCCCCCCATCTGCTGTTAGGGAGGAGTGGAAAGAGCTCTGGTGGTGCCAGGCTGTGTCTGTCGGCCCACCCTGGATGACTCTCCCTCCCGATGGCCCCCTGTCACCTCTGACCTGAGGCTGACAGGAGAGGGAAACCAGATACTCCCAGAGCTTAGGGCTCGCCTTGCACGAAAGCTTCAAAGGCTTCAAAGCTTTTTCTGTGTATAAGAAGGGGCTCTGCCCCTTCCAAAATGTTCTTGTCTTTGCTCTTGTGGCTGACTGGGATCTACCAGGGTTGGGCGCTGCCCAGCCCCTGGACACCTGGATTCCTGGACTCCTGGGGGACCCTTCTGCCTGCCTGGGCTGAAGGGGGGACTTGGCTTTGCCCCTGGGGAAGTTCTGGGACCATGGCAGCATGGAGAAGCTGCCCTTTTCCTGTGGAGAGCGCTGGAGTTGGTTTCTAGCGCCTAGAGGCGCTGTGCTTCGCCTTGAGCGCCTGGGAGCGCTCTGCCTGCTGTCTAGCGCTTTGGAGCGCTTCATTTCCCCCAAGCGCATGAGAGCGTTGTCGCTGGACTTTCTAGTGCTTAGGAGCGCTTTTGGTGCTCGCTTATAGCGCTGGAGGCGCTGAGGATTCCTGGCCGTAGTTACTTAATTAATTACGAGTGCCCACCTCGATCTGCCGCGGTGAAAACAAACCACGAAGGGGCCGCGACCGGATTGGCCGGTGGATAGTCGCGTCATCGGCGAGGCCGCGCTGCCATTGGTTGGCGGCCTCGCGTCATGAGAGGCTCGTCGCAGGAGCCGCGACGCGATTGGCTGGGCCGCCCCTGAGGCCGTGGTGGAAGAAAGGGGAAGGCGAGAAAGGTGGCGGCCGGTTAACAGGGCTCCCGTGTGCCGAGGGAGCCCTGCAGCGAGAGGAGAGCGGCCGCGAGCGGCTGAGCGGCCCGGCGGGGCTCCGTGGTGGAAGAGGAGCCCCGCGCTGGCCAGACGAAGAGAGCCGCCGCCCGGAGGAGCCGCCCCTGAGGCCCGGTGAGTTGAAGGGCTGGGGGGCTCCGCGTGGACCGGGTGAGACGGGGGCTCCGTGATGCTGCTGCTCCGTGAGGGAGCAGATGGGTTCTCGTGGTGCCGGTAGAGGCACCAAGGAAGGGCGGCCCCGAATGGCAGTGGGTCGCCCCACCGTGAGCAAAGAGCCCGCGAGGGGCTCTTGAGGGCCCGCATTGCTTCGTGTTGGTGCCGGGTTAGAGGCACTGCTTCAGGGCGGCCCCAGATGGCAGCGGGCCGCCCCAACGGTGTGTAGAGCCCGTTTGGCTCCAGAGAGGGCCATATTCGAGAGGGGGGGGCTTCGGGGCATATTGTCGGTGCTCGTCCCCTCCTGCCCCCGAGTGTGAGGACTAGAGTCCGGTGAGGCTCCTGGGGGCATCATTGTTCTAAGAGTCTGTGTGGCTCCAACGGTTGGCATGGTGCTTTAGAGCCTTTGAGAATCCAACGTCTGGGGCATGTGTGATATGCCCAGAGCCTGTGTGGCTCCAGCAGTGGCGCAGTTGGCGCCTAAGGGCCAGTGAGGGCCCTAGCACAAGTTTGTTGTTCTCCAGGTGCCCAGCACTTTGTGGGCACCTGCCACGTTTAGGCTTTTTATACTTTGAGACTGGCGCTGCATGGCAGCGCACCCTGACACTGAGACTCAGGGCGTCTGAGCCCCAACAAGGCCGTTGGCCTAGGGACTGCCACAGGTAGTGGCTCATGTGATAGTATTTGCCTAATGTGAGTTCTGCGCATTGTGATGTGGTGCTAGGAAATGTAATGCATTTAGTATGATTACGCACCTTGATCTTACACCTCTGAATGTTTTTAGACATCATGTGATTCTTGCGCTATTGCTTTACTCTTGACCCCTCTGAATGTGTAGGTTTATACATTATGTGTTTCTCTTTACTACTCCTCTGAATGTATATCTATGCATCATGGGTAATGTGTTCTCTCTTAGGCCCCTAAAGGCTGTGTGATACTTAGGTGGTTTTCCTTTACTACTCCTCTGAATGTGCTTCATACATCATGGGTACTGTGTTCTTTCTTAGACCCCTAAATGCTGTGTGATACTTAGGTGGTTGTTCTTTTAGTACAGGTGGTCCTAGTGAGGTCCTGGTCCCCTGCGTGACAGTCTCCCAAGGAGTTTAGGGTTGCGTAGGTGGTACTTACCTGTCCCCAGTAGTTACTGGATGTGATCTATAACTGTTACTTGTGGTACAGTGATTTTATACACTTTTATTCTAAGTTCTATAAGTACTATTTCTATTTCTAGAAGTGCTGATTATGACAGTGGCCTATGTGGCCCTGTCCTGTGTACATAATCCCTTGTGAATATTGCCGTGCCAGTTGGCACAATGTACATGTGTAATTTCTATCTGATATGTTTTGACAATACAAAAGTTATTTTAATATAACCTTGTGTGGAGCCTCTTTTGTGGTGTACCTAGTATGTTGTTGCTGTTGTGCGCTGACGCAAATGCTTTACACATCGCCTCCGAGTTTAGCCTAGACTGCCCGCGCCATGCTACCTAGAGGGCGAGCAGGGGTTATCTTGGCGTGTGACTTCCTTGCCCTGACTGGAATGGTGGTTTCTGCCTGGCTTTGGCATAAGCCTTAGCCTACCAGAAATAGCCGGTTTCCAACATTGGTGGGTCAGCGGTGCGGATTTGGACTTGCGTTTGCCTAGTGCCATAGCGACAACTGGCTACATTACAAAAACTCTGCGTTTTTCAGATAGTCACATATTTGGGATTATTGTTTCTGATTTTGTTTTTCCTCAAAAGTGTCATTTTCAGATGGTGTTCCTGCGCTTTATGTTAAGTGGCAGATGAGAGAAAATGACAGGGCGGGACGCCAGTAGATAGGGGAGGTTCCCATAGGTTAGGAATCCCTTGCTGGGTCCAGTGTCCAATCCCTATTCCTGTCCCTGTGTGGGTAGATGGAAGAGAGGGAGGGTGGAGGAGAAATTGCTTACTCAGGAGGGTGGTTATTCCCTGAGTGTAGTGTGTGTGTCTGGATTCCCCAGTATGGTAGGATCCAGTGGTGGCAGCTTAAATGTGTCCAGTGCGTGAAGTCCCATTCCCAGTTCCCAGAGTATGGTGCCTGGTGCTCAGTAAGAGAGTGACAGGTTGAGAGTTAGAGGCAGTGAGGAACTGTCTCACCAGTCTGGAGGGGGAGTGTGTGGATGAGTGGTGTCTTGAACTGGAGGAGTTCGTGTGAGTTTTTTTAAGGAGCTTGCACGTGAGGTGTACCTCTGGTGGTGTGCAGGACGTCCTGCAGAGGCATTGGACAAGAAGGTGGATGTCTGGCGGTGTGCTGGATGTCGTGCAGAGACATTAGAAAGTGATTCTAAAAGTAGTGGCTTGTGTATCTGATGATCCTGTGTAGGTGAAGAGGTTCATGTGTAGCCCAGCTATGTCCCATTAGGATGATAGGGGTGTAGGGGCTCACGTCCTGTCTCAGTGGAGGCGGAGTGAGTGTGGGACGGTGTGTCCCACGTTAGCCCGAAACCTTGTCTCAGGGCCTGGAGGGTTCCCTAAGGGAGCGCCAGGTCAGGGGCCTAGGCTGTACTTACAAGTCATTTGAAGAGGATCTTCCTGTGTCTAGAGGACGGGGAGTTTCTGTAACCAGAACTCCGGCGGTCCTAGTGTTGGGCTGTACCGCTCCTAAGTGGAGGGTGCAGAAGTCCTGGCTCGCTGAGCATTTGACCGTCTAGGGTGCTCGACCATTTTTGGGGCCTCTGGAGGTCATTCCCCGAGGAGGGGGGAGGCCAGGTTCAGGTTCAGCCTGACCTGGAAGGAAGGGCATCTGTAGTCAGTGTCCTGACCGGTTGTTGGCTTCCAGGGGTACCGCTCCAAGGTGGGAGGGTGCAGAACTCTGGAGGGGGGTGCAGAGGGAGGGTGTCCTTACTTCTGACTTCGGTGGGAGGAGAGTGTGTCGCTGCTACGCCGCTGGCGTGTGCTCTGTCTAGCCTGAGACATACTGTGCCTGTGATAGTGGAACTGGAAGGGGGTGCAGAAGGACGGTGTACTTCTGACCCCGGTGCAACTTAAGGGTGTAAATCCTAGGTTGGGAGATTAGGAAACTTCTAGGTCAAGAGGAGTCTCTACTAAAGTGGATCAACTGAAGAGACTGAGGAGGCGGCCCTTGCTGTGTGTTCTGGGGCCCACCTGCAGTTTGTTGTTTCCACTAAGGTAGACGAAAGGGGGCTTTGCTGTGTGCTGTGTCCCCCCACCTGCTTGAAGAGGGACTGTGCTGTGTGCTTTGTACCTCAGAAGTGGAATCGTTTCCAGGTGGTAGACCAGTGACGGAGTGAGGTCCTGATCTGGTAGGAGAGTTGTGTTCTGGTGAGTGCTTCCCTGTGAGGGTTATTCCTTCACCCTGACTGGAAGCAAGGGTCCCTACTTGGTCTAAGGTACTTACCTCTGCC
This sequence comes from Lissotriton helveticus, assembly GCF_964261635.1. Lineage (NCBI taxonomy): Eukaryota > Metazoa > Chordata > Amphibia > Caudata > Salamandridae > Lissotriton > Lissotriton helveticus. Next base: position 1,618,765,082 of record NC_136057.1, read on the forward strand.
AACTAGAGACCCCCAGTTCTAACATTGGTGGAGTAGAGGTAGGATGGGGCATGCTTGCCCGTGACCTCTAGTCAGCCTGAGGGTGTGGTCCCTAGGTTGTAGGGTCAGTGGTAGTGTAGCTACCCTGAGAGAGAGAGTGGAGATTGGCTATTGTGTGCCAGGGGCTTCTGCCCCCACTCTGTGGATTGGTTAGGACCTGTGATCTTTGGATGGCCTAGGGCCTGGACCTGGCTGTGGATGAATAGTGTGTACCAGTGGGGTATCCTAGTTGTGTCAGAGAGCTTTTGTTGAGGGAAATCCCTGTGGGTTCAGAGTGGCGAAAAACTGTAAGGTGGCCCTGCCCTGCAGGCCCGTCTCCGTGGTTTTGTCGCCCAAAGCATTGAAGACCATCAGTGTAGTGATTGGTCTACCCTGCGTTTTGGCTGGAAGGGGGATGTGTTGGACCCGGTCCTTTGGGCAGGTTTACCCCGTGACTTTTTGCTTTTTCCTAGCCTGTTTTGGGAACCTGGGTTGGTGATTTTTAGGCCTCTGCGCACTTTTTCACTGTGGTACAGTGTAAAGTGCGTGTGCTTTCTGTGTATGGATGGTGAGTGACCTGCCCTCCCATAGGAATGAATGGGGAATATGTATGCCCATGGTAGATTCCTGATGCATGGGGAGTGCAGGGTCGAGTTTGATATGTATGAACTCGTGAGAATGAATGCTGCAGAATGGTATATGCGGCATGGCTGTATCTAGTCCAGAAGCGCCACTTTTAGAAGTTGGCATAATTGTGTAGTGAGTCTGCTAGCACGTGATTGGCTGATGGGCCTGGCCCAGGCATGCCTGGGCCTGTTGGTAGATGGACTGTCTGGAGGAGGGGGTCTGAGTCAAGCCGTAGATGAAAGGCCCCCCATCTGCTGTTAGGGAGGAGTGGAAAGAGCTCTGGTGGTGCCAGGCTGTGTCTGTCGGCCCACCCTGGATGACTCTCCCTCCCGATGGCCCCCTGTCACCTCTGACCTGAGGCTGACAGGAGAGGGAAACCAGATACTCCCAGAGCTTAGGGCTCGCCTTGCACGAAAGCTTCAAAGGCTTCAAAGCTTTTTCTGTGTATAAGAAGGGGCTCTGCCCCTTCCAAAATGTTCTTGTCTTTGCTCTTGTGGCTGACTGGGATCTACCAGGGTTGGGCGCTGCCCAGCCCCTGGACACCTGGATTCCTGGACTCCTGGGGGACCCTTCTGCCTGCCTGGGCTGAAGGGGGGACTTGGCTTTGCCCCTGGGGAAGTTCTGGGACCATGGCAGCATGGAGAAGCTGCCCTTTTCCTGTGGAGAGCGCTGGAGTTGGTTTCTAGCGCCTAGAGGCGCTGTGCTTCGCCTTGAGCGCCTGGGAGCGCTCTGCCTGCTGTCTAGCGCTTTGGAGCGCTTCATTTCCCCCAAGCGCATGAGAGCGTTGTCGCTGGACTTTCTAGTGCTTAGGAGCGCTTTTGGTGCTCGCTTATAGCGCTGGAGGCGCTGAGGATTCCTGGCCGTAGTTACTTAATTAATTACGAGTGCCCACCTCGATCTGCCGCGGTGAAAACAAACCACGAAGGGGCCGCGATCGGATTGGCCGGTGGATAGTCGCGTCATCGGCGAGGCCGCGCTGCCATTGGTTGGCGGCCTCGCGTCATGAGAGGCTCGTCGCAGGAGCCGCGACGCGATTGGCTGGGCCGCCCCTGAGGCCGTGGTGGAAGAAAGGGGAAGGCGAGAAAGGTGGCGGCCGGTTAACAGGGCTCCCGTGTGCCGAGGGAGCCCTGCAGCGAGAGGAGAGCGGCCGCGAGCGGCTGAGCGGCCCGGCGGGGCTCCGTGGTGGAAGAGGAGCCCCGCGCTGGCCAGACGAAGAGAGCCGCCGCCCGGAGGAGCCGCCCCTGAGGCCCGGTGAGTTGAAGGGCTGGGGGGCTCCGCGTGGACCGGGTGAGACGGGGGCTCCGTGATGCTGCTGCTCCGTGAGGGAGCAGATGGGTTCTCGTGGTGCCGGTAGAGGCACCAAGGAAGGGCGGCCCCGAATGGCAGTGGGTCGCCCCACCGTGAGCAAAGAGCCCGCGAGGGGCTCTTGAGGGCCCGCATTGCTTCGTGTTGGTGCCGGGTTAGAGGCACTGCTTCAGGGCGGCCCCAGATGGCAGCGGGCCGCCCCAACGGTGTGTAGAGCCCGTTTGGCTCCAGAGAGGGCCATATTCGAGAGGGGGGGGCTTCGGGGCATATTGTCGGTGCTCGTCCCCTCCTGCCCCCGAGTGTGAGGACTAGAGTCCGGTGAGGCTCCTGGGGGCATCATTGTTCTAAGAGTCTGTGTGGCTCCAACGGTTGGCATGGTGCTTTAGAGCCTTTGAGAATCCAACGTCTGGGGCATGTGTGATATGCCCAGAGCCTGTGTGGCTCCAGCAGTGGCGCAGTTGGCGCCTAAGGGCCAGTGAGGGCCCTAGCACAAGTTTGTTGTTCTCCAGGTGCCCAGCACTTTGTGGGCACCTGCCACGTTTAGGCTTTTTATACTTTGAGACTGGCGCTGCATGGCAGCGCACCCTGACACTGAGACTCAGGGCGTCTGAGCCCCAACAAGGCCGTTGGCCTAGGGACTGCCACAGGTAGTGGCTCATGTGATAGTATTTGCCTAATGTGAGTTCTGCGCATTGTGATGTGGTGCTAGGAAATGTAATGCATTTAGTATGATTACGCACCTTGATCTTACACCTCTGAATGTTTTTAGACATCATGTGATTCTTGCGCTATTGCTTTACTCTTGACCCCTCTGAATGTGTAGGTTTATACATTATGTGTTTCTCTTTACTACTCCTCTGAATGTATATCTATGCATCATGGGTAATGTGTTCTCTCTTAGGCCCCTAAAGGCTGTGTGATACTTAGGTGGTTTTCCTTTACTACTCCTCTGAATGTGCTTCATACATCATGGGTACTGTGTTCTTTCTTAGACCCCTAAATGCTGTGTGATACTTAGGTGGTTGTTCTTTTAGTACAGGTGGTCCTAGTGAGGTCCTGGTCCCCTGCGTGACAGTCTCCCAAGGAGTTTAGGGTTGCGTAGGTGGTACTTACCTGTCCCCAGTAGTTACTGGATGTGATCTATAACTGTTACTTGTGGTACAGTGATTTTATACACTTTTATTCTAAGTTCTATAAGTACTATTTCTATTTCTAGAAGTGCTGATTATGACAGTGGCCTATGTGGCCCTGTCCTGTGTACATAATCCCTTGTGAATATTGCCGTGCCAGTTGGCACAATGTACATGTGTAATTTCTATCTGATATGTTTTGACAATACAAAAGTTATTTTAATATAACCTTGTGTGGAGCCTCTTTTGTGGTGTACCTAGTATGTTGTTGCTGTTGTGCGCTGACGCAAATGCTTTACACATCGCCTCCGAGTTTAGCCTAGACTGCCCGCGCCATGCTACCTAGAGGGCGAGCAGGGGTTATCTTGGCGTGTGACTTCCTTGCCCTGACTGGAATGGTGGTTTCTGCCTGGCTTTGGCATAAGCCTTAGCCTACCAGAAATAGCCGGTTTCCAACACAGACCATAAACCATTGATATACATGATGGATGGGTCTAGACATGAAAATGGGAAGGCTAGTTCAAGACTAATAAGACTGCTATCAAAACTACAAGAGTATAACTTTAAAGTACTACAAAAGGGGGTGGTGATGGACGGAGCATCTGAACCAATCAAATACTCACACCCAGTCTAAAGATCTGGGTTTAATTCATCACCGTTCTTTAAAGTACAGGCACATAAAAGGAGGCCAAAACAGCAGGGCAGATTGTTTGTCAAGGCTACCAATAAATGATCACGAGGAAGGTGTTCTAGATGACACAGAATGTGTGGTAGCTCATGTTGATGCCACGATCATGTGTAATGGATCGATCACTGAGAAAGAGTGGTTAGATAACCAAAAGAAAAACAATGTGCTGGAAAAGGTATTTGAGTATTTAACCACAAAATGGCCTCCAGTTAGGAACCTTCAAGCTGAGCTAAGGTGTTTCCAACAAATTAATGATGAACTAACTATTGAAAATGGATTCCTTAAAAGGCACAACCTTTTCATACCACCCACAATGTTGAGGAAAAAACTAATACATCTCGCACACAAGGGCCACTCAGGAAGCACTGCTACTAAAAACATTTTAAAGGCATATTATTGGTGGCCAGGTTTAAACAATGATGTTAATACTTACGCGGATAAATGCGAACAATGCTTGAAAGCAGACAAACATTGGAGAGTGAATAAAGGAGAAGTACAAATGGTCGAAGTACCTAATGGACAATGGTCAAAGATAGCAATAGACTTTGCAGGACCGTTTAATGTTTTACAAAGTGATTGCAAATTCTTAATAGTACTATCTGATTACTATTCTAAATGGGTGCATTATGAGTTTGTACAGAATATAACTACTGAATCCGTGATATAGTTTCTAAAAAAGATTTTTGCACTTGAAGGGCAACCTAAAATTCTAGTTCCCGACAACGGAACCCAATTAGTATCTAAAGAAATGACAAACTTTTTGAAAAATCTAGGAATTAGTCAGGAAAAACGCTATTATATAGTCCTAAGAGCAATGGGCAGGTGGAGAGGATGGACAGGTTCTTAAAAGTTCAGTTAGCAATTGCTTCAAATTTGCCCATTAAAGAATACTTAAGAGAAAAGGTTAGCAGCTACAACAACACTACTAATGATACAACTAAACCTACACCTTTCTATATGATGAGGGGGAGAATATGTAACAATGAGCTTACACCCAAATACAATGAATGGTATGAGAATGACACAAAGACAGAAACCATAAATGACGATCTGACCAAGTGAAAGAAAAGATAGTTGCTAACCTGAGGATAACTAAAAGATATACTGACATGACAAATAAGGCTAAGGAGAAATTGATAGAAAAAGGAGATTGGGTTATTGTGAAAAAGCCATACAAAGTTGCAAAGGGAGGGTCCGTTTTCACTCATCTGATTTGTGTAAAGGAGGTTTCTAAGGGAGCAGTGTTCCTGGGAGGTAAAGGATGGCGAAGCAAAGATGATGTAGTAAAGTTAAAGGCTGGTCAGGAAAAAATCATAATGAATGGAAGGTCAAAACTAATGGAAGGTGGCAATGACAGCATGTTTGATGTTGAGGAAAATGTGAACTGTGACCAAAGTTTTTACGACATGAATGAAAGCCTTAATTCGTCTGCTATAGTCACAGACAATGCTGTCAACGATAGTTCAGACAATACTTTCATTGAGGAAATGAGTGGTACTCTAGACCAGGATGGGACATACGACACGGAAGGATGTAGTGAAGTGCAAAATGTAAATCAAAAGATTGCCGATGCTAATGTCACACAAACTGAACTATGGCGCAGGCACAGACTATGTCTGGGAGAGAAGTTAGGTTTCCTAAACGTTTTGATGACTATGTATTCTTTTCATCTATTTTTCTGTTCCAAATTTCACGGGAAAGGGAGATGTTGTATAGGTTCTATTGTAGTGTCGTGTTACTCCGTGTAAAATAGCCTTTAGTTATGGTCAATGCTCTATAGTCTGTTTTCCATTTCATCCTATGGTATACGTCACTGTGAGGCACCTCCGAATGTTCGGTGGCTATAGATGTGACGTCACTCCAACTGTCCGGTCAGACGTCTTTGCCCTTATGACCTGGTCAGTCCGTTTTCCCCTTGGGCCGTTACTTGTATATTCTTATAATAAACTTACCATCTATACTTTTTATACGAGTCCTCTTTCCTTCCGCAACAGCCTCCCAAAAACGAATGTTTCCTTGTGTAATGTAACTGGTGCTCATGTAAAGCGCTCCAATATCCTACGGTTGAGTTCGTGCCTAAAAATCTGCAAAAACACAAAACAGATGGGCAGGTACTGCCTGCTGCAGCATTAGCGCTCTAGTCTTTTGTCTACCAAAAACTCGTTTGACCAATGAACAGAAGCCAAACGTAAACTACGTCAAACTTGAGCTACCAAAAGTGCCACGTCACTCGTAAAATATCCGTGATCATTGAACTACATTGATTAGTCTCAGTTCCTGAGAGGAGGCGGAGTGTGTGCTGAAAGTTAATCGACTGCTTTCTAATCCAATCTATTTTCAGAATCTACCATAGGTTTATGGGAGAGTTCAAACGCGGTCTTTCCGGTTAACGTCAAATGTTTTAATAGCCAATGCGAGGAGCGAATGTGACGTAGTGGGCGGGGTGTCAGAGAACGATTGGCAGCTTCCTTAGCCAGTCAGAGGATCGGATATCCCCTGCTGTTCCACGTCGGCGAAGATGGACGCGCTTATCCTGGTAGGGTGAACGTGGGGGATGAAGAGAATGGATCTCGGCTTCTTTCTTGTCTGGGATTGGGAAACTGGGTGGTGAATTATGGCGATACCACTCGCACTCCGGGCTAGCAGACTGTGAAGCTTTTAGCTCCATGGCGTGAACCCCCGTTCTTCTGTGATGGTCTCAGATATCAAGGCCAGCCGGTAGAACAGTGTGGAGATGGGTGGAGTAACCTTTGCAGGTAGAGGGGGCAGTACATATAGTCCATACCTAAATACATTAGGTGTCAATATGCATATAAGGTTATAAGTGCTGGTGTTTAACATGATCTTTGAATATGTTATGTATTCATGTGTATCTGATACAGGCTTTCAGTTCTCGGGTAGATGAGAAGTTGCCAAGTTGGGGGCTGAAGATGAATTAGTAAACTGCTAAAGTATTAGTTGTCCTGTGGAGGGACATAAACGGCCTTCTACGTACTAGTGGCAGGCAGTTTACCTCTTATGGAGGAATTAGTGGCCCGTGAAATTGAGAGTATTAACGAGAACTGCGTTGTTACCGGTATGTGGCGTCAGTAAATGACATATCTTCGTTTTGTGACCCAAAATGGCCAATCGTTTTCTGGTTTCAAAACTACTAGTTAGCATACTGATAACCATTCATGATGTTTGGCCTAACAATGACATCATAGAAAATTACATGAGATCGGTTCTCTGTCAGAGGAAATTACTCTTTTTAACCTAGAAGGCATCGGTTAAACATAACATAATTAAGTGCCGTGTAGCCAGACTCACGAACACAGCTTTACTACTCCTGCAGCAGCGGTGAGTCAGACAGTTCAAAAGTTCGAGTGCACATTTTTTTTAGGAGGGGGGGGTTTATATGGTGCGAACTCGACCCGAACGTATTGGAGCGTTTTACATTTGCACCAATTTTTATTACAGACCGGCACATTCATTCTGTTATGCATGTGGAGATTAAGTGATTTGCCCCGAGTCGCAGGATGCTGAGTGTCCCTGCCGTGTCTCGAACCCGGTTTACCAGTTTCGAGGTTGACTGCTCTAGCCATTAGGCCACATTAAAGGTCTGTTCGGGATTCTCTTCCTGCTTGGGCGGCTGGTATTTCTCTGATCAAAGATTCAGTCTGAAGCTCCCCCCCCCCTCCCTTCGGAACAGCCAGATAACAGTAGACTGTTGTAATATAAAGGAGTCCATTGGCCGAGGTGTAGATTAGGTAAGAAGGTTTATTAAGAAGTTTCAATGAAGAGTTATAGTAGAGTCCCACCAGGAACTGCCTTCCTGCTGCTATAACACATCAACCTTTTTTGCAGGAAACGCAAACAACATTGCAACTGCCCCATGAATATCCAAAACATGTTTGATGCAATCAATAAAAGAATGACAGATGGACATTTAGCTATCTGATAAAGAAGGCATGGAACAAATTGGATGTAGTACATAAGAGACCATGCATATAAAATCACAGAATAAAAGACAAAACGTGCAACCTACACACATAAAAGCACAAAATCATAAAGGAGACACCACCACATCTACCCTCTTTCAAAAGAACAATAGACACCACTGTACTCTACACCGCCTCACATCCCAAACTACATTCCAGAGACCACACAACACACCAGTTGACCAGAACATCATGAAATGCAGCCAAATGAAAACACACAAAAAGCGGCGCAGCAAAGAACATAAAGAGCTAAAAAATAAAATTACTGGCATCACCAATACAGATTACAGATGAAAACGGGTGACTTAAACTACGAACAATCATCCCACAGAACACATTTCAATGAAAAAGCTTGTAACTTCAACTTAGTGCAGTCATCCCACACATATCTCAATCAAAACAGGATGACTTAAACTTCGTACAATCATACTAACAATGAACACCTCTGTCAAAAACGGGTGACATAAACTTTGTGCAGTCATCCCAAACAACACATTTAAATGAAAAAATGGTTGGCTTAAACTTTGAGCAGTCATCCCACACACATCTCAATCAAAACCGGATGGCTTAAACTTTTTGCAGTCATCCCAACAACAAACACCTCTATCAACAAGCATCTGCAATGCAATAGGTCTCGCATTTACGCGACTTTGAGCTATTGGCATTGTAAATGACAATGCCTTTTATTTATGTTTTGGTTTTTAGAACATAAATAAAAGGCATTGTCATTTATAATGCCAATAGCTTAAACTCGAGTAAAAGCGAGACCTATTGCATTCCCAAATGCTTGTTTCCTATTTCTTTACATGTTGAAAGCGGCCGCCCACCATTTCCTTTAGTTTTCATTACTTTGGTTACAATCGCGTCAACTGCAAGGATGCCACAATTGCAGAAAAAGTAAAGAAATAGAAAAGCACGTTTTTCTTCTTCTAGTTCGTACTTTTGATGCATTCATGGCACGTGCTCGGTGTGCTGCGATTGTAACAAAAGTAATGAAAACGAAAGGAAATTGTGGGAGGCCGCTTTTAGCATGTAAAGAAATAGCCAACAAGGGGCTTTTAAAATGTGTGCGGCAGGGCTGCTAAAACACATACATGTGGAACTTCTGTGAAAGGTGCGTGGCAGAGAAGACACAAAGAGCTGCTGTGTTCACAGCTATGGGTCCAATCGACACTGGAAATACGATCAGAAAATAAGGGAATATGTAACATGGGTGGTTGCCACAAAGTGAAAAACATACCCAAAGGGCGACCAAAGAGCAGCGTCTTGCCAATAAGAACAAAAGAATTAAGAAAGGCACAAGTAGGAACAAACAGAAGTGGAGGGTGTGGCCTAACCAACCTGACTAAATACTACAAGACTTGCAGAGCAGCACATGCGGGCTGCTAAGCTCGACCTATAAAAGGGTGACTTAACCATCATTCCACACAAAGCTCTGACATCTCAACCGCAAGTTATAGTAACACATAGAAACGGATGATTTACCTACACCCATTCCACAACCACACAATTTTGGCAGACAAGAGTGACTTATCCACAAGCAGTCATCTCAAACACAACAGACATCCCAACTGTTCTACCTAGAAATGAGTGACTTATAACAATACAAGGTTGTCCTGCACAACAACAGAGATGGGTGACAAACTCTCGACTCCCCCCCCCCCCCCCCCCCCCCCCATCAGCAAGAACGGGTGGCACACACACCATAAGAATCATCCCAATCTCAAACAATACAAAACACTGAGGTGGCGTTGGGTGGCTCCAGGTATGTGCCCGCGCCAAACGTCGCTGAGCAGGATGCTGAATTTTGTGCCAACTAACTACTTACCCTACTCCACGCTACCCCAATAACCAGGTAAGGGGTGCTTGCGAGTAATCCACAGATGAACTTGCAGCCCATTCAAATGCTACTCTGTGATAACGGCACAGCAACAAACAGCAAGCCAGTCGCACGTGTAACTCACTAGCTGTGCAGATTTCTCACCTTGGAGCTATAAGTAAGGCTACATCTTTTCACTACAGCACATGCCAGTAGGTGTAGATCCAAAGCTGCCGGTTTTACTACTTGTGAACGATAACTGCTCAGCCAATCAAACCATCTTGTCAGCTCTGCTATCCAGTCTAGAATGTTGAGCTTGTAACGACTTGCGTTGAAAAACCTGCGTTGTAAAAGCATGCGTGGTAAAAGCATGCGTTGTAACAACGTACATCCGTTAAAAGTGCTTGATCTTTAGATTTGTAAAATAGGTCTCTTTAGGATATGTTGGAGAGGCTAGGGAAAGTTCTCATAGATGATAGGGTGTGACTGATTATAGCATGGAATAAACTGGGACTTAAAGAGTTATACGTGAGTGAAAAGCAAGAGCAACAAGGCTCATGGCAACAGATAGTGGAACGTTTATGGAGTATATGACCCCAGTAGTGTTGCAGAAGCTGAAGCACAGGATGGCGTGAAAAAGTGGGATGATGATGGCAGTGAGGACTAACTGGAGGTGAGGTAGACCAAAAAGTATTAAAAGAAAAACTGTAGACATGGAAGTCTGGCTGCTTGATTGAGAATATTTTGTAAAGTGTATTTTACACAACCTTGAGTTGTGGGCTGACTAACAAAATCGAATCCTACTTAACACATCTGGTTGCCAGATTTTGACTTGTATAAAAAACCTTGATTAAAATAATTCTTTAGATAACTGGTTGTTTATGAAGAAATTTCCTGTATTAATCAATTAATGTTCACTGTTGTGACAGTATTGCAATAACAAATAATGTTAAATGATTCCTCTAGGGACATTGATATTTTGTGATTGATTATACCCAGTCCCAAGGGGATTATTGCGTTGCCCTATTTTGTATAAGAGTGTTCTGTACAGTTCACATTAAATAGAAGGATAACAGTCATAATGTAAACCTCACAAAATCACGTATAATATTGCACATACGTTGTTATAAAGTGCAGGAGACTAATATAAAGTAATGTGCACAATAAAATTAAAACCGCAGCTAAATATTAATTGGACTACTTAAAATGATCAACATTGGACATTGAATTTTCTTTCAAATGATCCATGCAGAAGATAAAAAAATTAGCAACACTATTATAAATCATTTAGTTCGTATCAGAACTCCCAATTCTTAATACATGTTCATATTGCCTAATACCGAAAAGAAGAGACATTGGCTTCATCCACTTCTTACGAGGAATCAAGTAAGATTTACAGAAGAAAAAGATGTGATGCACATTTCGATCTCCATGGTACATGACTGACATAAAGTACTGGTACAGTAGATTGCTTCTTAGCGAATGTAAAAACTGATTTTAGGTAATGTTCCATTCCATGTCTAAATCTCGTGAACAGCTGTTTAGCTATAGGACAATTAATCTTATCCAGAAAAGGCTCGAATGACAGGACCACTTTAAAGTCTTGAAATCTATTCATCAGACTGCCGATTTACACTTTTGTAATTCCTCAACCTATAAAATAACTTTTAGTCGTTCTTTTTTCACAGATCTAAAGATCAGGGCAGTCCGAAAGAACTGCAAGGTCAAGCCTAAAAATCATTTACTTAACATATCTTAGCCAGGGAATTTTGAAACGAGTATTAGAGCACATTCTTTCCATAAGAGAACCCTATAAGGGCTAGCTCATCATTGGACCACAATCTGTGCCAATATAATAGAGGCCTAAATTTACTTATCAATGCAATTGGGTAGACACCCACGCCTTGAAGCTCTGGGAAACAGGGGGCACTTTATGGAAGATTTAGTAAGGACCTAACAAATTTCTTTTTTGCCAATGAGAGTTTCTTAACCTTAGCATTGCCCTACAACTCTGCTTTATAGAAAGCTAACCCTTTGGCCTTGGCATTGTACATCTCTACCGCTTGAGAGTGTGACCACTGGCCACAGGTATGACCATTTCATTTTGCAAGTCTCTAATTACAATTTTTTTGCAAGTCGCTATTAGAGTCTTGTAAAATGAAATATACTAATGTGTCTCAGACACAATAGCGATTCCCGATGGGTTTCGCAGTGGACCTGCCTCATCAATATTCATGAGGCAGGTTGCAATTTGAGACCAATTGGCAATGGGCATAACACAGAGGTGGTGGCCTGCTGGGGACAGCAGACTGCCTTGGCTGTTCGCTTTTAAATAAAACATATATTTTTTTTAATGCAGCCCATTTTCCTTAAAGGAAAACAGGATGCGTTTCAAAAAGAAAAATTAAATGTTTCTTTTTTTTAGGAGCAGGCAGTGGACCATGGGACAACTGCCTGCTCTTAAACCTTTTTGCTGCCATTCACAGAGGGGAAGGGGTCCCCGGGGTACCCCTTCACATTTGCAACTGACTTACCACCTACTTGAAGTAGGCTGCAAACTGCGATTGTTTTGCAACCACATTCCCATTAAACAGTTGTGCATACCCTTGCGACTCGCTATTAAGAAGGGACGTGCTTGGTATGTTCTTTCCAAATAGCGACTCACCAACCCTATTTTCCGAGTTGGTAATAGGTTACCAACTTGCAAAATAGGGTTGGTACATTGCACAAGCCGTTTCAGCGGTCGCAAACGTCACGATTCTCTGTTTACAACCGCTAAAGACGGTTGTACATGTGCCCTCTAGTCTAATTCTTTTTCATCAGCTGTAAGATGGCCCTAGATTTCTGCTGCAACTGAAGTGAACTCTTCTTGATCTGCAAGGCCAGCATAGCTTGACAGACAATTTAACTACCAGATAGTCAAAATCTTTTGCTTGCTCAAGCAATGTATCTGCCTTAATAGAACACGTCCTAGATTTTGAAGGATATGCATATTTTCTTTTTAATATTGAATTCTAGATCCCGCTCAGTACAAAAGGTTAGAAACTGGTCTTCCTTTGTATGGACTATTGTGTTCCCTAAAAAAAGAACTCGCCTAATAGGTCAAATAAATCATTGTGTTGTTTGAGAGGACGAGTTACACCATCCCCATCTCTCTCAATACTAGAGATCAACTCAGTTGAGCCTGCAACTTTGTTATTAATTTGAGGCATAGTAATAGGTTCATCTGAGACAAAGACCATTTTAGGGACTGTTAATTGTTTGCTAGGCCTAATTCCCTCTGGTTTCCAGAGTACTGTATGTTAGTTTTCAATAGCATAAATCCTTTAATTGAGGTGCATTATGATCACTATTGCTTCTTGGAAGGATCTTCATATCCACCATATGCAGCAATAGTTGGAGAAAAAGCCATTTATAATCAATACTATTGAACTGATTATATTGCTTGAAAGTATGGGCACCAGCTAAATCAAAAGGAGATCTGTCGTTACATGCTATGAGGCCATGATTCAGGGTTAGCCTCAGAAGTTGGGCAGCTAAAACAGAGCATCTTTTCATTGGTGTAAGGTGTACTTGCCGTATACACCAAGCTAAATGGTACAAAGGTAACGTTACGGTGACCTTCGACTATCATGGGTCTCCTAGGCATTAAACAATCAATACATTTAGTGGGAGTACATGACTCTTGTTTCTGTCCACTGGGCCTATTATACACATAAAAAAATAGAGAAGCTTATCATTGACAGCAGTAATTGACAGACCAAGTATATTGGGGGAGTTTATAGGGAGCCTTTAGATACTACAATTAAGAGTGTTTTTACCGTTACTCCGAGACCTCCAGTCCCTTCCCTGGAGAGATTGCTTCACAGCAGAACTCGTAAACCCTGACCTAAAAAACAGGGTCTACACACCAAGACTCTTGGAATATACAGATGACAAGAGTCAACAAAAGTCCCCCATACCAGGTCTGCAAGTTTGGATTTTGGCCCAACAATGTACCGGGAGAAAACTTTCCACTCGCCAATGGGAATCGTGGGAGATATAGAGACATCTTGATTGTAAACTTCCTCTGTTAGTCACTCTCTGCTGTTCGATGCCTAGGGAGGGTCTTCACATGATTTGGAGGGGTGGTGGTGGCAGCTAGGTGTGAGACCACCCTAGTCACAGGAGGATTATAATTTAATCTAACATTATTGGACACCAGATAAGAAGACTGAAGTTCCCAGGCAATTAATTAATTCAGCAACAACTTATATTATAGAAATTAGTGAGATTTTCACATAATCAAAGTTGCCTCATGGTGCTTCATGGTGGATCACCTTCACAATATCTGAACAAACTATTGAAGAACATTTACGCACATTACAATTCCAGCAGATCACCATGTTAGTCATTGAGTCACTGCCTTATCTTGCCCCATGGGAAAGTCTGATAACATTTTGCACGTAAACATCCCCACCTGTGAATTTCCACAGGCACGTTTAATATTAAAAGATGGATTTTTTATAATAAGCAGTGAGTTGGTACTCTGGCTGGTAGGGTGATCATAAAACGGAGTTAGCCAGGAGGCTAAGTTAATAGAGTCCAAATAGAGGGGCTTTCCCTCCTTTCTGGCAAATAAAATCCTTCACATGAAACAGACAGGTTAGACATAGATCCAAGCATAGGCATCCCAACTTTGGCTCCCAGTCAACCCTGATTAGAGAAAAGGGAAGGGTTGGGTTTTGACAGTGGGAGGCTAGATGGTTTGTTCCATCAGGAGAAACGAAACAATATCCTACAGAAGGGACATAGTTTCCAGAGTGCAAAATATTTCTGTGGTGAAGATTTAATGGAGCCAATTGCTGTAAATCAGGGATTATTGATGAAACTTCGGTAGTTAATTTCTTCACTTGTTCCCAAAAGCTCCAACTTTAGACGTTGCCCACCTTAAGTACATCCCAGTTCAAAGAAGCCCCCTGTGCAGGGACATTCTGATCCAAAAGAGGTTCCTGTTCAGCAAAAATTACGAAACAATTGTCACATGGCACTATGACATCACAGGAATCTTAACGCTGAAGCAGGTTTGCAAATTGCTTCGATCTGAGGTGAGACTCAGGACCCATCCGTTGGCAGCATTGTGGGGGGGGGGGATTGACCTGGCGCTATGATGGCTTGCGTAGATTACCAGATATTTTTGCAAATATTTTCGTGAAAGGTTTCCCTTTTGCTTTAGACTTAAAGGGAGAAGATGTGGGCTTAAAATGGTCTCCACTTCATTGATTAGCTCATTTATTTATTTCATCTTATTATCATCAGATGATTGGTTGGTTGGTTTCTTTGGCAGCGACATCACCTGGGGAGTCTCTTGTGCCTTCCTTTTCCCCATTTGATACAAACGGATTACAAGGGCTTTACAGTCAACTTGCGCTATGGTACCAGAAAAGATATTACCTTGCAGAGACCACCACTTCCAGTTCGAGAGCCAAAAGAGGTGGCCCAGCCCAGCGTCTTCCGGGTGAAGACGGGTCTGTTCTTGGCCGGGCTTTGTCATGCTCAGCAGGAGGCGAGTGCATGCTTAGGAGCACTTCTGGCCCCCTCCTCTAAGGAAGTTCAAAGTGGGCAGTCTGGGCCCTGTAGCCCCATGTACAATCTCTGGCTTCTGGCGTTTTAGACTGTCGGCTAAAAACTGAGGGGTGAAGCGTTCACCCACTCTCTTGGGTGCCTCCAGGAATTTGGGGAACACCTGTGACCTCTGGTACATCAGACAGTTAAGCGGACCAAACAGGTAGTCACACATTTTCAAGTCGCGTCATTTGTGAATACGCTTGTCATCAAAATTTAAAAGAATCTCTTTTGTCTCCCTCCAAACGCCTTCCAGCCACACGTAAGGGTTTAGTTTGGTCTGTGTAATCAGATAATCTAAAAGAAACTCTTGCACAAAACAAACTATTCAAAGAACACACACTGAGCAACTGAATTTGGACACAAATTGCTCAGAAGATTTCACCACAAAATATCCGTGATACGAACCTCGCACAAACTCTCTAAAAACACTCAAATTAGAAGATCTATGGGAAGAAAAAACGAGTAAAAAAAAGAAAGAGAAATACAATTGCAAGAAGTATCGCTTTTATTGAAGACGTGCCTACTCAGTAAACATTCCTTTGCATGTTCAGTGATTAATGCCTATTCTAAGGACATCCACAAACAATACTTATGACGGACTTATTCAACAAATATCAAATAAAACTTTATTCAGTACCAATTTGGGATCTTCCTTTCTTAAGATGTGTGACATGGGGAAATGGATACAAGTTGTTGATGTCTTGGTTACCAGCTAGATTCAATTTTTCATCTACTCTGCACATGATTAGGACTCAACACTGAGCGAAGTCTTTTGTTAAAGCCCCCCTCTCTTTTTTAAATCACATTCATACTGTGTATTGTAGATACATTAGCTGTATGACTGAAGTAGAGATGAAACTAAATACCTAAAAGACCTTCATTTTGCAATCTATGAATTCCTTTTACAATTGTAAACATGTATTTTCTTTTTATTGACATCTCTTTTGTTGCAGCTTTAATAAGGCTTTTACCATGTTTATCTTCTGTAAGGATTTTAAGTAACCAAATAAACTATTTTCTTCACTTCTAGCTGCTTGAGACTTGTGTGTACATCACGTGGAATCATTGCCACGTATAATTTGTCTGTTTGTGCTTTTCTGTTTATAAGAAGACTGCGCCTATGCCCTTGTTTAAACTGGCTAGGTGTAAGGACAATGGAGGCAGAAACTACAGCATGTTTACAGGGGAAGATATACTTTTAGCCTACTCTACTGAAGGTTTCATCTCTCCTGTTCAGAGTAACAAAGGCCCAGTGACTTTAGGATAAGGTAACTTGATTGGAATGAAATAAGTGACCACACACATCATAAGTCTAATTGGTTTTAATCTTGTCATGGGTTTGGCAGGTAGTTAATAGGTTGTTTCCAGTATTGGGAAATTACATTTATTAGATATTTTCGAGCTGAGGGGTCTTTGAACACAGGGCATTTTAGTAGTAAGGTTTTCTTAAATGGGGATTCGCTGTTGGGTTCCAAATTACTGTCTGTCATTGAACTCTCAGGTCCTTTGGGCAAGTGCATAAGTAAAAAACATTGCCATTTACAATGCCAATAGCTCCAACTCCAACAAATGCGAGACCTGTTGCACTGCCAATGTTTGTTTCATCATGTGGTGAGTTGACCTGAAATTAACTGATGGAGAAGGATAATTTTAGTGTTCTAATCCTCCCATGCCTCAACAAAGTAAGTACATTGCTTTATGCTGTTATACTGGCTCTGCCCCATAGCTTTAGCAGTATGAGTTCTGAAAATTGGCTGCAAACATTTAATTCAAGGCCAGACCCTGTTTGGGAGCCAAAATATATTCAATTGGTACCAGACTGAGTCGCATGCTGTTACAAAAAGAGGTGTCTTCAATAGCCTGCACTAGAACTGGTAACCAGAGAGCTGACTTAAATTCACATTCCTAGTTTAACAAATCAGCCTTTTATCACCAAATTCGGAATGTTCTGCATTCAAAGAATGTTCTGAATGTACATCACTATGGACCGGAGATATTGATTGGGAGACTCAATACTGTTTGTGATCTAATTTCCTGTTTAAAGATTTTCTGTAAGGATGGTGGTGGTTCTGTTTTCTAGCTCTAAACGGACTTTTGTAGTAGGAATAAACCTACAGTGATGCATAGTCCTCACCTCTGTTCCTGACTTGAATATCAGAGTGCTGCCTCTCACCATATACCATCATATACCATTCTCCAATAGTTTTCCAGAACCCCTGCATGGATGTCTCTCTGGCGATTAATAAGCTCATTTCCAGCCTTCTCTTCAAAGTCCATTGCTAATTGATGTATGTTATGAAGATTGAATATAGAGCACCAGTTGTCATTGTTCCTTGGCACTGTTAGAAGCCTGGTGATGAGTGGATATTGCACCTCTCAAAATCCACAACAGTACAGTCTTGCCGTGATGTCTGATCTTCATTTGACATATTTTCAGATAATCCTTTGCATGTTTCGTCAAGAAAAAAGCGAATTCTTACAGAGCAGCTCTTTTGTTTTTTAACTAGTGAGCTTCTTAAACGAGAATGGATGTTAAAAAAACATCTTATAGTTTAGATTTATAATGACATTCCTGGTCACATATTTTAGTGTGTTTTCAAAAATGTCCTTCTGCAAGTCGGTATTGTAGGTCATTTTCTGCCAGTATAAACCAACTAACGTGAAGTCACTAAATCAGTGGAAAACGACATTATGCCTCTGCATTCATTTAGCAACTGCAGAGAGAGTAATATAATTTAGGTAAGGCTAAGTGATTTATTATGTATGTTAAATATATAAGTGAAATTATAGTTTAAAGAAAGTGTATTATAGTTGAAGCATAGGTTTATTGTGATTGTTAGATTCAGGGAAAATATTTAAACAAAGTGAGTTTAGTTTTAGCTAAGGATTATATTTGGTTTAACTTTGAGTAGTTAAAGCTAATACAATGGATAAGGTAGGATATTTTATTCAATTCAATAGTTTTTAAATTAAGATTTTGGGTACGATTAAAAGAGTTTTTTATTTATATTTATGGATAGGTTTAGGTTAAGGACAATAAATGTATTTGTTTTTTAAATAGCTTATGTTAAGCTTTGAGTTCGTGTTTGTTTTCGGTTAAATACAATTTATATACATTTTATAAAATTAGACTTCAGGATAATATTAATGATAGGGCAAAGATAACACATCAAACCAGGCATCGTTTTAAATGAAGTGAAGTTATTTACGTATTGAAATTAGTTGCAGAATTAAAGGTAAGGTTTCAGTTGCATTAGAAAAAATAGCAACATGAAGACTAATTAAAATAAACTAAATTAAAAAAGGGTTGGGGGTATTAGAGTAGCCGACACATTCATTTTAAACTTAGAACAGAAGGTGATTTCACTTCTTGTGATAATGCAGAATTTAGGATTGTTTAGTCACAGAAGTTATATAAAGGTCACGGTGTTTCCATCTAATTCATTAGAGTAATTGTTTTGTCAGCTGTTATTAGTCGTGAATGTGTGTTTATATAACATGAGCAATTAATACAGTTTTTGTGTTTATTATCCAAATTGCTAATATTGTGGATTTTGTGTTATTATTTTTTCATGAGGGACCAGGGTGAGGGCAATCATAACCAATATTTGGGCCACAGAACTCCAAATACCCCATAATGCGACACCATAGAAAAGCTCCATAGGCAAAAGCCAAATGTTGAATTTCTAAATAAGAAAGCTTTCTTTCCCCTCTATTTTGGACTTACTAGCTCTGATGATTTCTAGATCTTAAATATTGATTTTGCAAATGAACTTCTAATTGAATTGTCATCACAGGCATCTACGAACTAAATGTCCGTAATGTCACCCCATCATGAAATCCACGTTTTGACATAAATTAACAAAAGCTGTTGTTCCCCTGAACCAAGTGCTGTAAATTGATACTATTCTAGTGTACCCCTAATAATAAAATAAACATTCCCAAAACAAGACAGCTTGCCTCTTCTAATTATGAAGGATGACCCTTATAAGATCCCCGCTAAGCTAAAGTGGCATCCTTCAACACATCTATTGAATTCAAACTCCTATGCTTAACCCACTAGCTAACCACTCTACCAATTCCCTCAGTGTACCAATATGAAAAAGTAACAAGCATTCGCAAATCCACTTGTACTAACATTGGATGACAGCCTTTCTTGACTTTTAGTGCTTATTATACCATGTTTTCTTTTTATAAAACGTAGTTGTGGAAGCTGCTGAACTTTCACCATTTTTTTTTTAAATGGTAAGAGTCAAAGTATGTTTTGGTCTCAACAAGCACACATTTACATAGCAGTCCCTAGCTTTGAGGGTAGCGACTTTGTGTGCAGATGTGATCCTTGTGAAAGGGCAGAATGTAGAAGTTAACCAATGGCTGAAGTGGATTAACCCAATGCCTCATGCTGTATGTGTTAAAGGATGGGCGAAAAATCTAAATGACACAAACATATCTGGTGGAAGAAGATGGTTGTCTGAAACCCCACTTCTTTGAACTCTGTTTTGACCTGAGATTACTTGACTTCCGCACAGGCAGAGCTAGGGGTAGGTCGGCAGCCCGTATTGAGAACCGACTACTGACATCCGGTAGGCTCTTTAAGCGTCCGCCCAGACCAGTCCAATTGGGGCTCTCGTTCCACTGAGTGTGGGTCTGTCCCCAGAAGGTATACTACATATCTATGTTATATATGCAGGGTATGGTTTTTATACACTTTAATTCTCCATCCCTGTTTGAGTAGAAATGGATTATTAGTCCTGATGAAATGCCATGATCCGTCCGGACAGTAACAGGCTAAAACTTGTTGACCCTTAGCTCACATTAACTGTAGCTAGAAAATACCATTCTCTTGCTCCACCCATGCTTTTAACCATGACAAAGGGACCCAGTGATTAAAATAGCCTTTGGATCCCTCTAGTCGTTTTAACACACACTTCTTTCTCATTCTACTCACTTCTAGTCATCCCACCTCACTCTTCACACCAGCAAAAAGTAAAGAACTCGAGGGGATCATTGGGCATTGTAGCGACAGCCAAACGAGGAGCTGCCAGATGATGAAGCCTGACAAACACCAGGATGTGTGAGGGTCCCTGCTCCTAAATGGAGCATTCGCCCCGACTTGACCTACTGGCAGACCTAGACACACAAAGGAACTTGCACATCTCTTGTTTTCATTGCTCATTCAGGGGCGTATGTGGTGGACCATATATAGCCCCAATCCATCTGCCTGTGTTTTGACCTGAGAACATTAATCAGAAAGGTTTCACTGCTTTGGTTGTCATTTAGAAACCCTCAATGTTAGCTGATTGTGCCAGTTTTTATAATAATTTAAAATATTATTTTCCAAGGGTAGATCTCTTGTGTTCTGGTCTCGTCCTGATTTCATATCCTTTCTTATCTCTCTCCCACGCAAGTAGCCATTGTGTAAATCACCAAATAAAAACAACCAAAAAAGAATGGTGAATTTCCCCTCTTCACCTCTGGGGCCGTTTGATTATTATTATATTTTTTTCTTTTTACTAGAACACAATTTGTGTTGCCTTCGTTACTGGGCCTGGACACTTTGCTAGCCCGGTATTTTATTTGTTCTATTTTATTCTTTTGATACATTCAGATTTTTTTGCATTTAAAGGGAATGCAATGTCTGCTTTCACTCTCTAGAAATCCTCATAATGCTGGCTTTCAGCCACTTTAAAGCGTACCTCGCCACCCTTTGACTTGATGTCTTTCGTTACAAGGGCTGTGAAATATCTCTGCTCTTGTCACTCTGTCTCCTGCATTTGTTTTGTGGTCTTTCCATGATGTAATATACTTGCGCACAAAGATTAGGGGCCAGATGTACGACCCTTTTTTGCGGTCGCAAATGGGAGATCGTCCCGTTTGCGACCGTAAAAAAGGGTCAAGGCATGTACAAATGCATTTTTGCAAGTTACTGACTCGGAAAATAGCGAGTCTCAATACCATGTACTATTGTTTTTCAACCGCATTTGCGGTCGCAAAACACCACCTACTTCAAGTAGGTGGTAAACCACTCGCAAACGGAAAGGGGTCCCCAGATGCCCCCTTCCTCTTTGTGAGTGTGAGAACATATTTTTTAAGAGCAGGCAGTGGTCCTAAGGACCACTGTCTGCCCATAACAAATGAAACTGAAAAGTAAAATTTTTCTTTTTTAAATGCAGCACATTTCCTTTAAGGAAAATGGGCTGCATTTAAAAAAAAAAACAAAAAAAAAAAACTGCTATATTTAAAAAGAGTCAGAGATGTGGTGGTCTGCTGACCCCAGGAGGTCACCATCCCTGTGAGTGCTAGCCATACCCAGTGGGGTCGCAATTTGCGCTTGCCACATGACTATTGATGAGGTATGCAATTTGCGACCCCATTGGGAATCGCAGACAGTGTCTGAGACCCTATTGTACATTCACTTTAACTAGTCACAAATTGCGAGTCGTAATTTGGTGCAGTTTGCGACTCGCTAAAGTGAATGGTCGTACATCTGACCCATAGTCCTTTTCTTTTCACTGTCCACTGTACTTGTGAAGTGAAGGAGATTCTAAGATGAGGGACTCCTTTTTGCTAAGTTGTTTATTTTGTCATCTTGTGGTGTCAACTTGAAGAGTAAGTATCTAGTTGAAGTAACCTGCGACTGTGAGTTTAGTGAATGCTTCGTATGGAAATCTCTGACCTGTTGGTGTCATAACTTCGGCTCACGCCCGTCCTCGTTCCCATGACTTGAGTGCTAGAGAGAGCAATGGCTCTAATGAGTATTTGACATGCTCGTTGCTTGGTAGTTAGCTCATACTCTTTACAGAAGCCCTAACTTGCAGTTTTCCATGTTTCCCTTTTTGGTGGGTACCCATTTATGCTATGTGAATCTTTTCAATTTAGAATTGGGTGTTTGGCTTTAACCCTTGTATTTGTACTCCCTCTAAACAAACTGTTTGCTTCAGTTTAAGAGTGTACAAGTTAACTTTCTCGTTCAATGTTGTGTTTTTAAAATCATTTCTAAATCCCATGGCCCAAAGTAACCTATCCAGTCAATGGATAGAAGATCCTAAAAGCTCTTCTGTTTCCTCGGATAACAATATAGACACCGGTGGAGTCTGAATATTTTAACATTGGTCAAAACTTTATGAGGATACTTTTATATTGAGCTGTTATATACAACGAGGACCAGACAATTGATGGGTTTGGAGTACTAAACCTTTACAATTATAATTGGCGAGGTACATAATAGGGCAAGAGAGCACTTTAGATCACTATAGCCACACCTGGCAACCTTCTTTGTTTCTTCTTGATAGAATCTTTTCAGCTTTTCTTTTGCAGAATGTGCACATTTTGCTACTATCTACACAGATGCCATGGTAGATCGCTCACCTGTCCTTCAATTCTACATTTTACTGAGTAGATTGATAAAAGGTCCACATTTTTCATGTTCTTTGTAATTTTATGGGGGACTGTTGGAAATGTCTTTTCTCATATCTGAAAATGTTTGACTTGGCCTCCAAGGGCTCCTCCTACATATCAACTTTGCAGTAGAGTGTTTGACGTAGACTGTGTTACTTATAGTTCCATTTTGGGGCTCATGACTAGAGTTGCAGTGCACAGCACTGCTCCTGCAGCGCGAGACCTCTTGTACGGGCTTCAGAAAGCTCACCACACGCGTGTGGTTTTGCTTTCGCCCGCTGCCATTGGCTTTAGCGTCTTTTAAAATAATAATAATAAGGCACGCTATTGGGCAAAGGTGGGCGCATTTTCCGCCTTTACTCCGCCCATTCCCACCGGTGTCTAGCACGCGCATCAGCGCGGCACATTCAACAGGCTCCCTAGCCCCCTCTCCTCTGTGATGCGCGCGCACCACTGAGAGCTCGCAGATGGATGTTTCGGTTTCCTAAGCACTGTTGCCAATTTCAGCGAATGGCTATGATTTTACCTCTCAAAAAGGAGCCCGCACCCCTAAATGGGAGCTGCCGAGAAGATGACTGCACCGGCACCGCGAGCGGACCCCGTCGCCAAAAGATGAGAAGGAAACAGCCAATTGTCTCTGAACCCCCCAAGGTCACACTGGGCTCAAATGAATCACCTTCCAACTAAGTATGACGTTTGGTGCTTCCACTCAAATTTCTAGAATGATTTCGCATGCAAATGATGTGTGATTCGCCAGGAAGCCGCTACCCGCACATACATGAGGGACTTAAGTGGCCAGCCAGGTCCCCGACTCTCCTGCAGAAAGTGGGGTTTTCTTGATAGTGTGTGCAGAACGCACGTGTGGGGTTTGAATATTCACCCTACAGAGACTACTCTAAACCTGCGCTTTAAATGTGCCAGTTCTCACCGGTACAGAGTAACAGGCACGACTCATTGAGTACCGGGACCTCTCGTTGTGTCAAGGGAGTACCGGTACTCCTAGACTAGTGACGTGCTGTGATGCTGGCGGCAGGTTCTGGGGTGTTGGCGTGCGACAGTTAGTGGCCCGTGTATTCCAGAGGATGGTTGCTCCTGCAGCCTTACACTCTTATCTAGTAAGAGTAAGTAGACGTGCCTGAGCTCCCGACACTGGAACGCCCGGCCACCCTCAGTTAGAGTGGACAGGTGCAGCGCCATTGTTGGTCAGAGCGCCTAACGCCCTTCGGCCAAGTTCAAGGCACAATTGGTACTCGCTTTTTGCAGTTATAGATAACAGGAGGGCATTAAAGCGCTTTACATAGGAAGCACAAGTTCTACATGACTGCATACTTTTTGTGTTTTTATGGCACAGGGAGGTGAAATCCCTGCGTCGGCTGAACATCCTGTGGTTCTAGGCAAATCTCTAAAATCTACCCATGCCATAAAAACATAAAAGTATGCTTCAAAGTAAAACTTCTGCTTCTCATGTAAAACGCTTTAATGGCCTGGGCCAAGTTCACGCTATATAAACTATATAAAACAAAATACTAATTACGCCCTGCACCTAGCAGCTGAACTTGGCCAAAGTGCTCAAGGGCACTTTACACTTGAAGAAAAAAATGCTGATATTGTACATGCCTGCCTCGAGGACACGGCCCCATTAATTGTGTGCGTATCTCGCTTCCCTTTTTCCATCCTAAGCACTGCTCTAAAGCGAGGTGCATCGGGAAGAAAGCGCACGGCCAACCCCCCCCATATTAAACCAAGGCTAACGATTTGATCCATTAGGAATGTCCACCCTGTTTCTTGGAAGCCGGAGTGGAGCGCCGTGACGAGCCTTGCCTCAGTGAGGTAGGATACAGCGCCTGCTGAGTTGTCCTCCTGGTTGTCCAAGGGAGGGCGAGGGGCTCCTTGTAAAACACAGGCAGCCATGGTGTCTGCCCAGAGTGTGAAACTGCCAAGGGCGGGCAGGCGTTATTCTACGCATGTGGCGTGAGGTGTTGCTGTCAGGCTATGTTATGCTATTCCCTAAGCTTGCTTGCTTTTTCCAAGACATGTTTATGTGTTTTTATGTGTGCAGCATTTTACTCTTGTGTAGTATGAACCGAGTCTACTGAGTGGCAGTTCAGGTTGTTGGGGGTGAGCGGCGGGGGGTGTTTCTAGTGAGCCAGTGCTAGTTTCTCACAGTCTGTCAGTAGGTCATAAAGGTGTTCAGAATACATGCCAATCCAATCCTTGGCCTCTCTGTGAATCGTACAGAGCAGTGGTTATTGGGTCGATTGTAATTGTGATTATGTGCTAAGGAGATGCACAAATTACAACATACTAACGGAATGAAAGTAAAAGAAAATGCAGACCTCACAGGTGCATGGGTTTATTCTGTGTGTAGGGGCCAGATGAAGGAGAGCGTGAAAAGAGCGTGCTGAAGCAGAAATAAATGAGGCCTAAGATATGCAGACTGGGGTCTCAGAAAGAGGTGTGGAGTAAAAGGGCACATGGGTCTAACAGAGGTTGCAGAGGAAAGTAAAGGAAAAGGAGAGAAAGGGAGTGAGTGTGATGGAAAGGGAGTGAAAGCGAGTGAGCGAGTCAACATGAAAATGACTACTGCTTCCACAGGGATTATAATGGTTAATTCGCAGTGTCACATTTTCAAAACTGAAACTTTTCAATTCTAATTAGTCACAACAAAATCGTCGTTACTCCTTGTCCTGAAACTGCTGTCAAGCATTGGCAAAGCCAACAGGTGTATGTCCATATTGTATGGTACATCTGGATGTAATAACTGAACGATCAGAGAGAGGCATCAAAGTACTGGTTGGGTTGTAGCTGTGGGAAGGAAGCACAGGGTTTTAGTCTACATGTTTCAACCCATGACATTGTTTAATATGCACGCCACACCTCTTGGAAGGGATTAGTACCACCTTGTCTCATTTTGTAACCTCCCATGGTGACAACCCATGTTACGTGTGTTGTTACTCAGTAGACTTTAATTACAGCCTCTGAGCACTATTTTCTCAAATGGCTTCGTCCTAACGCTTTTTATTTTTATTGCACGGTTGCTGGCATTTGCAATGCAATAGATCTCGCATTTGTGAGAGTTTGAGCTATTGGCATTGTAAATGACAATGTCTTTTATTTATCTGCTTTAGAAACAACACATAAATTAAAAGCATTGCCATTTACAATGCCAATAGCTCAAACTCTCGTAAATGCGAGACCTATTGCATTGCAAATGCTTGTTCCTTAGGCTAGTGGGTTGACTTCTTTTAGTAGGAAACTAATCTTAAGCCCTTGTCTACCTTCACTTGTTACCCCCCCCCCCCCCTCACAACTCCCCCACCCTTCCTAGTGTGGCTCAGTAGCAAGTTTTTCTTAGAAGCAAGTCTCAAAACGTGTTTGTTTTTTTGCTGCAGTTTGTAGTCCAAGCACTGTGTACTTTGCCATACAGATCTTGATATAATCTCGATAGCAGCAAGTTTAGATAACCCTCGGAACTATATGCTTGCAGACAGTGAAGTGTTGAGCTCGGGCTCTTCTGCTTTCTTGTTTGTAATATTTTCTAAACTGAATCTTCATCTGCTCCTCTGATAGAATTTGAGTTGTAGCATTTACTCCAAGTCGAAAGGATTAAGGTAGGTGTCCAAGTGAGTAGGTCTACTCTAGAGGAGGCACGTTTTGAATTGATAGATGCTGGTAAAAGGCTTACTTGTATTGCTTTTTCTATGGCCTAAGTCTAACACCCCTCCTTGAAACCATCAGCATTCATTGGTGCTATCTCGATGCGATATATATTCTCAATGGGATCACTATTTTTCCAAGCTGTGTGGACATTGGATTTTTATTCAAACATTACCGTAGCCCAAACCCTTGCCAGCTCTTGTTTTTATCACTAGCTCGCTGCCTTGCTAATAAAATATGTACATTTCAGTTTCTTTACCTCTCTCCAAACCCCCTAAGCCACCTTAAGCCTCCTTGTAGCCTTATCCCTTGGTAACAGACCTAAATCATGTCCCCTCCTAGCATCACCTCTGACTCTAGGCAGTCCCACTACAAAATGAGTAAGGTAGTCACTTCTACGTCTTTGTGCTAGTGTAAGTAGCGAACTAACCATATGTCAAGGAAAGCAGAGAATTGTACCTTTTGTTAGGAATTTTAGTAAACGTGTTCCCTTACGAAAGAGATGAGTTGAAAATACTAGCAGACATCATGTGATATGCCTGAGATCAGAGCAGGTTAGCGCCTTACCTGATTTTGAGCTTTGCTTACCTTTTATTATACTTCAGATGTATTGTCAAACACAACGTCAGCATGCAGCCTTTTTAGGTCTCGCCAGCGTAGGCTGCGCAGTCTTGCTTGCGAGATTTTATGTTTTTGGTGATCTTTCCATTACCGGCTTTAAGCCCTGCCCCTCTTTCCCATTGGCTGGCGTCACCGTTTATGCTAAACGGTGGGCAGCCATTGGGAAAGAGCATGCTGTGATGTACACTTTTCTCTTTTTCTGCCGTACCACTTGGACGGCCTGGCCTGCTTTCCTTCTGGCATGAAGGGTTTCTTATCTTTATGGGACCAAACATATGGCCCCATAAAGATAATAAACCTTTTACGCCAGAAGGAAAGCAGGCCGAGGCCGTCCAAGTGAGAGGGCAGAAAAAGAGAAAAGTGTACGTCATGGCGTCCGCTTTTTTTTTTGTTTGAGTCCTGCCATACACCACTGTCTGTCCTCCACGGGAGGAAACTGACCTAGCCCCTGATGCTATCTGTTTCAGTGCACATATGGATAGAGTGAGGAGACCAAACATTCTGGTATTTACCCGAATTTATTCGTGCTCTGAGGCGTTTGTCTCACTCAACAACCCTTTTGATTTTCTGAGGGTTCAGTGGAAAGGTGTTCGTGGTGCACTTGACGGCGAACCACCTTCAGGGGATGAACTTGCACACAAGGTCAGAAAAAGGTAATTGTGTCCAGCGCTGTTGATAACGTCGCACGCAACAGAAAAGGCGTGTTTTATGGAAACGCCTTGCCTATTTTGTCTTGTTTGATGTCCGCCGTGTTGCAGGAGGCTTTGTCTGCAGATTAGGGCGATGGGCTGGCTGTGGCCCTGGGCGTGGGCGTCATTGCAGGCGGGGAGAGGTTGCAAGCAGGGGGACCAGGGGAGCTATTAACTCAGACGTTCTCGCTTACTGTACATAATGTGTTTACAGGAGCTGAGAAGAGGAACGAACAATAGATCTGCCCAGGCATAGAGCCCGAAACCTCTAAAATACAGAGCTCGTTAATTTCGCTGCACAGAAGCGTCTATTCTGGGCGGCTACTGTAAAGAAGTTTTTGAATAAACTTTGTTTTGTTTTGTTTTTGCAGTTCACATTTAGTGTGAAATGTTTGTGGCTGCATTAACGTTTTACAACAAAACAGCACTTGAGATTATTTTCCGTACACCAATGCCTCCTGCATCAAAAAAGGCGATGCCCTAAATCGTGAAAATGACTCCAAAAGTCCCAAAAGCAAAACTATGAAAACGAAACACATTTTAAAGAAGACAGAGCAGGTGTGTACAGCAATGTAACGGGGACGTAAGAGAACATATGCTAAAAGACCCGATTCATGCTGGAGACTCACTAAGCCAAAAAATGGCTTTATTTTATCTGTCTCCCGCCTGAAATTGCCTCTTCTGCAGCATAGGTCAATGGGAAAATATGTTCCCCCGATTTATTTCAAAATCTCCCACTTTCCTCTTTTAAAATGTTGACCAGTGCATTAGAGGTTCCACGAGCAAGCAGGGAAATGCACCCCCCACAACTTCCATTTACGCCAACTGGGTAGTCAAAGACGGTCATGTTCGTGGTGCAATGGGCCTTTCGTACCCAGGGACACTGGTGCTACTGCAGCTGTTGCACTTGTGACAGATTGCTACGTGACTGGCGATACAACGAAACAAACGCCAATGATCTTAGGGCATCTCTGTCATTTCGTTGGGAGAGGGGTTCCCCCTAGAAGGATAAAATGTGACAGTTCTTAGCATTTGTTTGACTAAATACAATTGTGAAGTATTTTTTAGTAAAAATGAGATAATCTCGATGTCTTTCTTTCTGCCACAAGGTCTCAATTGACAGTGCCCACACTTTGGCATGTCAACGCCAATGCGTCCTGTGGCACACAGGTGCAAACTAAGCAGCACAGAAGCGCCGCTCTACCCCGAGAAATTAGTTTACCTGCTTTTTTTTAATCAATAACGAAGGATCTTGGTGGTTTTATGGGGCGTAGTGCTCCAGCGCCGGGAGTTTCACAAAGAGATCCCCTTTTCCTCCAAGTTCACGGAGTGAACTTTCCTCATGTCCTTCTCACACTTGTTGAGGGTCTGCCCTGCCCCCAGCTGCACCGCGCCGGGCCAGGCCCCAGCCTGCAGGACTCGCCTTTCTATGGCCCTGGCAGAATCAATCTGTTGACTGCTTTCCCTCAAATCGCGCCCGCCATTCAGCCTGGCCGCCCACTCAGAGCCCCCTTTTGTGAGTGAGAGGACTCGTGCCCCGTCATTAGCCTTCATTACCGTGAGTGGTCTGACAGCCTCACAGAGGATTACAAGCCACCCCATTCAGGCCCGGTCGGGACTGCCTCCTGCCATGCATGTCATAAGATGCACTCACTACTCTCTACTATTCTCTACTACTCACTCTCTACCATTCACTCTCTACCATTCACTCTCTACTACTCTCTCTCTACTATTCACTCTCTACTACTCACTCTACTACACACACTCTACTACACTCTCTACTACACTCTGCTACACACATTACTCTCTACTACACACTCTCACCTACTACACTCTCTACTACACTCTCTACTACACTCTCTACTACACTCTCTACTACACTCTCTACTACACTACACTCTCTACTACACTCTCTACTACACTCTCTACTACACTCTCTACTACACTCTCTACTACACTCTCTACTACACTCTCTACTACACTCTCTACTACACTCTCTACTACACTCTCTACTACACTCTCTATTACACTCTCTATTACACTCTCTACTACACTCTCTATTACACTCTCTACTACACACTCTACTACACACTCTACTACTCACTCTACTACACACTCTACTACACACTCTACTACACACTCTACTACACACTCTACTACACACTCTACTACACACTCTACTACACACTCTACTACACACTCTACTACACACTCTACTACACACTCTACTACACACTCTACTACTCACTCTACTACTCACTCTACTACTCACTCTACTACTCACTACTACAGTCTCTACTACACTCACTACTACTCTTTCCTATTCTCTACTACTGGCTCTACTACTGGCTCTACTGCTCACTCTCTAGTACTCTCCTCTACTACTCTCTAGCACTCTCTACTACTCACTCTACTACTCTCTACTACCCACTCTACTACTCTTTACTACCCACTCTACTCACTCTCTACTACACACTCTCTACTACTCGATCTCTACTACTCCCTGTACTACTCACTCCCTACTACTCACTCCCTACTACTCACTCCCTACTACTCACTCCCTACTACTCACTCCCTACTACTCACTCCCTACTACTCACTCCCTACTACTCACTCCCTACTACTCACTCCCTACTACTCACTCCCTACTACTCACTCCCTACTACTCACTCCCTACTACTTACTCCCTACTACTCACTCTCTACTACTCTACTACTCGCTCTCTACTACTCTACTACTCACTCTCTACTCTCTCTACTACACACTCTACACTACACTCTCTACCACTCACTCTCTACCACTCACTCTCTACCACTCACTCTCTACCACTCACTCTCTACCACTCACTCTCTACCACTCACTCTCTACCACTCACTCTCTACTACTCGCTCTCTACTACTCGCTCTCTACTACTCGCTCTACTACACCCTACTACACCCTACTACACTCTACTACACACTCTACTACACTCTCTACTACACTCTCTACTACACTCTCTACTACACTCTCTACTACACTCTCTACTACACTCTCTACTACACTCTCTACTACACTCTCTACTACACTCTCTACTACACTCTCTACTACACTCTCTACTACACACTCTCTACTACACACTCTCTACTACACACTCTCTACTACACACTCTCTACTACACACTCTCTACTACACACTCTCTACTACACACTCTCTACTACACTCTCTCTACTAGACACTCTCTACTAGACACTCTCTACTAGACACTCTCTACTAGACACTCTCTTCTAGACACTCTTCTAGACACTCTCTTCTAGACACTCTCTTCTAGACACTCTCTTCTAGACACTCTCTTCTAGACACTCTCTTCTAGACACTCTCTTCTAGACACTCTCTACTAGCTCTCTATCCACTACTCACTGTCTACTACTCACTGTCTACTACTCACTGTCTACTACTCACTGTCTACTACTCACTGTCTACTACCCACTCTCTACTACCCACTCTCTACTACCCACTCTCTACTACCCACTCTCTACTACCCACTCTCTACTACCCACTCTCTACTACCCACTCTACTAATCTCTACTATCCACTCTCTACTATCCACTCTCTACTACCCACTCTACTAATCTCTACTACCCACTCTACTAATCTCTACTACCCACTCTCTACTACTCGATCTCTACTACTCGATCTCTACTACTCGATCTCTTCTACTCGATCTCTACTACTCGCTCTCTACTACTCGCTCTCTACTAACTCTACTACTCTCTACTACACTCTCTAGTACACACTCTACACTACACACTCTACCACTCACTCTCTACTACTCACACTATACTACTCACTCTCTAGTACTCTCTACTACTCGCTCTCTACTACACACTCTACTACTTTCTACTACACACTCTACAACTTTCTACTTCACTCTCTACTACACTCTACTACACTCTACTACACTCTACTACACTCTACTACACTCTCTACTACACTCTACTACACTCTCTACTACACTCTCTACTACACTCTCTACTACACTCTCTCCTACTCACTCTCTCCTACTCACTCTCTCCTACTCACTCTCTCCTACTCACTCTCTCCTACTCACTCTCTCCTACTCACTCTCTCCTACTCACTCTCTACTACTCACTCTCTACTACTCACTCTCACTTCTACACCCTCTCACTTCTACACACTCTCACTTCTACACACTCTCACTTCTACACATCTCACTTCTACACATCTCACTTCTACACATCTCACTTCTACACACTCTCACTTCTACACACTCTCACTTCTACACACTCTCACTTCTACACACTCTCACTTCTACACACTCTCACTTCTACACACTCTCACTTCTACACACTCTCACTTCTACACACTCTCACTTCTACACACTCTCACTTCTACACACTCTCACTTCTACACACTCTACTACACACTCTACTACACACTCTACTACACACTCTACTACACACTCTACTACACACTCTACTACACACTCTACTACACACTCTACTACACACTCTACTACACACTCTACTACACACTCTACTACACACTACTACTTGCTCTACTACTCTCTACTACTTGCTCTACTACTCTCTACTACATACTCTTGATACTATCTATTACTCACTATCTACTACTCTACTACACACTACTACTCTACTACTCACTCTACAACACTCTACAACACACTCTACTACTCACTACTACACTCTCTACTACACTCTCTACTACACTCTCTACTACACTCTCTACTACTCTCTCTACTACTCTCTCTACTACTCTCTCTACTACTCTCTCTACTACTCTCTCTACTACTCTCTACTACTCTCTCTACTACTCTCTCTCTACTACACACTACTACGCACTCTCTACTACTCACTAATCTCTACTACACACTCTACTACACACTCTACTACACACTCTACTACACACTCTACTACACACACTACTACACACACTACTACACACTCTACTACACACTCTACTACACACTCTACTACACACTCTACTACACACTCTACTACACACTCTACTACACACTCTACTACACACTCTACTGCACACTC
The DNA here is from genome assembly GCF_964261635.1 of Lissotriton helveticus. Taxonomy (NCBI): domain Eukaryota; kingdom Metazoa; phylum Chordata; class Amphibia; order Caudata; family Salamandridae; genus Lissotriton; species Lissotriton helveticus. Next base: position 1,618,797,681 of record NC_136057.1, read on the forward strand.
TACTACACACTCTACTACACACACTATTACACACTCTACTACACACTCTACTACACACTCTACTACTCTACTACTACTCTCTACTACACTCTCTACTACACTCTCTACTACACTCTCTACTACACTCTCTACTACACTCTCTACTACACTCTCTACTACACTCTCTACTACACTCTCTACTACACTCTCTACTACACACTCTCTACTACACACTCTCTACTACACACTCTCTACTACACACTCTCTACTACACACTCTCTACTACACACTCTTTTACACTCTCTAGTACACAATCTACTACTCTCTACTACTTACTCTCTACTCTGTTCTCTACCTCTCTACGTGCACACATATGCACATATATATATATGTATATGTGTGTGTGTGCATGTTTGTATGTATGTATATATATATATATATATATATTACATACACATCTGCATATCTATATAAATACATGCATACATATACATATGAGAAAGAAATCGTCACCACCACTTGCTCTCTTCCTGTAGCGCAAAATGACGAAGAGTAGACCCAAAATTTGCTGGTGCAAAGCTTTAAAGTGACTTTATTGTGCCCAGCGCGCCCGCCATGACGCGTTTCGCTTCCCTCTGAAGCTTGATCACATGACGTGTTACGAGAGGCCCGGAAGGCCATTTAAAGTGCCAGTACAAAAGAAGGACTAAACTAATTCAGTGCAAACAATAAGAAGGCATAGATATGGAAAAAACACTGTGCAAATCTCGCATGTTCAATCAGTGCAATGCAGTAATGTTAATATTTAAAAACATTAAACCCTATGGGGCATATAAAATAGATAAAATCCAAGGTTATTCATTTTTTTAAAAACAGTAAATCGTCTGATTATCAAAATTAAATACGTTAAAAAATATTATCAATAAATACAGCCCTCCATCACATAGCATAATAAATCTAGTGCAAAATGCAAATTGTACATGTTTTGTCCGTTTAACTGTTAATACTATTGAGTCAATAAAGCCCACAGTGAGCCAAATAAAACAAGACACTGTTATTCAAATCCATTCTCTACTTATTAAACCAGCCTTCCTAATGGATCTAGTGTGCAGAATACCTCAATGTGCAAAAAAACGCTGTAAGTGCAAAATATTCTTAATTGTACATAAAATCTATTGTTACACATTGGGAATTCTTAAAACCGATAGAGGCAGCCTTATAACTTATATTCGGGAATAAGCAAATTCCCTAGATGATACATACTTTTATCCATAATCAGCTCAATTAAGTCCCTATAATTTAATGATAAAGCAGAATGTTCCTAAAAAACCCGGACAGGCATTTAAAAAAAACGAAAAAATGTATGTTTTTGAAAATATTGAATTTATAAACCGGTATGTAGGTCCTCCCTGTCGTTAAGCCCATTAAGATTTTTGCTGTCAAACTCCAGTATATATATCTAGTTTCGCGGAGACGTAGCTTGGCTTCACGATCTCCTCCTTGCTTTGATGGAAGAACAGTGTCTATTACATAATACTGGAGGTGGGCTGGGTTACCTGCATGTTTAATTTCAAAATGCCTGGCAACCGGGTATGCCTGATCCCGGCTTGTGATTGCCCTAATGTGCTGGAGTATCCATCCGTTTGTGGGCGTGTAGCTTGGTACTCCCAACATACCTCAACCCACATGGACACTCCAGCACATAGACTGCAAAGTCAATTCTACATGACAATCTTTTGGAAATGGCAATAGGTTCTTGTTTAAAAGGGCTTGTGTAATGAGTTTTTTTTGTTGTTACCAAATCGACAATCTTTACAATGGGGACACTTTCTGAAACCTTTACTTAACACCTTAGGAGCTCGTAAACAAACCTCCCCAGTGCTGCGCTGTCCATTATCCAGTGCTGAACTGGACGTCCAGCGGTCGCACGCAGCACTGGGGAGGTAGTGCCCGTGACGACCGTTGGCCGACGGCAGCACCTAAAGGGTTAAGGACATCCACGTACTGGAAACTTGTGTTTCCAGGCTATTGCTAACTAAAGCTTTGGCCATAGATGGAGACCTTCTAAAGGTAAGTACCGGTTTGCTCGCTACACTGTGACCAATGATAGGGTCACTCTTAACCAAGTTCCAGTTTTTGTAGAAGATCTTTCTTAGTTCCGTGTGTTGTCGGTTATAAGTAAGGATGACACGAGATGGTATACTGGGTTCTTTGTTATTCTCAGGATTTTGCTTGACTCTGGGAATTAGTGCTTCCTTCCTCGTCATATTCTGTGTACGTCTGATAGCACTAATCAAGATTTGATGAAGCCCCTAGCTTGGAAACTAAGCCGACTGGCCTCCTGTGCCATTGCACACTGAGTCAGAACTGCAAATCCTTCTGGTCCGCGGCATTTCCCCATAGGGGATGCCGCGGATCAGATGGTGCGGGTGATGGCTGGCCGCATGCAGAACAGTGTTTCCGGCCGTTGGTTTCCTATGGAGTTTTGTGGCCAAATTGTTATTCTCTACATATACTTCTACATCCAAAAAACAAATTGAATTAGCATTAATATTGGATGTGAAATTCAAATTAAGGTTATTGCTATTTAACTCATCAATAAAAGCCCTGGCACTGTTCTCTGAACCCCTCCAAATGAAAAACAGGTCATCTATGTATCTCAGGTATAGAATTATGTTGTGTTCAGCAATTTTTCGGTGTTACCCAAAGAGGACCTGCTCCTCCCACAGCCCCATGTGCAAGCACGTGTAGGTGGGGGAGAATCAGGCCCCCATCGCCATGCCACACCTCTAACCTGTTGGTAGATTTGGTTATTAAAATGAAGACATTTTGCTCTAGACACACCTGTACCATAGAGAGTAACATCCTGTTATGGGGTGAAAAATTAATTGGACGCCTGTTCAGAAAATGTTCAACTGCTTTTAGTCCGTCACAGTGCCTTATTGCTGTATAAAGGGCAGATACATCCAAAGTCATTAAAAGCAAATCCGGTCCCCAGACTACCTAGTCAATTTTTCATAAAAAAATCAGAAGTGTCCTGAACATAAGAATTCAATCCTTTAACCCAGTCCTGTAAAAAATAGTTGATATATTTGGACATATTTGCTATTGAGCTGTTAATAGCTGAAATAATTGGTCTTCCTGGGGGTCTCTTTATATTTTTGTGCACTTTCGGAATCAAATAAAAAGTGGGGATGACTGGATATTCCTTCTTCAGGAAGCGGAACTCTTCCTCCAATAGTAGTCCCCCACTCCTCCAGGCCTGGAGTTTTGAATACTGATCCATCCATGTAGACTTTAGGATTTGGATGTTACTTCTCCTGTAGCAGGTTATATCTCCCAGATGGGACTCTGCTTCCTCCAAATACAGTTGACGGGGCCTCAGAACAATGTTACCGCCCTTGTCGGCTTGTCTGACTATTATATTGTGGTCAGACTCCAACTTCCCAATTAGCTGTTTATAGCACCGGTTCTGTTTGCTGACAATAAAATTATTCTTATTCGTGGCGGTATATAGTTTTTTTTAAGTCCTGAATGACCATATCCTGGTAAACATCCAAATTATCATGGACCATTGTCGGCTGAAAAATTGATTTAGGTTTAAATGGGGTAATACATCTACCTAAATTATCAGCCAATGGGTGGCTCTGCCCTATTTGTGGATTCCCCCTGCTCATTCTGTAATGCCCATATTTCTTCAAAGGACTCACGGTCTCCGGCAGTTAATAATGAGGGATTTATGATGTTGTCAGGTTGAGTTTTCTTTTTGCGTTGTAGCCGATGGAATTTGCTCAGTTTTAATTTTCGTATAAATCTTAAAGTGTCCATCCTCGTATCCGCATAATTTAGGTTGCTTGGGGGACAATAGGATAGTCCTAGGCCTAGGACAGCTTCCTCTCCCGCAGTCAACTTAAAATCCGTCAAATTGATCACTGCGTTGGGGTTTTTTGCTGGATATGCATACATATGCATGTTATATACATGAAAGTTTGAAAAACACTAATAAAAGCAAAGCTAAAAAAAATCCGAATTACAAATAGAATTGCTTTAACTTAAACGAGGGCGAGACCTATTGCATTTTCAATGCTTATTTTTTTGTACAGTATTCTCTCGTTTATACAAAACAAAATATGATTGAAATGCATATTTGGATTATAGCCCAATCAGCCACATGAGAAATATTTAAACAACAATTCGGGCGATCTAACATGGGGCTTCAACCTGTAATCCAAACGTGCGGGAACGCGTGTCAGGGCGTCCGGCTAAAAGCTGAATATGTAAGTTATTCTCTTTTATGTTCATAGTATGTACGTTTATTTCTATGAATATCCTGAAAACTCAAGCGGTTCTAACTGCCACGGTCAAAGTTGGACATCCATTAGTCGAGCCATACATCCAGTTACGTATTTTGGGATTTGAGAATTGATGTATTTTGTTGTGTAAAAAAAAAAAGCACAGAATCGTTTTGTTAAATGTTGTTGTCGTTTTCGTAATGCATATTGATAAACCAAGGTTTTGGCCTGGAGATGGGGGACCAAATTTTGTAAACCAGAAACATTTCTCAAACATAGCGGAAAGAGTACAATTTGCCATCAACCCAATGGCGCAGAATGACAACACACATCATACAAAAGAGGCACTAAGAAAATAAATAACATTCCATTTTTTATTAACCTAGTAGCGTACCTGTTAATTAAATGTCTTTCTAACAACAGCTGCTAATTAGTCCTGCTTTGAAAGACAGAACAAGTACTTTCTACTGATTTCATTCGACTCTCTAAAAACCGGGACATGAGCCAGGCGATCGGCTGAAGTCTGCCCGGACTTCTGGCGAAAAACCGGCACGCGCGCTCCCCCTTCCTCGAGGCCCTTGTCAGACCGAAATTCTAGATTTTCTTTTGTTTTTACTGCTGTCTGATCATTCATATATTCATATATAATATATATATATTTGGTTTTTTTTTCTGCAGCTCTTTGATGACCAAAGGTTCATCTAATGACTAGTGACATCTAGATAATTGTCCTGTGCTCATTTTCATGTGACGTACATTAGCTGTATATCCGTTGTAATGGGAGTTTGTGCATGATTGGCAAACTTTTTAGGTCTCGTGACCTATCAATGTGCATGCGCATTGAGAGAAGCGAGACTATAGGGCTTTAAACAAAGTTTACCTAACTGTGGCGATTTGGTGCTGTGCCCGTGCGCTTTTAGGTCAATGCGCAAGCGCATTGACCTAAAATGCGCGTGCACATCACCAAATCGCCGTCTGTTCCCTCAGCCGCACTCCTCCCACACCTTTGAAGTGAAGCTTAGCTTCACTTCAAAGGCCCCTGCTGCTTCACACTATGGCCGTGTCTCTCCCCCATCCCCGCTCTCCCCTCTCCGCCCCCTGCTGCGCCGTGTCGCATTTCTCCTCCCCCCTCCCCACAGCAATGCCCTCCGTCTTGTTTTCCAAATGCTTCTGCATTAATCCTCGATCCCTGGCCTTCATGCGTAGTGAAAATCCTTTTTTTTTTTTAAACAATTAGATTTGATTCTAGTGCTCCCGATGCAGTGTGGAAATACTGAACAATGAACTTCACCACAAAAAAGCGGTTTGTAAATGCTATTGCGCTAACTCCCGATGCGGTCTTAAAATCCTTTGACACCCCAGCTGCTTTGCCACCCCCTCCCTTCCTGCTGACATTCACCCCTCCCTTCTCGCCGCACAGTCCTTGTTTTAGTATTCCTTTGACCTCGCACCACGCTTACTCGGCCTGGCCCCATTGTGAACAGCATCACAGTTCCCTTACGTGTTTTCAATACACATAGACCGCTGCGTTGACTTGAGCACATAATTCCGCAATTCTGACATAATTTGATCAAGTTCTTACAAATGCTTCTGCATTAATCCTCGAACCCTGGCCTTGATGCGTAGTGAAAATGCTTTTTTATTTTTTTATTTTAAACAATTAGATTTGATTCCAGTGCTCCTGATGCAGTGTGCAAATACTGAACAATGAACTTCACCACAAAAAAGCGGTTTGTAAATGCTATTGCGCTAACTCCCGATGCGGTCTTAAAATCCTTTGACACCCCAGCTGCTTTGCCACCCCCTCCCTTCCTGCTGGCATTCACCCCTCCCTTCTCGCCGCACAGTCCTTGTTTTAGTATTCCTTTGACCTCGCACCACGCTTACTCGGCCTGGCCCCATTGTGAACAGCATCACAGTTCCCTTACGTGTTTTCAATACACTTAGACCGCTGCGTTGACTTGAGCACATAATTCCGCAATTCTGACATAATTTGATCAAGTTCTTACAAATGCTTCTGCATTAATCCTCAAACCCTGGCCTTGATGCGTAGTGAAAATGCTTTTTTTTAAAAATTTTAAACAATTAGATTTGATTCCAGTGCCCCCGATGCGGTCTTAAAATCCTTTGTTGCACTGCCTAACTATAGTAAACATTCTACTATTGGCATGGAGAAGGGCAAACTGAATAATGTCATGGTTAGAAACGCCCTATTACTGTTTAATTTGTAAACAAAAAAAAAGTGCGGCGAATCATATTATTTTGCAGTTTTAAGGTGCAATTTTATTTCCATCTTCTAACAAACAGCATGAAATCTGTGTAAACAAAAAGCGGGTGTGGTTTTGAAAAGCAAATGCTAACATCCCATCTCGGAACCCACATTGCTGTGTCTTATTTTGCTTATATTTCCCCAACTACATTGCGCACAATGCACACTTAATCACCAATTGCAGTTTTTAAACATGTTGGCACGTTTTTATTTTAAAATTACAAACGTGACCCCAGCTCTCCCCTCCCATCTCTATCCTCCCCTCTTCCCTCTCACCCCTCCTCTCTCCCCTCCCCTCTTCCCTCTCTCCTTACTCTCCCCTCTCTCCTCACTATCCCCTCCCCCCTCTATCTTCACCCCCCCTCCTCTCTCCACTCCCTCTATCCTCACTCTCCCCTCTCTCCTCGCCCTTCACTCTCTCCCCTCCATCTCCCCTCTCCTCCATCTCCCCTCTTTTCACTCTCCCCTCTTTTCACTCTCCCCTCTCCTCACTCTCCCCTCCCTATCCCCCTCTCCTCACTATCCTCACTCGCCCCTCTCGCTCCTCTCTCTCCACTCTCATCACTCCCACCTCTCACCACTCTCGCCTATCCTCACTCTCCCCTCTCCTCACTCTCCCCTCTCCTCACTCTCCCCTCTCCTCACTCTCCCCTCTCCTCACTCTCCCCTCTCCTCACTCTCCCCTCTCCTCACTCTCCCCTCTCCTCTCTCTCCTCTCTCCTCACTCTCCCCACTCTCCTCTCTCCCCTCCACTCTCCTCTTCTCCTCTCTCCCCTCTTATCCCTCCCCTCTCCCCACTCTCCCCACTCTCCCCACTCTCCCCACTCTCCCCACTCTCCCCACTCTCCCCACTCTCCCCACTCTCCCCACTCTCCCCACTCTCCCCACTCTCCCCACTCTCCCCACTCTCCCCACTCTCCCCACTCTCCCCACTCTCCCCACTCTCCCATCTCTCCCCTCCCTCTCTCACCTCAATCTCCCCTCTCCTCACTATCCTCACTCTCACCACTCTCTCCTCTCACACCACTCTCTCCTCTCTCACCACTCTCTCCTCTCTCACCACTCTCTCCTCTCTCACCACTCTCCCCTCTACTCACTCTCCACTCACTCTCTCACCTCTCCTCACTCTCCACTCCCTCTCTCATCTCCCTCTCTCCTCACTCTCCCCTCTCACCACTCTCCCCTCCCTCTCTTACCCCCCTCTCTCCTCACTCTCCTCTCCTCAATCTCCTCTCTCCTCCCTTTCCCCTCTCTTCTCTTCTCTACCTCTCCCCTCTCCTCACTATCCTCACTCCCCCACTCTCTCCTCTCTCAACACTCTATCCTCTCTCAACACTCTCCCCTTTCACCACACTCCTCTCTCCTCACTCTTCTCCTCTCTACCTCCCCCTCTCTCCTCACTCTCCCCTTTCCTCTCACCTCTCTCCTCTACCCTCCCTCTCTACCCTCCCCTCTCCCTCGCCCGCTCTCCCCACCCCTCTTCCCTCTCTCCTTACTCTCCCCTCTCTCCTCACTCTCTCCTCCCCCTCACTCCCCCTCTCCCCACCCTCTCACCACTCCCTCTATCCTCACTCTCCCCTCTCTCATCACTCTCCCCTCACTCTTCCCTCTCATCACTCTCCCCTCTCATCATTCTCCCCTCTCCTCACTCTCCCCTCTCCTCACTCTCCAAACCCTCTCTCCCCTCCCTCTCTTTCCCCTCTCTCCTCACTCCCCTCTCTCCCCTCCATCTCCCCTCTCCCCACTCTATCAATCTATCGCCCTCACTCTATCTATCTATCTATTGCCCTCACTCTATCTATCGTCCTCCCTCACTAAATCTATCTATCTATCTATCATCCTCACTCTACATATCGCCCTCACTCTACATATCGCCCTCACTCTACATATCGCCCTCACTCTATCGCCCTCACTCTATTTATATATCGCCCTCACTCTATCGCCCTCACTCTATTTATATATCGCCCTCACTCTATTTATCTATCGCCCTCACTCTATTTATCTATCGCCCTCACTCTATCTATCTATCGCCCTCACTCTATCTATCTATCGCCCTCACTCTATCTATCTATCGCCCTCACTCTATCTATCTATCGCCCTCACTCTATCTATCTATCGCCCTCACTCTATCTATCTATCGCCCTCACTCTATCTATCTATCGCCCTCACTCTATCTATCTATCGCCCTCACTCTATCTATCTATCGCCCTCACTCTATCTATCTATCGCCCTCACTCTATCTATCTATCGCCCTCACTCTATCTATCTATCGCCCTCACTCTATCTATCTATCGCCCTCACTCTTATCTATCGCCCTCACTCTTATCTATCGCCCTCACTCTTATCTATCGCCCTCACTCTATCTATCTATCGCCCTCACTCTATCTATCGCCCTCACTCTATCTATCGCCCTCACTCTATCTATCGCCCTCACTCTATCTATCGCCCTCACTCTATCTCTCTATCTATCGCCCCACCACAGCATCACTCAGGGGCACCACAGCATCACTCAGGGGCACCACAGCATCACTCAGGGGCACCACAGCATCACTCAGGGGCACCACAACATCACTCAGGGGCACCACAACATCACTATGCGCCACCACAGCATCACTGAATGCCACAGCATCACTCAGGGGCACCACAACATCACTGAATGGCACAACATCACTCGTCGCCACCACAACATCACTGAATGGCACAACATCACTCGTCGCCACCACAACATCACTCAGCGCCACTACAGCATCAATCTGTGCAACCATTCAACAACTGGTTCAAATATATTCTCTAAATGTTTCAAGCTTTATTACAAATGCCACAAAAAGCTGTTAATATTTTACTTCTGTTCTTGGATTTTCGTCACAATAAAATACACTAAACATAATCTTCATAATTTATTTACAAAAGTTTAAGCTATTGCCATTATAAATTACAATAACTTTTATTTCAGTATTAATTAATAAAAAAATTAAAAGCCATTGTTATTTGTAATATCAATACATGTAAGTCATGTAAATACAACACATATTGCATTACATATGCTATAGGTGTCACATTTGCAAAAATTATAACTATTGGCATTGTAAATGACAAAGCTATCAATTTAGCTATTTTAAAAAGCAACAAATAAATAAAATATTTGTCATTTACAAGACCAATAGCTCCAACGTTTCTAATGCGAGACCTATTGCATTTCCAATGCTTGTTATTGTATGATGCCCAAACTGCCCACTATTAAAGATCCTCCAGCGCACTACTATTGTGCGGGTTTAGAGGACACATTGGGGTGGCAGCTCCAGGGTAGTAATGCTTAGAAGCACGCACCAGGCGCTTGCCTACTACGGTGCAGGAGCAGCCTCCGGCCCGACTCTTGGCAGCTGTAAAGTTTTACTGCAATTTCGCCTTCTAGCGCAGTTTCAGTTTGGGTTATGATGGGCCGCGCTTAATTGATTCCAGCCTTAATTTATTGGGGCGTCAAATTAAATTAGCCGGATAAATCTCACCGTAACTCTTAATGTCCTGCTTTAACAGTCGGCGGCTGGCGGCAGACCTTTGCATGAACTTAACCCTCGGAACGGATTTATGGCGCGATTCACTCCTCTGGCGCCTCACTGCGGAGCGAATGAAAGCGAAAATAAAATAAAAAGCCATTGAGCGATGGGATAGGAGGCTGATGTTTTCAGATTGGCTCATAAAAACTCTTATTATTGTTCATAATTTGTATTAGTGGTTGTTTTTCATCTTTACAGGACCTTGTGCTGCTTTGAAAGGCTTTCACTAGGGGGTCATCTAGCTGCCTTTTTTGCCCGAAAGACCAGCATTGACTATAGAAAAAAAAATTCCTGCATTAGAGCACCCTGAATGCTGTTTTTGCAGCTTTCTAGGGGACATTGGTGAAGACTTGCACTTATTACTGCTTTGGTGGTTATGGGAGCTCCAACTTGATTTTTTTGTCTCAGATCACAAGTTTGTGGTGGTGGAGAACGTGGTATTTAGTTAATGGTTCAGTTTGGTTAAGCACTGTATACCGATGAAACGATGTGACCACAACTCACAGTTGTGCATACTTGTTTGACAGGTATCACAACTGCAGCAGGATCAGGAAGTGTAGAGAGTTGATATCACGATATTCTTATGTGATACTTGTGCTATGGTACAGTTTCACTCGCGACACAGCACAGTGTTGAGAAGAATGGAGACAGCTTAAAGATGGTGTGGCTGTCTAGCAGTTTGGAAGATGGGATTTGGTGTTTTAGGGTTGGCTTGCCAACTGAAGACTTGTCAGGGTGTATTTGTAGGAGTAGTTTAAAGCATTACTGCTCTGAGGGCTTGACGGTCTGGGAGAAAAAAGTATATTAAAGGTTGTTTTGTGAATGCATATAAATAGAGCTGCTTGTGTCTGAGGAGGTAATCCATTTTAGGTTGGGGTCAGGAGGGCAGCCACTCTAAACATCGGTCCTATGCATATTGTGCAAAGTTAGCCTTTTTGTGATGCTGTTGGTTGTGGCTGAAGTTGTGTCGGGCCTCAAAATCATAAAAATGTTACTAGACCTGCAGGTTGAGTAACTTGAATAATCAACATGACCCGCAAACTGGTCTTCAGTTGTGTGATCATTGGCAAATATTGTATTTTACAGAGTCCCTTTTTTCTTCATTCTCACATATGAGTGCACCTTTAAATATGTGAGTTCAACCTTTCTGCTGTACAAAATAAAACCCTTTTGTTTAAATAGACTAAACGTTTGCTCCACTTGTAATTAGAATCTAGCCCACATATAGGGTGCACATGGTACTTGACTTGCCTCACAGTTTACTGATAGCATTTCCATCAGGGGCAGGACTGTTTCCCAGTTCATGTTTAAACACTCACTTTTAATAAATATATTACTAAAGCATGATGTGGTAGCACACTGTCGTTTGCAGTGCTAAAATTTTCAAGAAATGGCCAAAAGTGTCTCAATCAATCCAGCATTTGTAGAGCGCACTTATCACCCGTGAGGGTCTCAAGGAGGTGGGGGTTGCAGCTACAGCTCGAACAGCCAGGTCTTGAGACGTCTCCTGAAGGTCAGCAGGTCCTGGGTCTGTCGCAGGTGGGTTGGGAGCGTGTTCAGTGTCTTTGCTGCGCGGTAGGAAAATGATCTGCCGCCAGTGGGCGTCCTGTGAATGTGTGGAACAGTGGCGAGGTCAGCGGAGCGAAGCTGGCGATTCGGTGTGTAGAAGAGGAGTTGTTTGTTGAGGTATGCTGGTCCGGCGTTGTGGAGTGCTTTGTAAGCGTGGGTGAGGAGCTTGAAGGTGATCCTCTTGTTGACTGGGAGCCAGTGCAGGTCTCTCAGGTGGGCTATGATGTGGGTGTGGCGGGGGATGTCAAGGATGAGGTGTGGGGAGGCGTTCTGTAACCGTTGTAGTCTTTTCTGGAGTTTGGCCGTGATTCCTGTGTAGAGGGCGTTGCCGTAGTCCAGTCTGCTACTGACGAGGGCCTGGGTGACCGTCCTTCTGGTGGGGATCCATCTGTAGATCTTGCAAAGCATGCGGAGGGTGTTGAAGAAGGAGGAGGAGACAGTGTTGACTTGCTGGATCATTGAGAGCGATGATTCCAGGATGAAGCCCAGGTTGCGTGCGTTGTCGTCGGGGTTCCCAGTCTGGCTGGCCACCAAGAGTCGTCCCAGGCGGAGAGGGTGGAGCCAAGGATGAGGACCTCTGTCTTGTCTGAGTTTAGCTTCAGGCGACTGTTCATCCATTCGGCGATTGCCTTCATTCCTTCGTGGAGGTTGGTTTTGGCTGTGGCGGTGGCGGGGTCCTTGGTGAGTGAGAGGATCGCTGGGTGTCGTCGGCATAAGAGGCGATGTTGAGGTTGCGCGATCGGATGATTTTGGCGAGCGGTGCCATGTAGACGTTGAAAAAGGTTAGGCTGAGGGATGATCCTTGGGGTATGCCGCAGGTGATCTTGGTGGCTTCAGATCGGAAGTTTTTGAACTCTATAGCAATGATGAGATTTATATTAACATACCAATCCCATTGTCTTTTTCATCTGTTCCCATATTGTTTCCCTCGCTGCCTGCACCCGCATTGTTGCATTGTTAAACTGTTGTTGCCCTGCCTAAACTTGTCCCTCTTGTGCCTGCTTATTGTCTTTTTTCCTTCTGTTCCCATATTGTATCCCGCTGTGCCAAGCTCCACTCCTCGCCCGTTCCTCCCGCCACCCGTTTTTTCCTGCCACTGCACCCCTGCCCCTGCAATCTCATTCGCCACCCTGCTCCCGCCTCCCAGCAGCTCCTCCCTCCCACATCCTCTCATATGGAGGCCGCACAGCAGCCGCGCATCGGATGCGCACAGAGCGCGTGCCGCTGGTGCGCCTAAGGCAAGCCTGTCTGCTCCCGTCTGCGCCTGGACCGTGCCCAGCGCCAGGACCCCTGGCCCCCGCAAGCGCTACGACACCCAGCCCCGCTAGTACGCCAGCGCCCTCCACGCACTCAACGCCGGACGATCATGCACCTGCTGCCTGGCTGCCCTGAAGCGCACCCAAACACGCCGTCAAACTCTGGGACCTACTCGACACCAACGCCCCAGATGTCGCCTTCCTGACAGAGACCTGGCTGAACCCCTCCTCGGCACCCGACATCGTCATAGCCATCCCGGGAGGCTACAAGATCACCCACAGGGACCGCACCAACAGAGTAGGAGGAGGAATTGCCATTGTCCACAGAAACACTCTCAAAATCTCGACAGATACCGACGACACCCTCAGTACTGTCGAACACCTACACTTCCAGATCCACACCGACCCCAATACCATCCTCAGAGGTACCCTCGTCTACAGTCCGCCCGGACCCCGACCGCAGTCCAGCGACTCCATCGCCGACCTCATCAGTACTCACGCCCTCGCCTCCACAGACTACATCCTCCTTGGGGACATGAACTTCCACCTTGAGAACGACCCCAACTCATCCACCCTGAACGACAACCTCGCCAACCTCGGACTCAGACAACTCGAGACAACACCAACCCAAAACTAAATTGATACGCACAGGTGCACCATACATTGCAATTGTGAAAAGGCAATACATTTATTCTAAAGGTACAAAAAGTGATGTCCCAACCGGGACGAAACGCGTCGGCTGTTCCTTTCTTTCTATTGGAAAATAAAGGAATCAATCAATCAAACAAGAATTTTGGACATCACTTTTTGTACCTTTAGAATACATTTATTGCCTTTTCACAATTGCAATGTATGGTGCACCTGTGCGTATCAATTTAGTACATGTTAAGTTCTGTATAGAACTATCACTGTGATGGCGGGTGTTTCGTCAGTGTGCACATAAACCCCATTTAACCATTTACAAAGGGGGAAATATTTTTGAGGTTATTGTGGATCAGGTGCATTGTTATGAAGGCTCCGCTATCTACCATTCTTAAGTACAACACCAACCCACTCCGCCGACCACACGCTTGACCCCATCTTCTCAGCAAGCTCCCACGTCTTCTTCAACTGCACCACCGAACTCCACTGGACCGACCACCTCTGCATCCACTTCACCTTCCGGAAACCCACCATACACCACTGCACAATGCAGACGCCTCGCCGCCACTGGAGCAAAGTTACAGAGGACCAGCTAACCACCGCCCTCGCCCAGAGCACACCCACAGATACGACCGACGCCGCAGCCCTTAGCCTCAGACAGTGGATTGACGACTTAGCCAACACCCTCGCCCCGCTCAAGAAGCCCTCTAACACCCACACCAGCAAGAGAACCAGCTAGTTCACTGAAGACCTCCAGGCCTCCAAGCGAACTTGCTGAAAACTCGAAAAAAACTGGATCCGTGAACGAACACCGAAAGCTACACAGCCCACAAGAACGCCACCCACAGACACCACCACCTCATCAGATCCGCCAAAAGGACCTCCTTCAAAGACCGCCTAGACAACAATGCACACAACAGCAAAGAGCTCTTCAACATTGTGAAGGAACTCTCCAACCCCAGCTCCAACACCATCCCACCATCACAAGACCTGTGCTACTCGCTGGCCACCTTCTTACATCACAAGATCACAGACATCCACGACCGCTTCAACGCCGTCACCCCCCGGCAACCACTGAGACTCCCGCGACCACCACCCGCACCAACCACCTTCTCGCCTGGACCAACATCAGCGATGACGACACCATCAAGATCATGAACACCATCCACTCCGGATCCGCCGGAAGACCCCTGCCCACACCACAACTTCAACAAAGCCAGCAGCACCATCGCACCCCATCTCTGGAAAACCATCCACATCTCTTTAGAGACAGAGACCTTCCCGGAGAACTGGAAGCACACAGAGATCAACGCCTTACTCAAGAAACCCAAGGACCTCAAGAATTTCCGACCCTGCCCCCATTCCCGGCGCAGGTCATCGAAAAGGCCCATCAAGAAACAACTGACCAGCTACCTCGAGGAGAACAGCATCCCAGACCCGTCCCAGTCCGGGTTACGCAGCAACCACCGTACCGAAACTGCCCTCCTCGCCACCACCAACGACATCAGGATCCTGCTTGACAACGGGGAGACCGCGTCCCTCATCCTCCTGGACCTGTCAACTGCCTTCGATACGGTCTGCCACCGCACACTAGGAACACGCCTCCACGATGCCGGAATCCAAGAGAAGGCCCTGGAGTGGACCACCTCCTTCCTGACAACGGGGAGACCGCGTCCCTCATCCTCCTGGACCTGTCAACTGCCTTCGATACGGTCTGCCACCGCACACTAGGAACACGCCTCCACGATGCCGGAATCCAAGAGAAGGCCCTGGAGTGGACCACCTCCTTCCTCTCCGGCAGAACACAGAGCGTCCGCCTCCCCCTTCCGTTTCGAAGCCACTGAGATCTGTGGTGTACCCAGGCTCGTCCCTCAGCCCAACGTTGTTCAACGTCTACATGGCACCGCTCGCCCACGTCGCACGACCTCAATATCATCTCCTAGGCCAACGACACCCAGCTGATCCTCTCCCTCACCAAGGACCCCAACACTGCCAAAACCAACCTCCACGAAGGAATGAAGGCCGTCGCCGACTAGATGAGAAACAGTTGACTGAAGCTGAACTCGGACAAGACGGAGGTCCTCATCCTCGGATCCACCCCCTTGGATCCACCCCCTCGGCCTGAGATGACTCCTGGTGGCCGACTGCACTAGGAGCACCCCCTACACCCACCAACCACACACGCAACCTAGGGGTCATCTTCGACTCCACCCTGTCCATGACGAAGCAGGTCAACGCCGTCTCCTCCTCCTGTTCCAACACCCTCCGCATGCTTCGCAGGATCTTCAAGTGGATCCCCACTGAAACCAGAAGGACGGTCACCCAGGCCCTCTTCAGCAGTAGACTGGACTACGGAAACGCACTCTACGCAGGATTCCCGGCCAAACTCCTGAAACTGCTCCAACGCATCCAGAACGCCTCCGCACGCCTGATCCTCAACATCCCTCGCCGCAGTCACATCACACCCCACCGGAGAGACCTGCACTGACTCCCCATCAGCAAGAGGCTAACCTTCAAACTCCTCACCCACGCACACAGGGCACTCCACAACTCCGGACCTGCCTACCTCAACCGCGACTCACCATTTACACCCCCACCCGCCAGCTCCGCTCCGCAGACCGCGCCCTCGCCATCGTCCCCCGCATCCGAAGAGTGACTGCCGACGGCAGATCATTCTCCCACCCCGCCGCCAAGACATGGAACACCCTCCCCATCCGCCTGTGGCAGACTGAAGAGCTCCTAACCTTCAGGAGACTTCTCAAGACCAGGCTCTTCGAACAGTAGCAGCTGTCTCCCCATAGCGCCTTGAGACCCTCACGGGTATGTAGTGCGCTTTATAAATGCTATGATTGATTGATTGATTGATTGAGAGCACAGGGAGAGTTCAGCATCGGTTGGTGGGTCATTACCTTTAAGCAAGTTGAGGCACTTGCAAGTATGTCAAAACCTGCAGGAAGTGTGAAGCTCATTCAGTGAGGGAGGTCATAACAAAGGCAAATTTAGGTTCTTGCAGGTATGTCATAACCACCAGGCAGCATTCAGTTAATGCAGGTTAGTCATAATGAATAGCAGAATGAGGCTCTTGCCTTGGTCCCATTAGCTGCAAGTTTTGTGAACTTTTTTCAAGAAAGTCTTAAGCAAAAAGTAGAAAGAGGTTCATGCAAGGAGTCAAACCCCACAGGCCGAGTTTAGGTTCTTGAAGGCATGTCACACACGGAGAGTGAAGCTTTTGCACGCATGTCATCCCACTGATGCAGGAAAACAACAACCGTCCTACCCTTCTAAATATTCCTTAGTGCATTCAGTGTACATATGCAAGTAATGTATAATTATAATGAAGCATCAAGAACAGTCTTCATAAAAAATTACAAATATAATTAGTTTCCTCAATCATTTAATGTTTATAATATGATGTGTATATATATATACCAACAAAAATCCTTGTTTTATACGTTTACATCAATATAAACACTTTCAACAATCCCACAAGTGAGTCACCTTCTCCTCAGATTCCAAAATCAAATAAATACTCTATCACTCACACCCTAAAATAGTCATTCATTCACAAACGAGCTCTAAAAACCCACATAAATGTCGCGATGACATTGAACTGTGCCCCCACAGAGGAGCCTTTTGTCTGGCACTATTATCTTATTACAATTCATCAGTTGCTTCACAATGCTACACAATCCGGAAAGAGAGTGACGTTTTTGTTGGAGACAGCAGGCAGGCATTGAATGACTCGTGTATGTAGGTCGTAACAGTTGCACGTGAAGGCTAACAGCATTGTAGGCTTTATCTAACCCACAGCTGGAAAGATAAGACCCGATGCAATTTGCCCTATTAAGAGTGTACAGACTGAACCGCTTAAGTCTTTTCATTTGGTTTACAACTGTTCTAACATTAGGAAGACACCACCTCCTGGTTCCAAACACATATTTCTTTGTACTACTGAAAATTTAAGCGTGTTTTTGTTGCCTGCAGAATTGGTTCTTGTTTATATCTAGACATACATTGCGTAAAAGGAGGTGTAGTTCCCAGTCACTCTGCTGCCTAGGAATGGTTGTCTGTGGAGGCCCTTGATATGGGTTCCGTCTGCTAGGCATGCTGCAGCCTACGTTTGATTTTTAGCGATCTTAAGACTGCAGAGTAAGGAGTTTTCTCTACACCCTCAAATTTCTGCCCATTTGGCAATGCAACTGACCACTCACCATAGTTAGTTATTTATTTATAACATTTGTAGAGCGCGCTGTTACCGAGCGGTGTCCTGGCGCTATAATGATAACTCCCCTAGCCTGAACCTCCTGTTTAGTTCGTGAACAGCCACGTTTTCAGACTTTTACGGAAGGTCATCAAGTCCGTAATCTGAGTCACCGGTAAAGCATTCCAGGCTATTGCTGCCCCTCGGATGAAGCTTCTACCACCCCAACGCACTTTCCGTATGCGTGGAGTCCTGATCAGCCCCAGACTGGCTGACCTGAGATGCCTACCCAGTCTATACCACTGGAAATGCTGTTTTAGGAACGGCGGGCCAAATCCATGGACCGCCTTGAAGACTATGCACAGTGCTTTGAAGGATATCCGTTTCTGCACTGGAAGCCAGTGTAGCTTTCGGCCGTTCCTGGGAGACGGAAGCGAACTTTGGCAGGCCTGTAATAAGTCGGGCTGCTGCATTTTGCAGAACCTGAAGTTTGTTCAACAGCCCCTGTTGGGCCTCGAGGAATAGACTATTACAATAGTCGAGGCGCGATAGCACGAGGGCCGTCACTACCGTTTTCTTGCACTCCTCCGGTAAAAAAAGGGAGGATCTTCCGGATAATTTTCAGTGACCAGTGGATGGATGAGGTCAGTGCATTTACTTGGGGTCTGAAAGAGAGCTTGTTATCGATCAGGACCCCTAGGTTCTTGACCTTCGTAACAGGAGTGGGGGGGGGTCCCCATCTCTTCAGGCCACCAATTCGGACTCCAAAAATTGACAGTGGAGCCAAAAAGTAGAACTTCGGTTTTGGCCGAGTTCAATTTTAAGCAGTTACTGGCCATTCAGGTGCCAAATGCTGCCATACATTCCTGGAATTTTCAGGCCACGCCATCCTCTCTCCCTGGAAGCAGTGACACCACAATCTGTGTTTCGTCTGCGTAGGATGTTAGTTCAAACCCGTATGCCCGAATAACCGGGGCGAGAGAGGAGACATAGATATTAAAAAGGGTGGGGCTTAAGGAGGACCCCTGGGGAACCCCGCAGGGTAGTATGAATGGTTGCGACTCAAATTCCCCCAATGCTACCATCTGGACCCTATTAGTAGAGAGGCTTTCAGGATGCCTAGGGCCCTCCCCTGTATCCCGCAGTCTTCCAAACGGTCCACCAAAATTCTATGGTGGACCGTATCGAAGGCCGCGGACAGATCCAACAGGACCATGGCCGCTCGGCCCCCTGCATCCATCACCCTCCTAATCTCCTCCGTCGATTTGATCAGGGCAGATTTGGTGCTATGGCCTTCTCTAAACCCATGTTGCAATGTATCAAGGCCTTGTGTGGCTCCTAGGAATACGCTAAGCTGAGTGGTCATAGTTTTTTCTATGAGTTTAGCCGGTAACGGGAGTCTGGCAGTGGGCCGATAATTATTGGGATCGGCGATGTCCAAGTTAGGTTTTTTAGCGGAGGGATAATTGAGGCCCGTTTCCAGCTCGATCTATACCAATCCACCAAAGTGATATACACACATCAACGTTTGCAAAAAAGGACCCCAAGCAAAAGATTAATTTTCACAGCATCTACAAAATCACATTGAAGCTTGGAAAGAATGGCAAAAAAATTCACTGGGCGGTGGATGTGGTTGTGGAAACACTTGGCCTATTTTTCATTGTAAAATCTAGTGACATTAAGGTCGCCTCTACTATATCAACAGAAAAAATTGAACAATGATTTTATATCTGATACTCGTTATTATTTGTTAACGTTCACTTAATATTACTTCTCCCTTTGCTCTGTGACTCTATTTTCACTCTGTCTGCCACAATGTTGTTGTCTGCTCTGTCCACCTCCACCTCTTTAAGCTACAGACTGGTATGTATAAGAGAAGTGAACTGTACTCCTAGTCATTACCCCAGCATTGTAGTTGCCCCAGGGGAGATGCTAGAGGGGCAGCATTTATGTATTACTGGAAGGGTATGGCATTCTAATGGATTGTGAAATTACCTTACGTTTTCAGTGCAAAAACAGTTATGCCTTTCTCCAGTGGGCCATTCGATGCCAGCACCATGAAGCCCGAATGGCAAAGGATTTTATGAAAACCAAAAAAAAACACTTTTTCCACAACCAACTCTCACCTGTGAATTTCTTACACACATCCTTTGCTTTGTTAAATGTGATATTTATATGTTGTCCAAAGACTAAATCTGTTTGTTTAGCATATTTAATAGAAAATAGGACTATTTACATGGTTGGTGTGACAAAGCTTCATCTATAGTATGCCGCATTGTCACCAGGTGGAAATTCTGCGGTTGTTGTCTATATACATGCTTGTTATGTTTGGGTCTGCATTCTACTTTCTCTAATATAAGTGTTTATCCATGGTATGACTCTACCTCAGTTTGAAACCAACTTAGTTGTAGTGGTTGCTGCTTTTGCAGTCTTCTCTGCACCCTTGTAACATATTATGGCCATGAGCTCTTACCCGAGGATATGCTGAGGACCCTTTTAGAGACTATCTTCTCAAGTGATATTTGGTAAGAGGAAAAACATATGCTCCACAGTGTAAATATACTTTTTAAATTTGTTAAAGGTGTACGCTTCTGGCTGTTTAGTAGAAATGATGCTTGTCTGGTAAACCACGCTGGGATGATCTCTCCAGATAGATAGACTGAGGAAAGAGGCCAAGAATCGTTATTACTCTGTTCTGTTAATCATCTCTGATCAGTGCAGTTTCCTAGGTGAACAGGTAATGGTTAATCCACATCATACTTCCAACTTTTTACCACTGACGACAGTCCCACAAGGTTGACAGTAAAAAATAAAAAGCGCTATTACTCGATCAATGCTGGCTACGTCAGAGTTTTTTTAGGTCTCGCCTACACAGCGCACATGCGCTGCATAGGAGGACCTTTAGCCGCCGCTCTTCTGTTTTTGAAGCACACACTCGTGCTTGTGGCTGCATCCACTTTGCGGGAGCGCGCAGCGACGTACATGCTAATTGGTACCTGCTACCTCCTGCAAGGCGGATGCCACCACAAGCACAAGTGTGCTTAAAAACAGTCATAGCGAGGGACGTTTTTTTTTTTTTTTTTAGCTTTCAATGCGCTTGTGTGTTGCTTTCCTATGGCCTGTTCTGCCACTTTCCGCTTGCTTTCGTCATTTTCTTTTTACCCCTACTGCATTTTCTACACCCCCTCCCTTTCTCCACCCTGCCCAACGCTTTCTCTGCCCCTCCCACCCGTTCTCTCTCCGTCTCTTGTTTTCTTTGCTCTGCCCCCTTTCTGCTGACCAGTCCTCCTTCCCTCCCCTCTCTTGGTTGATTTGGCCCTTTTCCTCTTAGGCTCTAAATTCCTCGCTACCTCTCAATACCCATCTGCCCTTACCGTCACCAATGCTGTTGTAGGCAGGACATGCACTCCCGCAAGGCTTCCCCAGTGCGGCCACCACATTTCTTGTGTGATTTACGGCACCTACATAACGGAACAAAAATAACAGGTGACTTGTTTCTCTGCTCCGCAACAAAATCAATGTCTTCAGTGTTATCTTTAAATGCTCGTGCTGTATGCTACAGAGGTCGGCAGTCATAAAGTCCGCACCTGCATTTGAAGTTGTTTCGCTAAACACAGCTTCATTATATATATTACCAAACACTCGCACAAATGCCCACGGGTGTGTATGCATGCGTACAGATAGGAAGAAACATACAAAAAAACAATGCTACAAAAAGTTTTTTTAAAACACTGCCTTTATTCAAAAGCCAGAATACACTGGCATAATGTGTAACAATGCCACCAAATACAACCTGTCACCAAATACGATTCCTATGTTTAACATAATAATAATAAGTCACCAAATCCCAGGTTTTCAAACTCCCCCCACCACATGCCAGCTACGACACGGCGAGTGCTCAGAGCAGTCATCCGCCTGCCCACTCAGCGCTCCACACTGCTCCGTTTAATGGCGATCTAATCACGACACTGCGATAGCTCAGAGCAGGCTTCTGTCCCCTCACCCAGTGCACCACACTGCTCCTTAGCTAATTGAAAACAACGCTCAGCCATTGCAATCGAAAATACTGCCATCCAGGTTCCTAATGCCCCACATGAGAATGACAGTTCCTTTGCTGGGATCTCGGGAAATTACCTAAACATGGCATCTTTTTGTCTGCGAACAAGAAAATTGGCAACGTTTAAAGACACCAAGGTTTGGCAGTATTTTATTCCTCCTTCCAGCCTGCTGTGATTATTTGGTTTACTGCTGGGTTGTATGCAGGTGTGTGTGGAGTTTGTTTTGGTGTTGCCTTCTTGCCGCACCTTATATTTGCTTATGTTTGGTTGCAATTGTCGTGGGTATGTACAGTAGCACTTCAGTCAAAGACTGCTTACGTCTGTTAACCACTTAACGTCTTTTAAAGGGACTGATGCCTTGAATAGAGTGAGTGGCAGACTGGTGCGATGGTTGATTTTAAACAAGCATTGCAAATGCAATAGATCTCACATTTGTTGCAGTTATTGGCATTATAAATGCCAGTGTTTATTTACCTAACCATGTTGTAGAGTGCACTACCATATGTGGCCAAAAGAAGTCCCATGGGAACTCTTTTGGCCACATATGGCACTGCACCCTGCGACATTGCTAGGTAAAAAACATTTATAATGCCAGTAACTCCACTCCAACAAATGCGAGACCTATTGCATTTGCAATGCTATAGGTCCCCCTTTGTGACCTTATGAGTGTTTAGCCATGCAGCCATGCAACAGTTGATGTTGTTGCACCAAGGATATTGTGCTGGATAACTAAACACTTATAAGGTCCCAAAGGCGAGACCTATTGGCTATGCCAATGCTTGTTTTTCCAGCCATGTTGCACAGCAATTGTGGTGCTGTTCAACATGGTTAAAAACATTGAAAATAAAAAAACTCCATCACTAATTCCTAGATATTATCATTTATCTACAAACAAGAAAAAATAACACACAAGTTATAAGTGTCATGGCATTAAACAAATCCCCCACACAGAAAACCTTAATGGGGTCTTAATATCCTATTCCAGTTAGTCAGTTGCTTTAGTGCATTTGTATCACCACGGTTTTCGGTGAATAACAGTCACAGGACCATCCATCTTCTTCAGGACACAGATTATACCAGAAAACTTTATTTGATTTAAACATTTTGAGAAATGGTATGAAGAACACAACCTACAAACAGAAACGAGTACAATGGATAGCCCTGCTGTAGTCCTGGAAATCGGAGCCCCGGGTGATGACTGAGTCTGAGGACGTGTAATCCGGCCTATTCCCCTTCATGGAGCACCAATGTATCAGCAGAGCAGCGCTTGAGGTGAAGTTCTGTTATACACTTAGACTGTGATTGCTGAAAGTCAGTGCATCACAGAACTTTGTCTCGAGAGCTTGCCAGCAGCAGGCAAAGAAAGCAGCGTGTGCACCGCCCCACCTGTGCGAGAGGGGCATGGAGAAGACTTGATATCAACAGCATCAAGAGTAATAAAAATGTAGCTTTGGGTTGTGCTATTTCAGACAGAACTCTGTCACAAGAAAAAAAGCCAGTCTGTTATTCCAAAGTGTGTGAGAACCTCAAACTGCAGCATTATATGGACAGCGCTGTCATTTTTCGCACCTACAGCGTAACATTTATTTCCAGCCATTTAACTGTCACTTTTGAATGTTTCCATTATGACCACGCCTAGTCTGAGTCAGTTTAGTTGTAATGAGTGCAACTGTAGGTTATCCTTTCATCATCCCCTAGGATATAGGTCATCTTAAAGCAATTTGTCAAACATTTCTGACTTGGTTATGTTTGAATAACAACTAGTGAAAAATTATGTTTTAAGCAAATGGCTTGTTGAAAAACAAATATGTGGATTTTTAATGTAAATAAAAATTAGCTTATTTTTCTTACTTCCTAAAGCTGCAAAAAAGAAATGCAACATACGCTCTGCCGATGTTTAAATTTCCTGTTGGCAGGTTTATTTTTCCTTAACGGGTCTGTTCGGTCACGTTCATTGTCTAAACTTAAGTGGATTTGCTTCATGGCGGGTCTGTCATTGCTTTGAACATAGATCACTGGGAAAATACAAATATCTTTTGGTCCTAGCTAACAGATGGCCATCCTTAAAACATTGTCGTAAATACCGTTTACTTTTTCCTATCATGGGGCAGGAATGTTCAAGCCAGAAGTGAACTATGTTCCCATCTACCAATTTTAGCAGTGTACAGGTGAATTTTACCACCACAACAGGTCAAAATGGGAAATCGTGAATGACCGAATGGAGTAGGTGATTAATGTGAGTAATATGTCACTTTACGATAGTTGATGGATGAATTGAGCAGACTGCAGAGGTTCTGAAACAAGTTTACCCTTTTCTACCTAATTCCAATTTACAAAGCAGGATGCCTCTAGTAATATAATTACTCTTTTGGATCTTGCCAGACTGTGCATGCAAGATATTTTGTTACTTACAGTGGGTTTAGAGCTCGCTCATTGCTTACCACTGTTTGGCTTGGTCATCACTCATTTGATTTCTTCTCTTTCGTCAGTTTGTAACTGCTTCTCTTCCTCTTCTTGTGTTCCGCCCTCCCCTTGAGCATGGCACAAGTACTGCTTCCTTGACAGGTGTCCTTACATTTGTTGCGCTTTTGGAGCTTCTTTTTACTTCTTGTGGAAGCAATCCATAAGGATGCATGTGTGTGCACTGTCCCTTGTGTAGCTTGCCACTCCTGCCCTCCTTCTGCTGTCTGTCTTGTTGCTTTCCTCTTTCTGACCTCTTTTCACTGGCTTTTTTCTTGCCCCCCCTGCTCCACATTGTGTTCTTTACCCCTTGTTGTCTTCCTCCCGCTGTCATGTTGCCTGCTCACTGCCCTCTCCATCCTCTGTTCATGCCCCCTCTGTAACATAATTTTTATTTACTTTGCCCTCACCTAGGGTGCCTTTGTTTGCCCCCTCCCACTCTCCGTTGTTGCTTGCCTGTTGTTGCGTGCACCACTCCCAACATCCCGGTCCTCCATTGTTGCAGGCTGTCTTTTACCCTCCCGCATTGTTGCTTGCCTTATCTTGTTCCACCAGGAAGAAAATGGGATTGACCCATGCCTGAGCAATTTGGCATTGTCCATGTTTTTTAGCCATGTTGGAGTCTGCACGGCTGCTATGCAGCTGAAAGTGTATTTTTAAAAAAAGCTATGACACAGCCAGCTCTGAATATGACACAGTTTATTTTTGGTAACTTTTTTCCTTTCTGCCATGCTGCACTGTTGTACAACATGGCAAAAAATAATAATTAACAAAGCCAATAACTCTCGCACAGACAAGATGTGTTGGTGTTGCCAATGCTTGTTAGGTTTTAAAAACACTGTTGCTGTTACATAACAATATTCAAGTGGCATTGCATGTAGATGCATCATTGTTTTGTTTCCTAATGTGTTTTTCTGCTCTTACTATCCCATTTACATGGAAGAAGTGACTTCCATTAGGTGTGTTTTGTATTGTCACGTTTCTTTAGTGCCCTAGACCCCTGTCGAGGCCCAGAAGTGGTTCCTTATTTTCAAATATTTGGCTACTTAGCTTGTTGTGCAGTTCTAGTATGATAGTGAGTTTAAAATGTAGCCTATGTGGGAAGCTATTTGGTGTCATGTGTGATGTTTGCATGAGTGCTCCTAAGGTGGTGTAACAAACTTATTGCTGCAGATATGCATGGAGTGAAGAGGCTTTGTAAGAGAGAATTAAAAACTTTCTAGCTATCTTAACAGGAAGTTTCAGTTCTATTAAGGACTTGGAAGCAAGGATTACGCTTTAAAGTTTTTTCTGCGCTGATAGTAAAATTCAGAGTAGCCATATAAAGAACATCACATTCTAAAAAACTAACATCCCCAGAAATCCATGGGGGCTTAGAACAAAACAACAACAACCAATCAAACGGAGACAGTCCCAACAAAGTCCATTATCACTGTCCATGCTGCCTCTTTTCTTTAACCGCATGCGCGCTAGCGGTTTTCCCGCTGCGCGCTGCGTTTAAAAAAAAAAAGCTGCGTTACATGACGAGCTCAGCTCGTCATGAGCGTACGAGCGCCGTCGCTCATGACGAGCTGAGCTCGTCATGAGCGCGGAAGTGGTTAAGCGAATCACGCAGAACTCATTTGCTCACAAATCCTGCTTAGAGCCATCAAGTCCTAATAAGAAAACGAGGAAAGAAAACATCTTTATAACTGAATCCTTAACAAGGGAAAACAAACCTCTTATAAACCAAAAAAGTTGCACACACAATCGTGGCAAGAGTACAAATAAGAACCAGTTTCATGGTCAAGTATTCAGAGAACCTCCGAACTTACTGACCTGAAACAGCAAGGCAAGAGGGATGGAGGCTTCAAATATTTTGTGCAAACCCTGTTTTCTTGCACAGCTTTCTGTAATGGTAATATTGCTGTCTAACAAACCTGGTTGTTATTTACTTTTCCAGGATGACGAATTCCCAGTCGTAATTTGTTTCTTTTTATTTTTTTACACTTAAGTGTGCTTTTGAAAAAGGAGCTATATCAGCAAATTGCAGCTACTTGCTTTCCAAAAATGCCAAGAAAGCATTATTGTTTTTAAATAGCACGATTACTGTGACTGGGAGGGGGAAATAAGTGTTATCCGAGAGGGTGGTGGAACTACAGAGACGCGCGAGGCAAAATGGTTGAAAGAAAAAATGTAAACCAACACTAGGAGGTATTTGGGTGCAATGCCTGCTTTGATTCTGAACATGTAGTTCAGGGCTTTAAAACGGATTCTGCTTTCTACCCTGAGCCAGTGGAGTTCACGGCGGTAGCTCGAGACTCCGGAATTTTTGGGGATTTTGCACAGTAGTCGAACAGCTGCGTTTTGAACAAGCTGTAGTCTACTGACTACCGCTTTGTTGGAACAAGGTACAGAATATTGCCATAGTCAAGCCGTGATGTTATGAGGGCATTGACTACAGTTTTCTGAGTGGATGAGGGCAGCATCCAAAGGATTTTCCTCAACCATTTGATAATGGTAAGGCATAGGCCGGCAACTTTGCTGGCCTGTTGATTCATGGAGAGGGAGCTGTCCATGATGACTCCCAAATTACGTACTTGAGTAACTGGGGTGGGAAAATTTCCTATCTGGTTGGGCCAGTGTGAGGGATTCCAAAGATCACGTTGTTTCCCTAAGAGAAGAATCTCTGTTTTGTCTCCTTTAAGCTTTAATTGATTTCTTGTCATCCAATTAAGGATGTTTTGAAGCCCTAATTTGAGGAGAGATGGAGAAGATGGACAAGATTCAGATAGGGAGAAAATAATTTGGGAATCGTCGGCGTAGGTCATGAGGGTAAGTCCGGATCTTTCCACTAGGTCGGCCAGGGGTCTGAGGTAAAGATTAAAAAACAGGGGGCTCAAAATAGATCCCTGTGGCACTCCGTGAGGGGCTTTAAAGGTGTCGAAGCAGGCTAGGGAGGATGTTATTTGGAATGTCCGTTGAGCCAAGAAGGACTGGATCCATTCGAGCGCTTTCCCACGGACACCGTTTCTGTATAACGCCTTGATGAGTGTTTCGTGGGATATGGTGTCAAAGGCCGCGCTCAGGTCTAAAAGCACCAGCGCGACCGTTTGGCCATTATCAAGGAGGTTCCGGATGTGTTCTGTAACTCCTAGGAGGGTGGTTTCTGTCGAGAAACCAGCCCGAAAACCCGATTGCGAAAGGTGCAAGAGCGAATTGTTTTCAGCAAAGATGGATAACACCGAGTGGACATGTCTCTCTAAGCATTTGGAAAAAGCAGGGAGCAAAGATATAGGTCTATAGTTTGCTGGGAGTTCTGGATTTGCTGTGGGCTTTTTTAACAATGGCGTTATCATGGCGTGTTTCCAGAGGGCCGGAACTGTGGAAAGTTCGAACGAGAAATTTAACGTATCCACAATGATTTCCAGGGAGCGATCGTCCAGTTGTTTAATTACTTTGATAGGAATCGGGTCCCTGGGGGAGCCGGATTTGATGGTCTTAAAAATGGTCTTCAGTATATTAACCGTGATGGGAGGCCAAGATTCCAGGGTATTCTCACAGGAGGGAGCATATTCTGTGTCAGCAAAAGGAGATGGTTCATTATTATTTGTTTTAATGTCCCTGATGATTTTCTCGATTTTTTTCGGTAAAGAAACAGGCTAGATCTTGGCATTAGTAAGTGTTGAGAGGGGGAGCCATGGCTGTGGTTTGTGCACCTGCAAGTTCTTTAACCTTATTAAACAGAGTTTTCGGTTTATTGGTTGCTTCCATGATGGTGTTTGAAACAAACAGTGCACGTGCTTTTGCGCAAGCAGTGTGGTATAAATTTCTGGCTTCATGGTAGGTCTTTTTTACATCAGGGGCGTAGTCTTTACGCCATTGACGCTCAAGTGCCTTGCATTTCGATTTTTCAATTTTCAGAAGGTCATTGAACCATGGGGCAGGGTGACGGTGTCTGTGACCTTTGATATGAAGGGTGGGTAAGCAGTGATCAGCTGCGTCACTGAGCCATTGTTGAGTGGCTACTGCTAAGCTATCCATGTTGTGACTTTTTGTAGGAGGGTTTTCATGGAGTGCTGCGTTAAGTTTTGCCATGTCCAGTAATTTCCAGTTTTTCCTGGACGTAGCTAAAAAACAGATTGCATAGTGGTGGTGGGTGGGAGATTGATGCTAAATTTTACTAAATGGTGGTCAGACCAACAAATGGGGATGGTATCCTGCCATTTTAGCTCCTTGATATTAGAAATAATGGGGTCGAGTAAATGGCCCGCTTTATGGGTAGGTCCAGAATTGACTACGGTCAGGTTAAGGGCCGTCAGATCATCTAACAGGTTAGAGCAAGGGGATAGAAGGGTCGTCAAGATGTAAATTAAGGTCACCGATAAGTGAGAAATTTTTGGAAGCTATATAATACGGAGTGATATAATTGGCTAGATTTGACGCCCATTGGGATGAGTTGCCGGGGGGGTCGGTATATCAATAGGCCAGACATCGTAAAGTTCGGGTTCAAAGATATTTTAAAAAAGCCGGCTTCGCATTTAGGGATGTCGACTGGTTCTAATGTACATTTCAAGTCTCTATTGAAAATTATTGCAATTCCACCACCTAGTTGTTTATTTCTATCTATCCTAGTGAATGCATAGTTGGCGGGGAGGGCAGTAGCAACGTCTGGGCCAGCACTCTTGTGTAGCCACGTTTCTGTCAGGAAGAGGGCGCTAGGTTTATCTTCCAGTAGGAGGTTAAAGATGTCTAATTTGTGTTTTGGTAGTGAGCGGCAGTTAGTACTATAAAGTAAGTATTCTTATGCCACAGTGTTACAGGGCTGTATGCGTTTCCTATGCCTCCTCGCAGTGTCGGGATAAGGTTGGCGAATAGTAAGGGTAAGGTTGCAGTTAGGGCAGGAGGTGACTCCTGTTTTGTGGAGTTCGAGCTTTGTACACCTAGTAATAGTGATCGGGCGTAGCGCTCTTAGTTGACTAGGGGATCTTACCAGCCTTTTATCAGTGGGTAGAGCATGGTCTTCTGCTCTGTGCCCCGTCCTGGTCCGGATGGGCACAGACGGGCGTGTCTTCGGCGTGCGCTTCCGAGGAGTGAGCATTGTTATGTGGAGGAAGAGGGGGCGTGGCTTAGCGTTAGGGGCGTGGTCTAGTGTCTCGTGGGTGGTGATGGCGGCGAAGTTTTGGTCCTCCCTACAACAGCGCTGGCTCCGCTGTGCAGGAGAGTGTCCCCAAAACCCAGAGACAGCTAAGAATCAACTACGTAGCTAGGAGAACACAATTTGTTTTTAAATCAACAATGTGGAAATAAGCAAGGATTTGTTTTTTTAAAATCAGCAAAGTGCAAATAAGCAAAGATTAAAAAGGATTACACAGTGAGGACCATCACCCCCGGCTTCCGCCTCAGGAGTAGCTGTCTGTCAACCCTTAAAATACCCCTGTACC
The DNA here is from genome assembly GCF_964261635.1 of Lissotriton helveticus. Taxonomy (NCBI): domain Eukaryota; kingdom Metazoa; phylum Chordata; class Amphibia; order Caudata; family Salamandridae; genus Lissotriton; species Lissotriton helveticus. The sequence continues at coordinate 1,618,827,384 of NC_136057.1, forward strand.
CCAAAACCCAAACCTACCTCTGAACCCTAAAAATACCCCTGTTCCTCAAAACCCAAACCTAGCCTTAACCATAAAAATAACCCTGTACCCCAAAACCCAAACCTACCCATGAACCCTAAAAATACCCCTGTTCCTCAAAACCCAAACCTAGCCTTAACCATAAAAATACCCCTGTACCCCAAAACCCAAACCTACCTCTGAACCCTAAAAATACCCCTGTTCCTCAAAACCCAAACCTAACCTTAACCATAAAAATAACCCTGTACCCCAAAACCCAAACCTACCCATGAACCCTAAAATACCCCTGTACCCCAAAACCCAAACCTAGCCCTGAACCCTTAAAATACCCCTGTACCCCCAAAACCCAAACCTACCTCTGAACCCTAAAAATACCCCTGTTCCTCAAAACCCAAACCTAGCCTTAACCATAAAAATAACCCTGTACCCCAAAACCCAAACCTACCCATGAACCCTAAAATACCCCTGTACCCCAAAACCCAAACCTAGCCCTGAACCCTAAAAATACCCCTGTACCCAAAACCCAAACCTAGTCCTGAACCCTTAAAATACCCGTGTACCCCAAAACCCAAACCTACCCCTGAACCCTAAAAATACCCCTATACCCCAAAACCCAAACCTAGACCTGAACCCTTAAAATAGCCCTGTACCCCAAAACCCATACCCATACCTATCCCTAAACCTACCCCTGTACCCCATAACCCCAAACTATATCTGAACCCATAAAATACCCAAACACCCAAAACATATACCTCAGTACCCCAAAACATATACCCCTATACCCATACATACCTTATCCAAACATTAAATAAAACAAGCATTTACAATGCAATAGGGCTCGCAGCATTAAAGTTTGAATTACTGGCATTGTAAATGACAATGCTTCGCATTAATTTTTTTTTTAATTTGCGCCTGGTGGAAGAGTGCACTGACGGCTGGTGGTGTTTGTGCCCGGTGAAAGCGTGCACTGACGACTGATGGTGTCTGTGCCTGTTGAAAGTGTGCACTGACGGCCAGTGGTGTGTATGCCTGGTGAAAGCGTGCACTGACGGCTGGTGGTGTGTGTGTGCCTGTTGAAAGTGTGCACTGACGGCTGGTGGTGTGTGTGTGTGCCTGTTGAAAGTGTGCACTGACGGCTGGTGGTGTGTGCCTGGTGGCAAAGAGTGCACTGACTGCTGGTAGTGTGTGTGCCTGGTGGCAAAGCGTGCACTGACGGCTGGTGGTGTGTGTGTCTGGATGCGTTCACTGAAGGCTGGTGGTGTGTGTGCCTGGTGGAAGCGTGCACTGACATCTGAAGGTGTGTGTGCCTGGTGAAAGCATGCGCTGACGGCTGGTGGTGTGTGCTTGGTGAAAGCGTGCACTGATGGCTGGTGGTGTGTGTGCCTGGTGAAAGTGTGCACTGACGGCCGGTGGTGTGTATGCCTGGTGAAAGCGTGCACTGACGGCTGGTGCTGTGTGTGTGCCTGCTGAAACTAGTTGGTTTGGCTGATTCGAAGTACAATATCTTAACTATACAACAAAAAGTAAACAATGGCAAACCCTTATCTTCCTTAACGTTTTGGGCTTGAATTGAGTCTGAAATGAACTCTGAACTCTGTAGGTTTGAAACTGCTGGCTCATCATGAGCATCTGATACCTTAAATGGCCTTCTTCCTGTTTGTGCTGTGGTGATGTGAAGTTAAGCACTGAGGAGAATGAAGCAATAGCAGCAACATTCAAAAATATATATTGAATGTATTGTCTGAATCTGCCAGCAATGTTTCCCCACGTTGGCAGGTTCATCCCTAGGTACTCTGTGGAAGAAACAAGTTAATTCTGATCAATGCTGAATGGTCTTCTCCGTGGTCAAGACTTCCCTGCTTGAGTCGGAAGTTTTTCAGGTTGAGCAAGAAGCCTACAGGCAGCATGAACTTCCCTGAAAAGGCGAGATCAATAACTTAAAAGGGAATGCATTCTAGGAGCTGTAATACGAAGAGCTAGACTGGGTCAGAGTGGAGTGGCTGTTTTTTTCCGCACTTTAGGTTTCCAAAGTTATCAATTGTTATAATTTTTGTCAAGCAATGAAATAGAAATTTTCAGACCGTCCGCCTACAACCAACAATGGCCGGCAGAGAAAATCCTCCTCACCTCAGCTTTCTCACCAGAAGTATGCAGCTAGAAATGCAAACTTGGCAGTCAGGACGCGCGATTCGCTCTGCCCAGGTTCTGTGATATTTCTAAATTTATCGGTAAACTTGGCTTCAGAAGAAACATAAAGAGGAGGGAGCTGTCGCTGAAAGAGATTTACTGAAGAAACTTTAAAAGCGAACATTGGCAAGAGATGGCCGTGTCACTAGGGCGCAACCATGGCCGTCTTTTAGGTGCAGTAAGGGGTAGGAGCTACTACCTGTGGCTTGTCGTTTAGCGCCCCTGGCACGGACCTTCCTGCTGTAGGCGGCAGAAGGGAGAGAAAGCAGGCACAGCTTCTAGGAGTCCTGTGGACTTTCCGTATAAGTCTCTCTACCCTAACCCCTCTGCAGCATGTATGAGGCAGGTGAGGGTCAGAGGTTGGGGAACTAGGGGTCAACTCTATTCTTTCATCAGTTCAAAGGGCGCGTGTTCGCACTTCCGCTACTCCTAGCTATTATAGCGAATCATTGTCTATTTTTGGCCCAAAGCTTTCACTTACAAATCACATTTGATAACGGACTCACCTTCCCAGGATGTACTGGTTTAATAAATCAAGACATGGGACTGCCACTAACAAGACACATCTAAACGGGTCACCACCATTGGAAAGGCCTTCAGACTCACCTCTTCCAAGCAGTTGCAACTTGCGCCCATTCAATGTGTGGAATCTCAAACCAGTCCTGGATTTAGACCCCCGCAACACGATGCGTCATGCAGCCAATAGTTTCCCTTTTAACATTAGGAGTATGGGCTTAAAACTCGCACCAAATTGTTGTTGTGTAAAAAAGCATCACTGATGAAAAATGTCACACATGGCATGAGGCTCCTTGGCAGCTGAGACCCTACTTAAGTGGCAAGTCAGCTAGGTTTACAGCGCCATCCACCACCTTGCAATTTAACCCATTCCAAACCCTACAGGTCTGAAGTTGGTAAGTGGGTGCTTAACAAAATAAAAACACGTGAAATGCTGATTTATGCCACCTTTCCACTACTTTTACGGTACGGTACGGATACTTTTTCGACCCTTTAGTTATTCACCTTGGGGTCAAAGATTATTGATAGTTACTTTGTTGCACTGTTCGAACGTGTTTGTGTGCATCTGGTATTACACATTCGGAAAGGGTCTTAGCAGCTCACCATTGCCATTACTGGGGCACATATGAAAGTTCCCAGTGACAATGAGTTGGCCACATATGCTTGCAGGTCCCACGAAGGTGAGCGCTTTCATTTTACCTAAAGCGAGGTGGGAGGTGGAGCACTGGCAAAACATGAGAAAGTACAATTTTGTCAGCATATCACGTAGCACCTTTGCATCGAACATCGGGGCAATTATATTTGAAGGCATACGATACTTTAAATGCATATGAAAGGTCCCTCCTAGACAATATGAGTTGGAAGACATGGTTAATTAATGTCCCAAGAAATGTGTGATAAGGAACCCAAACACACTCCTCCGGTTTCTTACAACATTTTACTGGTGACATTTTAGCTGTCATCAAAATCATAACACGGTGTATACGTAGGCGGGGCACGCCCTTTCCGTTCCCAGCCAGGAGAAACAAAAAATCAACATAGAATGCCCTGAAATGTAAACCAGAAAGCACGTATGCGCCTTGAAGTTTCTGACACATGCAGAAATGCGCTGAGTGACATCTGAGCTGCAACAGGCGCTGCAGCCAGCAAACCAAAACACACGAGCGCACAGCAGGGAGGCTCACTTACAGCGAGGTCTGTGCAGGAAGGAAGGCAAGGTTACTCCGTGCTGGGGCTCCTCCCTTCTGGTGGGCTCCAGGAGGTCTCGCGCTGGTGTCTTTCGGGGTCTTCGGTGCAGCTGAAGTGAAAGGGAAAGAAAGGGGCTCCCGTTTTCAACGCAGCATGTTCCCATTGAGAAAAATAAACGAGCCCAGCAGCCTCGCCGGAAGTCAGGCAAAGTCGCCTGTGACGGGGGCGGGGCTGCATCCGGACCGGAAGAGAAGGCGGAGTGAAAGCGTCTTGCGACGCCAGAAGGAGAGCGGAGTCCCTCAGAAATCACCAGGTAAGTTGAAAAGGGCTGGGGGGGGACTCGGTTCCCTCGTTGTGTGTGTGCGTGCGCGCGCGTGTGTGTGTATGCATGTGTGCGACGGCGGGCTGGGGGGGGGGGACTCGGTTCCCTCGTTGTGTGTGTGCGACGGCGGGGGAGAGGGAGGGTGCACTCGTGTGTGTATGTGAGCTGGAGGGGTGTCTCTGTATGTATGTGCGTGCGTGGGTGGGCGCTTGTGTATGTGTGTATGCGCATGCGTGTGTGCTTCTCAGGAGACAGCGCCTGGCCACAGCGCTCGTTCGCGTGCGCGTGTCACTTTGAAATCGCCTCAAAGGCGATGCGCGCGGCCAGGATTGTCTCCTGGGAAGCACACACGCCAACAAAAGAGCTTCGGCGGAGACGCGCTTCCGTGCGTTCAGCCGAGCCCTAAACATGCTTTTACCATTCATGCATTTACAACGAATTTTGTTGTAAATGTATGCGTGGTAAAAGCATATAAAATGTAATGCCATGCGTTATAATGGCATCGCGGAGTCATGGTACTTTCGTAATGAAAGTATGCGGAGTGGTGGTATGCGGAAAGAAAGTTGCGGAATAATGGGTGTTTACCCTCCCCCGGTAAGTACATTGGCGGCCCACATCTCCAGCAACATACTCATATTTTTTCAACACCAATTTGAAAAATGCACAGGTCTCTCTCATTGATGGCCAGCACCGACATACACTTTTAGACACACCTCCCGCCACAAGTTCTAAAATTGCGAACTTTAGAGCTGGGGAGCTACGTTCGAATCTCGGCATCAGCTCAACATCCTCAACATCCAGTGATTCCAGGCAAATCGCTTTGTCTCCCTGTGCCTACCACAAATGAATGTGTTCTTCTGTAATGTAAATTGTGCTCATGCCATGTTGTCGAGTTCGCGTTATATAATATTGCAAGGAAAAATAAAGTAGGGAAACTCGAGTTCACACACTACTGCACGCGCATTCTTAAGTGCATCAGCAGTGCACTGTGAATCGGAGCGTTTCACAGGCCTGTCACAGATAAGAAATGCTATCAAAACAAAATCCTACAAAACAATATACTACTGGCCGGCAGCAATTCATACCCGGACACAGTCGGGACGGGCTGCTAGTATGGAATAATCTTTGAGTCGGGCGTATGAAAGGAAGCGATCTGTGGGAGAGACCAAAAAACAGATGTGCTCCCAAGGAATGCTGAAGGAGAAGGAAATAATATTCCCCTGCATACAAGAGTGGAAGGACACAAGTCATCCATTCACAACACATTGGAGAAAAACATGCTTCAGAGGTGAGACAAACAAATAATGGGGAGGGAAATCATTGATTAAAATGCAGAACAATTAGCTGGACCAGAAAAACAGCCAATCAAGAAGAAGGGGTTCACTGTATGTACATATTTTAGCGTATTAGTGGCTAGAGGTTGTTGAACCACTGAAAGCTTGAGCTTGAAGCCTGGCTAAGCTTGAGGTCCTGTTGGAGCCTCAAGCCCACAACGAGCCGAGCTTTCAAGTGGCTCCTTCCTTCCTTCCCTCCCTCCCACCCAGGATCTAACATTAAGGTCAAAGATGCCATCTGTGGATGTGGGGAACCAGGTTTGAGTGTCTGCGTCAGCTCAGCATCCTGTGTCTTTATGCAAATCACTTAATCTCCCCATGCGTATAAACATATGGGTCAAGACGTCATGTTCAATGCCAATAGCTCTAACTCGAGAAAATGTGAGACCTATTGCATTTCCAATGCTTTTTCTTCATTATCACGTATGAAGACGCTTTCAGATATGTGAGTTCAGACTACCAGCTGTACAAAACTATTACTTTTAATAAGTACTTCTCAGTGCAGTGCTATCATGTGTTTCATTAATATCAAAGCTTCCACATGTTAAAGAAATATACTTTTTTGAATTTTGACGAGACTTCATCATATTTTACTTGAGGTTTGTTGTATGATTTACATAGCAAATATTATAAGGGCTCTGTTCGTGCACGTTATCTACGACCCTTGCTCTCCTCTCTGTTAATTTGTTGCCTCACCCACCTCCGATAGTGATGATAGATGTTGTAGACGAGACCTAGTTGTTTGTGCGTTTTATTTTAAAGTTGGTCAGGAACAGAATTGACGTGACTTACTCAAGGACCCACTTCAGCCATTGTTTCTATCATCTGTTGTCTCCAGATTTAGCATGCAGTCAGGAATCCAGCGAGTCCTGTGCCAGACCAGGCTAGAGATCATTGATAATTGTCAGGAATCTGCAATCCTTCCTGTTGGAGGTGGCATTTTTCAATGGTCTGCCATAGCCCTGCAGCAGGTGCGACTGTAGGAAAACAATGGCATCTGAAAGCATGAGAAGATTTTTCAGAGGAACCGAATACGGAAGCCATGAACAAGATACCGGAGTCAGTTGGTCATATGGAATACTAACGTGGAGGGTACACAAGATAAAGGCAGGCCCAGTGAAGCTGACAACTAGTGACCTTTTGAAAGGTGACTTAAAGATACTACTCCCATTGGATGGAAAATAATACCCAGGTCTGCAGATGATAGTGTTTCTGGTGATCACACTGACATTAGGAGGTGGTGCCACCATGCACAGGGCACTTGATACGCACCTTAAGTTGACGAGGATCATGAAAGAAATGATGCTAACAAAGAAGTAAGACCAACCTAGGCCAATGTTCAGGTGCAAGACATTACAACCCTCATAATTAGAAGCCAGTAATAGCTCTTGTTATTTCCCTGCCACTGATCTGCGGTTACCTGCGGTACCAGAATTCTGACTGCGATAAGTAATAGGTATCATGAATTTTTGGAGACTACACTCCAAAAATCAAACTTTCTGTTAATATTTCCCGACTTTCTTCTTAAGTATTCCACCTAAAGACTTTTCCTGCTTGAAGTTGGAGAAATCTTAGGGTGCAATGCCTCTTATCAGTGATGTACCTGCTGAACCCATAAGTACGATTGACATGCAAACCTACATTGCTGGACCATTGCTAGGCCACTTGTAATGAGGGCCTATATCTCTCCTATTGCAGCTGGGTACTCTGGAACCAATGAAATGACAGCAGGGACTGCGAATGAAGCAGCCTACTGCAATGAATGAAAGCTCATTATAAGATTTCACTCCTAAACAGTGTTAGTTTAGGGCGACAGAGCGGTGCTCATCTCGACAGTACAGGGCATCAGGAACTGACTTGTATCCGCAGGTGTAGATTTTCAGGAGAGATATGTCTGGCAGTAAATATATACTGTTAAGCATTATAATTCATTGCTTTCTACAATAACCAAGAGGCATTCACAGTGCCATCTCTCCTTTAAGTCACATGTTTTTGTTTACTCTTGCCGTTTTTATATGTTATTTAAAAATAGAAAGAACCAGGAAGCTTTGCTTGCATTCATCACTTATCCTGCGTCTTACTGAACAGCATCCTGCATGGCGTGTTCTGGATTTCCCTGTCCCCTTGTTCCAAGGTTTGCTAATTAAATGATCAGGACATTGTACACTAACTGTTCCAATAGACTGGTTGTTTTCTGCGATATGCAACTGCAGGAGCCAGAACAAAGTGTTCTAGCTGCCATACAGAATAACTTCAATTCTGTCAATTGACAATCTAACTATTTGCTTTATCGATTTGATGATTGGGAGCTAGAGCTACTTTCTCGTTTCTTGTTAAACCATGGTATTTTTTTTTCATCCCCAGCTCTTTCATTGACAGATCAGTGCATCCTCCTCTCTTATAGGTGTCTGGCACATTTTCCTTAGACCCACTAGCACTCAAGAAGTGTTTTTGGGTTACGCCCATTCAGCCTCTTTCTCTTCAGTCCCTTTGTCTCTGCCTAAAAGGACAGATTAAGGGTGGTGCTTCTTTTTTAAATGTTTTTTTGCATCACCCCTGCTTAACCCTTTTTCAAACTTTGTGATTCAGGCGTCCAGGATCAGGGACGAATATGTCTGTGTGGCTGAATCTCCTATTCTGACAACCATTGTCATACCACCTGTACCTTTGCCCTTGTCAGAGTCTACACATCTGGAACATATCTGCTTCATGGTCTCGGAAAACTTCCTGAAAGTTGTCTCCATGGCTAGAAGGACTAGATCGGCAGTTGTTTTTTTTTTTTTTACAGATCTACCTGAGAAGTTGACTGCAAAGCTAGATTTTCCTTTGAGAGGCTTCCACTTCTCGTGACTTGCTTTTTCCTAGATATTTTTCTCAGTAGAGGGGTCTGCAATGATCTCCAATGGATTAATCTCTCTTCAGTTTAGTGGCCTTTCGATGATGAGGCTTATTTCACAAGAACAACATTCCATTAATGATCAGCACCCTCCCTCTTTCAGGTACCTTTCATGCATGTTAGGCCAGGATAGTCTGTGACTTAAAGAATGCACCACCTTCATCTTTCTGTAGAATAGCCATTTGGGTCGCACTTGACCCTTCATTGTCCTTTAGCCATTGACTCCTACGCCAAAGCAGATTTTGGCAAGTGGTGATGTGGTGCAGTTTTTATTGAGTACATTTTGGCTGCCATCACTGCCATTGCAAAGGGTTTCTAATTACTTGAGAGTATTAATTTGCATTGGGAAGAAATGAGACTGGATGTTGAAGTAACTCATCATAGTAACTCTGTGCTCATTATTCTAATTGGCCTTTATTCACAATAGCTCACTGGCCATCCCTTCTGCTTTTTATTAGTGTACATACTGTGTGATATCATTGTCAAAATTAACTATACTGCCTATGCTGGGCACATATGTTGAGATTGAGGTATTGGTGCAAGCAGGGGTACTCGGGAACCTCAGCGTTGTGCTACATATGTGCTCTGTTACCTCTTGCTGAGAAGGATGCCCCCTTGTTGCACAGGATGGGCGTTTGCTTGGAACTATGTGCTGAAGTTACTAAGGTGAGTAATGTGCCATTCCTGGTATGCTAAATAAGTGAACTTGGTCACTGATTGATTTCCATACAGTGTGCTGTTGGGTATACTTTTTTGTATCAAAAAGTTGCAGATTTCTTTCCTGTTATATGTTTACTGTCCTTAATGGTTGATACTCTGCTCAGTCACATGTACTTTCTGTGAATATTTTGGGATTTCATGCTTGATTACAGATTGGAAAGTATGAGTAGGGGAACGTTTCAGCATTAGGCTACCAGCAGTGGGCCAGAAGATTCAAAGTATTGCAGAGTCTTATCACCAGATGACCATGTCTTGTGCCTTTGAGTATGATTGCTAATCTAGGAAGCGTATTTGTTTTGCTCTCATTTTTCTGTCATTCCCTGATTGTCGTTCAGAGTTTGTATCTCCGTTTCCATCCATATGTTTTCTGCTTGGTTTGCCGATGGCTGTCCAGACGACATTAATGGTCCATTTACTCCTACACACAGAAAAGGCAATCCGGGCCGGGGACTGTGAGAAAGCAAGGCAGCGACAGCAGAGTTGTAGGAATTTCACAACCCGCGGAGCCAAGTGCGAGGCCTTGCGTGTTGCCAGTGAGTCTTTTTGATGCCACATCTTTCTTGTGCACACGCCAATTAACCCATTAATGGAATGGGCTTCATCTTAAACTTTGAATAGTTGCAATCCACAATTTTTGGGTCCGCTTCGCTAACAGTGTTTTTGTCATTTTGAGTGGCATTTAATGGGAATCTTGCTGGGCCTAAACGAACCAATGTAATCTCAGTCGCCAAAGGGACAATACAATGCTTGCTGCTCGTTTTTTGACAGACTGTGTTCGAGAGAAATGTGCCTTGTGTAGATTGAATTGACCAGCGAAATTAACTTTTCTTGACCACTAACATTCAGGAAGGTATGCCTTCGTTTTAAAAAAAAGATCATGCATTTCGCAGTGTTCCTACAGTCGCGTAATGGGTGAATATTGTCATGGGTATGCAGGTGAGGGTCAAAGCACAGCTTCAATAAACTGCAGCGTAATCTGCTAGCCTGTTGTTTATATTTCAAAGAGTTCTATGTTTCAGCTTCAATACTGAACTGCACTGTTGTCTACTTACCCGTCCATGAGAAATAAAGGGCTGTGCAATAGGGTAAGCTTCGAAATCTGTACCCACGCATCATTGGTCATATAAAATACTTATGACCTCTGCAGAAAACGATTTGTAGGTTTTTCACTGTGTCATATGTCGCTATAATTGGGGTTTGTGGCCACAAAGCACCACACATCATTAGGGACCTTGTCAATCTCTCTTGGATCAGTTGATGGTTTTCAGTGATAACTGTGTAGGGTAGACACAGTCTCCTTTCCTTTCTCCACCATCGAAAATAGATACAATCTCATTACTGTTTTGAACCCACCAGAGTGGTTGCTAATTAGTGTGTTTATCTTAATTGCTTTTGGATTTACAGTGTGCGATTGACACATGGATTCTTCTCCTTATGCTTTGAGACTGAAATCTACTTTCACTTCTTGCTTGGATAAGAGAAATATATTTTAGGACCTTGACTAAAGACAATTGAGGATTTCGGTTATGACTGAATTAATGGGAAGCTTCAGGGAAGGGGTAGAAGGTAGATTACTGGGATATGGGGGGCAAAAAAATAGTTCAGTGTTGATGCCAGTAAATTTGAGCCCATGCAGTTTTGCACAGCTTAAAGGATCTCTTAAAATTGGTGAGCCTATCTGACAAGGTGATTCAAAGCTGTGTGACAGTTTTATTGAACTGCATGCTGACTTCATAGTATATAATGTCCAGGAGAGCATACTTAAAAAGTATTAGTAGGTTAAGGGCAATGCTCTGAGTACTCCACAGTGGCTGTGAGCAAGAAAAATATTTAATTTCTACGTTGTCTTGATTTGAAAGGATCAGACCATGTACTGTTCGTGAGACACTTACCACCATATTTATGTCGTCCAGGAGGATTCAAGTTTCAAGTAAAAAATTTTTTCTAAGAAAATAAATTCTTACAGAAATATAACCTAGTTTTTCGTTTCATTGATACATGACATCTAAAAATACCAAAACATCTCCAATAGATTGAGCTAAATCGCATCAATGCAGCCAGCTTATAACACAGACCAAAAATAAATATACATCTGTTTTTAAAATACCTTTTCAAAGAAAGTGAATCTATGTGTTGGAGGAGGGGTCTATAAAAACCATTTATACCAAACATTTCATGTTCGAGATGTGCAACAGTTTAAGCCTATTGAAATACAGCAATTCATTTCAGTTACTTACTTGTGTAAGTATTAAAGTGCATTGTGCAGAACTGACATGACAGAGAAGGGAACAATAATCCATATTTCAAATTAATTTTAAAAGGTACACCGTAGGTGAATCATCACCAGAAGCCATTCATGAACATACACATCATATTCAAGGTAATCATCCCTGTTGAAATATAAGCAGCGAATAGTTTCAATTACTTCTTAAGATAATACACTGCGTTGTTTTAAGAAGGCCTCAGAACTGATAGCCATACTAGAGGGCCCTATTTACCCGGATTTATAAAACCATTTAAAACCTAGGGCATGCTCCCTATTTTGGGTTGCATGGCTCTCAGTTAGTTAAAAAATCATTGAGGCCTCGAAAAATCCTAAAAATTTGACTAGACCTGCAAGTCTAGTGACTTAAGTAATCTACTCGACCTAGTTATAATGCTCTTGACCCATTAACTGGGTTCAAATTATGTGATCTTGGGCAAGTATTTGAATTCCCTGAGATACCATATTCTTCTTTATCATATATGAGACAACCTTCAATTATGCAAGTTCGGCATGTCTGATGTACAGAAAACTCTTTTATTTGAATTAATAGACTAAACATTTGCTCCATATATAGTGCAAATGTATGCACATATAGGATACACATGACCTCTGACTTGCCTCAGTTCATTAACCTCATTGTCATCCGTGAGGGGGCAGGAATGTTTCTCAAATCATGTTTAAAAACTGTCACTTTTAATTAATAGATAACTAAAGCACAAAGTAGCAGCACTCTGTAATTTGCAATCAGCAGATTTTACATTGAAATGGCCATAAACTCAACTCATAGATTTTCCCACTGACATGTGGTTTTAAAACGATATAGTGTACAATGTCTGGAAATGGAGTTTCTGCAAATATGTCATTTGCACATCATCAAGTAAAGTGTTCTGATTTGTTTTGCTCCTGTGTAAATCTTTGTTTGCAACACACTTCTGAATGACAAAAAACAATTTATTTCTTAATTCCTGATATAGTTTGAAATACTCGTACTGTTCATTTAAAATCTGTTTAAATGTTGTGTTAGAAAAAAACTGACATTTCACAGCCCTTTGCTTCACAATTGATGTCAGATAGCTCACTTGACAAAAAAATAACTATAATAAGAGAAAGAAAATGAAGCACCATTTTCCAGGAACAGATGAGTAACAATTAGAAAAAGACAAACTGACCTCTATCCTTGAACAGAGTGCAAATGTGTCAAGATAAAAAAACTAGATTTAAAGGAGTCTTTATGGCTCATTCACTTTCTAAATGAACAGAACTCCTGTTCCTTTCAGCTTAAGTTAACTTGCCAGCACAGATGAGTAAACCTCACTGGCTATTGTGAGTGGATTTTACGAGGCCTGAATCAACCCTAAATCCCAAGACTGGACATAAACACGCTATTCTAGGGCAGCTTAGTGAGGGAAATCCTGACATGAGCTGATAACAGTTTTACGCAAATATTGGTTGATAGCAATGGCTACATCCTGGTGCATCAACCCACACACCATATTTAAACCCATTTCTCTCCACCGAATTCCATGTTTTTTAAATATTGGTCGCAGGATCTTCTTCCTTTCCTCTAGAAAAAATATACAATTCACCAAAAAGTGGCTCACCAAATACCCTTAACCCCAGTTGCATGGACATAGACCATTTTTCTCCGCTATCTGAACTTTCAAACTTGGCATCCGCCATCCCGGGTCAAAATTCCCACCCTTCGCAGCAAAATTGTATTTACCAGAATCTTGTCTGAAATTCTATGCCTGAACCGGAGGCGAGGATTATGAATTTAGGTTCTCCACTTTATTTAACCACTTCGACGCTAATGACAAAGCCAGCTCGTCATGGGCGTTACCTGCCCTGCGCTCATGACGAGCTGGCTTTGTCACAAACAAGCCATTTGCTCCTCCACCAGCGCAGGGCAGGTAAACGCGGTAGCGCTGAAGGTGTTAATAGCAGCCCTTTTTACTTAAACAGAACCACATTTCCCATGGAACACTGGCAATAATAAAAAACAAAACTGTGTGTAAACAGTCCCATAATTACATAGGGGTCCAATCAAAGGTCACCATTGCCATTATAGTTCTTCACCTGTCACCAACTCCTTTTTCTGTGCTGCTCACAGCCCAGATAAGTGCATTTTCATTTCTCTCCTTGCATGGTGCATACTTTGTAGTGGTTTTAAATCAGTGTGCATGTTTATTTAGCGTTGCGGGATCGCTTTGCGCTCCTACGTGACTGAATTTAATTTCCCTGGTAGCGGCAGAGTGTGGTGGGGTCCTCCCAACACTAGGTGGCGTTGTGGTAGCGCCATTTTTCTTTGGTTTGTGATGCACGATTTTGAAATTCCTGTCAGTAGAGATGAGCCGAAATTGCGCGTCGCTTGACTCCGCCTGCCCCTGAAGAGTGACGCCTCGGATGGGATCTGTACAGGCTTGTAAGCCTAATCTTTGAGCAGATTTGACGCCTGTCACAATGGCCAGTAGTGAGTGTTGACTTACGCCCCACTGGGGTCTGTATTGCTGTGAGGCAGGCTGTGAAGCCTGGAAGGGGACATGCTCCCAGGTGGCTTGAACTTCACCCAAGACTGGCAGTAATACCCATATGGGGGTGGAGTCCCTGGGGCTTACTTTCCCATGAACGTGAGGCTCTGCTCACTATTGACCCACTGGGCCCCAGCACCTAAACTGATAGCGCTTTGCTCTGAGCACTGAATTTTTAGCGCTTAACATTCCGCTGGGCTTTTAATTAGTGGAAACTCCTCTGATATTACCTACCATTGTTACCTCCCACCTGGTCATTTGCCATGGAATAAGGAGATGCCCAGTATGAGGAGGATCCCTTGGCTTCCCTTCATTAGGGTGATGAATTTTATCACTGTTAATGCAGCGATATATCGGGCAGTGGAAGAATCCATTGCACCCATGGAGCAGAGCTGATTACAGCAAATTGCACGCAAATGGGCAAAACGGGCCAAGGTCCAGAGTTCTGCAACACCTGATGCCCCTCCCCCAACCCAGCCCCAAGATACCGACCTCATACCAGCCAAGTACCCCGGTAGGCGAAGTAGACCATGATGCCTTTATGCGCCTCAGGTAGGATTTCTTAAACCAGGCCCATTCTGTCCCAATAACATGGGATCCCGAAAAGGGATTACCAGATCCTACCTCAGCCTCTCCCCCAGATGATGATGCCCACAGGGACACCAAAGACGTGGCCAGGCCTTCCCGCCTGTGGCGTCCTTCTCCTACACCCCCAGCCACTGGCCCCACCCCCATGATGAGTCAGGTATGATGTTCCCTGAGGAACTTAGACACACCCTTTCCTCCGAGTGGGCACCCTCTACCAAGGCAGCAAATTATGTCGCAGGGTGGATCAGAACCCCGCTGGGGAAAGAGGCACTTAGCTGCCTAAATTACAGAATGCCCTCTCCCATCTTTAGACGGCAATGTATCACTGACACCAGAGCGGGATCCCAGAATGGCCACCTTTTTGGCCAAGTTCATCAAAGACCCCAAAAAAGGGCATCAGCCGGTCCTAGCGGGCGATCCAGGATAAGTTCCTGGACGGACTAGACCCCTTAACCAGGATCCTAAACATGGCAAAGGACACAAAGACTTCGGGATCTCTGATATCCCGAGGTCCTCTCTGGGTGGGTTCAACATGTGCTAGCCTTCATGGGCAATGGCGATTTCAAACTGTCCACTGTGCTGATCAAGGCAGACCCCATGTTGAGGGATCTGGCAGATTCAGAGGCAGGAGCATGTTAGGGAACCGTTTAGTAAGGAGTTAGGCAAATTTGTGAATACCATTACTTCCCTAGAAAAGGCTCAGTCCTGAATAAAAAGGGTATTTTCCTCACAGGTTGGCTGCTCGGCCGGCCAATACTCCTACTGGAATTCCCATAGAGGGCAAGACTCAAGACGCTATACCAATACCAAGCCTGCTTTGGTAACTTCTACCAGACCTAAGGATATAAGGGATTTGACGCTACCTTTAATTCCAGTGAGTGTTCACCTTTCTGCCCCCTTTAAAAGTAGGGGGTTGTCTGGCGAAGGTTTTTAATGCTTGGAAGTCCATGATTCAGGGGTTTCATACAGAGTTTTGTGTAACACCCTGTCATGTTATGCACCCCAGGCCGCTACAGTTCTTGCAACAGGAGGCAGATCTGGTGCTCGCAGAGGCCACTTTGCTCCTCGACAAAGGCGCGAATTGTCCCACCACACCCCACCCACAAGGCTTCATAAGCAATTTTCTCCTGATCGGCAAGACCGAAGGGGGCAGAGACTAATAATCAATTTATGCAGATTAAACCAGCGGCTGGTTTATTGTCACTTCAAAATGGAGGGGATCCTCCTCCTTCGCAATGTCTTATGCCCTGGGGATTGGATGGTCCGCCTGGCCCTGAAGGATGCTTACCTAACCATTCCCGGTCTTTCCACCACACAGGCGCTTCCCCCATTTCTTCTGGCGCCAGCAGGTGTTTCAGTTCATAAACCTGCCCTTCGGTCTCTACTCTGTGGTGTTTCATGAAGGTCCTCAGACTGGTCGTGGAGCACCTCAGGGCGCAGGGGATAGCCTCATTATTTATTTGGATGACATGCTTCTCCTGGCAGAAGATCCCCACCAGTTGTTGCAAATTGAGGTCACCCTCCTCGTAAACCTCGGTTTTGTCATACACAAGAAGAAGCCTCTTCTGACTCAAGTTCAAAGAGCAGTTTTTCTGTGTTTCCTCATAGATTCCACAAAGGCTACGCTAAGCCTTCCCTCGAGGAAGGTGGCCAAGATCAGACATGAGTTGCGCCTTGCGCTAACCAAACAGTGTCCTTGCGGCAGAGTCCCCGTCTGGTAAGTCTGCTCTCCTCATCTATCCAGGCCATCTTTCCAGAGTCCCAGCACTACCGTGCACTTCAGCGCTTAAAGGCGACACACTTGCGTAAGGGACTCTCTTATTCCCAGTCGGTGGTCCTCTCGGAGAATGCGCAGGAAAAGATCCTTTGGTGGCTTTCACATATGGAAGCATGGAACGGCAAGGGCATTTTCGGCTTGGCTCCGTATCTCATAGAGTCCTACGCCAGCAGGTTAGGCTTGGGCGAGCAGTGTGGAGAGTTTTCAACAAGAGGGTTGTGGTCTACTCAAGCACAGAGGTTACACATCAACTGTTTGGAACTACTGGCAGGGTTCTTTGGGGTCCACTGTTGGGTCCTTTGGGGTCCGCTATTGGACGCAAGACAGGATCTAAACCTGCATCTTCTTAAAGATGGACCTCTCAGCTGTGCGGTACATAAACCACCTCGGGGGTACTCGGCCCAAGGTCCTTTTGGATCTCACGACCATTTTGTGGCAGTCTTGCCTGGACCATCAGATAGCGGGCACGCCGGAATACCTCCTGTGAGAAGTTGGCCTGGCATATGCTGTCCACTAGTTATAGTGGGCACCTTGCACCAGTCCATGATAGGTTTAAGACAACCTTTATTGACCGCTATCCTAGTGGTAGCTATGGAGAGGAGCCTACAGGCTAAGTCTTGAAGGAGTGTAAAGCAGCTTGGTTTACCAGATTATAACCTCTTGAATATCTAAATGAAAGGAGAACCACACAAGGTGTATATATATATATAAAATATATGTATTTATTACTAAACACTCCCTAGTAATCCCTTCATGAGATTACAGAGCAAAGTACACACTTACAATGCAATAGAACTTCAGTTAATAACACAATATACACTGGGCCCTAGGGGGGAACCAAACCATATATTAAGAAAGTGGTATAAGAACCACGACTTGACTAGACACAAGGCCTAGAGCCTGTAGAATCGCAGGTACCACCAGGAACCACCCAAGGTAGTGACACCAGGGACCCACGGGGGACGCGTGCAGTGTGAGAACAACGCCGCGATACGCTATTAGCTTCTATGGGGGAATTTTAAAGAAAAAGGACACTTGGGAGAGGACTTTGATCAAACCCCTTTAGACTAAAGGGATTCTCGGGCCAACGGAAGCACCGGAGTACTCGAGTTACCTCTCCCAGGGAAGCTGGGTGCGTAGGTGTACAATGGTGTTGGATTCATCGTTGATTTCAATGGCCATCTGCTGCAAAGTGCTGCTGCCGTGGAGGAGAAAAGTGACCGGTGCAATCCACAAAGGGCCGGCTCACGGAACACTCGTGGAGTGTAGGCCAGTAATCTTCGGTGGAAAAGGTGCTTGGATCTGCTCTACAAGTAACCCAATGGACAGCCTCAAGGAATGTTGAGAAGCTAATGCACTTGCAAATGTGCATGGTGTCCAGGGGTTCCGGTTCCACGGTACCCACGAGGTCTGCGGTTCTCAGCTTTGCTGGGAACTCGGGTCGGCCTCGGGGAAAGTCTGGAAATCCACCTCCTGTGTTGCAAATACTTCGGAGTCCGGCGGGAGCTTCGAAGATGCAAACCGGTCAGATGCGTCTCTGGTGCCTGCCACGCAGGGGAGTAACTTCTTTACTCCAAGGGAGATTCTTCAGTCATACAGCTTCTTGCAGATCGTCGAAGTTCCAGGATTCAGTATCATAATTTCGTCCAGGTAATCTAAAGTCCTGTTGCCAGGGGTTCCTATCTTATACCCAAGTAAGGGGTAGGACAAACTCTGGGGACCCACCTATGGAAGGGTTTGGAAAGAGGGGTGGCTACACCCATTTCCTTTGTCCAGTTTCGTGCCAGAGCAGGGACTGATAGCCCCTGCAACCGGTTTGAACTGGGCTATGCACAGGGACACCAAATGTGCCCCCAGTGCAGACTTCAAAGCACTCTTGGAGTGCACCCAC
This sequence comes from Lissotriton helveticus, assembly GCF_964261635.1. NCBI lineage: Eukaryota > Metazoa > Chordata > Amphibia > Caudata > Salamandridae > Lissotriton > Lissotriton helveticus. The sequence continues at coordinate 1,618,845,615 of NC_136057.1, forward strand.
CGAGCCCCAAATACATTAAAGCCTGTCTAGGAGGTGGTGACACCTCCCTGTGACAGGAAACCTATTATCCAGGCCTCCCCTGTCGGAGTTTCGTCAAGCAGCAGGAGGCCAGACTCGTGGCTGTGGCATCCATTTTGTGATGCCAGGGTTGTTTAAACTGGTACCAGGTGTACATGTCTCTCCCTCTAGAAGGATGGAATCATACCCCCACCACCAGGACTGGCGGGGGTATGATTCCAAAGTGTTTGACACCAAACACGACATGTTTCCTTGCAGCCATTCCAAAGTTAGCATTTACCGCAAGGTTATAATGCAATATGGTCTGGCTGCATCACAGAACAACCCCGGAGAATAGATTCCGAAAGCTGCAGAAGGGCCCTGCTCATGCATGGGCACCCTCTCACACAAAACCCAGCACCCTGCCTTCAGGATTGATAAGGCCTGCCGTAGGGGTGACTGATAGGTTTATATGTGTAGTGATAGAAGGTAGATATAGAGAACCTATATCTAAGTAAGGGGTGCATACACCACCGTACACAGGCTGCAGTAGCAGACCTGTGGTGTAATTTTGGAAGGCTGTCCAGGGGTGACATAATACATGCTGCAGCCCCTGTTAGGCCTCTGGGGTACCTATGCCCTGGGTATATAGAATACTATATACTAGGGACTTATAAGGGTACCCCAGTAACCAAACTTGAGTGTACCTAAAGTACTTGGAATCATTTTAGAGAGGAAGCAGCTAGGGCGGGGTCCTGGATAGCAGGGCCCAAGCCAGACTAAATTCGAAAAACAGTGAAACATCAGCAAAAAGTGGGGGTAACTATAAGAAGCAGATCCTACTCTCCTTCACCTCCCACGGCAGGATAGCATGGTGGCGGACTGGCAGTCCCGGCATCACTGGGACTCCAGTCTTTCAAAGCTTCACCCGGAAGTGTGTGCCAACCTCCAGGACCAATGGGGTCAATTTTCAGTGGATCTGTTCAGCTCCAGATTGGATCATCAGCTGCCCAGGTTCTTCAGTTGGAGGCCAGATCCTCTTTTGGCCGCCACTGATGCCTTACTGCTGGACTGGAAGCTGGAGAGGGGCTATGCGTTTACCCTGTTTACGATGCTTACCAAGCCGTCCGCACAGATCAGACGCCACCAGGCAGAAGTAGTGTTGATAAACCAGCTTTAAAAATCTAAAGTCTGGTTTCCGGTTCTTCTGGAAAGTTTTTGGGAGATTTTCCAATGACGCTCTTCCTCAGTCCAGATTGAACTCCACTTTCGATGGTGTTGGAAGGGTGGCTTTGTCTCATGGCGTGGAGGACTACAGGGGACGATGGTTGCTACTGGGACTTTCGGAGCCGGCTGAGGACCTCCTGTTGAAGTCATGGTCAGATGGCACCATCAAATGATACTGATCGGCTTGGAAGAGATGGTGTCATTCGTATGTGCCATGGGATTGTGACCCCGTGGGCACCGATGTAGTGCACGTTTTTTATTTTTAAGCCAACTTAGCGCAGAAAGGTATAGCGTAACAATAGAGTAGCACTTTCCGTTCAGGTATCTCTGCTGGTCACCTACCGGTGAAAGGGTCCTCGATAGGGGGACACTTGTTTGTATGTAGACTCCAATGTGGTATTAGGCTATGGCCACCTAATATGTTCCTCTCAAAGGATGAACTCTCAACATAGCTGGCAATGTTGCTCTGCATGGTGTTGTGCAGTTTGTCGGATGTTTGAGCCCTAGGTATTATGAGAATGTCCTTCTCTCCCTCAGGAGTGTCATTTACACTGAGCAAGTGTACAAAATGTCCTACCAGAGTTATAGTATACCTGAGTTCCCAGATTCTCCTACGCTGTGCGTGGCCTGGTGCCTTAAGGCATACGAGGAGATGTCAGGGGACTTCCGCCCCCGGGTGAGAGACCGCTCCTAATGGCTCTCTAGAAGCAGCTAAAGCGGTTTCCTCCCCGGCCTTAGCCATGTGGGTACGTTGGGTGATGCAGGAGTGGATATTAGCATCTTTGGTTCATACTACACTTTCGGAGCGATGGTGTCTGAAGCGTTTTTATGGTGTCCGTCTGGAAGAGATCATGAACACGGCCGACTGGTCTTCTGGTTGATTCTTTAAAAGGTTCTACTTAAAGCCAGTGTTGAATATGGCTCATTTGGTGGTTAGTAAACTTTAAAGTAGTATAATCTTCGCCTCTAGTCCTGACATAGAATAAAAAATGTCCTAGCTATCGTAACGGAAAGTTTCAGTTATCGAAGTTGAGGATTATCCCACCCACGGAATAATAATCCCGTAAAACCTCCCTGTGACTAGTAAGTAAATATTTAAATTCTTTGGTTATATTATTGTGTAATGTCTATTTCGGTTATGTATATGCTGTGTTCAGTGTATATTTGCTTTTAAGCAACAACATTTTATTAGTTATCCTTTCCTTGTGGATGTTCTAGCCTGTTGATATCCTATCTCTCGCTCTCGGGGTCAGAGAATGGAAAACAGGATTTGCAAGAAAAGAGCTGGGGCGTGACTCGCAAAACGAAAGACGAGTTGGTGGCAGAGGTGAAGGACTATGATGGCAGTGCTGACCTCTGGACACCTATTGGATTATGGGACTGTTCTGCACATCATTTTGTTTTTACCATTCCCAGTGTTCCATGGGAAATGTGTTCTGTTTAAGAAGTAAAAAGGGCTGCTGTTAAATAAAGTGGAGAAAGTAAAAGTATATTCTTCCCCTCTGAATCCGTAGTAGATTTTAAACTTTTCGTTACGATAGCTAGTACATTTTCTATTCTATATAAATTGGGGGATATTTAGTACTGTATATCATAGCTCCAGGTAGTTTCTTCGGCACAATTTCTGAGTGTGCTCTTTATTTAACAAATGGTTTTCAATTTGCCTCCTTCATGTTTGGGGCACCTACCTTTTCCATAATGATTTTCACTGGACTCCTTTTACCTGGGAAAGATTGCCATTACCTCAGGGAGGATTTGCATGGATAGTTTATCACAGGGGGATCCATTTTTTATTGAAAAGTAGTATTGCTGGGCCCTCTCGTCTGCCAGAGCACCCCAGGCTACTGATTTCAACTCCTGCCTTATGGCTAGTATCTTTGCATTTTTGGTATGTCAAGCACTGATTTCAGGATACTACCTTCTAGGGCCTCCCATGTAACCTGTCTAAACGTAGCCAGCCCCTTCGCTCCATTCAAAGCCTGAGGAATTATCTTGCACAGTATAACTTTACTAGTAGCTCATGAGTATAACTAACATATTTGCGTCAGACCACTTCGAACCATTGATATCATTCATCGAGGTAAACCTCTGACAAGCCAGCTGCTTGTTCCATCTTAGATCCTCTGAAAAGGTCCCGCACCTACTCCAGCCGCAATTGCCTAGGAACAACCTTTTCCGCTTTGCAAATAGCAAAGTTTTTGTCTTCTCAGGATTGATTGACAGTTTTTTCTCTAGACAGTAAGCGATTAGTTCAACTATTTTTTGTTGAAGCCCAATGGGTGTAAGACCCCCCACCACCAAATTGTCAGCATACATGAGACAACACGTATGCCTGACTCCAATCGTAGGAGAAAAACTCTGGTTAGCACTTAGTACCTGAGGGAGAACCTCAATAAATAAACTAAACAACAAAGGAGCTTAAACGTATCCCTGTCGTAAGCCATTCTCCACCAGAATGTTACTCAACAGGCTACCTGCCCCGATGAGATCCATCTTTACCAAGTTCTGAGGCCTCCAGTATATTCCATTAGAGCTTAAGCCATAACGTGCCTCTGTCCACCCTGTGCAAAAACCACCCAGAAGTCAACGAAGCAACAGCAAAAACCGCCCGCCAACTCCATAGACCTCTTTGTGACCCCTCGAGTGAAACAGTGGTCTGTTGAATATTTTGGCCTGAATCCTCCCTGCTCCACTTGAATAAGTCGGGTGTCCAAAGTACAGGAAGCTAGGTGCTTTAATAGGGTCTGGGCAAATAGCTTAGAGATATCCAATAGAGATATCAAGTGGTAATTAGCTGGTTGATCAGTGTTACCTTTTTTGTGGATATGCTTCACTGTGGCTCCGCTCAATGGATCCTTAAGGATACTAGTTGAAGTTACCCACATGAAAAACGCAATTCATTAGGCTCACTTCCTGGGATCCTTCTTAAAACTAACAGATGGAAGACCATCTGGGCGTACACTCGCCCCGAAGGTTTCATTTAGCATTACATTTCTCATAGTGACATTGACGTTTGTGAATTTGTGATAGCATTGTTGCTAGATTGTGAAGCATCCGGGGCCACCTACAAGTTTGGCGATTTTCCTCCGCCATAGAGAGAATAGTTAAAATAATACCAGTGATCCTCGGCTATCTATGCCTCAAGCCAGGATGGTGAAATACAAGTAACAGAGTTAACCAGCCTCCAGAAGTGCCTACTGTTCGTCCCTACAATGGTGGCTAGCATTAGTTCCCAATTTGATCTATAAAAGTCACTTTTTTTTATAGGCACATAAGCTGCAATATGCTTTTTTCGAAGCCTCCATTGCTTCTTTTATACGTGAATAATTTTTATGTGTTAAAGCGCCGACGACACTTATTCAAAGTTCTTCCCTCCCGACAATCTCACCAAACCAGTTGTCCCCATTTCTCTATGGCCACAAACTAACTTTGGTCCAGCCATTGCCAATTTAAAATGGTCTAACAATTGCTTCACCAATCTGCCATAAAAGCCAAGCCCATTGTCTCTTACTTCCACATCGAATTCTTCAATGGTATACTATATCAGGGGTCAAAACTGAATTTACTCGAGACACATAGGGATCTTTAAGCTCTAGACTAAGGGTGTGGTGGTCACTGGGTCCTAGACCAAGAACCCTTAAACATTTTACCCAATAAAACTGGTGTTTTGGCACCAACACACATAGTCAATGAGTATACAAATGTTACCATATTCAAAGATTCTAGAATTAGGTATATCATCATTACATCGCCGGTTAACATTAATCCAGTTCTGCTGGACTAGGCAGGACAGAACTTTGGTTTCCCCTTCTGTGACGCTTGCCGATGAAGCAGAGTTGGGAATATTCAATTTCATCAACTGATCCTTCAAGTTGTTGTCAAATTCTTTAAACATTCATTGTTCATTAAAATCCCTCCCCTCTACTGTAAAGAGAGCACCCAGATAATCCAATAACCATTTTTGAACATCGTTAACCAAATTAAACAGTTTGCTCTCAGCTACAGCACAAACTGGCGGGATATATATATATTCAAACAGGCCATTTATTTCAGCCCCGCAACATTGTTAAACAAATTAATTAAGCAGGCAAGTACCCATGCACAAGCGTTTTGCAGCTTTACTTCCTCCCACAGCAAACTGATACCAAGGTTAATAGCCCCCTGAAGCTCTTCCTCTGGTCGACTCCTTGGCATTTTGCACTATGGGAACACAACCCTTGACTACCGGGCAGTCTATCAGCCAGGTTTCCTGGAGGAACTTTACAGGATAATTGCTTTGGATTTCTCTTTAATTTACATAAAATAGTTAAACCCATGAATGTTACACACCAAGACACGTCTTTTCAGTAGACGTCTTGACTCCTACCAATCAATCTCATCAGCTCCTCCAGCACTCTAAGATGAGGTATGACTACCCTGCATGACTTTGGGGGAAAGGACTCTGCAAACTGTACTGCTTAAAATTGGGGCCCTCAACCTTCCCAAAAATGTGTGGATGCCTAGCCACATCTAGGTGGTGGGACAAGTCTTGATTCGCCCTAATTTGGCCTTTATCATTTTGGAACAAAATGGTCGCTATTCTTCCTTGCGACCCGTCCTGTCCTCACCTGCTCCTTCCAGCACCAGCTTTCTGTTCTACACCCTGGGACGTAGTTGAAATTACCTGAATATACTTTAGCCCACTATGTTAAACTAGAAATGGTGCTTTCCTGCGACAGTCAACTTCCCCCTGCCGCTGGTTGGCACTCTTCCTCTCTGAATCAGAACAGTCATATAGGCAGATACCATTGGCTACCGAAGCAGGCGCTGAGGCTTCAATTGAGCACTTTGCCTCCTCATAGGTAAACAGTGCACACGATAACTCCGCACCTGCTACAGACTTAAAGCCCACCAGCATTAAGTCCTTTGAGGAAATGTTCTTAAACTTTTTATGTTTGCAAAAGTAATTTAAAGCCTGGCTCGGTTTAACAATGGCTATCAGAGAGTCGCATCTTCGTCTTGCATTGGGGTTTAATAAATAATTGCAGCCGAATCCTAACCTGGTATGTTTTCCCTTCCTGAACTAATTGGAGATTTTTTGAAAGTCCTTGGCTTCTCTTATAAGTTTTACTATTGCAAGACATATATTTAAAGGGGGTGGTCTCTCTATAGTACTCCTCCCCCCACCCCGCACCCAATGCCTACTTTTAAAATTGTTTTTTTTACTCCTCCTGCTTTTTCTTCTCTCATTGAGGTTTGAACGATCTTCCGGTTCCTGTCTTACAAGCTGTCTCCCGGGGAGCTAGTTGTTTAGTTTCATTAGCTGCTTTAGAAAACCACTTCGAAGGTTGCCTAAGAGATGCCACGCCACTCGCCTTCTGCCTTATTTTACACTACCCCCTCCTACTGGTGGCCCTCCTTTCATCCTCATTCTAAATGACAGGTTGATACTAAACTTTTACAGGACTCTTCTCTTCCCAAAAACAGATCTTCTTTTAAGAACTTGATTGGGGCAATTTGAGGTGAATGCCCCACAGACATGTTATACGGTTCCCACTAGAAAAGGTAGGGCTGCGTATTAGGACAACTTGTCTTCAAATTATGGGAATAAGTCTATCTACACTATCAGAGACTGTTGCTCCAATTCCTAGAAAGCTCACAGTGCCTCACCTGAACCCCTAACCTTCCTGGGGTGGCAGGTGATTTTGACAATCTCGAAAATGACACTGATCCCCAAAGGGAAACATGGAAACAGATCTTACCCCTTGAGTTGCCTTATTATATTAGGCATGCCCATGGTAAACACAAGGAAAAATATGAATAAAGTTTTCAATACATATATTGAAACATTCGTAATCTTGCATAGAAAGATTAAGCTGTAATAATTAGGCAGATAAAACAAAGCAATGTAACCAGCATTATGAACATAGTGAAAAGAATAAAGAGTCCAACCATTATATATATTCCTACCTATCGCATCCCCTACTCTGAAAACATAGTAGGTGTACCCTCAGCCTGATCTCTTAGGTTAGCCTGCGCCCCATAACTGGACCAAGGTAATGTGGAATTGGCAATCCCTCTCTTTAGGACAGTAGATCACAGCCGAACACAGCAGTCGTTCCAGAACATTTGTAGCCAGTGACCCACTGACCCGTAAAGGGTCAGTGCACAGTTTATATAATATAACCTCTGTTTTGAAGGTACAGCTCTGGTGAAATGATGAGTCTAGATGTTAGAAGCTGTCTCTGAACCGTCAATGCAAACACTAGGATATCTTGTTCTGTACTTAGCCTTGAACGAAATGTACAGACAATTTAGCAGAAAGGCTGTCTAAAAACAAGCAGCATGTGCAGCTTTTTCTCAGAAATATTATCGTGCAAGCAAAACATGTTAAAACAAGTTTGCTAAAACGATGTCAGCCTAAAATGTGTAAAATATAAAACTAAAATGGAGAACCAAAGTGAGTCCACGAAGGCTTCACTACAAATTAAGTATAGATCGCATAACCTCCTGGGGCTTAGCTCTCCTGTACTTGGGGTACACCTTTTTGACCTCACTCCCAGGGTAGGCCCTTTAGTCTCATCTTTTAGCGTTCTGCTTATATTTCCGAGAAGCTGAATCTGCCTAACATTGGGGCGTTATTCTATACTAAGGCTTTTAACATTCCCTGTGAACGGTACTTGCATAAGAGATGAAAGGTTTAGCATTTTCAGGTTTTGGGCCAACTCGGACATGTTTCTCTGAGAATTGGTCTCATCAATACATTTGTAATTGTTTGCTGGGGTCTCCCTTCCTAATACTGCACCTGACTCCTCAGGCTCAGTGAGGAGTATCCCCACAGTTTGAATGTTACAAGATAATTAATTCAAGGCTAAACCTGCTCTACCCGCCCTCACAGATACTCATGAAAATGATCATCTTATGGGTCTTACCTCATAGAGTCTCCCGCTGCATATGATACTAATCCACTAGACTAGATAAGCTTGATAGCTCCAGATCTCCTGGCCCTAAATGGACACTCCAGGTAAGTTGGTGGGCAGTCCCATCACATTAGCCTTTTCGATAGAAATGTCATTTTGGATAATCTCATTTGGTACCTTGTAATTTGAGTGATTTGAAAGATGTCCGTACATATCCACAATAGGAGAACACAATCACTCTGGAAAGCACTCTGAGGTACATCACTACAGTACTTCCAGGTCTCTGCCTCCCCAAGTCCTTAGGCAAAATGCCTACATTACCCATCCCACCCTCACCAGGGGGACTGTTTACGCTCAGGGGCGAAGTTACTAATGACCAAGCAGAAATGGTGGTCTCCATTGTGGTTTCTTTTGATTCTTCTAGTCTGACCCCTGCTCTGTCATCTATATTCATTGCTGCATTGTGATTATCCAACTCCTCAATAGTCTTGGTTGTCGAGCTCCTTGCTTTGAAATGCTTTGTCACAAAGTTCAGTATGGACAATGCCAATCCTCCTACCAACCTAACCGACTTCTGCTTCTGCTTCCCCTTAGGCCGGAAAGATGCACAATTGGAGTTACTGAATTTGTTGCATTTGATAAGTGGATGGGGAGTCAATTGTCCTCTCCTACACTTCTTATTTAGATCTATATTTATAAAAGAAGCATAGTATTGTTTTTACTAAGGTCAGGACAACAGGGACATCAGGTACAAAAGGTGTATCATGTAAATGTACAGGAATTTATATAGCGCAAATCACCAAGCGGTTTCTAAGCGCTTGCTTAGGGAACCCGTCCTGGTATTCCCCTGTGAGATAACCCCGGCAGGGTATCCGCAAGGTGAAAGCCAGGCATCCCGCCGCGAGGGGCCGTTGTGGAGATTAAGCAAGCTATTGCCCAGAGTCGCAGAGTGTGAACCCGTGAATCGAGTAGGCACCGGAGCGAGAATTGTCGAGTCCATGGACATTTTAGGACTCAAGACCCCGCCGAGCCGGGAATTGAACCCTGGTCCCGGGCTGACCTCTGCTTCCAGGTCTGCCTCCTCTAACCAGTGAGCCACACTTCTCCACCATCTATCATGAATGTTTTATCATGATTGATAAAACGCGGCGATCTAGGCTGCGCATGCAGGCTTTGCTGTGTCCTTGCTGAAACTCGTAATTTTTTTAAAAAGCGCTGCTGATTTACCAGCACGCTGGTCTTATTCTTTTAAAAATGCTAATGTGATTTTCCTCTTGTTACTTTATGCTGATTTTAATAGCACGGTAAAACAATTGATTTTGCTCATTGTACATTGTTTATGTGAAACTTAAGGGCACTCTCACCTGCCTGTTCACTCCTCGTGGCCCCGGTCCGCCCCGGCTTGTGCCGTTTGCGCGGAGGGTCAGTTCGAGGCACCACACTTCCTGGCAGGGTCATCACTTCCGCCCTGCACTGAATCCTTGCAGGTTAGCGGTCTAGTGCTCCCTCCCCTTCAGTATTTATGGCGGCATGGAGGACGCGCAGCGGACGAGCGCAGCGGGAGCACCGACTTCGCGCCGAAGTCGCGCACAAGTCAAGCCCGTCTGCGCCCGTCCGCGGCCGACCAGGCCTAGGGCTCCGTCGTAATGCCGAGTTCTTTTCTTATACCTCTACTGACCTAAGGAGCTTTAATCACGATGGCCCCATTCCTGCCCGAGCCGCCAAGGCGGCCCTGACATGTGGCATCCTCGTTCCTTCTGACCTCTCACCCACAGTTGGTTTGCACAACCCCGCCCCCCCTGCTCCTCAGCCCACCACCTCTCTTTCGATCTTTTACCTCAACACCCGCTCCCTCAGCCGACACCAGCTTGAAATATTTCAATTACTCCACCAAAGCTCTATTGATATCCTCCTCTTAGCAGAGACATGGCTCACCGAAGATTCCGCCCCCGATATTCTAGCGGCTATTCCCACGGGATATTATATCATGCACGCCAATCGACCTGCTGGAAAGACCGGAGGCGGAGTGGCGGCTATCATTCGCTCTACCCACACCTTCTCGGAGATCACGATGACTCCTATCCCTAAAACAGAACACCTGGCCCTTCAATTCACTTCCCCTAAATCATCTTTTGTCTGTGTTATTGTCTATAGACCCCCTGATCCTATGCCTCTCTTCCCCAAACTCTTCTGCGACGCTATCGCTCAACTGATTATCAACCATGCCAATATGATCGTAATCGGCGATTTTAACTACTGGCCAGCGGATGTCCATGAAAGCCACTTATCCGTGGAATTTACTGAACTTCTCAAAAGCATGAACCTTTCACAACATATTCACTCCCCCACCCACCTGAAAGGTCACACGCTAGACCAAGTCTGGACTTCCAATCTCGACATTTCACCCCCCTCAGTCTTCCCATGCTCTTGGTCAGACCACCATTTCATCTCCTTTCACCTTCATCTTCACACCTCGTGTCCCTTCACCCGCACTAAGAATAAGATGGTTCGCAATTGGAAAAGGGCTAACTTTCCCGACTTCCACACCTCACTGGCTTCCTCGGCACCATTGCCGCTATCCTCAGTAGAGATTCAGGCTGAGAAACTCAATGAATGGTTATGCCGGGCCAGCGATACAGCTGCCCCCCTGAAAACAATCAAAACAATGCGCCCCCACGATGCTCAACGCTGGTATACGGACCAACTTAAAGCAGACAAACTCGCCCTGCGGCAAACTGAACGCCGCTGGCGTCGCCACTACGATCCCCAACATAAACTCATATACACTGAGTCCTTAAAAACTTATAAAAAATCTATTCTTGAAGCCAAGACAGCTTACTTCTCACAAAAAATTCTGAACTCAAATAATAAAACAAAAGATATCTTCGCAATTGTAAATGAGCTCTCCCTCCCAGATCGAGTCACTCCCCAACCTCTGCCGTCACAAGCCTTATGCGATTCACTCAATTTCTATTTTACAGAAAAAATAATAACCATAAAACATAACATCCCCACCCCTGCATCTCCTACGCCTCCCCCTCTCCCTCCCCCCAACACTAGCACCTTGACTACTTTCCCACCAATTTCTCTACAAGAATTCTCATCACTCCTCCACAAAGTAAGTTCGGGATCCCCTAACGATTGTTGCCCCCCGCAGGTCCTCAAAGGAGCCTTTCTTGCTTGTCCTGGCCCCCCGCTAGCATTACTTAACAACTCTCTTGCTACCGGAGTGGTCCCATCTTCTTTCAAGCAAGCTGCCGTTCTACCCATTCTGAAGAAACCTAATGCAGACCCTACCATACTCAGCAATTATAGACCTATTTCCCTCCTCCCCTATTTAGGCAAGATTCTGGAAACTTATGTGACCCGCTGTTTGAGCTCCTTTATAGAACAATCACTGTTTCTAGACCCTCAACAAGCTGGATTTAGACCCCTCCATTCCACCGAGGCGGTCATAGTGGCAGTCATGGACACCTTCAGGAAAGGAGCTGACAAGAACATCGCTCAAGCCCTTGTCCTACTGGATCTCTCTGCGGCATTCGACACGGTCGATCACACCATCTTGATCGACCGTGTCTCCAACGCCGGTATCCAGGGTGTGGCCCTTGACTGGCTAAAATCCTTCCTACACCAGCGCTCACAGTCCGTCCACCTTTCCACATTCTCTGCGTCCTATTCTCCTCTTCACTGTGGTGTCCCACAAGGTTCGGCACTATCCCCTCTTCTTTTTAATTTATATCTCCAACCACTGCTTGCCACTCTCCGCAACTTCCCGGTCACAATTTACAATTATGCTGACGATCTGCAGTTAATTTTCCCTGTCGATTCCCTCCCCTCCTCCTGCACTAACTTCCAGTCCACTATGCTAACCATAGCTGAGTGGATGTATCACAGTCACTTAAAGTTAAATCCCACCAAAACTGAGCTAGTCTTGGTGGGTGGCCCCAATCACCCATGGAACGCCTCCTTTTGGCCTACATCTCTGGGGACGGCACCAACTCCCGTGAGCTCTGTCAAAAGCCTGGGGGTGACCATCTCTCAAGATCTCTCTATGAGACCCCACATCAACGCGGTCACTTCTGCCTGCTTCTTCCACCTCAGGCGAATACGCAAGATCAATAGGTTTCTGAACAAAGAAGCCCTGACCCAAGTAGTCATTGCCCTCATCACCTCCAGGCTTGACTACGCCAACATCTTGTACGCAGGAATTCCCGCATGTCACCTTCACCGACTTCAGTTGGTGCAAAACCAAGCTGCCCGCTTGATTTTCTGCCAGCCCAGACACCACCACGTCACCCCCCTACTCCGCAGTCTACATTGGCTCCCTGTTTCAAAACGGTGTATTTTTAAGCTGGCATGTACCACCTTTAAGGCCCTAGAAGACTCAGCCCCTAAGTTCATTTCATCAGCATTGTCCCGTCATATTCCTGCCAGAGCTCTACGTTCTGCATCTCTGAATTTACTCGAGGTCCCCAGATTTAAAAGGAAAAGGCACGGAGGCCTGAGCTTCTCTGTTCTGGCTCCCACTACTTGGAACTCCCTACCTCTATCTCTCCGTCTCTGTTCTAAGTACGACAGCTTCCGTACGCTTCTAAAAACTCTGCTCTTTCAAGCTGCATATGATTAATCTCCTCCCTGGATCACTGCCGTTTTTATCAAGAGTGCCAAGAAACCGATGGTGATAGTGCGCTGTATAAATATTTTTAATAGAATTAATAGAATAATGAATGTCATAACTTCGTTTGGCTCCAAGTTCCGATCTCAGTTCTGAGACTCAACTCATATTACCATACCAGAGCCCAGCCTGCCCCTCTAGACTGGGTTCGGCCTTCCACCTGGTTCCAGATTGCCGTGCACCGCTGCCGCCCTTGTATCTCGGCTGGCATTGTTCACGAATGACTCTCCTTGGGGAGCCAGCGTAGACACCATCAAAGCCACATACTGCATAGCATTAGGGATATCAAGGGCAGAGGCAGAGCCATGGATGGATGCTGTGATATCCTCTAGCACGCATTGACCATCGAAGCCAATAACTGCTTTTCCCCCTGGCAGTCTACACTTCTCAAGTCTCTCACATCGAAAACTCTGATGGCCCCCCTAGGGTGACAACTTCAGATGTATATAAAACAGAGGAGGGCGTTGTAGGGGTAGATTGTACAGCGGATTCCCAGAGCACCTTTGAGTGTACATTTCTCACCACTGCACCCTTTTGCAACCTTTCCCCATTCACCCTACCTCTTGGTTGTAGCAAACGCTCCAACATACTAGTCTTGGTCACCAACTCAGCCGTCCAGACTAAGCACCAAACACTAGGCACCAAGCCTGGGAAGAACATTGGGTGGGGCTTGTACAGTGACCACAGGTTGGGTCTGCTCCAAGGCAGCCCTTACTGTAACCCTTACTGCACAACCACATTGTACAACTTATGCTGGGCAAGAGGAGCCTCTAAAAAAGCAGTACGGGCTATGAATATGGACAGAAGACTAGCTAGGAATAGTGGGTCTAATGGGCCAATATTTTAAATAAGCTTTGACTGTAAACAATTGTCTGCGCAGAGGGCGTAGATTAGAGGGCTCACAATGGCAACGAAGGGCTACAAAATCACAAGCCGATGTTCGCCCAATCTGTGGGCACACTTACTAAGTCCCCCTTTTTGTAGGTTTAGCCTACGCAGCGCTGCATAGGCGACCTTTAGCTGTTGTTCAGCTTTTTTTCGAAGCACATACTGTTGCTTGTGGCAGCATACACCTTGCGGCAGCATGTCAGGGGCGTGCCACAAGCATGAGTATGTGCTTTGAAAAAAAAAAGAGCAGACTGCTCTCCCCAGCGCGCGCAACCCTCTGCCTCTCTCCCTCCCGCCTGCACGTTTAAAAAAAAAAAAAAAAAAAAGTTTAGCGCGAGGCACCTGCGCTTGTTTTCTCTTTACTTCTTCGCTTCCCTCAATCCTAATAATTGCTATTGCCAACTGTTTTCTCTCATGTGCCATGCAGTCGGTTTTGCTGTAAAGCTGGCGAAAGATCACTTTGGTCTGGGGCGGAATCCCTACCCATCTCAATTTTCGTTGCACAGTGCTATTTTAGCACATTCTCTCCTGTTTTCACCGTGCGTCTGTATTACATGAACTGAATATTTCAACATGCTCGATGCAGGGTTCCTGTGGACGTTATAGTAAATGGGAATACCCAAACTAGTCACAGGGACCTGGGTAGCTATAAGTACTAAAAGGGAGTGGTCCCAGGATGAATGCAAATAGTATAGTAAGGAATGGGAACATTAGAAACAATAGACAAGAGTGGAAAGTACATTTGTTATTTAATCCCAAAGTACTGCATGTAATATTGGCACACATAGCACAAATTCACAAATCAACACATCGTAGTGCCCAAGGCAAGGGGGGGAAAGCGGACAAAGTGAGGGTATATGTGGTGGAAAGTAGTGCAGAAGCAAAATATATTGATTATACAGTACAAGTCACAAGTACTTCTTTGAGGAATATTAAGAGACTGGCTATGGTTGGCGCCAGATACAGAAAATCGCATGAATGACACTGTATTAAATTATGACCATGCTTCCAAATAAGAAAGCCAAATTATTTCAATCTTGGGAAAGAATCTGGTGCGGGATCCGGTTGTTGACGTTTCGACCCCATAGATACGTAGGAGCAGGTTGGCACTTACAAGAGGTTCTTCATCAGAACACGTGGGGGGAGGGGGGTGTTGGGCAGAAGATCGTGGGTTTTGTTATGAGTCTTCCTGGGATTCGGATAAGTAGCTCCTTGGTGCGGGCCGGTTAGGAAGAGGAAGACCGGTGAAAAGAGCGCAAGCGTCACTTCACCGACACATGGGGTGCCGTCAGCTACCCTCCGTTTCTCTGTTAGGAATTCCAGTCTGGTCGAGCGTGGCGTCCCGATTAAAGGTTCCTGTGGACTGTAGTGGGAAAAGCCAGGCAGAACCTCGCATCGCATTAGAATGCTCCTTGGCTGCACACCAGAGGGACTGCTAAAGACAGTTCAGATTGTTCTCTGATAACTGAATGAACAAGCCTTCTCGTATGACTGGATGTAAAGGAAACCTCCCTATGTTGCCAAGAGAATAGTTCACGCTTATTGTAAAACGTAGGGAGTAAAATCCGCCCTTCTCTCCAATCTATTGAAAAGTGATTTTGTCAGAAGGCTGGTACTGTTTGCTAAAGAGATCTTTGTGTTTCTTCTTGACTGCTGAGTCACTGTGTATCGTGTATATACTTTCTGTTTCTTTCAAAGCTTTGTCTTCTGTCGTTTTTGATGACCTCCAAGCTATATACCAGAACGTTGCTTTATTCGCTGACTTTGGAACCACGAGATGACCGGTGTTGTAGGGACGCAGTTCTTAATTTGCATATAAACTAAACTTAATTAGCAGGGCCCAAGATATTTCTCAGGAGGCCACTGCAGCTTTCGCCACCCATTGTTCCTGCCAGTGCTGCCAAATCTCAGTACCAGCGATGGTAGTTACTATCACACTCCTATAAATCTGGCAATTTGGATTTCTCCTAATCACCCACAGATGCAAGAATGACCGGGACGCGTTGGCATTAATATTTTAATGTATCTTTAATTGTTAAAACGGCTGCCGATGTTATAAAAATAGACCGACCTTGCCACCATGTGTGTTATAAATATGTGCCAGTGATAGGAAATAAGTTCCTGTGCCGAGCACAAATTAAGAGTTCTTCTCGTTGGAGAAACACATGCAGTTAGGTTTTCCTGATGTTTTCACTTTCCAAATGAACTGGCGAACCTGGGAGTGACTGAAAGCTTGTGCCATTGGAAGAAAGATTGGTTTGCTTCACTTAAGACTGGCTACTTGTCTTTTCACTTGCATGACTCGGCCACAAACCATTTGGGTAATAGTTTGAGTAGGGTGATCTAATACATGACAGCACATAAAAGATGCAGACCAGGTAGTTTAGTTAACAACTAACTTAAAATGCATTACACAAGCATTGGCATGGCCAATAGGTCTGGCCTTTGGTACCTTATAAGTATTTAGTTATGCAGTACAATATCCTTGGTGCAACAACATCAACTGTTGCATGGCTAAACACTTATAAGGACCTAAAGGCGAGACCTATTGGCTATGCTAATGTTTGTTTAATCTTCAGGTGCACTATGAAGGTGCTCTCTCAATCCAATCCAATTATGCTGTTACCACATTTGTCTACGTCGCTGCTAATGGCTGCACTGATGGGATGACAAAGGTGCACGCGTCACTCAACAAAGTACATTGAACACCTGAGCTGTACATCTAAAATCAGACAGTTAAATAGTGCAAAACAGGTGCCCCCCCCGGCACAAGCAATACCAGCCTCTAAGCTGGCCGCTTCCGTGCACCAAGAGGCCCTGCACTGCGTGTGCCTAGCACTCTCCCCGCCCCTTTCGTTAAATGCTCCCCGCACCTCTCTTTAGTGCCACTATATCACTACGCCGCGTGCAGTTTGAGCCTTACCGCCGACTTCCCCCGCCTCTGACAGTTACAGAGGGCTCCAATGCTTCGACGTTCCAAGATTGGCGGGCGATGGGTAGTGGGTAGTTTTGGTGGCCCTGCAACTCTACTTGCCCACTCTCGCCTGCACCTCCTCCACATCCCCGCGTCTGATCTGCGTATAGCTTCCTCTCCACGTCTCAGTAGCTGACAGTGTTAAAGGCTAAGGAGAGGTAATAAAAAAGGGGGGGCTATACCCTGGCCTTAGTTAAGTATCTGCTGTAATCAGGTGCATAAACAGTTCTAATTTTATGTGCGTTATATTCTGATTGGGAGACATTGAGGAGATAGTTGGGTTAATATTAGAAGTAATGCTTGTTTACAAGTTTGCTGCTACTATGTTAAGACATGACAGGAAGAGTAGTAACGTGCTGTAGGTTACTGGAAAGGGTGGGCTGGTCTAGGCTTCACACTACAGTGGTCAGGGCCCACAATTGGTGGTGACACGCGCCTCACAAATGGCTGCACCCAAGAGCTATTGGGAATGCTATAGCTAGGGTTGTGGGCGGAGGTCTGTGCCTTCTTATTAGATGTCGTTAGAGTAATAATTTCCAAGATTCATGTTCTTTTGTTGACAGATTGTTGTCCTTTTTCAATGACTTATTCCAAATGTGATATCATTCACGAAAAACAGCGACACGTCTTTCGCACTTCGTTTGTTCCAGAGACCACAGAGACTACTTCATGCTTTGATTAACGGATTAAAGTCCGCACTTTGGACGTTCTACCTTGAGAAAGCCCTCGGCCAACTGGCCACCGGGTGAAACGCGTGTCGGCTGTTTTTCGTGTATGATATCACATTTGGAATAAGTCATTAAAAAGGACACAATCTGTCAACAAAAGAACATGAGTCTTGGAAATGATTACTTTAACAACATCTAATAAGGGACAGACCTCCGCCCACAACCCTAGTAATGTGCTGTCGTTTGCTAGTGCCTCAATCTTGCGAGTGTTTCAACATGAAGCAAGAACATCAGTATAAAATTAGCAGAGCAGTTCTCAGAAATATGGCAACTATCATTTCAGTGATGTTTTTTTTCTTTTTCTTTTTTCTGAATGCGCACAGAGTGGCTCAGACCCTCTGGGATGTTTCTGTGGAAGAAACATTCCTTACTCTCCCTTTTACAAATCAGTATTTTAGTACATTATAAACTAGTCCTACTTGAGGCTAAGCCTGGTTCTTTGACTGGTGAGATTCTGGGGGAATTCCTACCAATCCTGTTCAGAGATAACTAAAAAGCAATGCTTTAAAATGATTACGCTAGATCTTGTTTTTGATATTCTCTGCCCTTCTAGAATGGGATCCAACTATATGCATATCAGTCTTGACCCCATCTCCAAAGGAGCAGCAGTGCAGTCTGATTTCCTCTGTACAAGAATACAAGCAGCTAATGCTGCTTTTTAGGTCGAGCCTAGAGTCAGAGCACGTGCGCTGCACTGCGAGGCACACAGTAATCCTTCAGTGGAGTTTAAACACTCCTACTACTTTTTTTATTGGTTGCTTGGTCAGCCTTTCCAAATTGCATTGCTGTCATTGGTGAACAGTGTATATTTCTCCCACCTTGGGGCTGGTTTGTTACCACCCTGGTGACTGACCCTGCTACATGGATCATTTCACTAGTGGCCACGTTTTGTTTTGGTCCACCACTTTTTCTTTCCGCCCTCTCCATGCAGTTGGCTTTTGTGTTTTTTTTTTAATGTATGGGTTTTCCTCAAGACATGTGAATACTTTCACAGTGCTTGTTTACTTTAGAAACAGATGGTATGCTTAGCACACTTTCTGTCTCCAGCTCGTATTTTAGGACTTTATTTCATCAGGCTTTTTACACCAAAACTTGCCACTGCAAAACACCCTCCGGATTTGCGGCTTGACCTGTCACCGCCCACCCTCATGCTCCTTGTTTCACTGGCTACATGCATTTATATTTTTATTCTTGGTTTCCTTCCTCGGGCTCTGGGACCCGAGGAGTGGGCAGGGTAATGTCGAGGACACTCTGCAGACTTATTTTTCACAGCAGAGCTCATCCTATAACACAAACATAACTGCTGCCTCCTTCACCACAGCCCCACCAGTCCCAGCTCACTAGAGGCATAACATTCCATGCAACATGAGAATGTATTTATTTTTAAAGGAAAGGGCTGTGCAGCTGTGTTTGAAGATTGTGTGAAGACTTAGGAGCTGGCATTTACAACATGAGAGGTAAACTACTGGCTTAAACAAAAAAAAAACTTTGGATCGGAGTTCTTCATCGGTAGGCACCGATTTTGTAAGTGTGGGAATGGGTTAATATACTCTTAGAGCAAAGAATATTTATTTCTCTGGCATTCCTTTATTTATTTGTTCTTTTATATAGTGTATACCAGCACCAAAGGTTGAAAGCTTGGTTTACATATAATACACTTGCAAAAGGAACAATACCCATAAAATTGAAACCAAATAAAAATATTTAATGTGTGTTGGTTGATTGCAATAAACATTTACACTGGGACATTTATTTAAAAATATCTCCCGCTTTCCGTGGTTGTATATGGTTGTTTATGTTCATGCCTCTGTCCTTTTGTGCCTTGTTTGTGTGTATGCAAGTATCTATGCATTTCGCTGTGTATGTTTTTTCTGTGCCTACTTTTCATTTTTATTAATTGTTGGTGTTTATGCAGTTCATTCATTATTATGACAGACAGGACTGTCTGCTGCCTGTCACGCCACCAGAACAAGTAGTATTTGGGCTCAAGAAACCTATAGAAGACAGAAGGGGATTTACTGTTCATCCAGACTTTGAACAATGTTTACATGCTTATTCATGCATTTTGTTCTCCATGTTGCTGGTGTGTAACGCTTCTCACCACATTGCTATCAACCTTGTACACTTACCCCAGTCCTCTCCCCAAGCCTTTCTCAAAGCTTACAACTATTTCCCCAGCGCATGTTATTGTTTAATATGCAAACCATACAAGTTTAAAGTGGTAACAAAAATTGGCCATGGGCATGTAATACATGAACCAATAAATCAGGTAACACATCGACATACCAAATCTAATATTTTACAGGGAGATGATGTGATTTTAAAGAAATGTATAAAATAAAAAAGCACTGGTCAGGTCACATTTCAAAATCAGCATTTCAATATTGAAGCCTAGGTATCTAGGTTCCTAAATTTTGTTTTGCCTGGGTTCACATCCCTTCTTTTTTCAACACACCTCAGTACCCCCACCCTTGCTCTTCATTTTCTGTCCTCACCTGTTGATTTCCCATCATCGCTGCTTGTCCTCCCCCACTGCATCATTTCTCCCCATTGAAGTTGCCTGCCCTGCCCACCACCCTCCCTGCTGCTTACCCGTTGTTACTGCCCTGTCCCCTCCACTCCCAGGCTTCACTCCTCCGGAGATAGCTCACAGGGTACATCACCCAGGATAATGTGCTGCATGGCTAAGCACTTTTAATGTTCCAAAGGAGAGACCTATTGCCTATGCCAGTGCATGTTAGTGGTATTGGATCTCAGGTTCTGCTGTTTCCTATTAAATTGCAGGTTTTTTATTCAGCATTTAGTATGGCCTGAGAAGAGAAATTATATGGCTGAGTGCTGTTGTTCACATTCCTAACAATTGAGGGAAGGGTGTTGAGGTTAAGTCTTAATCCTGCCTTTGTAGATGTTTCCCAGACTGGCATCAGGTACACTGAACAGATTAAGGTCTTAAATTATACAACCAGCCTTCTTTAGGCATACTTCAGTTAAGCAAAATGAAGTTGCCCATCTGTTTATCGATGTAATAATGTGTATGTATATCTCTAGCTGTTAAACTAAATTTCAAACATAAACCTACCCAACAAATTAAGTTGGAAATCTGAACTGATTTTTACTTTGTATTCAAAAAGCAGAGCCTTTTAAAGCTATGTTAAAATTGAGAACGTCTAACAAGCATAAGCCTGCTAATGAGAGTGGGGAGATTTAAAATTCTGATCATTAACATCTTCATAGTAAGAAGTTATTTTTGTTGCACTAAGAGTATTTGAGGAGAAAATGTAAGTGGTCTTGAAAGGAATAGTCCTTTCAGAATAGCATGTTTTGCGTTTTTCTGTCTAGATTTAGTTTATCTGCCACCCCTTTTCCAAGAAATGGAGGCTATAACCACAATAATGTATATATACAATTTTCCCCAACTATTCCTCAAAACCTAGCCCCTTAGTTATTCAGACTTTGATCTATATCATTGTTCAGACATTAGCTGTACGTGAACTGTGCATAGTCGAGGACCTTCAGTGTGTTAGTAAATTTGATTATTAATTTGCTTATTAATCTTAGCTTGCTTCTATTAGTCTTTGGGACCCCAACTGTGGAAGAATCCTAATTGCACCATGTATTTTTGGGAAGCATACATTTGCTCTTTTTCAGCTTTTTTTGTGGGTATTGCATGAGTAGCACTGTGTGGCTGGATCAAATGATGAAGGGGGGTTCAGCTTCGCAGAGAAAGTTGAGGTGTTTGCCACACAATGAATTCCCTTATTTATAATTTATAGAATGGTTTTCACTCAATTCAAGATACATTGAATTGACTAGATTTTTTCTCTGTGTGCGGTTTTGAATTATTATTGTCTCTTTGAAAATACTCATTCTTGATGTCTGAAAAAGAATGAAGCTGTACTGTCTGTTGCCTTTATTGCACATATACCACTAATGTTCACAAATATATGTAACATTAACAAGGTATGGCTATGATTGCACTTGCACTGTGGCATACATTTAGCTTTCCATGTCTTAAGTTGCGCCATCTGAAATATTGACCTGCAGTGCACCTGTGCTAATATGCTTCCATACAAAACCGTTCAAATCAAATCAAACCAAAACGAGCTTTATTCGATTTTAAGTGTTAAAATCATAAACGCATACATACAGTGCACCTGTGCTAATATGCTTCCATACAAAACAGTTAAATATATACAACCGGGAACTGGTGACAGCATGGCAAACATCCCTCCCACCTTCAAAACAAAGCTTTGCTCTAGAACTTTATACCTTCATAATCAAGGTGGGCAAAGGGAGTATTATGGAAATAGGTATTATTGTGCATTGCATAATAATGTCATGCCAGAGGTAATATTTACTCAAGAGATTGTATTGTGTGAGACCTGTTGGACTAAAAAGGACTCCTCTGCAATTTATGATGGTAAGTTGCATGTCAAAACGATGGCATTTACTACAAAGGTAAACATGCCGGCATTTCCCCATTTCCTCAAGTGACATACCATTTATAGGCTTTGGAGGTCGTCTGTGATATACTTCTGTCAGGGCTGCAATAATTTTGAAAAGCAAATTTGTACAGTGATGCAAACACGGTCACACTACATTTCATCATCAACCAACGACTGACCCTTATCATGTGCTACTTGTCATGATCATCACATTCTTGAGGTGTAAACTTCTTGTTAGTTCAAACAAAGTTAAGACCCTAAATGAATACAGTGGACCTCTATGAGCCGGGTTGCTCATTAATTCATTTGCTTGACATCGCCAGACCTCAGCGTAAACGTTTAGATGATGAGGGATGGAATGACATTGAGCATGAAGTAGGAACTGATACTTCACCCGCACTTTGCTCAGTACTGGGACTGCCTATAGTGTCATTATTCAATTAAAACTTTCCCAATGCCACCAATATTTCTCTTATTCTTACCTCTAATCTTTATGACCAAATCATCTCTACTCTTATTCTAACATTGATGATTACATTTACTCTATCTTGCTAGCCACATCATTATAGCAGTTTTTCCATGTAGCTCTTAATAGGTGTCATTGTTTTGTGCAAAAGCATAATGCCCACCATATCCTTCTGTCTTTATACAGCTGCGTTTAATTTGTACAGTGGCAGTCAATAGCTATAATATTATTGATCCTGCTCATTCTCTTACTTCTCCTGGATTCTTAAGACTTATTTATAATGTTCCCTCAAGACTTTGCTGGAATGGATTTTCAAGGCGGAGGAGCTATTAACGACGTTACGAGGGTTCAAAATCATGCTTCTTGAGATGCTCCATTTTTTATCCTGAAAGTAACTGGTGAATAACAGATTTGTAGGAGTTCAATGGTGTCTCCATGCAACTTCAATCAATCATAGCATTTATAAAGAGCACTACTCACCCATGAGGGTCTCAAGGCGCTGGGGGTGGGGAGTGCTGCTACTGCTCGAAAAGCCAGGTCTTGAGGAGTCTCCTGAAGGTCAGCAGGTGTTGGGTCTGCTGTAGGTGGATGGGGAGGATGTTCAGGTCTTGGCGAAGAGGTGGGTGAACGATCTACCGCCAGAGGTCTCTCTTCGGATGCGGGGGACTGTGACGAGGTCAGTGGAGCTGGCGGGTGGGGGCAAAGAAGCTGAGTAGTCTCTTGAGGTATGCTTGTCCTGTGTTGTAGAGTGCCTGATGTGCATGGGTAAGGAGCTTGAAGATTATCCTCTTATTGACGGGGAGCCAGTGCAGGTCTCTCAGGTGGGGTGTGATATGGCTGCAGCAAGGAATGTCGAGGATCAGGCGTGCAGAGGCTTTCTGGATGCGTTGCATCCGTTTCAGGAGTTTAGCCGAGGCTCCTGCATAGAGGGCGTTTCCGTAGTCCAGTCAGCTGCTGACGAGGGCCGGGTGACTGCTCTTCTCGTTTCCGTGGGGATCCACTTGTAGATCTTGCGGAGCATGCGGAGGGTGTTGAAGCAGGAGGAAGTGACAGCGTTGACCTGCTTGGACATGGAGAGAGTGGAGTCGAGGGTGACCTCTAGGTTGCGTGCGTGATCAGTGGGTGTTGGAGCTGTTCCCAGTGTGGTCGGCCACCACGAGTCGTCCCAGGCCGAGGGGGTGGATCCGAGGATGAGGACCTCCGTCTTGTCTGAGTTCAGCTTCAGCCGGCTGTTCCTCATCCATTCGGTGACGGCCTTCATTCCTTTGTTGAGGTTGGTTTTGGCGGTGTGGGGGTCCTTGATGAGGGAGAGGATCAGCTGGGTGTCATCGGCGTAGGAGGTGATGTTGAGGTCGTCGAGCCAGGCTACATGGGCGAGCGATGCCATGTAGACGTTAAGCAGCGTTGGGCTGAGGGATGAGTCCTGGGGAACGCCGCAGATGATTTTGGTGGCTTCGGAAGGGAGGGAGGCGGATGCTCTGGGTTCTGCCGAAGAGGAAGGAGGTAGCCCAGTCCAGGGCCTTCTTGAGCTGATAAGCGCTTTAAATCCATCAAGATTCTCGAAATAAAGTGGCAGATTGCATTAGAATATACTGTACTATGATCTCTGATAAGGTAGTCCTGTTTGAAACTGCCTCTCATCAAATAGGCTACACTGCCTAATAGGACATATCTTTCAGCTTGAGACAACTGGCCAAAGTGCAATTCCCCACATGCCACAATCTACTTGAATTGCCTATGAGTAGATCGCTTTGAGAATCCAAGGAGACATTTTCGGAGAAAGAATGTATGTTACAACTTTGGGCATGGAGTTGAATGACTGAATTTCATACTGCTTCTTTCCACTGCTGTCATTTTTATAAATTGGATAAAAATGCCACTTTCCAACTAGGCAGCACATAATGAACACATTTTATTTCTGTATTAAACTGAAAAATTAGTTCAAAGCTGAATTGGGATTGTCAAAATACTTTAATAGATGACTCTCTTGCAACACACCCCATCTCTCTGCAGTTGCCATCATTAATTTTTATATTGCTAGGGCTGTTATGTTATGGTGCATGGGGCACATTTGTAATGGAGTATTTGACAGTGGCAAACAAAGTAAGCCCCGACGGAAAATCAAATTATTACACAAAATGTGTAATTTGATACGTATAAGAGGTAGCGTTATAGAACTCTAAATCAGTTTCTGAAGCTCCTCAGAATAGTTTTATTTCAGTGTGAGACATCGCGAATGGAGTTCTGTAAGTTGTGGGGTGGGATGAAAACCTCTAAGGCTTGTTCTCGAACAGTAAGTAATATGTGCCTAGTGTTTCACGTGCATGCTGTTATCTTTTGCTAGAGATAACTCATCTTATTTACTAACTTTTAGTTCTCATGACTTTTCGCTCATTTGTTAGGCCCCCACTAAGCCTGTGACGATGGAGGAAACATTTTTTGTAGTCACTCTCTATTTGTCTTCATAGGAACCCTCCCTGTACACTGTGAAAGCTGTGCTCATCTTGGACAATGATGGAGACCGGCTGTTTGCTAAGGTGAGTTGCCTGGGTCATAGAACAGCTAATAGATTGTGTTTTACATCTTTGTCTCTATCGTATTTATTGTAGAGGTTTAAAGAACCATTTTATTCGTGAAAACTTTCTCCACTATTGCTACTGTTGCTTTTCTAATACTATGAACGCTCTGTTGTGGCAGCCCTACTTTTTGAGACATAGTTCTCAATTATATAGAAAATATTCCAGAGTAAAACTGTTGTTCTAATCCTTAAAAACCTATTATGTTTCGTTGGATTTTTCTGTTAACATTAACCAAAAGTTCTTTAAACAAGTATTCTAGATCTTCTCAGACTGGTACACGCCTAAATATAGTCAAAGTTAACTAACAGGCAACCTCTGCATCTTCATCCCTTCTCCTCAAATGTGCTTCAACTTAAAGTTCAGAATCAAATTGCTAGAGTTAACATCTGCTGGCTAAAAATTAACTAGGCTACATTTTTAATATATAAAATTACCAGTGGTCCTCCAACTCACAAAATGTAGTTTGTAACTGCCGACCTAAACTTTAGGAGCCAAACGTTTCGGATGAGTGGGCATTTAAAAATAACTGTACAACTAAAAGTATGAGGCTATAAGCTGTCACAAAATGGGGGCAGGGACTGCTGACTTTTCAAGACCTTATCCACTCATTTTCATTCAGTGTCATTCGATTGTTCTTCATTCCATCCACTTAAGGCCACTCTGACCAGGCACCCTCTTGTGCTGCATCCAGTCTATGCCCAGTGATTCTGCTCTTGTTTCACGCCCACAGCCCAACTTCAGCCACTCTTTGTTCAATCCTCACACTCCTTATTTGTAATGTGTATAAAAAGTCAATAGTTACCATTTTCAATAGATACATAAAAATGAACCTTTCGGGTTTATGAAATTGTAGACTATGTCATGGTGGAAGTTTTTATGATTTCACTTCGAAGGATGGAAGGAGTTATCTCTCCCTCACTGTGACTGGAAAGCTTCTTCCTTTGTACTTTATTTCGTCTGCTTTGATAGTGCTGTCGTCAACCATACATGATTGCCTGAAAAACTGTAAGAAGTGATACTGAGAGCAGCTTAGGTTTTGGCAACATGTTTTTACCTTGTGGGAAATCGGACGCTCAGTGCAGCAGGCCTGAATTGGTTATGGCGACAAATCAATGGTAATAGCTGTAGGACTTGTTGGTTTTTTGAGAAAAATTGTGCAAGATAGCATAGGTCTGATGGGATTTATTCTGAAAAGTTATGCCAAAGACACTCGGCATGGTGTATTGTTTTGTTGAAAGCCAGTGCTAAACCAAATGGACATTTAACGTGGTTTGCTATTACACTGTTAACCAAGATATTTTGTTACTCAGATTAATGTAGTAGGCAAGGCTTTGGTATTAGTTGCTCCTCTTTGAAAAACACTGGGCTGGTAGATTTGCATGTGAAAATAAACCCTTTTAGAAATGTTTCTACTATTGTGCCAGCTATAATCTTGTATGTAATTGTTATTTTTATGACGATGCCTGATGTTTGCCTCTTGTGAAGGTGTACACTAAGTTTGAGTTCAAGTTGACAAAAAAAAGTGGTAAAGGCTGTGGGCCTGCTAGGATCATTGGTAAAAGTTATGCCAAATGCCATAGATCTGATATTTGGAAACATTAGGAAAAAGAAATAGACTGAACGTATTGAGAAAAGCATCTGTTATTGGCAATAGGCCAATTAACACACAGTGCTGAGCCCTTTTTTGGCTATTTGGGGGTAGTTTGGGCTTAGGCAGCCATTACTTGTTTTCACATAAGGTATCCATGCCAAGTTTGTGTCCCTTTTTCAACATCTTGGGGATTCCAAAGGCACCTAGGGTTTGAGGATTCCCCTTGAGGGGACTGTGAAAACTTCCAAAATATAGCTAAAGTTTGAGTTTTGGGGGAAAATTGAAAAAAGTGCTCTGGGTAAAACTGTCTTTTTTCATATTTCTAATTACCATAAGATTCCCCTTACAAGACCTTAAAGAATCTATTGCATCCAGTATCCGCAATCAGCCACATTTGCTACCACAGGACCTTGTGAAAACACATACACAAAATGTGATACAATTTTTATTAAAAAAATCCATAACAATATTCTGAAGAACCTAACACTGTACCTTCAAATGCAAAATAATTAAATGAAATGAAAAAGAAATTTCTAAAGCGCACTGCGGCCAAGCGGCTTCCTGGCGCTGAGGAACACAACCCTAACTGCCAGGGGTCCAGGGGAATTAGCCAGGGAAAGCCTGAAGAAAAAGGAAAGTTTTGAGAGCTTTACGGAAGTGTGAGAAAATAGGAATGGAACGAATAGAGAGAGGGAGAGTATTCCAGATCTGGGGAGCCCGCACCGAGAAGCGGGTGCCTCCGGTGCGGGATTTGCGGAAGCGGGGAACGTGAAGAAGAGAGAGAGAGGACGAACGAAGAGAACGACAAGGAGCGTGAGAAGAGATTAAGGAATTGATAAAGAGAGGAGCGGAGCGGGCATGCGCCCGAAAAGCCAAACAGGCAAGTTTAAATTGGGATCTGAAATGAACGGGGAGCCAGTGAAGAGATTTAAGGGCAGGAGTGATGTGGGAGAACTTAGGGAGACGAAAAACAAGACTGGCCGCCTGGTTCTGGATGGCCTGGAGCCGGCGAGTTTCGTAGGCCGGAATGCCTACGTACAGGCCGTTTCCATAATCCAGGCGGGATGTAATAAGGGCAGAAATGATGGCTTTGAGGGCATCAACAGAAAAAAACTGGGAAATTTTTCGAATGAGGCGGAGGGAAAGAAAACAGGGGGAGACAACGGAACAGATGTGCGCATGCATAGAAAGATCATTACTGATCTTGATGCCCAAGGTCCGGACAGAAGAGACTGGGGAGGGGGGAGGACCAAAGGAAAGGGGCCAGTGAACAGAGGACCAGGGGTTAGAGGGACCACCAGTGAGAACAAGCTCTGTCTTGTCAGGATTGAGCTTCAAATGATTGAAGCTCATCCATTGGGAGATGAAGACAAGAGTAGAGCTGAGCTTGGGGAGAGAGTGAGTAGGAGAAGATAGGTCAAAGACGAGCTGGAGGTCGTCTGCGTAATTATACACCGAGACCCCCAGCTCAAGAAGAGAGGAAATGAGGGGGCGGATATAGAGATTGAAGAGGAGAGGGGAAAGAGAAGAGCCTTGGGGTACCCCACAAGTGACCGGGAGGGGGGGTGCAGAGAAATCAGAGCGGTGAACTGCCTGTGATCTGCCCTGAAGAAAGGACGCGATCCAGGAGAGGGCGGTGCCCTGGATGCCCGCTGCGCTGACACGGTCGAGAAGAATGGCATGGTCGACCGTATCAAACGCAGCGGACAGATCCAAGAGGACTAAGGCCTGGGGGAGATTACTGTCCGCCTTCCCTTTCAGTTCATCCAGGACCGCGAGGACCACACTCTCAGTAGAGTGGCCGGGTCGAAAGTCGGCCTGGTGAGAGGCCAGGATGTTATTCTCCTCGATGTAATTGGAGAGACAAGATGTCACGTAGCTCTCAAGAATCTTCCCAAGATAGGGAAGAAAGGAGATCGGCCTGAAATTAGATGGAAGGGAGGGGTCCAGGCCAGCTTTCTTCAGGATCGGAAGCACAATGGCAGTTTTAAAGGAAGAGGGGACAGAGCCCAGAGCTAGGCAAGAATTGAGAAGAGTTAGAGGAGGGGTAGGACAGCTGGTGTATAGGGTTCTAAGGATCTGAGCGGGTGCACAATCCGCCGGAGAGCCGGACTTGACCTTAACAAGAAGGTTACGGAAGAGCTCAGGTGGAATGGGCTTGAAATGATCCAAGACAGAGGAAGAAGAGAGGGAGTGATCCGGCAAGTTAGGTTGGAGCACGATCGGAATGTTAGCCTTGATGGTGATTATTTTATTGATAAAATAATCATTAAGAGAATGGCAGAAAGATTGAGAAGGAGCAGGGGAAAGGCTAGCACGGTCGGAGGTGGCAAGACTACGCACCAGAGAAAAAATCTCGCGAGATTTATTGGCCGAGAGGGCTACGCGCTCCGAAAAATATTTGGATTTGGCCGCTAAGATGGCCAATTTGTAGTTGTTTAGAAGAGCCTTGTAATTGAGGCGGAGGGTGGGGCAGTAGTTACGGCGCCAGCGACGCTCAGAGCGCCTGAGCTCTAGTTTCAGGGATCTGAGGTCATTGGTAAACCACTTGTGAGCATCGTGAGGGTGGGCTGATCTGATCTTTTTTAATGGAGCAGCCTGGTCACAAGCCGAGGAAAGCCAGGTGTTAATGGCAGCCGCCTGATTCTCCACAGAGAGGTCGATCAGGGTAGGAGCCGATGAAGACAGAGAGGAAGAAAGATCATTAAGATCAGTCTTATTCCAACTCCGAGCCCAGATGTTTTTTGGCAGGGGGGCTTTCTCGGGATGGCCTAGGTAGATAGAAAAAGAGATCAGAAAATGATCTGACCAGACGCAAGGAGAGATCGAATTGACCGAGGGACAGCAACGTAAAGACCAGATCTGGTCCAGGGTGTGACCATGGGTGTGGGTGGGAACGGAGACGTGAGGGAGAAAGTTAAGACAACGAAGGGTGGCAGAGAAGTCTTTAGAGGAAGAATCCTCCCTCAGGTCACCCGGCCAAAAATTGAAATCCCCGAGCAGGAGTAGCGAGGAGTTATTTACAGCCAAAGTGGCCAGGAGATCCTGCAGGGTGGACACAAATGATGGCATGTTTTGAGGGGGGCGGTACAGGAGGATCACCGTGAGGGGAGACAGGAGGTTAAGCGAGCGGGCCACCAGAAAATCAACACCAGAAATGCTAGGATGCGGCAAGAGCTGAAAGTGTAAAGAACGGCGGACTATCATGGCCACTCCACCTCCAGTTTTTCCGTCAGGGCGGTCAGCACGGAGGGCATAGTGGGTGCCAGGGAGAATGGCCAGAAGGTCAGGGAGAGAATCCGAAGAGAACCAGGTCTCAGTGAGGAAAAGGAAATCCGGGGAGGCAGTATCCAAAAGGTTGAAAAGAGCAGTTTGTTTTTTTACGGCGGAGCGAGTGTTAAGAAGAACAGCAGAAGCAGCAGGGAAGCCAGGGGTAGCACAGGTGAGGGGAGGCGTGGAAGGAGTTAAGGAAGGGGAGGTGGATGGAGCTGAACCAGTATGGGGGGGGACATAGATGCCATGCGAGGATAGGAGTTCGACTGTGGAAGGGGAAAGAGGGGTAGAAGCAGAAAGAGAAGACAGTTGGGCAGAAGAGTACATCAGTGGAAGGGCAGAGTCTATGGCCCCAGGTCCCGGCCCGTCACGGACGGGCGCAGACGGGCTTGCCTTAGGCGCGCCTTCGGCGCGCAAACGGCGCGCCCGCTGCGCTCGTCCGCTGCGCGTACGAGGAGCGCACATGATTTATGGGGCATTCAGGGCGTGGCCAGTTGTAAGTGGGCGTGGCTTGTATGGGCGGGACGGCGACCAGCAGAGCCTCGACCCGCTGCTGCGACCACCTCGGCTGCGCGGAGAGGACTGGGCAGGCAAAGTGCTTGCGAGCAGAAAGAGGTAGGAGTTGGTAAAAGGCAACACAAGTAAAACAGAAAAAAAATGGTTTTAAAAACAGAGCGCTACAACTAGGGCTCCCGCGGAAGGCAAGGGAGTGTCCAGGGACGAGCTAGCGATCAGCTCCTACTTTATGCCCGGAGGGGGCGTGGCCAGTTGTAAGTGGGCGTGGCTTGTATGGGCGGGACGCCGAAGACGGCGACCAGCAGAGCCTCGACCCGCTGCAGCGACCACCTCGGCTGCGCGGAGAGGACTGGGCAGGCAAAGTGCTTGCGAGCAGAAAGAGGTAGGAGTTGGTAAAAGGCAACACAAGTAAAACAGAAAAAAAATGGTTTTAAAAACAGAGCGCTACAACTAGGGCTCCCGCGGAAGGCAAGGGAGTGTCCAAAATAAATAATACAATCAACTATACATCACATTTACACAAAGGTAATCAACAATACATCACATGTAAATAAAAACAATACTTCACATATAGTTAAAAACAAGAAAGGGAGGACAAATATAAAATAAAAACTCCAATCAGTTTTTCTGAAAGAATTACACTCTCACTAAGTGTGTCATTGGGTATAGTTAGATATGTTCCTTGATTTATTCTAATTGTCCATGCGCTGTGGGTCATGTTTGTGAAATCAGTCTGCATTTTGGTGGTCTTAATTGAGATATACCACCTTCTTCAGGACACATATATTAATTTGCTCCTCCTAAACGAACTTCTTTTTAGGAAAAACTAACCATATGTACTTTTGGGTGTAGACGGGTACACAGTACCTCGGCTTCTGAAAAAAAAATAGTTTGTGTACGTAAAACAGACTTCGGACACAAAGTGTTTGTAATTACGAAAAACATTCAGAACTGTTGGGACTTGGAAATTGTTCCCAGCACAAATATATCAAGAAGTTATCTTGAGCCCTAGAAGAAGAACCAAAAAGGAGGACAAGGCTGCCTTCTCCTAAATGGTGTTTATCTTGCACATATGGCTGGTCGACTAGGTATCTCTATTGTTTCCAAATAGGGATCTAGGTAAACCCATATCTAATAGAGACTTCTTACTGCAGATTCCATATATTTTAATTCCCTAGGCATCAGGCTGGATCCGGAAACATTTGCAGTAGCAGAAACCTTGCGCGCCGTCGTGTGGCTCCGTTCAGCTCTGCGTGACTGCATCGTATGAGTCTGTTACGATGTTGCGGTCACCTATATAGGCGCCAACCTTGCGCGTGGACGTCCGTTTCATTTTTTCTTTCCACGCCAGTTAAGCCCTGATCCGGAGAAGCGCTACCCCTCTGTCTCTTTTTTGACTGGCTTTTTTGACTTTTTGTAGAGTTATTTTTTCAAATGTCGTCGTGATGTCCCGCAGACGAACAGATTTGAAACCTTTTGGCACCTTTCACCGCGCCATGTTGATGTTTGTGGTGCTTAGAGTAACACCACAACACGGAGGAGTGCTCGGACTGTCGGGCCATGGCTCCAAAGGTCATCCCGGAGTGAGCTTTGAAGCTCCTTATGGCCTGGCAGTCGACACCGGCCAGTGAGATCCTGTTCAAGGAAGAGGATGTCGCTGGACCGATCCAGGGGCCCAAAGTCCCCTTCCTGTCACTCCAGGCCCTTGGGACTCTCTGGGAAGAAGCACAAGAAGAGGAAGATGTCCAAGCAGACTTCATCTTCACCTCGTTTGTCATCCATCTACGAGACAGGTAAGAAGCACCGATGCTCTAGGCACGGTTCTGCGGAGCTGGAGCAAGGTTCGACTTTGCGGCTTACTCAGTTTCCGGGAGCCGGAGCGACCCCCGCTCAAATAAAGGAATTTTATGAGCCCATGTGCCGGGTATGTGAGCGGGCCGACCCCTATGGTGAGCCTTCTTGTCCCGCGGGGTCGTAAGGGGCTCCATCGGATTTGACGCTGTAGGCTCTAGCCACGGCCCGGTGGGGGTCTCATGGATCTGATTTCGGGTCGCTGACAGTCATGCTAACGCGACCTTCCACAGCGTCGGACCCAAAGGCGGTGCCTTTCGTCGCTGCCTGCACACACCGGCGGTGCTTGCCCCATCCTTCTACCCAACAACTCAGTCAGCTCGGCATCGCTCGACTTCAGCGAAGCTCTATGATTCTAACTTGTTGCTTGTGCATTTTGAGGACGTTTCAGGCATGGGTGAGGAGTGGGAGGGGTCTATGGACCCTTTAGAACAACAAATAGACCAGACGGACTGGTATGAGGACCTTGGGGAAGTCAGTGGACTGGACACATCACTAGATACTTGCATGCCCTCTCCACCGATTGTGGCTACGGAGGAGGGGGCTTTGTATGCCATGCTGGTAAGGAGGGTTGCAGTGGTCCTAGGACCGGAGCTGCCCTCTGTGCAGGTCAGGACTAATCTCTTGACTAAAGTACTTCAGCCGGGGGCTTCTACGTCCGAACCACGCTGCAATGAAAGTGAAATAAGCTGATCAGCTAGCTCATTTCAAAGTCAAAGTTAACTTTATTCGGTTACTTAAAACCATCAAAGTGCAAAAAGCAAAACAAAACCAATCAAGACAACATGCATTAGGTACAGAGATATAAACTCATTTGTTTCCCCCAACTTATAACGAAGTGACAGACAGCAGATTTTTTAACAAAGGACAATTAAAACAGTATTACACTTCAAAATCTTACTCTGTTCAGGGTCATTATCTACAATGGATTGAGATGAATATACGTTGATATCCCGCATTCTTTTTCCCCGCAGGGAATCTCAACGCGGTCGTTACAACGACCGCGTTGTGATTCCGCATACCATTACTCCGCAAGCCGGAACAACGACTTGCGGAGGGGGGCGCTGGATGTTGGAATAGTATAATTTACTATTCTAACTCCAGTCTGTGTAGACAATAGGGAAGGTGTTGCATTTTAAATTCAACCACCCCGCCCCCCCCCCCCCCCCCAAAAGCCCCCCCCGGCAAGTCGTTGTTCCGACTTGCGGTGTAATGGTATGCGGAATCGCAACGCGGTTGTTGTAACGACCGCGTTGTGATTCCCTGCGGGGAAAAATATTTGTGGTAAACGTTGTTTACCGATTGAGATAAACTTTGCAGAATTGCACAACACTTCATGCGAAGAAATAAAGCAACACGACAATCCATGGCGGGGGATTAAAAATACTGCACTCCACTACAAAATAATCAGCCATGGGAATTAAATAATGTTAATGTTAATGTTAGGCACACTTTTAGAGCGCACGGCTACCCCAGAGGGTGTCCCGGCGCTTTAGCAAAGATGCCCCTAAAAACAGAAAAACCAAAAGGTAAACAAACTGCAGAAACGCGGGTTACTAGGTGAAGAACAGAGTCAAATAAATAAATGAAATAAAATGTAGCCCCTCTTGTTCTTATCCAGTGTCATATGAAGAGAAGCTTCAAGATAAATAACTAAATAACATCATTTAAAACAGAGTCCACAGTATGGTTTAATGGTAACCTGTTCCTATGCCTGATTTGCTGCTGTTCGAAAGCTTGCTACCCCAAAGACCACCACAGGTCACGCAGCATTTGCAAATATGCCAGAGCTGGCCTAACTTGTTCAAAGTTACAGCCTCTGAGTAGAGGAATAATGAATTTCCTGCTCTGTTCCGAGAAGTTATCACTTGGGCAAGGATTTAATGGTTCCTTTTTTAACATACCCTTTCAGAAACGCTAAGAGCCAGGGGACCATATCATGGCTAATTCTTATTAAAACTAACAGATGGTTTGTTAATATAGGATAAATATGGTTGCAACTGTCTACCCAGGCTCAGTGTGACAAAACTTCTCACTATGCGTTTAACCAATTCATTCTCCCCCCCCCCCCTTACTGACATACGTCTCTTCAAAAACTGCCACTTAAAGTCCATTATGGGGGATTTGCCCAATGCTATAGGGCTCGAAAATAAGTCGGGGACCGCCAAGGAATTCCATCTGGGCCTTAATATATCGAATCCATGGGATGTCTAACACCTTGTCTAGGGAGAGGCAATCTTGGATGATCAATTGGTTGAGATTTTGTGTGGTTTGTGACCAAATTCTCAGCCAGCACAGTAAAGGGGCAACCGCAAGCTGGTCGGAAATAAAAGTTGCTACTAGCTCCTCATGTATGTTAAAAACTGGCATGGAAGTTGGGACCGACAACAATCTGCGCAAAAAAGTATTTTCGGCCCCCTGGCCTCTGTATATCCTCAGATGTCGCTCCCATAAGTCGCCATGGGGAAACACTTGGCATTTTATATCTTCAAGAGTGCCTGGAGAGGTTTAGATCCAATTATTTTTGCAAAGTCTAGACTAGCCCCCAAAGCTCTAGCTAATATGTTCTTTTTATGTGTGTGCTGCGTGGACCACGAACTCCGGTCATCAAAAAGAAACCTAAGTATGGAAAAGCGGGGACTTTTACTAATTCTAGATCCTTGCAATAGAATTTGACCTTCATTGCCCTCCTTGAGCCTATAGACATAACAGTTTAAAAGCGTTTGCAGCCCCCTTGCCGTCATTGCCACCAACACCGCATCATTGGCATACAGAAGTGCGGGAATCATTTTAGTGCCAGCTCTAGGGATGTCTTTACAACAAGAGGTCAGGGGCGTCCCCATACTTGTTAATAAAGAGTGCGAACAGCAAGGGGGCCAAAATGCACCCTGCCGGACCCCTCTTTTAACTGCCCAAGAATC
The DNA here is from genome assembly GCF_964261635.1 of Lissotriton helveticus. Classification (NCBI taxonomy): domain Eukaryota; kingdom Metazoa; phylum Chordata; class Amphibia; order Caudata; family Salamandridae; genus Lissotriton; species Lissotriton helveticus. The sequence goes on from NC_136057.1 coordinate 1,618,880,645, forward strand.
AGTTAGGCTACCATCTTCATTAAAGCGCACTGCCGCTGTTGTATTTTCATGGATGGCCGCCATAAAAGAGATCAGGTCAGCGTCTAGCTCTGTATCTTGGAGGGTCGCCCAGAGTTTTGATCTATTAACAAGGTCGAAAGCCATAAAGGCCAGATGGAGGTGCCGTGCTTAACGACTGTGTACTTCCCTATCACTAAATGAAGGTTGAGGCATTGGCCCAGTGTGCCTTTCCCTTGCCTGAAGCCGTATTGAAGGTCAGAAACTATGCTTGCTTGATCAAGCCAATCTGTTAGGCGTGCAAGGACAACTTTCCCCATCATTTTGGCCGCTGAGTCAAGAAGCGAATGGGCCTATAACAGGCAGGATCATCTCTGGCTCCCTTCTTAAAGATCGGTATAATAACCGCTTTGGCCCAAGACACGGGAAAACCAGACAGGGTGGCTGCATCAAAACCATGAGTTAACATTTTAGCCCATAGCTTAGGATCTGCTTTATAGAGATCAGCCGGTACTCTGTCAGGGCCCGGGGCTTTCCCCCCTGACATTGATATAATCGCCTTAATAACTTCATCCGTTGTAGCTAGCTCATTTCACTTTGGTTTCCTATGAAATTATGTTGGGACGCCATGCTCACTGATTGTCCTTTCAAAGAAAGAAAAAACATAGCTTTGGGTGCTGAATAAGCTATTCTCCAGCTCCCGAGGCTGAGTCTAGTACAAGGAAATACCTCTGGTGCTCGCACCAGAGGGTTTTTCTGCCTCCGGTGCGTGGACGGCCTGGAGCTGTCCGCACACGAGGACTGGTGTGGAGGGCAGTACGTAGTCTGCCTTCGCACTGAACTGGTTAAGTGTTACTTGTTACTACATTGTGGTGAAGCATTAGGAAAGGGGATTTCGTTACATGGAATCTCCAAGCTTTCCATGGTAGGCAAGAGTTTTGGTGTTGGTTACCCCTGACAAAACACTGGAGATGGAATAACTACACTCTGTGAATCATATTAGGCCCTTTTAGGAGGTCTTGCATGTTCTTTTAAGTTTTGTTTTTTATTGCAAGCATAAGCCTGCCAAATTTAAGCTTGGTAATTTTTTGTGCTTTGTATATAGTTTTTCTGGGTGAGTGAATATAAGGCTGTCAGTGGTTGGATGCATGAGGGAAAGAATGAGTTAGAGTGCAAATATAAATAGTTAATGAGTGCCCGTGCTCTCCTGGCCCTTTCAGTGAGCTGGTTGACCTCTCCAATGCTTCTTTGTTACTTGCATTGTAATTATGTAGTGCTTTGCAATTTCCAGTTATCTCTTAAGAGCGCTGTGAGGAAATCTATTAAACACTTCGACATACAAATTAATGTAATCGCTAATAGAAAAGTGGCTGCCCTGGCAGTATTTTTTTTTAAAGAATCGTCAGTTTAATGGAATTGTAATACTTGGGCCACAAGTGTCTTATTTTCTCAAGCCCGACTCTCTCACTTTCCCTAACCACCATACAGAGTTCCTTTTTTCCGACAGATTAGATAGGATGCTGGGATCCACTTTGTAAACTGTTCACTTCCACTTTCTCCCCTCCTTCTAGAGGTGTGTTTTTAATTGTATTTCTCACTGTGGTTGGATCGTGCGTCCCTCTGCCAGCTGCTCTCAAACAGTGCACTGCATTCAGCAGGACGTTCTTGGTGGCTCACGACCTGCAGTACGCAACAGGCCAAGATATCATTTTGTAATTTAATGGTTTTTCATGGTATCTATTTTTGCATTCGTACATTAGTGCCAGACGTATCTGGAACTGGTGATTTTCTACTGGAGAATCAGTAAACCAAGATGACACAAGGTTGCTATAGCTGACCAATCATTAATACATTGCACGACCTAGATGTCAATATAACTTTCAACATTTACCTCAAATAATATTATTCCCTCTTTCTGGGCACCTATTTGTCGCATACTTTGGTTATGGTTATGCTGCCTACAACAACGTGGGTAAAATCACTAGAGCCGGTGCTAGAGTCTTTTTCATTTGTAAGTCTTCTGGTATTTGGAGTTCATAGTTGCCGTTCTTTGTGCTCTTTCCTTCAGAGCACAGGCTGCATTAGCGGCCCTCCAAAGATATGACTGTATTTTAGACAGGAATAGGGCAGGAATCGGGATTACGTTGCAAGCTTTCTTCCAGCATGACTGTCTATTCTTTGGGAAGCTGTCTAATTGACTTTCCCATATTGTGTTTAATCATGGGTATTCGCAGACCGTTTCTCAGGAGCCACAAAATATGGTTTGCAGTGTGACTGAGGGCTGCATTGATGCCAGCAGGTTAGGGGGATAGGGTGGGTATACGGCGATGAGCGTATATGTGGTGTGGACTCAAGTCTTACCTCATACTGTTCTCTAAATGAATTCCCTAGTCTCTTGAAGAGACAAAGATGTGACAATACTTATTAATGCAGTTGCCCAAATTATTTGTCACAAGTCCTCCACATCTCCTTTAACTCAATTTATGGTTTGTTGAGAATCCGGTTCCTTGCGGGTATAGGGACACTGTCATGCACGTTAATTTTTTTTTAATTACGATTTTTATTGAAATAACATCATAAACATACATACAATCACAATTGTCCTTGTCCATAGTCTTTTCTGACAGGGTATCATGCTGTTCAAACATTAAGCATTCAACAAAGATTATATACCCTAAAAAGCATATAGGTACTGGAAGGGGAGGGGGGGGAGGAGAACCTCCACTCATGTGGTCTTCTATAATGATGTGTATCTGTTTAACTGGGAACGAGGCCGTATATCTTCACAGTAGTGGCCCATTGGAGAGCTGCAAGGCTACAGAACAAGTCACCAGACCACCCTCCTGTAAACCGGTATCTGTGTATTTATTGTACAGCCCTAGCGTCTGGACCTGCGGAAGAGAGGGGAGAGGGCCCCGTTGGTGTCGGTTGATGTTTGGCCGTGGAAGCCGGGGAGGGCTGTTGTACCTTTAGTAGATAACGGCTGTAAATATGCCAAATATCTTTGGGTCGTGAAGACGGTGGTTGAAGTGTTGTGTATATTTCAGTTTGCATATCACAGTGGGAAATGCTTCGGAGCCATGAGTCTCTCGAGGGACTGTTTGGTTCCCCTGGGCAATGATATTTCCCTTTTCGCTAACAGCAATGCTATAGCGACGAACCTGCAGTGGCAGACTTTTATAACACGGACTATTCCCAACAGGGCAAGTTTTGGAGAGGGGGAAGCGGTGTGGAGATCACATCAGAGACTGTCCGAAATACCTCCGTCCAGTATGCAGCTATAGTGACGAACCTGCAGTGGCAGACTTTTATAACACAGACTATTCTCAACAGGGCAAGTTTTGGAGAGGGTGAAGCGGTGTGGAGATCACATCAGAGACTGTCTGAAATACCTCTGTCTAGTATGCAGCTATTCGGGGTCAGGTCCAAGTCATGTGGACAAAATCCCCTTCTGGGGTCTGGCATTTGGGGCAATTGGATGGCTTGTTGAGGTCATAGTTGGCCAGTTGCTGCAGTGTGATATATGCCCTGTGGACAAATTTAAAATGAAGGACCTTATGCCTGTGATTCAGAGATACTCTATGTATATGTTCATGGCAACAGGCCCATTCCTTGTCAGTTAAGGAGTGACCCAGGTGTTTTTCCCATCGCTGTCTAACCCCCTGTCCCGAACCTGCTTGAGTACCATACATGCCCGGTATAACTTGGTAATCAAATGGTCCCCATCTTTATCGGTTATAAGAAGTGTGGCGGTGTGAATTCTTGAGGCGGGGATGGAAATGAAGGGGTGGCAGACCGGAGCGCCCCAAGAAGTCTGGTCGCTACAAATTTGTTCATGTATGTCAGTTCAGAGTGTGCAGATATGTCTGTCATAGTTATTGCATTCTCATTTGGGAATAGGGAATCAAGGGTATCGCGCTGTAATTTGTTGAGAGTATGTTGTACCACCATTTCGGATGAGATTGACGGCAACAGGATTGTGGCAAGGGGAGATCCGGGGAATACACAGAACCAGTACCCACCATTCGGCTTAGTCTGCGCCAGGCCCAACATGTAGTAGAAAGGGGTTGTATATCTTTGGGGTCCAGCGGTATACCTAATGGAAACAGTGCCCAGAGGGGGTGGGAGCTGCTAAGTCGCTTTCGGGCTTCGTGTATGGTATACGTGTGTCGGGGTGGAACCAATGGTGGGCAAACTGAGTTTGCGCAAACAGATAGTAAAGATGAAAGTCAGGTACTGCAAATCCACATCGATCGTAAGGGGTGTCAATGCGTCCCATGCTATCCGTCGCCCTGCTCGTTCATACTTCTTCCCTGTGTTCACATTCTTAATTAGTGTCTTTAAACATGAATGTGTTCCTAAAGATATTTTAATGCTATTTATGAAATTTTTATGTATTTTAGGAGCGTTTGTGATACATAATGTTCTATAATTTGACTGCGCTAACTGTTTTAAAAACTGTGGGAGGAAGATGTTGTTGTAGTCCAGTATAACAAGCACTTTAATAACTTTATTTGATTAAAATACTTTTTTTTTCTTCAAATCTAGTTGTTTTGATCCACCGAGCCCTAGCATCACAAGGAGTATAGTTAAAGTAGCTGGGTTTGACCTTTGCCGCTTAGCTTTTTCTGACACACTTTCATCCTCTACCGTACTTTGAGCATGCCTTAATAAAGGGAGAACTCTATGATTGACCATGCTAAGTATTGATAATAGTACGGCGTGTGTGCCCGTGAAACCATTACTGTATTTTATGATATATAATTTCTTGTCTTTCTTTTCATACATTTTTCTTGTTATTTTAATTATTTTACATAATCTTAACACTAAAATAACTTTGACCCTCCCCAAAGATAAGTTGTGCTGAATGGCATGTTTTTCATTTCCTCTATTACAGTTAACGTAAATAAAATGCTTGTACTTTTATTAGACATTTTTTAACTGATAGTCCAGTTAATCGCAGCCCAGTGCTGCTGTTCACCACTTGTACAGATGAGAAGGGCCTCAAGCGGTCCCTAGGCCGTGCTGCGTGTGTCCCTGGTTTAAATGGAGCAGTAGGAAGCAGACGAGATCCTTGACCCACAGCAGTGTAAAGGATTGCAGTAAGAACAATGTAATTTGCTGTGGAAAAAGTAAAAAATAAGCACTTGATGGCGCATCAAAAGGTGACCACTATCTGCATCTTCATACCTTCCAGGAATGTGTCCTGTTTTGCTCTTACCGCTCAATTTGAATAGCATTTCATGAATGATTGCCTTGGCATTTGGCTCTTGCCTTGTATCCTTGGCCTTTGATGAGAATGTAAAGAAGGAATCCTATTTGCTAGTTTAGGTGCAGAAGCTACTCCTTTTCTGTCTGATAATCTTAAATGTGTAACCAGATTTCTTTTTCAGTATTTGTCATTAACGAAAGATACACTGCGATGTCACCAGATCAATAATAATATTATAATATAATTTAATAATATTATTGATGTCACCAGATCAATAATAATATTATCTCGAACACAGCAGCAACCAGAGAATGGCAATGGAGAGTCAGTAACAGTAGCAGAGTAATTTGTTTAATTTAGCATTTTAAGGTGCGTAAAGCAGCCAAAGTAAAACTGTTGGTCAGTGGTGGACTGCACTTAAACACCTCATAAATCTAAGAAACAAAATGTCAATCTGTAGATAGTTATAGTCTGCTGCAAAGCAATCCAGTGATGTGTTGTGCCCAAGTTGAGTTAAGAAGCACTGGTCCCTGGACCTCGCCAAAAGCTAGATCAAGCCATGTATTCGATGATGGATGATAACACAAGGTCATTGAGAGCAGCGGGATATACACAAGAGTTGCACTCTTAAACCTTAAATTCTGCTCCGGTGAATAATTGTGGAGTTTTTGTCATGGAAAGCCTACAATATATTCATTGTTTGCATCTAAAAAGTCTGCCAAGAGTAATACTGTGCATCAAAATAAACAGGCACCAAAAATGGCTCCCGGTATGCTCAAGGGCTGTTTCCCCAAGAAAACTCTTAATCCAGCCGTATCAGAATCTGTACTTTAGAAAACCAAGTAACAGTACCTTATTCTCTCTAGAGCATCACCTTCTCTGGTGTAGTTGTGCCAACTCTCAGGGATTCTCCAAGACTGTGATAGTGCTGTACCTCTTCCAGGGAGTAAATTGCATAAAATGCCCTTCACATGGACCACAGTTTGTGGTTAGCAAATCCAATGTAAGTTCCAAATTCCACCTGCATACATTAACTGCTTAGAATAACAAACATCTAGAACCTGTTCTTCAGTTATAGACCGGTCTGCTACCTGGAAGATGTTCTGTAACCATCTCATCCAAAGGAGTACATGTGCAGTATCACAGAGCTAAGTTAAATTAATGACTACAGAGTGGGGAGCCTTACTTTTGGGAAGGGTCCATATTTTCAACCACAGAGAGAAAATGGTCCATTAGATCTTTAATTGCTTGGACTGCTTGCTGTTTGATAAATTCTTAACATCTATGGTAGTTTTCAAACTCTGGTACATCATACTGATACCTAAAGCCACGTACAGAGAATCAGTGGCTTTTTTTGCAGGATGCAGATTTTATCTGGTTGTTGCACCTCTAGCTTAAAGAAAAACATTTAGTATAAGTCGCAGTCTTAGCACTTGCAAGCCATGGCGCATAACCCAACAGTGTACTAAGTGATTTACATGAGTATTTTACCATCTGTATTCAAGCAGCTTACATTAGCACAAGATTCACAAGTTAAAAAATATTTGTCGGAGCAGTTAAATATAGAGAATTATAAACTTACATTTGAATCTAAAGCGGAGTAATATGATATGAAAAATATCAGAAAGATCAAGGAATATCTGCTCAGTTTCTAGACTGTCTTGCAAAAACAAATTATAGCAAATTTGAAGTAAAAAAACCAAAGAAGGGTCCCACTTCTAACGTCCTGCAGACCTTGCATTCTTTCACATAGGAGTAGAGAAACTGTGTGTGAAGACATACTAGTGTCATTAGTGTCTCGGGCACACAAAATGGCCGCCTATGGCTATCTGTATGAGTGCATCTAAACATGTATAGTCCTAGTTATGACATCCATACTTAGGGCCATCCAAACATGTAGGTTGCCCTTTTGTGCTTGGCTGTTATGCCCCTTGCTTTGTTTCTCCCCTAATTATGCTTTTACATTGCTAGCTCTTGTCCATCTTAGCTGATACTTTTCTAATCGTATATGATGACTAGAGGTTGGTCCGGACTGCGCTTATCAAGGATGTAACCTAATTAATGGGGTGATGTGGGGAGTAGAAGTTGGTTGCATCCCACTGACGAGATAACTAGAAGATACAAGTGCATAAGTCACCAGCCCTTCACGTGGGGTTAGAGGTTTGAAAAGGTAAATCATTTCAGCCACCTGGAGTATACTGAAAAGTTGCTTTTAAAGAAGTGCACACAGCCTAAATAATGAAAAAAGGTCAAGCAGGATATGGAGCTTAAAGAATATAATTCCTTTGCCGGCAATAGGCAGAACAAGATTGTCAGTGTTAAACTTGGCAAGAGTTTCTAAACAGGTATTTGCTTTTGTAGATAAAAGGTAGCAAATTGCCTGTCAACTAGCAGTCTATTCTAATCGAATGCCTATTTTCCAGTTTTATTGATTACTGAAGTTATCTGTGCTAATTTATTTTAATGAACGAAACCAAGTTTAGGATACTTGTTGAGAGAGATTTAAAATATGGTTCTGACACCTTTCACCATATTGTTCGGCTGCTCTTTGCTGTTTGTATTTTGAATGCATTTATGTTTTGCTTACTACCCCTGACGAGGTGTTGAAGTGCTTTACCCGCCGGAAGCATGCTGCTCTGTAACCTAATGTTAGTGCTTAACTTTGTGGTTATTAGGATTAGTCTGTCCTCTCAAGGAAACTATTCCATACATTTACTCTAGTTTCTTTGTGGTAGATTACAATAAGACAAGTTGGGTGTGATTACTAGTTTGCTTTGGGGTGGGGGGGGGGCTATTGCAAATGGAATGTGGGATTAATAGATGTGTTAGAGGAGAATAGGTATTAGGTTTCAGGGAAATGGGTTTTGTTCTATTTGCTGAAACAATAATCGAATAAGGCAAACATGCAAATGATTTAGAATAGGATGTATTATGACCATGTTGTGGGTACTCCTGGTTGGTGCGAGCCCCAGTGCTACCTGCTGTGATAAGCATCACTTTACATATCAGCTGTATCTTGAGGTCAACCTAAGTTCTTTACTTGAAAAAGAACAGAACCAGATTGGGTCTGCACCATGATACAGATGAGACCAAATAGACCTGTGATAATTATTCTCCAGCACCCGAAATCAGAAGTTCCTGCTGACTTCACGCTCCGGCTCCATCTTCATCTGCTTTCAGCTATGTATTAGTTTGTGAACTTTCCTTCTCTACACACCCTACATCGCCTCCCACCCTCTGCAGTTGAAAGCTTTCCTCTCGGAACAGACTTTCTGAGACCCAGTCATGTTTTGTAATGAATACATTGGAAACGTCTGACATTTAAAAATATCAATTTGTGTGAATCAATAAACATGGAAACATCAATGAATGGCGGAACCAATGTGGGTCTCCACTTGCCCCCTCCAGATGTAGCTTCTCTCTCAGCATCTGCTGGTAATGAAACTAGGACATCATCCCAAGATGTATTGCCCACAGAATCAGAGCTTCAAGGCTCTGCAGAGCACCATGACATGAGAACTAAGAACTTTTCCGTGCAAACCCACCTCACCTCTTAAAAGTTAAGTCACCACTATGAAAGACTATACCTCATATCTACGTTTGTGCTATCCAGATATCACAAACATGCATAGGTTAAAAAAGATATATATATAAATGGGAGAGGTGGAGGTATATTATGTTTTGTGGCAAGGGGCAGAGCTAGTTGCAGACAGTATAGGCATTGCACCATTGATCTCCCTTGAGAGGATGTTATTACTCAGATAGAACACGTATTTGATTTTAGAGTTTTATAAAGCTGTGTGTTGAAAAAAATGCACACAATGGCAAAGGCACTAATAGATCGAAAAGTGCTAAACGCTTGCCCAGTGCGCCCGTGTAGTGCGCATTGACCTCTACTGCTTCCTTACCTTTGTACTTGTCCATATGAAGAAGGGGAGCAGGCTGGCTCATCCATATCTACGGCTCCTAGTCTTGTCCTTGAAGGCTCCTCTGCAGCTGGACAGCTTGGGCGCCAAATGGATAAGTGCTTCAGCATGACGTTAGTAAGGGTTATACAAATTGTCAAAATACAATATAACAGCATCACATAACTAGAAATATTCCACATGAACCAATAAAGTGTGCATGTCAGATTGGTGTTAAATGCGTTTCATGACGGAACAAGTGATATGCATTAATCAGGATGTCATAAATACAAGGTAGCTCATTGCCCCGTTCATCGACAGCACAAAAATGAGCAGATATGTTGTGCCTTCTGACTTAGAACCTCTTTTCCACGGTGACAGGTTGATATCTTTGAAACTAATATCAATAGGAACTCTAATGATCCTCCCAGTTTTGTTGTTCTATGTCGGCCTGTCGTGTATTTCTATAGGTTCTGAATCAGTCCCCCTATTCCTGACCCTATTCTGGTTAAACTAACTATCAAGTTAACTAACAGTCAGCCCATGAGGCAAGAAAAGCCCCCATGATGCAGATACCGTTATCTGACGCAGTCACACTACGGCACAGGAACGTGTTATCTGATTAGGTCATGACGCTTGAGATCTAATTAGACAAGCGACATTCCTCCAGCCCCTGATAAGGCATACGACGTTCTCATAACAAATCAAACCTATGACAACCTGGATAATCCGTGCGGCCATTGTTTTGATTTCACAGAGAACTTTAGTAAAGAATGTGCTAACGAGCAAATCGTATGACATCTTTATTGACGTATCTATGTCCATCCTTACGTCAATCTCGGCACCTTTAAGGTATAAATATTGCCGATCTTGCCCTATGCAAACACACGCGTGGTGACAAGACGGAGCAGCCATACTTGCCGAAGCCGAGAGCAGAAGCAGACCCCGCTGGCGCAGCCCCGCCTTCCTGACGCGCTGAGAGACGCGCTGCTATCTCAAGCCGAGAGACCCAGCACCGGCGCTTTCGGGCAGCCCTCGCAGGCAGCCTGGAATATCGAGAGCAGAGAAAGAGATACCATTCCTCATTCATCCTAAATTCCAGGTACAGAACTGAATAACCCCTCACAGAGAATTCTTTAGTTATTCACTTGGCAAAAACAAACTTAACTTAAACTGTAACTTTCTATTCCCGCCCACGCATTAGACTTAGGTCAGGTACACGGGGTAGGCGTATTTAGAAACACCAGTTGAGTACGTTTAGTCAAATGTATATGTGTATGTAAATATATTTTAATCATTTTAAACATCATATGGCTCAGAAACCATATCAATGTTTTTACAGTATTATTTTATACTATTGCTTTTAATGTATGCACTTTACTTAACTATAAGTATTGCAATAATATCGATCCATTTCTCTTGTACGAGAAAAGAGACTGATCAATAAATAACATCTTTATTGAACACGCCCGTCTCTTCCTTTTCTCTACAATCTGATGAGACTAAGAATGCACGTACTGACTGAGTAAAATAATTGCCTTGTGCTCACACGACTCTCGAGATTGACTCTTGATTAGGGGAGAGCAAAGTTGTCATGTTCTATGGTTGTCAGAAACTAAATCCCTTCTTGTCTAATCAGGGGAGTTGATTCCTTCCTTGAACATTCGAGAAAGTTTCTAGCGAACTCTGAGCTTAGCTGGCAAACCCAAAAATTAAGTCTAGTATCGACAGTAATAGACCTAGTTAACGTCTGGCCTAGGCCTTTACTGCTGTAGGTACTATTCCAATGCGCAGAGCCTATTGGGAAAATAGGAACTACACTACATGGCGCCCAACGTGGGGCGCCATGTAGTGTAGTTCCTATTTTCCCAATAGGCTCTGCGCATTGGAATAGTACCTACAGCAGTAAAGGCCTAGGCCAGACGTTAACTAGGTCTACTACTGTCGATACTAGACTTAATTTTTGGGTTTGCCAGCTAAGCTCAGAGTTCGCTAGAAACTTTCTCGAATGTTCAAGGAAGGAATCAACTCCCCTGATTAGACAAGAAGGGATTTAGTTTCTGACAACCATAGAACATGACAACTTTGCTCTCCCCTAATCAAGAGTCAATCTCGAGAGTCGTGTGAGCACAAGGCAATTATTTTACTCAGTCAGTACGTGCATTCTTAGTCTCATCAGATTGTAGAGAAAAGGAAGAGACGGGCGTGTTCAATAAAGATGTTATTTATTGATCAGTCTCTTTTCTCGTACAAGAGAAATGGATCGATATTATTTTATACTATTGCTTTTAATGTATGCACTTTACTTAACTATAAGTATTGCAATAATATCGATCCATTTCTCTTGTACAAGAAAAGAGACTGATCAATAAATAACATCTTTATTGAACACGCCCGTCTCTTCCTTTTCTCTACAATCTGATGAGACTAAGAATGCACGTACTGACTGAGTAAAATAATTGCCTTGTGCTCACACGACTCTCGAGATTGACTCTTGATTAGGGGAGAGCAAAGTTGTCATGTTCTATGGTTGTCAGAAACTAAATCCCTTCTTGTCTAATCAGGGGAGTTGATTCCTTCCTTGAACATTCGAGAAAGTTTCTAGCGAACTCTGAGCTTAGCTGGCAAACCCAAAAATTAAGTCTAGTATCGACAGTAGTAGACCTAGTTAACGTCTGGCCTAGGCCTTTACTGCTGTAGGTACTATTCCAATGCGCAGAGCCTATTGAGAAAATAGGAACTACACTACAGGCCCTTTCATCGCGCACATCTCAAATGGCGTGTCTTAGTTGCTTCTTGAAACCATCATTCAGTTTGCGTTCTACAGACTGTTAACAAAGCCATCACAGAATAACCTCAACCTATCTCCTTACTTTGTTCGATATTGTTGACGATCCCAAGATATTTACACAGAATCTAGAGTTCAGTGTAACATCCTTTATCATTAAGAGACTAACAAGATGAATGTATTAGATTTGCAATGCATAAAGGTAGGGGAAAAGCTTGCAAGTGCATTACCGCAAATGAAAAATAAAACAAGAATACTATCCAGTTAAGTCTAATGAACGGAATTCGGGTTCCATCTTAAGCCTCTCATCTGTTATACACCGGAGTCCAAGATGATGTGCATGATTGAAGCAGTGTGAATAGATACTCCGAGTTAGTGTCTTCTGGTTGAGGAGCATTTCTAATCCAGCAATAACCAGCGTGGACTTAGTTCTGTTTCAAAGTATGCTAGGATTCCATGGGTGGTGGTCCATTGGTGGTCTAATAACATACAGACAACTTATTTCTGTATTGCTGTATGGTGGTTCTGCCATTGATTCTGTTGGGAATGCGGATGTCCTCTTTAAAAATTGGCATTGCTCGTGTTTTGCTCAGGGTCTGGGAAGGAAGCTTCCTTGGGTGAAACATTGGGCTGCTAAGGGATGAGCTGTGGAACAGTGCAGTGACACCGATGATGATGTATGTTCAACAGTAATTACATTCAACTGAGCAGGACAGCGATCACAGCTTCTAAAGGCCAAAGCCATCTCGAGTCCGAGCTCGGCTGACTACAGCTGATTATCCTGCCAACTGCAGGACGTTAGCAGAGTACAATCAGTGGCTCATGGGGATTATGAGTTTGCCTGTCATCGCAGTGCAGCAGTGAAGTCTAGTTGTGCCTGCATCTGGCATTGTGAGAGAGAGCGAACAATAGTCAAGCATTTTATTTTAACTATTGTTCAAGAATAAAGATGGGCAAGCTAGCAAGTTCCAGGGAGAGCGGAACCTGAGCCGAGCTAGGAATCTGGCTTGGCTCCGAGAGCCAAAGCATTTACATGCAAGTGGCAGTGTACATTTCACTTAAAGATATGATGAAAACTCCTTCAAATTAAAAATATTTCTCGAACCAGTGTTTTAATTTCAGTAGATTAGATTATATCATTGCATTGACGCCTGTTAAAAGTATTTGTTTTTATTAGATTTTAATTCAGCCCACCTCCTGAACTCATTTTCTCCGAGGTGCTCTCAAATTTGACACGGATTTAAAAAGAAGCAAAGTGAAGTAAAGTGATTTGCGTGGGATTGCACAATTTGGTCAACTAGGGAAGCTGGGATTTGAACCCAGGTTTCCTAGATTCATGTGTTGTAATTCATCTTGTGGATGACCGTGTTTAGTATTAAATTGTTTCATTGCTTAAGTTAATACACTTATGTTCCATAAATTCAAGAACCACCTGTTAATGCAATTATATCTATTTATTTCCACTGAAAAAAAACAAAGGTTAGAGGGACGTTATAGTTATGCTCAGATTTCACTTGTACAAAACCAGTGGAAATCAGCAGTTATAGGTAGCTGGGCTAACTATAATGTATGCCCCTGCAATACACTGCTTGTGACCTTACATATTACATCACATGGTCAGTGACCTCCCTAATGACTTCTCAAATTACATCACTGAGGACATCATCCAGTGAGTGCAAGTGTTTTCTAAAGGTATGAGTGTTTAGTATTCCTTGACTTAGAATATTCCCAGGCGTCAGGCTGGATCCGGAATTTTTTTGCAGCAGCACCTCTGCACGCTGGGAGACGGCGCCACACGACCCCGCCCTGACGTCGTCCACGTACGTGATGTCAGCGAGGTCATATCAGTCCCTCCCGGCGCGCTGATGTCCGTTTCCTTCTTTTCCGTGTGCAACACTGATCTGTAGTGAGCGGCTCCTCTGGCCTGTTTCAGGCCTCCTTTCCGACTCTTTGCGTCACAAACAGTGGGCGATGCCTTCGGGCTTTAAAACTTGTAATTCCTGTGCGCGGCAGATGTCTGCGACGGACCCGCATCTTATTCATATGTGGTGTCTAGGCGAGCACCATGACTCCACGGAGTGCGAAGCTTGCCAAAACCTGAAGCGGAAGTCTCGGCGGGAGCGCCGTCTGAAGCTTCTCTCTGCACGACAGTCCCGCTAGGAGTCGTCTTGTCCCCTGGCCTCTTCATCGCCGGCAGGTCCCTCTACTGTCCAGTTCCGCCGTTGATCGCCCTCAGGGGTCCGGGGCCGTCATTTGCCACTTAAGTCGAGGCGCTTGTCGCCAAGGTTTTCGACCTCCCCTTCTGTTGTCAGGGGCACTGGTTCCCGTAACATTCCAGACGTGCGCTTCCAACAGTCTCCCCCTCTCTATCAGCCCTTTCCCGGTGTGGGGGGCGACTCGGGCCCAAATGGAGGCATATGCCGCGGCTCTGCAGGCCTCGCTTGGGTCCTCTCCCGTTCCTGGGGCGTCCTTGGAGCCTACACTTCTTGTGGGATCTCCGACGGACTCGCTGGCGGGTTCGCCCCATCACCAATCGACCCCGGCTCTGTTTCTTGCTCCGGAGTCGGAGCCTGTCATGGATGAGGCAGAGTCTGCGCTGGTGCCGCGCCGAAAGCTTGCTTCGCCGGATCTGGTGCCTTCTCCTTCTTCGGAAGGGGAGCTTGTCATAGTTTTGGCGCCGGACGGCGACGACTCGACGCTGGATGCAGCTGAGTCGCGACTGACGAGGCTTGATCGGCGCTGTTACATGTCGTTTTGGCACCATGTTGACGCCGGGTTGTGGATTCTTCTCTAGAGGCCTCTGAAGAGAGTTTTGCGCCGCACTCACGCCTGGCGTCGCCGGAGGTATTGTTGCCAGTGCCCCCCTTGGAATTTGTGGAGCCTCCTCAGGAGCTCCCAGATCCAGCAGGCGCTTTGCCTCCCCAGGAGCCCCATCAGGATCCTCATTCTTTATTGGGGCTCCCTTCCGTGGGGCATTAGTCGCACCCTCGGTGTCTTGGGAGGGTCAGGTTCTAACTCTCCCCCACTGATGAGCTGTTGTCCCCTCCGTGGAGGACTACAGAGGCTGATGCAGCTTTTTTGAGAGTAGTCTCATTGGCTACTTGCATTTTAATCATGCAGCCCCCTTCTGCCACCTTGTCTGTGGACCCCTTGCTTGAGGTCCTTCACCGTGGGTCCGGGAATGTGGAGCCGCTTCTGCCCTTTGAGGCTTCCCTTTATGATGCCCTGTTGGATACCTGGGTCCGGCCTGCTTCAGGTGACCCGGTGGCTTGTTAAGTTTTGCACCACCACCGTCCAGCTCCACATGATCCTGTTTGTCTTTTTGTGCATCCTGATGCGTAGAGGTTTGTGTTGCAGACTGCCTTTCCTTCCCTGCCCCCTCTTAACGCTTCCTCCCTCTTGGGAGTCCATATGGCTTGAGTCATGGGATAGGAACATCTTTGCATCCACTAGTGCAGCCCTACGGTCCTTAAATACAGTGTGTGATTTGGCTTGGGCTACCTCTGCCCTGTGGGACTCTGCAGAGGCTTTACTTTCTGCCACCTCTGAAGGTGCTCGTGTTGATCTCCTTCACCTCCTCCGGGATGGGCGCGACCTTGCCAAATTCGCAATACGCTCAGCCTTAGATACTGCGAATTCTTTTGGCCGAGCTATGGTGAGTTCTGTTGCCTTAAGGCGTCACGCTTGGTTGCGAGAGAGCGTCTCCCTGAAAATATCCATCAGCGACTGGTTGACTTACCCTTTCATGGGGTTTTGCTGTTTGATGCTCACGTTGAAACAGCGGTTCACCGGCTCCTTGCGGGCTTTCGTCCTCCCACTTAGGTCTTCTTAGGCCTGTCTTCCGTGGTGGTACTTTTTAGGTTGAGCGACCTATCTCAATGCGCAAGCGCATTGAC
Organism: Lissotriton helveticus; assembly: GCF_964261635.1. Classification (NCBI taxonomy): domain Eukaryota; kingdom Metazoa; phylum Chordata; class Amphibia; order Caudata; family Salamandridae; genus Lissotriton; species Lissotriton helveticus. The sequence continues at coordinate 1,618,896,443 of NC_136057.1, forward strand.
CTAAAATGCGCGTGCACATCATCAAATCGCCAGTCAATCACCAGCAGCACTCCTCCCACACCTTTGAAGTGAAGCTTAGCTTCACTTCAAAGGCCCCGGCTGCTTCACACCCTCATGCCGCTCTCCCCGCTCCGCCCCCTCCCCTGCCCGCCGTGTCGCATTTCTCCTCCCCCCTTCCCACAGCAATGCCCTCCGCCGGCCGTACTTTCACTTTGACGGCCGCAGGCTGTCTCTCGTGTTTCTCCTTGTCTTGTTATGGCAGCTGCTGTGTGGACTCGCAGCTGGCATGCCAAAACCAAGCCGGTGTCTACCTATTTGCACCTCTTCCGTGCCCTGTGCCTGAACCTCTGGTCCACCAACACCATCTAGCTAACCTACACTGCAAACATTAGAACCCTCCTATCAACATCTCTCTCTCCTAGCCGTTGCTTCCTACGCAACACATGCTCCCTCTCTATTTCTGCCATACTAGTCTTGGAGCTCCAATATGACCTCCCACCAGAGCTCCTGTTCCTCACAGAAACCTGTTTAACCCCACTTCTGCTCCTGATATTACCACGGCCACCCAGCTCAGATACATAATCGTTAGGCAAGACAGGCATGATTGAATCTACATGTGTAAATGTACCATTGTAAATAGTATTACTGCCAGTGGAGCACGACATGATTAGTCAACGATCAACATTTCCGATTTTTAATAACCCCTCCTTACATGTCTGGATTTCTGTGGCGATAGTAATTATTAAATCACTCGCACCAACATTTGCTCTGCTTTTCCTACCTTTCGTCGCTTCTCACAACTGCCCCTCCCCCACCACAGGGCATTTCACGGCCGTCACATTCACACGGCCGTGTCTCTTTCACGGCCGCCCTGCATGTTTGTTTTGGTAAATGCCACTTCTCCTAAAAGTATCCACACTTCTTTTAAAGCTCCCCTTGCCCTACTGAACGCCCCCACACTCCAGCAGCGCTCCGGTCCTGACCGGTTCCGTGAAGGCAGCAGGGCTTGAACCCGCACGACCCTCGGGTCATGCAAACACGCAGCCCTTGTGGGCAGCAGCGCTATTGCGAGACAGACTAATCTACAGAGGCAAACCAACCAAGAAGTAAGGGAACTGTAGTGAGAAAACCAAGTTTCCAAATGCGTTTTAAGGGAGTCTGCTTCAGAATTGTGAGTGGGCTCTGCCTTTCATGCTTCTGAAGTAGATAAAGCAAGCAGCATGCATTAGACTCACACCTCCCTCATTTACTGATCTGATTGGTCCCTAACCAGGTTTCTTTCGCTTTCTAGCCACCCACTTCCAAAAGGGCGCTCAGGAATCGATAAAACGTATAGTGCTTCGTTGCTCTCCCAGAGTACGAAGCGCTATGCACGTGCACCAGTACCATGATTAACTATTGTCTTCAGTGGCACAATGTGAACAAGCATTGGCATAGCCAATAGGTCTCGCTTTAGGGCCCTTCTAAGTATTTAGTTATGCACCACAATGTCCTTGGTGCAACAACATTAACTGTTGTGTGGCTAAAAACTTATAAGGTCCCAAAAGCGAGACCTATTGGCTATGCCAATGCTTGTTCATTTCGCATCCTTAGATGCACTCTGTGTTTAACATGAACATTGAGCCTTACATCTTCTTTTTTCTATGGATCAAGGGTGATTACCCTTTTATTGGCATCTCTTGGATGCATTTTGCTTTGAGCTGCCTGTTGGGCTGCTGTGGCCGTGTTCCACAGGTTTTTGTGTCTTCTGACTGTGGTATTGAGCCGGGGGCTCAGCTCAGTAATGTCATACGACTCGGAACTCATGTTCACAGGTTTGGTTGTTACTGTGCTCTTTTGGCTTGGCTTATTGCCCTTAGAGGTGTCCCCCGTTGTTAGAGGTATGCATACTCCATGTGGGGTACTTGTATGCTGTTATATAGCTCTGCTTATCTCACTTGGGCCTGGAGATCCTGTGGGCTCCATGCGTTGCTTGGTGGTCTGTTGGACGGTGTTCTATGTTTTTCCCTGGTGCCATCTTCTTACGCCATGGTCATCCAACTCCATGGGAGGTTTCATGGTCTCCTCTTCAAAAGCGGCTCCTTCCTGCCCTTACTGTACTAGGGATGATCCGGTATGGACATGTTCATGCTCCTTGCTAGTTGGGTTTCTAAATAATTATATGTTTCTACATTTATGTATACGTACCGGTTGCCTTGGTATTCCTCTTCCTACGTCGCCACCTCTTTTAGAGGCTGCAAGGTCTGTATCAATATCTCTGTGTGGGGGAGCTTTTCTGAGTTGTTGCAAATTGCCCATAGGTTCCTCCTTGCTTCCGCTTACTGGGGTGATTTCCCAATTTGACATATGCTCCCTTTTTGGTGTCCAATGCTGTACATGTCTTTTCTGGAGTGTTGGGTCTTGGATTCTGAGACTCTTCCCACCATTCGTTAACTTGGTGTTTTTGGCCACTCCCTTCGGATATGCCTTTTTCCAAATTATCACCTACTATTGTTAAAGCTACGCCTACGGGACAGCTCTTCTGATGGCAGTGGTTCTTGACTACTGCCTGCAAGTCTATATTGTGGGTTGTTTCTCACTTTGGCTTCATAATGCCCGGTCGGGCACTCTTATGCTTCTTGTGTAATCCACTTTAAGGTCTCTATGGCCGTTTTCCTGCTGCATATTTCTACCTGCTTCAGCTTGTTTAGAATTTATGCTATTTGCCCCTATTTTTCCCCTTTTTGAGATTGGGTGTGCACTTGGGGTGTTTCTTGTACTGCCGGCTATTCCCAACGCATCGCTCAGGTTCTAGCTCTTGCCTATGGGCTCTTCACACCGGCTCCTTCGGATTCCTTGTATAGGCTAGTCTGTTAGGCTCTGGTTGCATGCAAGTGGTGTGGAAGTGGGTATATGAGAAGAGAGGCGAGTGCCTGTGTTGATATCATCCGTAATGTCGTTTGAGATGTCTTCAGTGATGTCATCAGTGATGTTACTGACCATGTCATGAGTGATGCAATATGTGATGTCATAAGCAGTGCGTTGTGGGGACGTAAGTTCTAATTAGTTCAGGTAACTATAGCTCCTGAATTTTCCTTGTTTTGTTCGAGTGAAATGTGAGCCGAACTATAACGTCCCTGTAACCTTTGGGGTTTTTACCATTGTATTTCTAAGGTTTTTTTAAATGTTTTTTCCTAACTATAACATCCCCGCAATCTTTGATTTTTTTCTAAAGTGAATTTTTAAGGTTTTGTTTCCCTAGCTGTAACCACTCGCCTTCGACAGTGAGTGTGTGAAAGAGTGTCTCAAAGGCTGTGAGTGGGTGTGAGAGTGTCCGAGTGGGTATGTCTGAGTAGGTCTGTGAGTGAGTACATGAGTCTTTGAGTGGGTCTGTGAGTACATCTGTCTCTGTGTGGGTCTGTGAGTGGGTGCTTGAGTGTCTAGGTTTTGTCTCTGCGTGTGTTTGTGATTGGGTGTATGAGTAGCCCCCCCATACAACCTGTCTTTCTGTCCCTCCCCCCGTCGGGGGCAGATTAGAGGCGTTTTCCTCCAATCTAGCACCAAGGAGCAGAAAGCACACTAGACCACCAGGGACTATATTTGAAGCGGTTAGCACCCCACCTGCAATGAGCTAGTGCTCCCTCCCTCGGGGCCAAAAGTCTTTCTGAACCCCCTCCCAAACTGGGGAGCACTAGATTCCATGGATTAATTTTCAAAGGCCGAATCGGTGGGGTGGTTTTCCCAGGCATCGGCCTAGCCTTCACCCACCCATATAACCCTCACCAGTCTTTTAGCTCTACCAGGAGGTGTTTTCCTCAGATCTGTCCCTGGTGGGGAAGGGGGGGCAGAAAGCCCCCTAGACCACAAGGGATTACATTTGGAGGAGGAGCCCCCCTGGTAATATGCTAGTGCTCCACCTGCCCCTCCCCATGCACCAAATTCTTTGTCTACTGCTATCGTGCTGGGGAGCAGATTGGAGGTTCTTACCAGTCTGCGCCCCCGGGCGGGGATTGGGAGGCCAAAAACCTCACTAGACACCAGGATTTATTTTATGGCAAAAAGGGTGGGGGCGGCCCTCCCAGGAATTTAGCTTAGACCCTGTTTTTATCAGATGACATGTGAGAGCATAAAAAAGTAGGATATGTATTAGTACCAACTGGATTTCGCAACATTTGTGCCTTCCAAATGTATGCAACTGTGTAAAAAAGGCATTTTGAAAAATACCCTCTAAATCATATGCTCGTACCACTATTCATAAATTCAGAGATGTACAAATAACACTGCTCCTAAACTCCATATCTTGTGCCCATTTCAGAAGTACATAGGTTACCCTGATACCTATTTTTTTTACTCTACTTATTTCATCATATTTATTTGTCCATCCTCAGTACACAATGAAAAACCATTGAACGATGCAGCTCTGTTGTTGGTTCTGGCTACTTCGAGTTCTTAGAGAACCTACAAACCCTATATCACCACAACCAAAAAGGTCTATGAACATAATGGTACATTGATTTTGTAAATCAACCTCTGTGACAAAAAGTTACAGATGAAAACCTTGTCACAATGGCTGTTTTTCCTACTCGTTTTCAGTGTTTCTTTATTTCAACAGCTAGTTTCTTTGGGAACCCATGAAGGTTCTATGCATAAGACCCCTTACTGAATTTGGAATGTTGTCTACTTCTCATAAATACATAGGTTGCCTGGATCACCCATGGGTTTCACACTGGTTTGTTGCACTACAAAGTGAAAATAGGTTGAAAGCACCAAAAATAGGAAAAATTGACTGCCTCTTTGAAAAATGGCCAAACTTTCATCAAGAATTTTTTTTTTTTATTAATCTCTGCATGTTTCTGAAAGCTAGGAAGATAGTGACTTTAGCACATCAAACCGTACATCGGTGATATTCAAAGTACGGCGCGGGGGCTATATGCGGCCCTCCAGACCTTTTCCTGCGGCCCCCTGGGCTGTTGTTTACTCGACTCAGCAATAACATAAAAAAAATTAATATACAGCAAGCACTTATTTAAAGGTTAATTCCAGTTACGAAAAAGAAGTAACTAGTCCCTTAACTTTAGGAAATCCTTAATTTTTTAAGACCGCAAACGTGTAAAATGATGATTGTCTTTTTAAAATTAAAAGTGTATTTTATTGACCAGTAGAACCATTTAACCGTAATAAATCAATTATAGTAGTGCATTCAGAAGTATTTTTTTACAGTGATGGTTTTCAAATATGAGTTTAGAAAGTTCACCCCCCCTGACAACAATGCCATTCGTGATTACATCCAAGCACAGGAGATGGTTTTGGACAGCATGCATCCTGAAGTCATGTATTTCGAGGTCATCTTATGTGTGAAAATGAAGAAGGAAGGATATTTAAATAAAATAAAATAATTGCCCAGGATCAGACAATTTGTTCAAGTGGAAAAGCTGGGCTTCATCTCAGGTTTCACATTGTGCATTTGAGTTCAGCCACTAGATACATATGCTTCACTTCTACTGCACCCACTTCATACCCCCCCCTCTCCCAACTGCCATCAGTACGGCCCTCAGTCACACCAAAGATCAAACTTTGCGGCCCCCCGGGAAAAAGTTTGTTAGTACCCATGCACGTTGATGGTAATTTTAAGGTTTTTTTTTTTTTTCTGAGCACTTTTTTTCCTGTTTTTCCCCCAAAACTCGAAATGTAGCTATAGTTTGGCTATTTTCTTGGGCTCCTCCTGGGTAATTCACAAAACGTGGCTATCTTTAGAATCCCCAGGATGTTGGAAACAAGGATGCAAATTAGGTGCCTAAGCATGAACCATCCTAGATAGTAAAAATAAAAAAAATAAAAAGCTTAGCAAGTGGTGGTGGGGGGGGGGGGGTGCACAGGGAAAGGGATATAGTTAGTGTGTGTATATAGATCTATTTCGCATGTGCGGCTGTGGACACCCAAACTCTACATAATCGTGCCATCTAGTGTTGGGCTCAGAAGTATGCAGCTTGTTTTTCTTTGAAGTTTTTGTCATCAGACCTGTTGTGACTCTCCCTTGTTCCAGAATAAATAAGCTAAATGGTTCCAATTTAAATTGTTTTCTTCCACAATCTGGCTTGGACCCTTGGGAACCTGTTCCCAAGACGAAGCATGAAATCACTCCAGAATACCTTTTCTGTTCCGTTTCGGGTTCTGCTGCTGACTTTCCTCAGTCCCATGAGGAAAACAACCATTTGCATCGAAGAACTAAGTTTCTTTTCATGTTTTTTTAGGAATCTACTCGATCATCCTGCAACATCCTCTTCGAGGTCTCTTGAGGCTAATCTTGAGAATACACATAGAGCTTAGCCATGGGCCAAAATCCTTTCCATTTCTGTCCAAAGTGCAACATGAATTATGCCTGGACTGACTGATCACACAGCATCTGTAATTACCCTAGCACGGAGTCAAACTGTGATGCCTGCCTCGCATTTCTTTGGAAGGAAACCCTCGAATTTAGGAGGGAGACAGTGTGTGCACTACAGCATGTAGCACAAGGAGTAGTCGTATGCATTTGACGTCTTTGGAAGAGAAGATATTCACGGAGCCGAAGAAAAGAGGCTGCCCCTTCTCACATCCACATGGGCTAAGAACAGGAAGAGATGGAGGCCTGCTTCTCAAAGCTTTCCAATGCAGAGGGAGAGATTGAGTTCCTCAAACCACCACTGCAACAGGCACCAACTTCCAGGCTAAAACCTAAGTTGACATCACATGCCCTGGTGGTACCTTCTGATCAGTCTTTAGTCCCCTAGCATACTGCTATTGAGGCAGTGCACTACCACAGCAGTAAAGCATTGAGCCAAGGCACAAGAACTCCAACTCCTCTGGGAATGTACCTTTAGATCTCATGCGATACAAAGGGCACTAACACATACCGTTCTGTCATCAAGAAGCAGCTTGAGCGCCGAGAGGTGTCACTTGCTCCAAAGTCGAATCCCACCCCCATTGGCACAAAAAACTAGGGCACATTCGTCGTCTAAGACACCAACAACTCGCCGTCAACCAGCCCACTTTGAAGTTGAGCTCAACAGCGAAGGGATGGCACTCCGCAGCCTCGCGGTAAATGTCAAAACTACCGTCAAAGCTCAGATCTGAGACCTTGGAGCGTCTATACTGGAGAGAATTACTGACGTCCTGGATGAAAAAGAGGAAGCTGTCTATCCACCCGGACATTGGCAAAATCCTCACTAATTTGCTGGCTCCAGGACCCGTCCTAATCACAGAGGGAGAGTGATATCCCCAAGACTAGTTGCAGCAAGAGGTGTAAAGAAGGTCAAAATAGGATCAAACCTTAGTGGCTAAAATAAATCTAACCAAGTTATGTCTGTAGAATAAGTAACAAGATGGCCGTCCAACCGTACATCAGTAAATAATTAACGAAAACCTAAGTGGGTAACCAGACAACATTCCAGCAATAACGACTGATGATTCAGAAGTAAAAAATAATCATCTAGTGATTTTTCACATAATTGGGCACTCCTGTGTCTCAAAGACATCTTTGTGATGACTTGCATGTACTGATGATTTTTTATTTATGAAATTGCCATTGATTGCATTTCTTGACCCTGTGCCTCATGGGAACAGTCCAGACCGAACTGCCAAGCCATGTCTTTCCTGGACCGGACTCAAGCATCCTAGGACCGGTTTCTGGCTATCAGCTGTCTTCAGGCAGGTTAGCTTGACTCCAGTGGCTTAGTGATGCTTTGAGCAAAATAACGATGGATTAAACCCAGATCTGTGACTGGGGGTGAATGTTTTGCCATTGTGCAACATTCCGTCCATCATCTTGTGTGTTTTGCTGTTCACCCTATGTGGGAAGGGTATGCCCAGACGTGGGTCCCTTGCTCACTAGGCCACTGAGGTCAAGCTATACTGGCTGAAGACGGCTGATAGCCAGAAACCGGTCCTAGGATGCTTGATTCTGGTCCAGGAAAGACATGGCTTTGCAGTTCGGGCTGGACTGTTCCCATGAGGCACAGGGCCAAGACTGATTTGCATATGGCCATGTCGGAACTGGGGTGGCTTGGTGAGCAAAATAACGATGGATTAAACCCATATCTGTGACTGGGGGTGAATGTTTTGCCATTGTGCAACATTCCGCCCATCATCTTGTGTGTTTTGCTGTTCACCCTATGTGGGAAGGGTATGCCCAGACGTGGGTCCCTTGCTCACTAGGCCACTGGAGTCAAGCTATCCTGGCTGAAGACGGCTGATAGCCAGAAACCGGTCCTAGGATGCTTGATTCCGGTCCAGGAAAGACATGGATTGACAGTTCGGGCTGGACTGTCCCCATGAGGCACAGGGTCAAGATTGATTTGCATATGGCCATGTCGGAACTGGGGTGACTTGGTGAGCAAAATAACGATGGATTAAACCCAGATCTGTGACTGGGGGTGAATGTTTTGCCATTGTGCAACATTCCGTCCATCATCTTGTGTTTTGCACAGCTTGCACATGCCTAAGGCCGCCTCTGTAAGTAATGTCTTATTCCTACAATGCGTCAATCATACCACCAGTCCCAGACATTAGCTATGATCCTTAATCGTGATCAAAGAACATTAATGCTATGGACGTAAGGGGCTGCATAGAGCCAAAATCATATTCTGCAGTAACAGCTATTACTAAATCCAGATAGTTATGCAATTGATAAACTAGCCGTTGATCACTGCCCTGCAAACACACATTAATTTGCTTCAGTAATAGACCTTACACCCAACCAATTAAAACATGGGTGAAGAAACATTCTTTTAAAAGATGCAGAAGGTGCAAGGAACTCCGGGCAATATCTACACCCTCTACAACATTGGCATAAGATATTGAACTTCTAGGATGCCAAAGCTCTGAGTGACATCAGCAACAACCTCAATCTAATATACTCATCTTGTGTACCTCCTTTCATGTTCAAAGCGATGTAAGATTGGGTAGATAGTGAGGTGCAAGTTGACATGAGAGGCTTTGTTCGAAGTAATTTGCCCAGTACCCTAAAATTCTGCTTATGAGTAACCCTACCATATGCAATATAGTTGTCTCAACAGCCCCCTAGATGGAACTTTCTTAGAATTTTCTCAAGGTAGGGAGTGCCATTGTAGGTGTATAATTTAAGGTTAATTTCCAACTCTTTCAGTGTTAAATTTAAGATTAGTTTCCAACTCTTTCCGATCAAATATTTTAATTAATCCACAGGCGTCTTCCCTAGTCTACAGCAGTATTTGATGAATTGTAGGTCTTCTACACCTGATAGGTTAATTATGCTATGCTCAGTCTGAGCTGAAGGTCTTCAAAAGTGTATTATCCCCCCTTTTATTAATTGTCCAATTCTGGTTATACACAGATTTTCCCCATATAACAATTGGGAACAGAGCGGGAACCCTCAGTAGAGTATAAATATGAATTCCGGAGATTTTTATTTTTCTGATATATGGTTTTCCATATCAGATATGCCCTTCCAGCTTTTTTGAATATTAACCCTTTTAAGTAACTAGGGTCAAGATATTTGAGAAGTGTGCCACCAGGAAGTGGTCCAAAACTCATCTGATACATTTTTAAATACTGTGATTCTGGGGTAGCAAATATTAAGCAATACATTTTTTGTAACTTAACTGCCAAATAATGAGACTTGAAATCTGGCCCACCTCTCTTTTAATACTGAAAATAAAAACAATAAAAAACAATACTTGTTCTTGGGTAGCTCCACAAGAATTGCCCAGTAGTAGATTTTTGTTTTGTCTGGAGGTGAGTGGGGAGGCTGTTCCAGGTCTTTGCTGCAATGTGGGAGAAGGAACGTCCTCCACCTCTGCTTCGTTAGATGCAGGGAGTATGGGCAAGTGAAAGAGAGGTGGAGGGTAGTCTTCTCGATTGTTGGTGGAAATTCAGGCAGTGGTTAATGTAGACGTGTCCTTAGTTGTGTAGAGCCTTTTGTGGGTGTGTCAGCAGCTTGAATTGGCATCTCTTCTGTGTGGGGAGCCAGTGGAATTTCCTGAGGTGTGTTGTGATTTGTGTTCATCAGGTAAGGGCGAGGATGAGTCTGGCTGTGGCATTCTGTATCATCTGAAAACCCTGTAGAAGGAGTGTAGAGATTCCTACGTAGAGACCATTACCGTAGTCCATTCAGCTGGTGATGAGGACTTGTCACTGTGTTTCTCCTCTGTTGGGGTAGCCACTTGAGATCTTACGTAGCATGGGCAGAGTGAGGAAGCAGACAAAGGAGACGGTGTTGATCTCATGGTGAGCTTGTTGTCAGTGATTATTCTGATGTTTCTGATGTGGTTAGAGGCAGTGGGTACAGGCCCCATGTCTGAAGACCACCAGGAGACGTTCCACGTGTTGCTGCTGTTGCCAAAGATCAGTACTTCCGTCTTGTCTGTTTTAAGCTGCAGACAGTTGTTCTTTATCCAGTTGGCGACGTATCTCATGCATCTGTGGAAGTTGGTTCTGGTGGTGGGGTCGTCTGTGAGTGAGAGGATGAGGGGGTGTCCTCTGTTTAGGAAATTATTTTGAGACCGTGGGACATGACGATGTTGGCCAGAGGGATTATATATGCTTTGAAGAGTGTGGGGCTGAGGGATGAGACCTGGGGGATACGGCAACTGATCTTGGGTTTAGAGTTTAAAGGTGGATCCTTTAGGTTCTTCTGGTGAAGGAGGTGATCCATCTGAGCGAAAAAGAGTTGTGTACAAATAATGGTACGGATAGGAATAGACATCAAAATTGGGTATGTACAATCATTTTAATTATATTACATCTATCCACCAATGTTATAGGCAATTCTTGCCAGTTGTGAAGCTTAGTAATATATTGTCTCCGACAGGAGGTATAATTATTTGTATAACTTTCCCACTTGTCTACAAATCCTATCTCCCGCATATATGACTTCCATAACTATACAGTGATCAGGCTTGCATTCTGAATAATTTATAGTAATTTTGTATGACTTCAATTTATGCCCAGCAGAAACACTGCCACGTTTCCAGCAATAGTTTTAATTATTTTCATAGTCAGTAAGATCCACGGGGTCCGGTAGCAGGAGACGCTAGGTGCAAAACGGGTGGCAGGCGTTGCGGGCGGTGTGCCATTGTCTCTCCCCCCCCCCCCCCCTCCCGAGACCCATGGGGTGTGGATCTTGTGCATTACAAACAGTACAGGGACCTCAAATTGAAGGTTTCCCATCACTTTTGTTTGGTTTTTGCACTTTATTTTACACACTTGTTTTTAACTTTCACGTCCTCTGGTAAGGGTGGGCCTTAGCGCGCCCATACCGCCGAGGTACACCACATGACGGTCCTGATGAAAGTCCAGTAAATGACACATAGACGGGCAGAAACATGTTGACCCCACTTTAAGTGGAAACAACCTATTCATTAACTGGTAAGTTTCCCACACATATTTTACTTATGTCAAACTGACCATTGAATAAAAACAATTCTGTATGGCACAGTTTCTGACATTTTTAATTCACATTTCTTTTTGACACTTTTGCCACAAAGAACCCGCTCCGCAGTAATCTGGCGTTGTAGCACACCAGGGAGTCATTCGGCTTCTCCTGGTGGGCCCGATAATGAAGCATGTCACCACCCAGGGTGGTGAGTGAGGGCTTCCTAAAAAAAAAACGCTGATTTCCACTGTGACTTCTTCAGGGAGATTTCTTCTCTGTGTCTAGTGCTTACACACTTCTTTCACGACACTCTTTTGTTGTTTTACAAGAGCTACCCACTCCTCACCAGCCCCAGTCACTTCTAGAAACCGACATGCAGGCAGGCACACAGCACACAGAAATGCCAACTTCTAAAAGTGCCACTTCTAAAATAGTAAAGTAAATCTGCGCACACCATTGCGCAGCATTTATTATTCCCATTCCACATATACCAAACATGACATACTTATTTTGTCTTATTTAGGAATTATCCCATAAGGAAGGGCTTCCCAATTATTGCCTATGGAGGGCAGAGAGCTCACGCACTCTGCACTGCTAACCAGTGCTAAAGTGCCCAGAATCCTAAAACAAACATCACCCAGTCAGCAAAAAGGCTAGGAGGAAAGCAAAAGGTTTAGGGATGACCCTGCAAAAAGTGCCAAGTCCAACAGCAAGCAATTGTCTACAAATTATATTCTTGTTGTCTGCTGAGGATCGAATGTCTGACGCAGGCAGCCTCTCAACTAACCTTAATCAGTTCACTTTTTCTGTTTGTCTCCCTCGTCTATTGCTTTATTCTCACCACAAATTGAACAGCACTAGTTCTGATACACACCTTAAAGGTGTCCCGTACAATATTTAGTTTGGCAGTACCAACATTTAAATGTAGAAATTCCACCATAGTTATTGTCATTCACCCTTGGAGTGTATGTGTCAATAGTGATCGATCAAAATTTCATCTGGAACAAAGTTTATATCGAACCCTGATTCCCTAATCTGGCGTTGGTTAGAAGTAAATTGTGGTCTGAAATAATCGCAGTGCCCAGTTTAATTTCAACTTAATTTAATATTGTTCTTGATGGAAACATATTGATGCAGGAATGTTTAGAAGCCCTGTTCTTCTAGATTAAATTTTTTCTAAATGCTTACCAAGCTAAAAACCTGACACACACTTTTTATGGTATATCTGGCTCTACTTGTGCACTGCAGTGCCTTGCTATTTGTCGCATCTATTTTTGGATCCATTTTATAGTTGAAGTCCCGAAACAGGACAGTCTCTCCTTGCTGTTCCGTTAGCTCCATGACCAGATAGTATAGTCCAGTACTTTTGGATTGCCTGTATTTGGACCATATAAACTTCAGACAGTTAATCAGTTAGTCCCTATAAGAATTCATGTTACAGCCTTCGTGCCTTGTGAATCTGCTGTTCTCTTCTTTACTTTACTCTTTTTGCTTCTCAACCATTTATTGAGAAGTGTGGGTGATTACTGAATAACCTAAGTGTTTATGTCATGAAATATCTTTATAAGCTATGTGTTTCAGTTAGGCAAATAATATCCGCTTTGTATGTGTGCACATTTGTGTGCACATTTGTGAGCACTATTTAAACTACTCGCATCCAGTTGACAATACTTAATAATTTTCCACTGGTTTCATCTCCGATTGCTTTGTATATATCATTGTGACATGCCACATCCAACATGTGTGCCCGGCATATCACCTTGATGATCATATTCATGTCCCGGTTTACCAATAGTTTTTCCCCTGTCCCTCTTCCTTCAATTTTAGAACATGCTGCCCTTGTGTCCCAATTCAACCCACTGGATCCTCTTTCACCATACTCTTCCCATCATCCATACACCACTTTTTGAGGAAAAAGAAGACCTGATCAAGCGGCCCAGTTGCTAACCCAACCCTTCCCATCTTAACCCACTAAAACTTGAAAGTGAATCCATTTACTCTAAATGTAGATAATCGATAATCTCTTATTTCTATTGCTGTCTTTGGCTTTAGAACATCCTTCTTGCCGTAAAATGACATTTCCTATGTACATTAGCAGTGATCTTGGGTTTTCAGTTCTTCTTCTCCTTAATGGAAAGCAACGTGTCTGCTGTATTTGGGCATCAGAGTCCCAGTCAGGGGAGTCTGGGAATGCCTTATGGAAGAGGTCCACAATGAAATGTGATTCATCTTTCCCTCCAATCCTTCTTTGATACCTGAGATGTGTAGGTTATTCCGCCATTGCAGATTATCTAAATCTTACATTGTAAGCTTGAGATCTTGAAGGGTACTGTCTAGGTCCGACATCAACTCATGAATTCTCGCAGTAGACCCTTCTGGTTCTAACCTTCGTTGTTCTAGATGCATTCTGTCCATCAATTGTTTTTGCATTTCTCAAATGATGAACAGGCAGAAAAACATCTATCTGAAACCCAGGAAATTCAGAAGAATTGCAACAATCTTGCCTAAGATGAAACCAGAGTTTAATCTCAAATGTAGTATCCTTTAACTGACAGAGTATGCCTGGTGCACAAGTGAAACTCGAATTAAGTATGAAAATACTGGACTCACTAAAAGATGGAAAACTCGGCCAGAGTGGGCTCCTCCCTATTAGTTTCAGTAGACACAGGACTAACCATGGTTTGTTAACTGGTCCCAATCTTTTTCTGTTTTGATGTTAATTTTGTCAATATCAGGTTCCCTTGTCATATCAACTGTTTTGATTGTATGTAGAAGATGTACACTACTATCTTTCTTCCTATTGTTACCCAAGTGAGTTAGTGCCGACTCTGCATGATCCTTTGAAGACTGCTCCTACTTGCGTGTGAATTTGTATTACTTACTAGTTGTCACCTTTCTTGCTAGAGATGCGGTCTTCTTTCCTCCCTTTTTTCCTTACCCCATACAGTGGTCAGATTTCTTTATGTATCTTCAATATTGCCCACTGACTTTGAGCTTTGAGTCTTTCCCCCTCCCCATCCGTGTTCTGATATGACAGTTTCTTTATGTCATCCAGAGGCTTCTATCACTCCATTATGGTTGTATGACACAACCATGCATGCCTAAACCAAGTGTCCCTTAACGCGCGCGGAACAACAAATGCGTCTTAACCACACATTCCCTTACCACGCAAGTCTTAACAACGACTTGCCTTAGGGAAAGCACTGGACTTTGGAACAGTATCATTTACTATTCCAACTCCAGTATGCGCAACAGTAGGGAAAGCATTAGACTTTTAAAGTTCACTGCCGCTGTACCCAAGGCATGTCATTGTATCGACATGCGTAGTAAAGGAATGTGTTAAGACGCATTTGTTGTTCTGACCGTGCTGCAAATGCAACACGTGGATTGGGTGTCATTGTGATTGCTGTTTCACTTCCATGGTTGTCGCAATCACTGGTTCCCTCACACATACTGATTTCTTCATCATTTTCATGAGCCAAATATAGAAGAGGAGGATAACTGATAGTTTATTTCAGCATTTATTGTTTTGAAGTTTTCCCATCTTTTAGTGAGTCCAGCATTTTCATACTTAATTCGAGTTGCACTTGTGCACTAGGCATACTCTGTCAGTTAAAGGATACTCCATTTGATATTGAACTCTGGTTTCGTCTTAGGCAAGATTGTTGCAATTCTTCTGAATTTCCTGGGTTGCAGATAATGTTTTTCTGCCTGTTCATAATTTGAGAAATGCAAAAACAACAATTGATGGACAGAATGCAGAACAATGTCATACATTCACCCCAGTACAGAGATCTGGGCCTAAATTCATTGTTTTTATTGCTCACCATGCTATTCCAGTTTGAACCCAGCCGTATGCAAATCGTTCTTGACCCTGTGCCCAATGGGAACAGTCCAGCCCGAACTGCCAGGCCAGGTCATCCCTGGATAGGAAACAAGCATCCTATGATCGGTTTTGGGGTTTCACCCCACTTCACTTTTCACCCTAAGTGGGATGGGTATATGCCACTGGATTCAAGCTAGCCTTGTTGATAAAGGGTAATACCCAGAAACTGGTCCCAGGATGCTTGTTTCCGATCCAGTGAGGACCAGGCTTGATAGTTCGGTCTGGACTGTTCCCATGAGGCACAGGGTCAAGACTGATTTGCAAATGGCTGGGTCTAAACTGGGGTGGCATGGTGAGCAAAAGAACAATAAATGTAACCCAGATCTCTTAACTGGGGGTTAATGTATTATTTATTCAGCATTCCATCCATCATTTGTTTGCGCAGCACTATTCATCATTTGAAAGCACAACAATGCTTACTCTGCCTCGTGTGGCTGGGGAAGTGCTTGTTGGCTAGCGATGATCCTGCAGACACAGTCTCACCAGCCGATGAATATTCTTGGGGCTTTGTCTTCCATTCCATCTTCCA
Source organism: Lissotriton helveticus (assembly GCF_964261635.1). NCBI lineage: Eukaryota > Metazoa > Chordata > Amphibia > Caudata > Salamandridae > Lissotriton > Lissotriton helveticus. Next base: position 1,618,912,226 of record NC_136057.1, read on the forward strand.
TACCGCCTGAAGCTGATAACTGTGGGATGGCCAGATCTCAGCAGGCTCTTCCTGGGCCTTCTACGGTTGCCGGCTTCTGCAAGGATTTGCTACCTGGCACAAGCTAAGTTTGGGAGCGCCTCTGATCTGGACCCCAACCCAACACTCAATCTCTCCTCAACGCCTGCTTATGCTCAGCCCTGCAGCCTGCACTCTCCTAGTTGTGTAGGAGGGCACCATTGCAAGACAATCCTCAATAAGCTTGTGGTGCGTGTTGAGAACAGTTCCAGTGTGTTTTCCTTTTCACTGCTCATAGTCCATTGGTCACAAGTACTGCAATTTCTTTTCAACCAGCCACCTCTGGCAAGGTTTTTTTTATGCAGTTGTTCCTCGTCTGGTGCTGACAAAGGCGGGTAGTCAGGCTAGTTCTTTTGAGTGCAAGTAGCCAGCTGCCATCTTTTTCACCTTATGTAAATAGTTTAGGCCTCTGTTTAACTGTTATGCCAATAATTTTCGCTGGCCATATCACAACTTGAACTCAGAAATGTATTGTGTGTAAATGTATTGCGACTTATATAGCGCACGTATCACCCGAAGGCATCAAGGCGCTTGCTTAGGGAACCCGTCCTGGTATTCCCCTGTGAGATACCCCGGCAGGGTATCCACAAGGTGAAAGCCAGGCATCCCGCCGCGAGGGGCCGTAGTGGAGATTAAGCAAGCTATTGCCCAGAGTCGCAGAGTGTGACCCCGTGAGTCGAGTAGGCACCGGAGCGAGAATTGTCGAGTCCGTGGAATTTTTGAGCCCGAGTCCCGCCGAGGCGGGGAATCGAACCCTGGTCCACGGCCGATCTCAGCTTCCGGGTCTGCCGCCTCTAACCACTGAGCCACGCTTCTCCACCTGAGCCACGCTTCTCCAGCAGGTCAAAATACGGTACTTTTGTGAAAGTCATAAGAGGACGTTGGACAACAGAAAATAGATTTGTTATCAGAAGTAGACTTATGTAAATAGTTTAGGCCTCTGTTTAACTGTTATGCCAATAATTTTCACTGGCCATATCACAACTTGAACTCAGAAGCAGGTCAAAATACAGTACTGTTGTGAAAGTCATAAGAGGACATTGGACAACAGAAAATAGATTTGTTATCATAAGTAGACTTTTTTTCTGGGGCCTAAAAGAGACTGGAAAGCTGTGAACCACGGAGATTAACTAAGGTTAGTGTAATTTCTCTTATCCTCCCTACTGCCTTTCTGCCATCAGTTTTACTTGTAAAAAGCTATATTATATGCATCCCAGGGCTGGTCCCTTCGAGCAGTCCTTGAAGGGACTTGACGAAAAGCTCAGCATGCTTGAGCAGGTACTGTATTATCAGTCCTTGATGCAGAAATCCTCCTTTGTGCTTTACCCATTGGTCTTTTTAATCAAGTTAAAATATTCTATATCACTTAGCAAAGCTCCTGATCTCAGTCCTCAAGTTCGTAGGTTAACTTTCCATCAGAAGTGGGTGAAATCTTCCACCCTACTGGCAGAGTTCACTTAGTTTTGCCCACTCATGCGGAGTTCCGGCTAAACTCTGCCAACCACCGCGTTGCAGAGCTATTCCTCACGTGTCAGGGCTCGAAAATTCCACTCAACCGCTCGCATAGTCGAGCTAAATTTAACAAGGTCGAGCTGTTTTTAGGTCCTACTCGCCCTTTCTGGCGAGTAGGAAAACAAACCAACTTTTGTCCTCTGTCTGTGAAAACGGAACAAATGTGACAAGATAACAAGATTTAAAGGCATTTTTATTGCTCACAAAGTTAATGAGCAATAAAGATGCCTTTAAATCTTGTTATCTTGTCACATTTGCTCCACTTTCATAGACTGAGATCAAGCAAGTTGCAGTTAGGTCGAGGACATTTTTTAAGGTACTAGTCCTGCAAGACTAGTACCATGTTTTGGATTTTTCAAGCCCTGCGTGTGACTTGTAAACGGTAAGTTGGTGAGCTCAAGCGAGAATTTGTGTCCCCTGGCGTGATTTTCGAGCACTCGAAAGGAACCTGGGGAGATTTTCTCAACGCAGGCGGTTGCAACCGTTCATGTTGAGAGAGCTGCCGCTCGAGTAGAAAATCTACTTGAGCGACAGCATAGAAGCAGCACCTCTGGTGTGCCGCATGGTGATTTTACAGCACCAAACAAGCTTTCATCACTAAACGTCAGTGCATGCAGCCAGACGTTCTGATTCTGCCTGCTTGCACAACTCTGCGGAATCTTGCAGAGATTTCATGTAACTCTGCAGAATTCCATGTAAAGAAATTCCGCCAGTATTGCGCAATCCACACCTACTATCAGGCGCTTTGGAAATAGCGGTCTTCTGTTCCACCGGGAGTGAGGATTGTGCAGTGCAGCTGAACATTCCTGAAATTCAAATTAAACATGGTGGAGAGTTCTAGATTTCTTTTTCAGAATACTGAGAGGTTTGGTGGTGTCATAAAGCGTTATTCAAGGACACATGCTTTATTAATTTCTTCGATAGCAGTGCTGGTTAGTGGGCAGGAAAATGGTTTGTGCTTGGTTTGTTATTGTGATTGGCTGTTGTGTTGGCACTTTCTAGCTTGTGTAACCAAAGCGTGAGGATAGATAGTTATGCTTATACAGGAATACTGTTATGCTTTGTTGATGCTTTCTTTTCAGCTGTGCAGAAGCCAATTGCAGTCTGTAGGATTCCTGTAGTATGCTTGGAATAACGGTAACCCTAGTATTGGTCACATGTTGATGGTATATCTCTTTTCTCAGTTTAAACCCTGGCTGATGTTCAATTCATTGCTTGTTGTGGTACTCTCAATGTGGTCCTCCAATGTTCTGTCTGTAGAGAAGTACGTTTTTTTAGCAGGCTGTTATCCTCTGTCCCCTTAGAGCAGAGGTCCTCAAATTAAGGGGGCGCCCACCACCCCCGGGAAGGCTATAATTGATCCCAGTGGGGGCACCAGGCTCTGACCGAGAGAAGCATCATGCTGATAAAAGTTCTTTGTTTCAAGTTGAAAAAAACATTAGCATCAGTAAGCCACTCTGTAATGGACCATCACTAACACCTTTTGTCATTTATACACTGGCTGGGAATAGGTGTCAGAAGGGAAGGAACTCCAAATATTCTTAAAACCTCCCCTCCCGTCACTGCTGCTGATCACACTGTGGATACTTTTACACTTTAAGGCCTGGCTGGCCAGAATTGTATGTTTGGAAATTCTGTATTTGATAGGGTAACTAAACTTAACTGCAATATTTAAATATGTTAGACATAGTTAAACATCGCATATGTATTAGAATAATTGCTAGAAATTCAGGGGGGCCCCTACTTTTAAAAAATTTATTTATTTATATTTTACTGAGGCCTTGGCTTTACAACATTTGCTAACCTCTGCCTTGGAGGCATATCCCTGCTATAATATAAAATATACTTTTGGATTTTTTTCCATTTTTATAAGTTCAAGAGGCTGATGGTATTTGTAACTTTAAAATGAAAACTAACAGTCCGTGCCAACGGGACGTCGTCCTCCATGTTCTCTATAGCGCGGAACTCGACAGGGTTGCCCCATATCCCCGCTTCTCTTCGCGTTTTACATGAAACCTATGGTGCAGAGTTGGGGATAACCTGCAGGTCTCGCTGCCATCCCTACTTGATGAGTTATGGTTGTTTGGTGAGGTCTCCAGTTTTAAAGTCCATTTCCAAAAATCCCAGATTCTGAACCGGTCGGTCACCTCTCCGTGGAAATCCACCCTGCGTGCACGTTTTTGATTCGTCTTGGCGAAAGAGACCCTACAGACTTGTGTGTACAAGAAGCTCCCACGCTGCAGAAGATAGTGGTGGTGAACTATGGGGCACTCCTCAACCAGACTAATAAGACACTATCAGTGTGGAGCCTGGGACTGGCTGCCTAGCTGTAGTTCAAATGACAGTGCTCCTGCGCATACTATTTGTCTTCCATACCATTCCATTGACTCTTGTCACCCCTGGTGTTGCGCACCCTGCAAGACGCCATCAATCGGTTCATCTGGAATGGCAAGAAACAGCGCCTACATCATAAACAACTGTATTGTACAAAGGGAGATGGAGGCCTAGGGCTCCCTATGATCATCCGTTACTTCCAGGCCGCACAACCCCACTACATCGTAGAGTGCAATCGGCCCTCTTGGAAAAACATTGGTCTTTTATGGTTTAGACGGTCACTGGTGTTAATATCTGGAGCGAGGTCTGGCTGCCTCGCAAGTACTGGGCCTGGGGGCTGTAATAATTGCTGGTGACAGACAACACTGAAGGTATGGGTCTCTGTAGCCCTTAAACATGGTTTGATTAAGGTTCCCACTCCAATGGTGTTGATTATTGACAAGCCAGACTTCCCTTCAGGGTATTACTCAGTTTTTAACCAATGGTGCAAAAAGGGTTTAAACCGTTGGGCTCGCTTTTTGACCCTTTGGGGGGTTATCCCCTTTGATCGACTCAAGCAGAACTACTTCCTTCTTTCATCAGACGTGTTCCTTTACTTACAGCTGAGACACTGGGGGACTTCCCCAAGCTACAAACCTGGTTCCTCCCTCCCCCTTACCTACTTTGAGAAATGGCTGGTCTGTAAAGATGTTGATAAGCACCTTGTAGTGTACTTGTTCCTTCTTAGAATGTATCTCTGTTCCTAGGCTACTCAGTCGGAACGTGGAACTGATTTCTTGAAGAATGTAAGAAGCAACTTTTCAGTTGACAGTTGCAGGTCTTGCAAGTTGGTTGGGGTTGTTTATCCTCTGACTTCTTACTCATATAATAATACTACGCTATACTCTACGCTGCTGTTCCATCCTTTACACACCTCATTGCTGAACTCTATGCTCTGTTCTCTGACATCGGATTCGCTTCTAAATCTAAGGGCCAATTGCATTGGGAAGGGGAGCTGGGGTGCTCTCTCTCTCCACAAAAGAATGGAATGACATTTACTATAGAGTACATCAGGCTGCACACAACATGGCCAGTATGGAGCCGGCCTATAAAGTAGCCTCCTACTGGTATCTCACACCTGCACAAATACACAGATGGAAAAAGGGGCGCTCTGGCAAATGCTGGTGGGGCTGTGGACAGACAGGCTCTCTTCTTCACCTCTTATGGCATTGCCCGAAATTGGCTAGATTCTGTGAGCAGGTCTTAAACGACATTAATTCAGCATTCAATACTGCTATTCCCTGTCCTGTTTCCGTGCCTATACTCTCCTGGGTCTATCCAGCCCCCTGACCTCTCCATTACGATCGACCCATGGTGGGCAAATGGCCCTACCATTAAGCGCAGCACGCTAAATAATCCTCTCTCACTGGGGGACTGAAGATCCCAGAACATGTCTCATGGTTACACAAATTATGGTTTACCCTAGCGCTGGTGCGTTTGTCACTCACTGTCGAGGACAGGAGGGCACCTATCCTGATTTGTGAGGCCCTTTTATTCTAATCCTTTCGCTAGAATTCAGGTAAGTGACCTGCCCGAAATATTTGCAGATATTGCACTTGGTCCCCCGAGATGATACGGAGGCTACATAGACCCCCCTCTTAGTGTTGGCTGCAGACATTTGGCACCTTTGCACATACCCCAACCATGCATGATAATGTTGGACGAACCTGGTGTGGAGGAGTGGGGGTGGAGGGTGGGAATTGTTGTTTAGTGTATTTCTTCTTACTGTTTATTTTTCTCTAATGCTTAAAATGGCCCGTTCTTCGCTGCCGGCAACCAGGTTGTAGGCATTTAGTTGTGTGCTACTTTTTCTAGGTTTTTACTGCATCTTCTTAGCATATTTTGGGGACAACCTTATGTTTTCGTGTGCTCCGTCACAAGCTGGGTGGCTCTGTGGTCTAAGGCAAATGTCATCTTCATCTTGGCTGTTTGTCATTGGCAAGAAAAAGTTTTTATCAAAGGCTTTTTATTTTCCCATCTAGTACTACGATGACACCTATCCTACAGTGAAGGAGCAGAAGGCATTTGAGAAGAATATTTTCAACAAAACTCACCGGACAGACAGTATGTTTCTTTTCAGATATCTTAAAGGGGATGTGGGTGGGATTGGGAAATTAATGCACGGAAACCAAAAAGTTATCTTCCCAAAGTCCCCCGTTAGCTTTGCACAAGCCTGCGCCCTCATCCGTGAACAGCGAGTGTGGTGTGCGGCTCGCCGAGGGAATACAAGCTGTTGGCAGGCAGTCGCACTGTGGGATTTACGAGCCCCCCTTGGCTCATATAAATGCGCTAGAACATGCTGTACGACAGCCATTAGTGCAGGTAAATGAAATCTGGAGAGGTGACCGCTCTGCGTTTTAACCTTCCAGTTATTGGTCTTTGGTTATGTGGCATATACTACATTACAAATCGTTGCCTGTTAGGACGGGGGTCACACTGTGACCTTGATTCTCCTTTGTTTGATGCATAATTATTCGTTCCTTTGTTTAGAAAAGTGTATATAACAAAACGTGGTCTAAATCGTAGGGTTACTGGGGTCCACTACAGTCCTTTCTAATAACGGGTCTTTCTGATTTTAGCACTTCATAACTAATTTGATTACTGCAGTGCAATGCATTGGATTATCTTTAGACGCTGTAAATTGGTGCTATTATTACCCTGCTCATTCTGTCTTGAGTGTATCTAGCCTCTGGCCACAAACCTGGGATCTTCCAGGCTTTCATAGGATATCTGAAGTAAGCAAAGGGGATCGAGCGGTTGGGAGGTATCCAGTGCTGAAAACATTTGAATAACTGTACTGATAACTTACATGTTGGTCTGCCAATGTATCTCCAAACTGACATGCACTATTTACTATTCCAGTTCCACCAATTTCTTTCGTTTGTTTAAACCTCTATTCCCATGCTGGCCAAGTCTTCATTGATTTTCTATCCCTTTATTTTTCTTTGTTCAGGCGAAATTGCGCTCTTGGATGGGTTAACTGTGGTGTACAAGAGTAGCATAGATTTATATTTCTATGTGATTGGCAGTTCCCATGAAAATGAGGTAAGTTGTTTTGGGTTGTCTTTAATTTTTTATAACCTTAAAAATCGTGTTTGTGACGGCAAAGCATGAAGGTTGAGTCGGTCTCAACTTTAGGGAGGTATTTTCCTTTCTCTTGAACAGCAGCAGGGACATTAATTCATGAATGTTTGTTAAGAGCTTGTTTAGGACTGCACTTTAATATCCCAAAATAATGTCTGAGGTTTGCCTGTAACATCTCTTTAGAACGGACTGTGATTTCACATTATAGTTTCTATAATCACAGTACCGTAGGCCAACCATATGACCTTGCGTTAGAACTCTAAGCCTATCATGTGATTACATTGGAGCTCCTAAGAAAGCCTGTGATACCTTGAAGATGTCTCTGGGGGGGAACTGTGATATTGTTGTGTTGTATTTATATGGCGTTCAGATCCTGAGGAGATGCCTGAGCGTATTTGCAGATGGGCAGAACGCAGCGCACTCCCATCCAAGTACGGCTGGAGGGTGTATATCATGTGGCTCAAGTAAGTTGTTTCGTTATGAACATGTTTTTGTTGCTACGCCTTGGCTAGTAGTGAAGAAAATGAGTGAGCGATGGGATGCTTAGACTTATAACACTCTAGTCCATGGATGGAGTGAAAATGTGTGAATGCAGTGTGGCCTGTTTTGGAAATAATTTGGTGTTGTGCGTTTAGGCAGAGGTGGCTTATGAGTTCAGTGTCAGCATGTAGTCGAACTTGTGTTCGCAATGGACCAAAGGGGGAGTGAACGTTAGTTTCACATGTGTGCTTGGGACTTCTAACCTTATCGTAGTGAGTTCCAGTTTTGGGTGGGTGTGAGCTGCATTCTGTCATCAAACACTTCTTACAGTGACAAGTACTGCTAATGCGGGGCTCATTGTGCGATCATCTTGGGAACATCCAGGTTTTTACTGTATTCCTGATGATCCGTGTCTTAGTTGGTAGAGGAATTTAAAGGCTTCTCATCAAGTCTAGCTGTAGGTTACATGATGTACGCATTTATGTGATGTAAGGTTGGGTTTGGAATCTTAAGTTATTTTATTTATTTTTCTAGAAGGAATTTTGGTTTTAAGGTGACTCATGGGACCTTTTCTGAAACTCCCAATGTACTAGTACACAGACTCTACCTCAAATAGTTTTTCCCACCATCTGGCGTGACATTTTCGATTATCTACAAGATGCCAGTGTATTTGTCCCCTCCCCTAATACTGGCGTCTCATCTCCTAAGCAAATTGCCTCAGAAAAGTCTGCCTTTTCTACTTTTTTTTGGAGGGCAGCGGAGGTGCTTGATGTCAATTTAAGTATGCAGGAGGTCAGGACCAATGTTTGGAAAGAGGTTCTTAACCCTGCAGCGATGTCCAAGATCATCTAGTCCCCTTATAATGAGGCCGTAACCGGTATGCTTATAGTGGTCACCTGGGCTGAACCAGGAACTTACCCAACAGGCTAATAGCAAGATGGCACAGGCCTGCTCCCAGGAACCCTGACTTCTTGCTCCAACGACCTTCCCCGGACAGCTTGGTAGTACAAGCATCATCCAATCAGCTGAACCTCTTACACTTTTCCCACCATTCCACCTGACAGGGAATCCAAACAGATGTGAAATGTCGTGAAACCCATTTTTTTCCAGTACCAGTCTTGTCCGGCGATCCGACCCCATGCCTCCTGGGACTGCTGCATATGCAGTTCGTGGGACAGATTGACGAATGCCTTGCTAGCTGTGCCAGAGGATGTCCGGTATACCCTACAATGTCTGATCCTCTACGTCAAAGATGTTGTGAAATATGTGATCAGTTCTGGTCTGGACACACCATAATGCCTGAGTAGGTCAGTCTGAACCAAACTGTTGCTTAGGCGTCATTCCTGGGTTCGCTTCATAGGCTTCTCTTTGGGCATCCAGCAGGCCCACATGAACATATTGTTCTGTTGCTGAAACATTTCGGGGTGAAGGCTGACTCATCCCTCAAATTTAAGGAGCGCAACGCCACCACTCACTCTCTGGGTCTAGCTCAATAGTACCCTCAACGACACAAACAACACTTTTGAGGCTTCAGCAGGGAGCATCTGCAAAGGCAAAGTCCATATGGCTCTCAGTAGCAAAAGGCCTCGCAGCCCTTTCCGAGTTGAGGCCCGGGAGCCGGCCCAAAGTTCAGACGCACAAGGGCAACACTTAAGCATCACATCAGCTCACCAAGTTCAGACCTATTGGCTTTGCTAATGCTTTCTTCCCTCAGCAAAGGATGTTTTGCAAATGAGGAAACTGCCCTACTGATGATAGTGGGGCTTATAAACGAAAGTGGCATAATTCTTGCACAAAAATAACAGCAAATGCCAATTGTATGAGTTTTGGAATGGGGAGGAAAGGCGCACCTCCGTCTCTGCCGCCAGCCCGCCTGTGTGAAGGACGAGCCTCCCGGTTTCTGTTCATTCACTGCCTTTTATTTAATTTTTTGTGCAGATTTTTATATGACGGAAACTCAACCCAAAGTAGTGCTTCACATGACGCCAGGTACATTACACAAGGAAACTTTTTTGTTGTTTTGTTTTTCAAAGCATCGTGATATTGCCACCAAGCAGTAACATTCCTTACAGTGCCCTGACAATTTAACACTTGATGGAAAAGTTTGAGGTTAAACCCCCTGCACCGGGTGTACTGAATATGTCACCATTTGGGATTATCAATAATTGTGTCTGCCTTCTGCGTGGAGTCCAAATATGCCCATGGCCCTGTAAGTTCCACACCTACCTTCTCTACTCCACAATAGAAGAGGTGCAGTCACTTCTATAGAGAGGGGGTTACTAATTAGGATTATAGTATCAACAGGTACAAGGAGTGCACTCTCTTTACTTCATAATCCAAAACAGGACCCAACATCATAACCCCATTGAACTTGAGTGCCCAGTTGCTGCATAACTGACATTTTCAGGAAGGTCATGCTGCAAGAAATCATCCTGCATTTCTAGCAATGGCAAACAACTTGATGATACTCAGTTTGAAAGATGTATTCTCTCATATCCCAAACCATTAGGTTATTCAGCAGTATGTGGTATACTTTACTAATTCATGGCTCTACTATTCGGAGTAACAGCAGCTCTGCAAGTTTGCAGCACATTTGAGGCAAAGCAGAATTCATTTGTGCCTGTGTTGGTCAAGTGGTTGAGCCGTGCACAATTACTCGCACACACTAAGCTAGTTATTTAGCACCTACCATGGGCTTAACGATCGTGCTGAAACATCCCACCTTTTTCAGCAACGATCGCACAGGGATTTCGGAGAGTGACCCCAATGAGTGGTTAAAGTGAAAGTTTACCACAGCACCGAGAGAAGATGGCATTTCGCCTTTACTAGTTGTTGTGTCCTTTGGCAGAGTGCAAGGTAGCTCATGTCTTTTACAGGAATGTCTAGTCAGACAGTAGTCATAAATGACAGGGAAGATTTAAGGACCAAGCATTGGTAGAGCCCAGTGCATGCAACAAACAACATTTGTGGAACAAGAAATATGTATTACTTGACAGATCACTTCTCGATCTCTAGCTGCATGCGAGCATCAACATCGATCCTTACAGGTTGGACAACGGACAATGGTCCTGCTGACGCTCTGACTAAGAAATTAAGAGGATTGTTAGGTGAATCTCTCATAGACTTAGTCCAAGGCTACAAATAATACCTGCACACATCTAGATGATAATGTTCTCAACCTCATGGGTTTGTTCAAAAATAGTATAGTTACAGAAAGCAAAAGTTAGTTTGCTAATCTAAACAATTGGCATAATCATAAGTAGCTAAATAGATTTGCAAATAGACTGACCGTCTCTGAATAAAAGCCTTAAAGATGTGGCACTCCTCCAACATGACACATCTTTATAAAGTTTTAGGGATAGAAGGCACACACATTTCATAGTGTAAAAAAGTTGGTTTAAAAATGTTTCATTCATGACAATCAATTTATTAGTTAGTCCAACACTCCTAACTTCTTGTTGGTTAATACAGAACATATTTAATCAAGGAGGTGAAATCATAAATTATGAAACGCAGGAGTACAATAGCTCGTTCAATTACTATGGAGCTCGGCCAAAGAACCTTGAAATTTGTAACAGAAAGAACATCCTTCCCTCCAGAGGGAACAACAAATATTATTCAGTTGCATGAGGACAGATCATTCCTGGAGCTCTACTGATTTTATGAAATAGAGAAACACCTGAATGTGAAATGCTCATACACCTAAAATAAACATGCATGCGCTTTTCTTCAGCTTGTCATGAATGATTGTTAATTGGCTAGTTATGTTAACTGAAGCGCGCCTAAATTAATGAGTGTTTTATAGCGAAATAGTCTGCAGTCCCATTGAAAGCAAAGCCTCCATATCAATGTATTGAATCTCATGGGAGTTCATCGAGCCCCTCAAGCTTTTCAATCAGTACTTAAAGACAAGGTTTTTCTAATTCACACAGACAACATTAACACAATGTACTCTGCATCGAAAGTGAGGGAGGAAAGGCTGGCTCCATTAATTTAGTATGGGGCACTGTCCTCATATCTACATGTTGGCAAAGTACCTACCAGGGATCGAAAATGGCTTTGATGATGTCAGAAGCAGTAGGAGACTCGGGAGTGGACTTGTTTGCCACGCAAAAGAATGCAAAATTCCTGACCTTGCCTCCAGGGTCCCTAGGCGGTGCCCTATGAATCCGTTGGTGACAGATATTTGCTTACTAAATTTCCCCAGTGCCGCTGATTCCTTATGTAATGCAAAAATGCTTCAAGCAGCTATTACACTTATTTTGATGGTCCCAACATAGAGTCCATCAAAATCAGCAACCTTTACTGTGTCTGAGCCTCAAGCTGCTAAATCTTGTGATTTGGAACCTGACATCCTAGGATTCGGATACTTAGAGCTACCAGAGAAATGCTTGCAAATCATAAAAGAAGCTGCCAAACCTGCCACTACTTTCTTACTGTTACAGTCAACAAAGTCCTCCTTTAGCAGTTGCAATCCAGCATGTTCCCTGCCATACTTATACTTACAAAAAGTGTTCTTCTAACCCTAACTATAGGAGTACACTTGGTGGCAACGGCTGCGTGCTGGCAAAACAGAAAATACAAACCCCTATTTAAAGTTCCTGTCATTAAAACTTTCATGGAAGGTCTTGAAAGAGTAACCCCTCTAACACGGCCTCTGGGTTTCTTTTGTGGTCATAGCATTGTCCTCATGAGGCTTCTGGGGGGTACCTTTATAAGCACAGCACACATGTCCACTGCAGTTTCACTCTTGGAAGGGAGTTTTCCTGTTGGCTATCGCCTCTCCCAGTAGTGAGTGAGCTTCAAGCTTTCTTAGTTGAAGAACCCTATATGCAGGTATGTAGACATGTTTATACTGCACACACACACTGTATTTTCTTGCTGGAGGTGGTATTGCCATTTCGTGTTAATCAGATTATACAGCTAGCCTCTTTCTGAAATCCACAATCTCTAGTAGAAAAGCCATTGCACGAGTGCTATAAGCAACAAGCCCTCATCTACTATGTGGACTGATCTCGGCCCATTCGGAAAACGCAAAACGTGTTTGTTGTATTTGCACTGCCATATGTTAGAAGCCCTCCAAAGCTTGTTTCGGAAGATACATATTCAGATGTGTCTAGATATGTTACACCAAAACAAGAGGGTACCCTAAGTGTTGCACATTAGGCACAATCAACTCTCAAAAAAGAAGACACAACGGCATTGCTAGGATATTTCATTATCAGATCATTGTAAGACTACCATGTGGTCTTCTGTAAGCACGGTTTTGTGGGCATTCAAGACAAGAGTTGTTCGTTGGTCAATCAGTACTAAAAACTCTGTTCCACATATGTTCTGAGTATTGTAATGACCTTTTAGTTCCTCTTGTACCTTTGCCCTATACTTTTAGTGTCCGAGGGTTCGCATCAATAATTGATTATATGCTAGTTTCCCAGATCCATGCCTCAAGGGTCCACACCTAGCGATTACACTGCCCTTGATAATTTCCCATACCTGCAAATTCAAAAGAGGTGATACTTTATCAGGAGAATTAGTCTTAAACCATATAAATGGGTACTCGTTGCGGTTGTCAAAGTTGGACCCAGTGGGGCCGACAGAACAACTAATTACCAATTGTGAACGTGACATGGATATTTGTTTAGATGAGCACTCTCCTTGCGAAGAGATACTTCAATCCTTTATAGAGATTACAAAAGAGGTGAAGAATCTTTTAAGGGCTCAATCAAAACAGAAAAAGGAAGGTTGGTTCGATAAAAACTGTACATTAGCCCACTCGAATCTAAAGAGGGTGTTGCATATGAAACCAAGATCTATCCCTGAGGTAAGAAAAGCAAGGATAGAATATCAGAGAGCATTAAAGGTAAGGTAAAGTGGCCTAAGGGATGAAGCCTGGGAAGCCCTTCATTCCGCTGCTATGTAGAAAAATAATGTTGCCTTCTGGAAAGCAGTTAGAGCACCTTTTCTGACTGTGGACCAGGGTCCGTCCATTGAGATTGCGATCTCGGAAGAGGACTGGGTTAACTTCTTTTATAAAGTTTATAATGATAATTCTTATATGGCTCTTGTGAGGAGCCATATCATTACTCCTCAAGCTGTAAACCCGGTGATTCCTATGCAGGTAACTCTAGAGGAAGTGGAAAAAGCCCTAGTACGGAGCCAAGGTGGCAAGGCTCCAGGACCCGATGGCATCCCAGTAGACCTGTTTAAACCTAATGTGCAATTGTGGGGTCCTTTAATTACTCAGGTAATCAACGCAAGTTTAAGTTCCACATTTCCAGGGTCCTGGGCAGAATCCACAATATTTCCAATTTTCAAGAAGGGGGAAAGATCTAATCCTGGGTGTTATAGACCCATCTTCCTTCTCGATTCATTGGTGAAAGTCATAGGTCGGATTCTTTTAGAATGGCTCGAAACGTAGGCAGAAGATGCCGGCACCCTCTCGGATCTACAATATGGCTTTAGAGAGGGGTTAGGCACTGTCGAGCAAAGTTCTAAATCTGTCTATGTTAATGGGGAAGTACATAAGGGCAAAGAAGGCCCGCCTGTTAATGGCTTTTGTTGATTTATCGGCGGCGTTCGACTCGGTGAGACACTGAAAATTATGGGAGATTCTGGTCTCGCTGGGTGTGGACCCCAATATAGTAGCCTTTTTACAACAATTATATGGTGAGGCGGCTGCTAGGGTCCGATATGGCAAGGGAGGCGAGTGCACTAGAGCTTTTCCCGTCAGGCGAGGGGTCAGGCAGGGCTGTGTCCAGATCCCCCTCCTTTTTCACTTGTACATAAATGCACTAGGAGATGAGCTGCTTAAGAGCAGTCAAGACTTCCCACGAGTAGGAGGCCATCCGATACCTACTTTACTGTACGCGGACAATGCAGTTCTGAGGGCACTCACGCAAAATGGTCTACAAAGGGTTTTAGGCAGTTTTAATGTTTTTATGAAGGATCTGGGTTTATCTATTAATGTTTCTCAAACTTTTATCATGAACTGTGGAAAAAAGAAATACAGAGGCCGGGGAAGGGAAACCTTTTTGGAAGGCAATAAGGTATCACAAATGACAAGTTTTTCATATTTGGGTATCTTATTTAATGACGATGACACCTGGACAAAACCCATAACTGCGAAAAAACTCGCATTTATGAGAACCACCAGAGCACTTGCCACTTTTTAAAGGAAACTGGGGCGTAATCCACCTGGAGAGATTATATAAATTCATAAGGCAAAATGTCTCTCAGCGGTTCATGAACACACTTCTGATACAATTGGTGGAAAACACCTTTCTGCGCTTTATTTTGTCGGCACCACAAAGCACGTCTACATTTGCCTGCCATGAGGAATTGGGTCTTGCTTATGTATCGGATCTTATTAAATTAGAACCCATACTCCTCTGGCATAGGATATGGACAAAGGAAGAGACGGTACTGAATAAAACTATTATGTCGGATATAATGAGACTTGACGGGGTTCGTATGATCCCCTGTACGAAGTATGTGGAGTCTTTTTTATCACTATTAGGCAACTCTGAGTTTTATTCAAACCCCATCTCAATGATTGGTATCTCTAGAAAGGAGTTAAAATCTAGGGGCCTTGTGTACCTAGCTGAAGAGAGAGCATTAGATGAGCTATCGAACCCCTATGTGTTGAAACATCAGTTAACACTCACAACTGGAGGGATGGAGCCATACCTGTCCTTTGTATCTAGTGGGTTTGACAGAATGTTGCTTTTTAGGTCTCGCGTAGCGAACTCAGCGCAGCTGCTTCGCTTGGCGAGCTCTATTGCTGTGACTTTGGTTCGCGAAGGGAGACAGGAGGTGGCACGAGCGGACAGGAGATGTGCACGAGTACGGACAGGAGATGTGCACTCCGTATGCGTGCACATCTCCTGTCCCCGCGTCAACACAGCACACGCATGGCGTACTTTCACTTTGCCTCCCTCCCATCCAAAACATGAACTCTGCACGCTCCCACCGCTCGCTTGTTCCTCACTTCGTGTGGTTCCCGCTTCCGACCCGCCCGTAAATCTCTTTTAAGAGCTCGTTTTAAATAGTCAACAGGGTGAAATTTCTTCAGTCTCTTCTCCCCCATGCAACTAGTGCTTTAAAAACTAATTGAAGCGGGTTGTAAGACGTTGCTAGAGTCTGACACAGTAAAATCTGACCCTTCATCTTCCTTGCTGGAGACACCTGTCTGATCAACTCCGTGTATTAGGCGGCTCCATGGAGACGGAGCGACCTGTAGTGGCAGCTACAGGTCCTATGTCGGCAGGAAATAATTCTAGGAGTCTGGGCTCCTTTTCGAGGAAGCTGAGAGAGGAGCATGACTGCCAGAGCGCAGTGACTCTGCCCATCTCACTGGCTGCACAGCCCTAGCCACTGCTTAGACTTCAGCTCAGCCTTAGCGCCTTCACCATGATGATTACTCCCCTTAGCCTGCCCCAAATCATTTTAAATTCTGAGAAGGACTTTTCCTCCCCGTGGCAGTTCTATGCGTTCCCTGCACCACAGCAAACCTTATCTCATCACTTCATGCTGTGAAGACAGCGCGGCTGACATATGCTACCCTTGTCCACTCAAGGCGGCCTTGCCCTTCCTCGGTTTCAGTTTAATGACACACCTTCATCTGCCACCGTCGGCTCCACGGAGCCAGCTTGTTTCTTGGGGTGTTACTTAAAAGAAGCTCAAACTCACTTGTTTCTCCTCTTGCATTTCTATGGCAACGCTTCAATTTATTATTAACACATTTCACATTTCTAATATACATGAATATAGGTTATTGAGTGTGTAATTTCGGCAGCTTTTAAAAGGTGCATAAACACATGATCAATAAATAAGAACACAACAGTTCGTGCAGTCGTCAAAATATTTTCAAGAGGAAAGTATTGACAGACAATTTTCAATTTAGCAATTGCTGGTGCAAAAAAAATAATCTCACAGTAAACTCACTCCCCCACCTTTAGAATCTCTCTCAACGCCTCCTCCTTCTCCCTGACTTTGTTTCCACTCCCTTCACCCTGGTCTACCCTTCTTCATCAGCTGTCTCAACTGCTCCCAAACGCCTCTGCCCTCTCCACCTTTATAGCCAAGCTTTCTTCCACCCCCCTCCCCCAATCTTTTCCCCCCCTCATCACCGTTGCTGCAGGTCAAGGAAACTGACTTATGATATCTCATACGTCACGATTTCTGTCGCATGCCTCATTCTCCTTTCACTGAGTGCTCTTTTGCACACACTGTACCCACGCCATCTGCTCCTTCCATGGACACACATGCCGCTACACCCAAAAATATAGCAATAACCACAGCAGCCAACATAACCCAACAGAAGATGTCATGTATAACTCGAACTTAGGCATAGGGCCTGTTATAACACTGCTCACTGTGCCACTGGATTCAAGCTAGCCTGGAAGATGGGGGGTGAAACCCCCAAACCGGTCCCAGGATGCCTGTGTTCCGGTGCAGAGAGGACCTGACTTGGCAGTTTGGGCTGGACTGTTCCCATGAGGCACAGGGTCAAGACTGATTTGCATATGACTGAGTCCAAACTGGGGTGGCAAAGTGAGCTAAAGAACAATGATGGATTCAACCCAAATCTGTGACTGGGGGTGAGAAGTTGAAAAGTTTCAGCACTCAGTCCATCATCTTGCTCTGTTTTCTATAACACTGCACACACCACAACCCCTCGCCGCAAGCCATTTCTCCAAACTTCATCTACCAAATAATACGGCAAAGAGGTTACTGACTACACCCTCGTATCTTATAAGACATCTCTGCCACAGTGCACATGCTCCCTCACACACAAAACAATCAACCAGGAGCTCATTAAACAAGCATTTGCAATGCCATAGGTCTCGCATTTGCACAAATCTGAGCTATTGGCATTCTAAATGATAATGCCTTTTATTTATGTTTTAGTTTTTAAAACATAAATAAAAGGCATTGTCATTTACAATGCCAATAGCTTAAACTCGAGTAAATGCGAGACCCATTTCATTGCAAATGCTTGTTAGATTCAGGTTAGTATCCATTCACAGACTATTGTCATTTCCTATAATGAATGACTGGTGGCATAATTTACCAGCTTGCCCGTGTCACTCCCAATCAAATCAGACAATACTACATGTGATGTTTTTCTGTAAATGTTATGTGACACAAAGAAAAGCATTACTTGTACCTGTTTTAAAAGCGTATGGTTTAAGACAGTATTGCATAGCGCTAATTCGCTTGCAATCCCTAGGAAATGCACATATTGCCTGGAGGATTGCTTGTTTACATTAAGTGTGCGCTCCGAATCAGGAAAACAATGTGTTGGGATAGTAAGGTGCAGGGGGGGTGGATGGTGACCGGTGATATGGGTATTCTTTTTAAATTCATAATCTTTTTTTAATGTATTTTTATAACTGATTGGAATCTGTTTTAGCTTGTATATTTTTTGGCAAAAGGGGGTTCTGTCAGCATTAGCAAAGTATTATTTTATGGAAATTTTTATAAATTCCGAGTAAATAAACTGCTATGAACTCGTTTTAAATATGAACTGCTCCTGTAATTTGCATTTTATTGTGCTTTTATGATTGTCCTCTTACAATCGAATAAAGCTTACTTTAATTGATTGACTCTTCCGGTGTATTCTTCCTCAGCGCACAAGTCTGCATTAGGCGTTTGGAAACTGCTTTTTAGTCTGTGCAGCTTGTGTTCTCCAGCTGCACATGCTGAAACCAGAAATAGTTATTTAGCTATAACATTCATTTAATTGTTCTTTAGATTCACATCCGTGATGCAAGCATAGTAAACACATCTAGACACATTCTAAATATATGTTCACTTCACTATTTATAGTGCTTTCTCTAGTACACAGAACGGTTTCCTTTGGTTTGCAACACATACTTCTACAATTTGAGGTGGTGATTGTGTCCTGTGGGTTTTAGGTTATGTACCATGAGTTAACTCTAAACCAAAGCTCCTCGTTCAAAATAATACCACTTAAAACATTCTGAGCCGAACACTAGATTTCAGGAGTGTGCACAGCATGTGATTCTACAGCCATACATGCTGCAAACCAAGTGTTACAAGTAAGTAATGATTTCAATTTCATATTTGTACAAAGTAGCCTTTTTTTTCTTGCATGTAGTGATGGTCAGCTGCGGTGCGAGTCTTGAGTGCAACAGTATTTTCTGTGAATAGCTATGTAACCTTATTTGGATGAAGGATGTCACCTTGCCATAGATGGGCACTTGGTTGATGCAGAGTTGTGAATGGTGAGTGTCATTCATGGGTAAGCCAGTTGAGCGGTTCTAGGACAGATGAGATTTGGTCACGGAGATAGATGTTCACAAGTTGTGTTGCCTCGATGTTGAGAATGCTTCACATTTGCTGCGATACAAAGAGCAGGGCTCTTAGTTTGAGTCAGTTTAACTAGTCAACACAAGACGAGGCAGATTGCAGCCTCGGTGTGTGCTAAACTTGCTTGGGGAAGATTCCTCTTAGAGTTCTCATGATGTAGAAGGAACTTATTGTGATTGTTCACTTGGGAGGACCAGGGTTAGACTGAAGTCCTTAGTTTCTCACTTGTGCTTGTGTCGACATGGCAGTTGGTGCACAGAGTTTCGGGGCCAGGTGGTGGGATGGTAGACCTTTTTTGATCAGTTGAGGTGTTCGGAGGTAGTGGTTGAGTCCTCTGTTTCTGATGTATACTTCTCCCTGCAGATTCCTCACCTGTAAAACAATCCCCAGTCATATGACTGGATCCAGAGATCTTCATAGCAATAAGGTCTCCATAGAGGGCGTTGGAGTCAGTCAGTGCCAGAAGTGACGACCGGCAACGTCACAAGGCCATAAAGCGACCACCCTAGTGCTTTAATATTTGTTCCCTTTTTCCACACCTTTGGCGCTGATCCGTAGCTTCTCTCTGAGTGATTTACTCACCAACTTAAAAAAAAAACAACAAACACCTAGTCTCCTCCCACGAAATCTAGGTTTAAACCCTATCAGGACTTTGAGGGAAAGATATCTATTACGGAACTACATGCCGTCTGTCTCTGGTGCTTGGACTCTGATTAAGTTTTGAAAACCTGCTTCTTGTGCCTCAACATGCATCTCAATACCATTAAGGAGCGGAAGGCCAAACTCCTTATGGCCTGAGCCAAGGACAAACGCAGATGCCAGAAGCATTCCCAGCACTGTTTTCACTTTCCATCTTCATCATTGGCCAAGAAGAATAAAAAGCACGCACTGGGAGAAGCAGTGGTCTAGAGAAGTCTCCTCATCGCTCTATCTCCCACATGACCTTTCTCAGAACTGGAGCATGAAGACTTCATGCTGACGGATCCCCGCACAGGCCTGCTCCTTCTGTGTACCCAACTCTGGACAGACCTCCATTATTAGTCTTCAGTGGCAGCGTCTCCATCTGATGAACCTCCAATGCCAGCCTTTCCAGATTTCCTAATTCCAGGATGAGACCCGGCAGCGTTTCTGAACATGATGTATTTTGTCTTCACCAAAGCTTCAGGGTCATTTGGCGCCCCTTTGGGCCCCACAGCTTCATTGCGTCTGCTACTGTTCATGCCTTTTCAACTGATGCCCTTCGGCTCAGCATCACATGAACCGATGCCTTTTGTCAAATTTCTTTGACTCAGGGCTCCTCTTTTTGGCTCCGCAGCTGATGCTGTGGACTGCCACCTCCACCACCACTTCTACCTCATCTGGCCCCAGACACGACACTGCCGGCAATGCAGCCAAATGGCAAGCTTCCGATTCACTCTCGCTGAGAAGCCCAAAAGCTTCTTTAAAGAGGAGGCTTGTAAGACGCATCTACATTAAATATTTTCCATAGATTCTTACCCTGTAGAGGATTGCCCTGATTGTGACCCTGATCAGGATCCCCTTGGATTTCAAGGCCTGTCTTCAGCCAGTGGTTTGGACAGCATACCTGAGTTGGCTATGAACTCCTCAGACACCACACATTGAGCACCAACACCAAAGGTTGCGTCTTTGCACAAAATCATGCTAAAGGCCGCAGAGGTGTTGGAATGACAGTTGCCAACGAAGGAAACAAAGAGACATTTTTTTTACAGAGGTTCTCCTTCCCTCATCAGCCAATTTGCAGCCCCTTGTCCCCTTCAATGAGTCCTTATTGAAACCTGTCACGGGAGAAGCCTTCCTCTGCTCCGGCGGTCGGTCTGCTTGTTGCCTACCGTTATTGCTCCACTCAGGGGAGGACTTCCCTCCAGCCCCTTTTGACAGGAAGTCAAAATGTTTGGAAAGGTGGGGCAAGAAGGTCTTTTCTGTAGTGATTATGCCCTTGAAGTCTCTTAATGCTAACTGCCTTCTTGCCTGCTCCTACCACACCCTGTGGGACATTGCTCAAATGATTATCCCTCATGTTCCCACCGACATGCTGGAGCATTTTCAAGAGAATATCGCCAGCATATTAAGTCTGGGCTGGACACCGCAGACTCCGTCACCAGACCCATGGCTACATCCTTACAGGTACGAGGCCACACTTTGATTAGGAGGTCAAATTTGTCATATGTCCAGGCTAACCTGGTTGTTCTCCCCTTCAATGGTATCTTCTTGTTTGGAGACAAGGTCGACTTAGTGCTGGAGCAGTTTAAGGTATTTTAAGCCACGGCTAGGTATTTAGGCCTTCAACTTCCGCCTTCGACCAAGGACTTCCATGTCTTTTCGCTGCTTTCGTAGCTTTGGATAAGGCTCCTTGCTCCCAGCTGTTCACTCCTGCACTCCACAAGCATCCGAATCCTCTCTGACAGTACAGAGGCTGTGGTAGCGATAAAGGACTTGGATCTGCCTTACAACCATCCTCCTCTTCCTCAACCGCACCACAAAGCCTAGTTCACTTCCCCAAACACACACACACACACTGATCCTGTAGGAGGGCGGGTGTCCTGTTTTCTTCAGGCCTTAAAGGTCATTAGCTTGGACCAGAGGGTGCTTCAAACATGGCGTGGTGAGCAAAAGAGCGATGGATTCAACCCATATCTTTGTGACTAGAAGTGAATGTTTGCATTGTTCAGCATTCCGTCCATCCATTGTTCCTATTAGTTTTGTCACCCTTAAGTGGGAAGGGTATGCCCATACGTGGATCCTGTGCTCAGTGCGCTACTGGATTCAAGCTAGACTTGCTGATTCGGGGTGATGCCCCGAAACCAGTCCCAGGATGCTTTTTTTCCAGTCAAGGGATGACCTGGCTTGGCAGTTTGGGCTGGACTGATCCCATGAGGTTCAGGGTCAAGACTGATATGCATATGGCCGGGTCTAAACTGGGGTGGCGTGGTGAGCAAAATAACGATGGATTAAACCCAGATCTTTATGACTGGGGGTGAATGTTTGCATTGTTCAGCATTCTGTCCCTTCAATTGCTCCTTTTGCTTGAAGCTTAGTAAAGGAATACAAACTTCCCTTCCTTCAGGTTCCACTTTCTTTTCTCGTCTTGACCTCCTGTTCCCCTTCCTCTCCACCTCCCGACCATTAGCTGTTCTATATGAGGAGGTTGCAGCTCTCTTCCTCAAAGTAGAAATGGAGTTAGTGACTGAGACGGAAAAGTGCCACGGTTTTTACTCATTACTTCCTGGTGTCCTAGTACAACGCCTGTCTGCATCCTATTCTGGATCTCTGGAACCTGACCTTCCTCAAAAAGGAAAATTTAAAGATGATGACCATAGCTCAAGTTCTACTGGTTTTGGAACTTAGAACCTGGATGGTGTGTTTGGAATAGCAGTGTGTGTACTTCCATATCCCTATCCAACGATTTCATGGAAGTACATGTGATTTGTGGTGGCTTCAGCACACTACCAATTTGCGGTACTACCCTTTGGCTTTACAGTGGCACCTTAAGTCTTCATGTAGGTGATGGCAGTGTTACGTTCCATCTCGGACTATAGTGTATCTCCATTTTACGTACCTAGATGACTGGCTCTTCAAAGCCAGCTCGCTGCCGATGGAGTTGTGCCATCTAAAGTCGACAGGGCGTCCCAGCTGTTCGACCTGGGCTTTTCGATCAATGAGCCCAAACCTCACCTGTGGCCCTCCAGATCATAAAGTCGGTACTGAACCCCACCATTCTTTGCACCTTTCCTCCATCATAGAGAATAAGAGACATCCAGGAGATGGTTCCTTGCTTTAAACAAGGTGTTGAGTCCCATTCTTGAATCTTTAGCTTTCTAGGTCTGCATGGTTCCTGCATCCTCCTAGTCCTGCATGTTGGCACATGAGGGCTCTGCAGTGGTGCCTTCGCAGTCAGTGGCTCCAGTACGTGGGAAAATGTCAGACACCATTCTGATCTCCCGGAGCGCTTCAGTGGAAGTGGCTTAGTGTGGAAACGAGGTAAACCTAAGTAATGGGATGGCCTTCACTTCCCCTCCAACTTGGACTAGTGATGTACTACACTTGTTAGTGATGAATGGCCCTCGCTTGGTAGAGGGGCCCACCTAGAGATCAGGGGCCTTTGGTCTCCAGAAGAGCGGATGTTTCACATCAACCTGCTGGAACGGCTGTGATTTGTCTGGTGCTCAAGGTATTCCTTACCTCCATTGTAGGTTGGTGCATCCAGCTCTCAATGGACAACACAACTGTGATGTGGTACACCAACAAGCAAGGGTGAATACGGTCTCACTTCCTTTTGCCTGGAAGGGTTTAGACTCTGGTCTAATACATTGTCCCAAGAGATCTGGCTCACTGCCAATCACCTAGTGGGGTCTCTGAATGTCAGCACTGACAGCCTAAGCTTTTACTTAGCAGATCATTAGTGGCATCTTCCGGAGGTAGTCAAGGATATTTTCGGTCAGTCCTCATGTGGACTTATTCGCGTGCCCGAAAAATGCTCTGTGCCACAAGTTCTGCGCTCCCTAGTATCTGTGGAGGGGAGCCTTGGGTGACTCGTTTCAGTTGAGGTTGAACATTAAGCAGCATTACACGTTTACCCCATACCCTTGATTCCTCTAGTTCACAGGATGATAAGCCAAGACTGGGCCCAAGTCATTCGCATTGTCCCGGATTGGTTGTTAAAGGGTGTGGTTTGTGAACCTTCTACGCTTCTCCACGTGTCTCTAGCATCGCCTTTCACTCAGGCCAGCCCTTCTATCCGAAATGGCTGGGACAACTAATGGTTTTGCACCCCAACCTTCAACCTAAATACTTGGAGATTGAGCATGGACAACTGGGCTCCTTTCAACTGCCTTTGGAGTTGGTAGATGTCCTCTTGCCTGCATGTCGACCCTCCACTGAGTCTGCTTATTCCGACATTTAGGGCAACTTTGTTGCATAGTGGGCAGAAAATGGTGTAGATCCTTTGCCGGCCAAATGATCTCAAGGGCTGCAATTTGCACTTTCTCTTGCTCAGAAATCATGTTCCATTGGCACTGTGATGGGTTATGTAGCTGCCTTGTCTGCATTCCTCTGCCTGCCGGAAAAAGCCATGCCTGTTTAAATCCCCTGTTATGCATTTTCTTAAGGGCCTGACCAGTCTTTGTCCTCAATGGCAGTTGAATCTGGTTCTCATTTTTTTGACAGGGATTCCGTGATCCCCTTCACAGTTGTACCTGTAATATGTTGACCCTCAAAACTTATTGGTTGCGATCATTTCTGCTACAAGGGTCAATGAGTTACAGTCCCATAACTGTCCCCCGCTTTCTCTACCTTCTTTCCATATAAGTTGGTATTCCGAACCAAGGTGGCCGCTCCTTTCCATCTTGTTTAATCCATCACTCTTCTGACCCTTTACCCTCCACCTCATCTGACGAGAGAGGAGGAGCAGTTGCTTTGATTGGATCCTCTGCAGGCAGTTAGCAAGTAATTCTGGTCAGATGACCATCTTTGTTGGCTTCTTTAGTGTCAAAAAAGATGAGGCTTACAGGAGAGAACTGGATCCTGCTGGACCATCCTCTGCATCAAGATCTGCTACACCTTAGCCTAGAAGGAGACTCCTGCAGGTATTTGAGCCCAACCCACCATGGCTAAATCAACCACTTCGGCACATGCTCGGGCAGTCCTGATTGCAGAAATCTGCAAGGCGGCAACGTCCGCTTCCTTGCACACCTTTCCAAAACACTACTAGCTGGATTCAGAGGTGAGTAGGGAAGGACACTTTACCAGGTCCATCTTGCAGGATTTCTTTGTCTAACCATCCATTAACCCTCCTCCTGAAATCTGTTCTGCTGTTGAGTAATCTTCAGGTAGAATTATCTATTGTAAGTAAAAGTTACTTACCTGCGGTAACTATCTTTCTGATGGATACTCTAGCTGCCTGCATATACCTCATCTACATGCCTGCCTCCCCATTTGATGGATGTGTGCCCATCTTGCATTATTCTGGTACTGCAGTCCTTCATCGACGTCTATCTGCCCTCTTGCCGTGAAGGCTTTTATAAAATGGAGGGAAGCTGACATCAATGCGCCGGGGTGGTTGCTTTATGGACTCTGGGACATCTCTAACTGAGTCCCACACTGTCTTCTGGTGACCTTGTTGCTTTTGAAGTTTTATGGATCCAATCTGGCACTGATAATTGTTCTACAAGTGCAGAATCTGCAGGTTGAAAGAATATCCACTAGAAAGATTCTTTTTCGTCTTGGACTGAGCAGTCCCTCAGGAAGGTCTAGGACAGATGGCAAACTGACATGAAAATTAGCAGTTTCACAGTGCTGGTTGACTGCTTAGAAAACAGAAACTGGTTTGCACTGAAATGCGTTGACATAAGCTGGATTTGTGAGGTGGAGGAGGAGGGCAGGCACTTGAGATCTCATTTATAAAAGCTGCATAAAATGAGAGCTCGTGGGTTTCAGTTCAGGTAGATGTGGGAAAGGGTGTACACGATGACAACATTCGGCTTGGAAGTCAGTCGTCTAAAGAATTGGGTGGAAACGAATCTTTGGCAGGGAGGAAGTGGTCCTGTATCTGTACCTATATAATTTTTAAAGGCTATCTCTGTACCCAGGAATTAGGGAGGGTTTTGTCTGAATAAAGAGATGCTTGTGCTGTGAAGGTGACCTTTAAAGTGCTGGCCCTGACACACTGCAAAACCGGAGTGGAGTGTAAAATGTGGAGACCGTGTGGAGAGGTGTGGTGCAGCAGTCAGGGCATCTGACTTCGGAGCTCAGGATACACGGTTTGATCCCCGGCTCTGGTGGCAGCTCAGCTCAGCACCATGTGACTCTGGACAATAGCTCACTTAATGTCCACGAAGGCCCCCAGCGCCTTGAGACCCGTAAGGCTGAGTAGTTCGCGCTTTACAAATACGAATTTACATTTACGTTTAATATCGACAAAGAGAGCTGGGATTTGTATTTGTTTTAGAGGTTGGGATTGAAAGAGTACTTTTTTTTTTTAAACATAAAAAGGCACTTCTTCGTTGGGGGTGATGTTGTTTGCTTGTGCTTGCAGTCTTCGGTGTGGAGGCCACCAATTCAAGCAATAGGTGGAACAGTGAGCATTCTATGATTGGTTAATAATTGGTGGTGTTCTGATTAAATGGGTTCAATTTGAGGCCATACTTTAGGCCTTAAGTTTTGAGCCCATTTGAATAAGAGAACTACCTCCACATTCCAGGATTAACGATATATATTTATACAAACTCCCTGCCCTTAAGTCTGTGAGTGGAGGGTGAGAGGCTTTAATGCTGTTAGTATGTTTTGCACTCCCATCTTTGTAATGTGTGGACGGATAGAAAACCTGGATGTTAAGGTAAAGGCCAACCCTTTCCTGTGTGAAAAGAGGAAAAGACGACAGAACACGGGGGAAGTTTTTTACTCGAGTTTTCTCAAGTAGAAGGAGTAGAATATAAATGTATGCTTTGGTCCTCGTGTGAGACTGTGACTCCTTGCAATGAGCACACTGAGGTAAGGCTGTAGGTTACACCTAAGATTCTGCACCTGAGTGCATAAGCAGGTGATGTCAATTTCTGTTGTTCTATATGCAGTTCTGATCGAGGTTCTTCTAAGAGGATAAGTAATTTTGAGTGGTACGAGAGAGGTGTTGATCCTGCTAAATGCATCTTCCCACAGACTCCTCGCCTTAAAAATGTACTTCCAGGGGACATTGGTACATTGACTGGCCATTCCCCTCCCTCACTAGGCCAAGCTTCACAGAATATAACCTCTCCTTAAAGAAAATAGATGTGACGTGTCAACTGAGGGGAAAAAGCTACCAGTGACCTGGAATTACTTAAAAAAACACCAGTGTATTTAAAAACAAATTTTAGGTAAAGAAGTCTTACACCATCACCTTACTTTCCTGAAAAAGGTTTAAAAACAGCTGGGGATAAATGATATCATGTAAAGCGAAAATGTTCCTCATGCAGTCAAGAAATGTAAGGTATTATGCTATCAGTTCCCTTATTAATTAAGACAAATTCAACAGATTCTTCCAGATAGCTCCGAATGTACAAGTGAAGCTGTTTATCTGTGCCAATGTTAAAGAAACTTTTCCTTATCCTGTCTCTTATTTCTGTTCTCTTTATTGCCTCCCTTTCCTTGTAGTTAATGCTGATGGCGGTCTTGAATTGCCTGTTTGACTCCCTGAGCCAGATGCTAAGGTATGACCTACCGCGCTTGAAACAGCTGCATGTTATCGGCACCAGCTCCCCCCCCCACTCCCTTCCCCAACCCCCACTGGCCTTTATGGTGAGTGGAGGATTATCATGAGACTTCACAATTGAAAGGGAAGGGCGCGGATTGCAGGACTGTGGATTGTTGTTCAATAAATGTTGTTAAAAATTTGTTGAATACTGTGGAACCAGGCATGGTCCATCCACAACCGTGTGGGTGGTATGAATATTACATTCTGTGGAGTCTTGTATTTGGCCGTGAGAGAGTAGGGTGGCAGAGCTTCACTGTAAGCAACATTTTTGCATTTACGCAACAGAGGTAATAGTTTGTGATATCCAATGTCAAGCAGAGAACTAAAGTGAAAACTATTTGGACACCACCATTTCTCCTCAAGTCATTGCCATTGTGATGGCAATGTGTTCTCTTCCACTCTGGCAGAACATATAACACCACTCAAATGACTTTCATATTTCACAATACTAATTCAACACTAATCCTTTATGGGTTCCGGAGTAGCCTGCTACTCGCCGAAAAAGCACGTTGACGCCTCGTCGGGTAGTAAGCGCTATATAAATGCAATTGCAATACAATATAACATTAGCCTCCACAATTCTAAGCTAGCTGAATGCTAGGCTACTGCGATTGTAAAAACTACATTACACCAAAAGTTGTAGTATATAAGGCACTCAGAGCTGTGCCTGACCATTACAAATGAAAAGGCAATAAATGTAGCACCCAGCTGTTATATTACAGATGGCAATAATTTCACTTCGTGACAACTGAAGTAGAAAGTGCAATAACTGCCTCTCTCTCTCTCGAGCATTTAATTGATATGAGGGGAATGGGAAGAGCTGCAATCCCCATCCACTGTAGTAGAAACAGCAATTTTGCTCTCCTTTGATCCTTCATAGATTTGGTTTCCATTCCCTCACCCTTCAAACCCCACCCACCCCCACGTCACCCTTCCTGTCTTCACGCTGCATATTATCTCTTATATTACTGTTATGTTCTGTTTCATAGCCCCATGCTAATTGGATATTCCTCCTCTTTGGAAAGCAGAAGAACACATTCACAAACAAGCATTGGCAAAGGCAACACAGGTCTCGCCTATGTGAGATCTGTTGACTTTGTCATTGTTTTTTTAAACATTGTATAGCAGTGCGAGCTAATGTGCAACATGACAAGAAAAAGAAAGGGCATCAACAGATGGTCCAGCAACATGGCGAAAGGAGGGGAAAGAGTACCTCACTGCACAAACAGCGGCACCAATTAAGCCAATTCAATCTGTGCTTTGTCCATACTCCACAGAAAGGAACGTAAGCGACGCTTGGCCTGTGCTGAGCAAATCGAAGTCAACAAAGAAGAGTGACACTGAAGCCAACAAATGGCAAGCCGTGAGCTCCAAGCCCTTTATTGTAAACAATACATCCCACAAGCGTGCACACATGCAGCGCATTGTGCTATCGCAGGATCGACCTAAAAATGCAGGTGGAAAGAGCAGAATCCAGAAAAATGGGGAGGAGAGGACTGTAAAAGGGAGCAGAGTCGATGACAGTAAAGATGGGAAGAGGGCATCAGAGTAGAGTCCAGGATAGAGATGAAGGTAGAGAGGAGGAGAGGAGAGACCATGAAAGAGGAGAAGGTGAAAATAAAGAGAGGGGAAGAGTTCAGTAAAGAGTCAAATGTATTAAAGAGGTAGGAAAAGTAGGGCATGAGAGAAAAAGGGAAGTAATGTAGGGTACAGAAAGAGAAGTGCAAGAAATGTCACGAGGTTCTAGAGGTGTGCATAAGAGAGAGAAATCAGGGATAAGACATGAGAGGCAGGGCATGGGGTGAGGGAATGCGGCTGCAAAAAGATGAGCGGGCGGAGGGATTGGAGGGATAAACGAAAAAGGCGATGGGGGAGTGGCAGGGTTAGGAGGCGGTATATATTGTATAAAATCATTGTGAAGGACCTTGACAATGAAACAGTGCTGATGACTGCATGGCAGACATTCTTCCTGGTGTTTAAGTTTTGGACTTAGGCTGCTCGTCTCCTATACTTGAATGCAGCAGGGTGAGAGGTCACCTCCTTCCGCGTTTGTTCAGAGTAAGGGATTGGCTTTGTGAGGGGGCTTAGATGCAAGTAATGATAAATCAAGGCCAACCGAAGCCTGTTCAGAATGTGTGTAACTATATAAATAACTAAGTGTATTCATGATCTGTGATTATATTGTTTGAGTGAATGATATATTTACTGTTAAACTGTAGGGTTTAAAAGTAAGCATGAGTCAATAGGAAGAGAGTATTGCTTAATTCGAGCTGGGGTTTTTTGGTGCTCAGCACCGGTACTTAATTGTCAAAACTGGCCCTTCTAGACAGCCTGCCACATGGTGGCGCTGTTTATCTAATTTAGTGAGGTGCACATCATATGTTGTTTACTAATTGATTATTCATTACAAATAATTAATACCTGCTCCGTAAGCCATGCCTGGAATGGTCTGAATTGTCACACTTTTAGCTGTGTGATGGTTATTAGTTGTGTAGGTACTTTCACTGGCAGCACTGGTAGAGACAATGTGTGATGCGAGCTGCGGTGGCTTCCTAACCAGAGCGCTGGCTCTTACTCATTTATGTAACAAATTAAGCACTGGAAGAGAGGGTTTATGTGGCTCTGTATGCCTGAAGGATTAAGACCTCTCACCACTTCACGCTTTAATGCTGGAGGAACGTGTGTGGTACAAAAGGGGGTGGTGATGGACGGAGCATCTGAACCAATCAAACACTCACACCCAGTCAAAAGATCTGGGTTTAATCCATCACCGTTCTTTAGCCCACTCTGCCACCCCAGTTCAGATATGGCTATATGCAAATCAGTCTGACCCTGTGCCTCATGGGAACAGTCCAGCCCGAACTGCCAAGCCATGCCTTCCCTGGACCGGAAACAAGCTTCCGAGGACCGGTTTCTGGCATTACAGCCGTCTTCAGCCCGGCTTGCTTGAATCCAGTGGCAAAGTGAGCAAGGGACTCACGTCTGAGCATACCCTGCCACACTTATGGCGGCCAAAAGCGGTACAAAAGGGGGTGGTGATGGACGGAGCATCTGAACCAATCAAACACTCACACCCAGTCAAAAGATCTGGGTTTAATCCATCACCGTTCTTTAGCCCACTCTGCCACCCCAGTTCAGACATGGCTATATGCAAATCAGTCTGACCCTGTGCCTCATGGGAACAGTCCAGCCCGAACTGCCAAGCCATGCCTTCCCTGGACCGGAAACAAGGAACGCGTGTGGCACAAAAGTATTTGGAGGGCCAAAGCGAAAACACAGAAAAACATAGCATGAGTCTGTGGCTCCACCCTTGAAAGTCAGAATAGAAGTGGGTAAGTGCAAGATAAATATGTGACTGAAAACTATGAACTGTTTCACCAAATACTATCATTAGAATTATTTAGTGCTGCACTGAGGAAGTACATACTTTGTAGTTTGCAGACATCACTTAGGTAGCAAGTCACCTTCTAAGAGGCTTCACAATCTATGATAAAAGCCTGAATCTGTGGCCTCCGGCCCTCATTTTACCTGCCAGACAGGCGATAAAGATTGATGTGACTTTAGCCTTGGATAAACCATATGATGAGAGGGGGTCACATACTCTGCAGTTGGTGATTTATTCAAAGTGAGTGGGCCGCTACGTAGCCTGGCCCAACCAGGGCATGGCATGTTTCCAGGCAATCCAGATAAGTAATGTGCATTCTCGTTAACAAGATAATTAAATGGGGAAGGTGCAAAACTGAGGAAGCGCCTTGAGGTGGAGTGTCCACACAGGCCCTAAGACGCATTTCTTGACAGCGCTGACGTTAGATGAGTAGGTGAATCTCCAACAAATTGAAACAAGAGCTCGTCGCCTTAAGGGGAATCACTCACAATGACGTGAGCATGCAAAAAGTGTAATTTGTGTTGACAGGCAACAATGCTGAATATGTGCCATCGTTATGAACAACTCTGCGTGAAAGGAAAACTGAAACCTACAGGGCACTATATCCAGAGCATTTCATCTGGTAACACACTCATGACGAGTAGTAGTATTTTACCAAGTAAGTGATGGCCACTTCCAGCACAAGGGATATAGGACTGAAACGTAAATTGAGAAAGAATTTGCATCTGCAGCAGAGAAGTGCATCTTCTTGCACATCTTCCCTGACATTAAAAATGAAAATGTATGTGAACTTGTGTAATGTAACTAGTGCTCATGTAAACCATCCCATACCTTCCATTCCAGGCGCTATTTAAAAATGCAAAAAATTTAAAAGAATAGTATCTTAATCGCAGTGCGAGGGGCGGAGGGAGACTAACTAAGCTAAACTAATCTGTACCTGGGCCATTCTCTACATGAACACAAGAAAGTGACGGCATTGCACGGGCTGCCAAATAAGAAGGCAGCCGAAGAGTGATAATCGTGCCAATATAGCCTTATAGCCCACCGTAGCAGACTATATCGACCTTAAAGGCCCGCTTCTGCTCAGGCCTTTCACTAGGGAGCGGGCATTCAATGGCCGTGGAGCCCGCTACGGAGGGCTCTAAGGCTATTAGAACATTTCGCCCCTAGATGGCACAATGCTCCAATTATTTCAACATAGGCCTCACGGAGCCGGGGTGATTGAAATCCCCTTGGGCTGCGTGAGGCCTTTGTTCACAGCTGCAACTGTGAACGACAAACATTGGAATGTTCCAGGATTCTATTAGCCATTAGAAGCCCGGAGTATTTCAGTGTTCTAATGAATGGTAAATAATGGGTGGGCTAAAAGCCCCCTTTTGGATAGGTTTTCCCCCACCAGAAACAACTGATCGTCGATATAGCACCTTCGCGATCCTGCACGCTCGACCTAAAAACAGTCCATTTATTGAAGAAGATTGAAAACTGGACCCTTTTCTTGGCACCAGCTAGGCACAAGGCCCCTCACGTACTTTGTGCAGGTCAGCCATGCCACTGTGAGCTCCTTGAAAAGGTTTGTAATCTTTTCTTTTTTGTGGTGGAGGTCATTGGTGTGAACCTCATTCCCATCAACGATTCCTTGCTCCCATACCATGGAAAAGGCTTAGATTAACACAGTGTGTGCCCATAACATGTTTACAAGGCTGAACCTCGCAGGTACTCTAAGTGCTCGTGGGCCAGCTTCCCGTGTCCTTGTGCATTTCGAGTGCAAGAGCTATTACGAATTGGTCTTGAAGTACACGGATTTCTGGGCTTTTCAAGTTATGGAATATTCTGTCTGCAATCACGTCTCTGAGAGCAGTCATCGGTGAATTAAGAAGTGGTACCGGCTCTTCGGGGTCCTCTTTTCGTCATTGAGACTTTCCCAAAGATGTCTAGCGAGGCCAACAATTTGGCTTAGTCAGAGAGATGTACAAGAGGTACATTACAAGTGATTTTTAATATATGGCACCCAGCTCCTCCTTGCACTGGGTGTGTTTGCAAGGGGTTGGCGCGCCATTTCGCTGGGCACCAAGGTGCTCATTAGGCGTCACCTCTCCTCCGTGTACCGGCACTAGAATAGTAAGGACCACTGCACTTACCGATCCTAAGCAAGAGTACTTCAGAAGTCCCGCGAGAAGTCTGATTGGTCACATCGCACCCTGACTTTAGGAATGAGGAAACTGGACGCTCTGAGGGACTGAAAACCTTTACCCTTTGTTTCTTTTGATAGTCTCCGTTGTAGCTGTGGCTCCTTGGGTAGATGTTCATCGCATTGTCACTGATGACTGGTTGAGACACATTTTGCAAACATTATATTTTAATGTTTTGGGGTACTAGTGTCAGATTCCACAGCTGCCAAGCTCCATGCAAGCCATGTGGTCGGAAGCAATTTAATGAAGGGTTTCCCTGGCTCCTGAGCAGCATTGATTTGATTCAAGACTACACATTCCAAGCGTCAGAGGAGTTTTGGGTGAGGCAGGGTTTTGAAAAGGAACTCTTTCACAACCGGCACATTTTTGTTGCGCACACCTCAAAAACTATTAAAAGGCTTTATACCGTACCACATGCAAGGGCCTATTCGTACCGAAGTCCTCATTTTGTCAATGTTGGTGTAATTTGGTTTCTGAGATCAAAGTAAACCCCCACTGCATCCAGCGCTTATGCCCCAGGACCTGCTGTACTCTGCCTCTGGCCTTTTGAACTGGTCTCTGCGACCAATGTTTGGACCCCAACCACAGTTTGTGCTTTTATCTCATGACCCTAATATTTGGCTGCATTATATTTCCCTGCCTCATACCCACAAAATCATGCATTACAATATGTGGACGCAGGGCTTCACCTTAAACCTACTGATTGAGGCCACTGTGCCCACAGGACCCAAAGCACATTGACTGGGCGAAGTGGACTCTGGGTGTGGCCTCCGCTAGCGCCAAGTGCCTCGATTTATTGCCTGTGAGATCCTGCTGCCAAAGACATTGGCTTATGCCACACTCTGCAACTACTCGCAATGTTGCAAATGCCTGTGTTGCTACCTTAATGTAATGGAAGCTACAGGGATGATCAGGTCGACCTTCAAATTAGGTCACTATGCCGACTTATTAAGAAAGTAAGTTTGCAAAGTAAAGCAACAAAAAGGTACTAATAAACAACGGACGAATAATGGATTTTTATCACAAATGGGCATCAGCAAAAAGGACAGCACCTTGAAGAGGAGAAAAGCGGCAGCTATTAAAGAAATCTGTGAAAGGCAAAACAAGCAAAATAGGATTCACAGTACAAAATATAGGAAAGGCAAACAACACACAGCAATCAAATTTGGCAAGTTAGTCCAACTCCTTGCAGCACAAACCCTTTTACTGTCCAGCAGTGTGGATTTGTGAAATGGGTTTGTGTCAAAAAGGCAAGTTTGTATCTGTGTATGAGTTGTTTAAACCTCTTCTAAAGGGCACACTGTTGCAAAGCCTTTAAAATTCCGTTGAGTGCTGTAACAAACTGCAGTGAACTGTGCGTTGCTGACAGTGGTTCCAGTTAAAAAATTATGATCACATTTGCAAAATATAACAGTTTGAGGCTATTTATAATGCTTACTCAGTGCATCCTGATTATGCAACAAATACAAGCAGCAGCATGATAGCTCGTTAGGTGATTGTTTAATTTAAAAATAAAATGAGCTAAAAATAATTGAAACTTGAAAAGCAACTTTTAGCTAATGATAATGCAATTTTAAATGCCATTTCTGTGAGGCATAATTTACTAAACTGTGCATTAGTCATGCCAATGTTTTTTTTGTTTCTTCTACCGGTGCATGCTTTGTTGAACGTTTTCCTGTATGGTCCATGTTGTTAATCGCTACAAGCACCGTTTTTATTTTTAAAACTTTTGTGTCGCTGCTGCTACTCCACAAATTTGTAAGTGCTTGTTTTTAAAAACGAACGTCTCATCTCCATGGTAAACATACCAAATCTTCTATTAAAATGGATACAGGTAAAACGTTTGTGCAACATGTAATGCCAGACCTACAAATAAGACATGGTCCAAGTCTTGAACACTCAGTTTACACAAATCACAAATGTTTCTTCCCTTTTTACTTTTTCCCATGCACACAATATTACTCTCAAAGGCAGCAAATGCTATCTCCTAAGAAGAATTACCCTTCGAACACTATGGTCCAAGCTCCAATTCAAATGTGTATGTGGAAATGTTTTCCTTACAAGAGCTGCCAATGCAAGTTATATATAATGATGCTGAAAAATTTGTGTGAGGTTCCTGCGGGCATTCGTACAAACTTGGGGTAACAATATATGTTTGAAGGTTCCAGAGAACGAATGCGCTTCTAATCAAATTTGTTGTTAAGGCTCTGTTAAGGAGTTTGGGGGGGGGGGGAGAGAGAGCATCTCTTGTTCAAAGATTTGGTGTGGAGCACATAAAATTCCAGTTTTTGAAGGGACAAGGAGGCTCAGAAGGCACATTTTACAACCCAAGTGTTTGTGGTAGTCAGTAGAACAGAAAGGGATGCTGTCAGTTTTAAAATTATTGGCGCAGCACCATCTTAGTCAGTCTGCTGTAGTTGTCCAGGACAACTACCCATGTCCAATTCCTTATGTAAAGTAAGCAGATTTAAGTTAAATATATCCTTCTCCTTATCAGTTCTATTGACTTTTTTCTAGTTCTAAAGGCTCAGGTGCTGCATCCCTATACATTAATGTACATACCTAATACTATTGTAGCAGGAATAAGTGTACGTCAGCCCATATACCAAATGGTCACCTGACTTCACGTCCAACTAATTTAAGTGGGATGTTCATCGAATGTCACTGAGGTCAACTAATATTGCCTTCTTCAAGTGTCATCCACGAGGAATGTCAGGATAGGAGATAGTGCCTTCTGGGCAGATAAGTTTTGGAACGTTGGCCTTCTTCGTTCTGAACCCTCTCAGCTGAAACTCCGAAAATCCCTTAAACTATGTTGCCTTCCTAGCTGTTTGATGTTGTCTTTACAATATTCCAACAGCATTGTAAGCTTTCAACACCTACAGCTGTATTTGTAAGCTGTAGCATATGGTTTTGTGGACCTTGCACGTGGTGTGCAGTGTGTTTTGCAGTGAGATGGGGTGGCACAGGGTCTTCTTTCATTGAATGGGATCTAATAGTGGCGAGGGCAGGAAAATGATATTCTGAAAATGCTGCAACCATGACCAACTATATTAGGCAAAAATTAATTACAGGGTAACCGCTCACAATATATCAACCATTTCCTGAAACCCATAGAGCAAGCTACCTCCCCTTATGTTGAAGATGTCCGTGTACATGCTACAGCTTTTACCACAGCAAAAAATATATTCATTAATTACAAAAACATCCCATTAGCTGAATTTCTTTGGATCCTTGAGACTTTCCTCCTCGTACCCTTCCTGTTCTTTCTTCTAGACAGGGTACTGACCAAATCACTGTACACCATTGGCTCGAAAGTGCCACGGCTTGAATTCTGCCTCGACCTTCCAAATTAAAGGGCAGAGTGTGCTCTCTGGCACCCTGGTTTAATGACAGCCTCCACTTTGGAAACGGTCTGGAAGAACCACTATGCACCTGTGGCTAAGGCTGCTTAGGTGTCGGCCTTGAAAAAATATCATGCCTCCTGTAAAGCTGCACGGGCAGCTTTTTATACTGAAGTAATCTCTAATGCTCACAACTGTCAAAAAACATGTTTAAAGTAGTAAAGGATTTGTCGCCAGCTTGCTCATTTACACCTCCACCTTCCCTTTCCCACCAACAGTGTGACGAACTTGCCTTGTTTTTTCTAAACAAAGTCGAGACAATTCACCGGCAATTTGAAGCTAATGCTTCCATGCTTGCAACCTTCTCAGGATGTTCAACCACCTGGTCCATCAGTTCCTCACTCAGGGACGGTCAACATACAGTAAAGTCGGACCTTGAGAATTAATGTGTGGCCTCTTCTGGACCTTGAATGATTGCAAACCTTACATGCTACCATTAAGTCCGGTTCCCCGCTCGAACCCTTTCCACTATCTAAATTTAGCCTACTTGAGGAGGCAGCCCTCACAGTAGTGTTGGACCTCCTGAATTCCTCCTTGGTCTCAGGGGAGGTAACTCAGACTGGAAGCATGCCTTGATACTCCCTTTACTTAAGAAGAAGGAACTTGACCCTCAGTGCTGGTCCAACTTCAGGCCAATTTCACTTCTCTTGTTTCCTTCAAAATTTTGAAAAAACATGTTAATGCTCATCTTCCTCCTTTGTGACCACTTGGAAGCGTGCTACACCCTTCTCAGTCTTGGTTTATAATGGGTTTTAGCGCTGATTCCGCCGTACTTGAAGTCACTGAGTTTCTGATGCAAGACCTTGACTCTGGTGGACAGCCGCCCTTATCCTCTTAGATTTAAGTGTGGCCTTCGATACGGTCTCACACTCTATCCTCTTGGATAGACTGGCGGCGTTAGGCATTGCCGACACTGCTTTGAAATGGTTAGCCTCCTTTGTGAAGGATTGTACTTTTCAGCGAACCTCGGGTGCTCCGCAGGGGTCCCTTTTGAGCCCTCTGTTGTTTAACATCAACCTACGCCCCTTAATGGATGTGATTGAAGAATCTGGTCTCACGGTATTCTCGTATGCGGATGATTCTCAGATTATTTTTTCATTATCCGATGCTCCAAACAAAGACCCTTTTCCTCTCAGGCAAGGTTTGGCTAATGTCGCGCTCTGAATGAACAGAAACGCCCTCAACTCAATGGCGATAAAACCGAAGTACTGATCCTGGGAAATAACCCTAATCTCTGGGGAGTCAGTCATTGAACTGCAATATTGGGGGCTTTGCCCATCTCGGTGAATAGAATCAAGATTCTCGATATCATTTTTGATAAAACTCTTCCTGACAACACAGGTCTCTAAGCTTACCGCCTCCTGTTTTTCCATTTTGAAATGGCTTAAGAAAATTCTCTGGCTGATCCCTGAAATTCACAGAGAACAGTGCTACAAGCTCTGGTCACTTCCAGATTGGATTATGCGAATGTTTTGTATCGGAGTGCTGACAAAGCCTTGAGTCGTCGCCTGCAGATCATCCAAAACGCGTCTGCCCGCCTTTTCTTTCTACTTCCGAGTTTTTCGTCTCTCTCTCCCTTGCTGCAGAGACTGCACTAGTTGAGAGTTGACAAATTGATTAAGTTCAAGGCCTTGTGTTGTTTGTTTCGCTCTAGACACAGTCTTGCTCCTTCTTACATCCAAACCCGGGTGTCTCAATATGTTTCCACCTGTGCGCTGAGATCAGCCAACCTTGAACTGTTTTCGGTGCCCAGGTTTATCACAGCTCGTCTTAAGGGGCGTTCCTTTTCAGTGCTGGGCCCGAAACTCTGGAACTCTCTGCCGTTTGCTCTCAGATCCTGTAACTCACTGCTTCAGTTCCGAAAAAACCTAAAAACTTTACTTTTTAGTAGCCCTGATCAAACCCTGCCTTTTTTATATTATTCTTGCTACGCCATACTACTGTCCGCCTATAGCGCCGAGAGACCCCTAGGGGTAGCTGTGCGCTCTATAAGCTTCTTAAATAAATAAATGTACTCAATAGCAGACCACACCCACAAATTCTCCAAACGTATTTCATGTATGTAAGTAGTGGTAAAAAATGTTGATTACTGTATGAACAACACTTCTAGTAAACCAAATAAAACTGCATGGGGATACCTTTGACCCTTGTGTCGCAAACATATACATGGCCCACTTTGAGGATCCTATGCATGTGATATCGAGAACCCAAAATGCCAATTATTGAGCTGTGGCAGCACCACTTAATTGCTATTCTCTTACCTCTTACTCTGGTACAGTACAATTGATCAACTCAAACTTTTAAATACTGGGTTCTCATAAACAATCTTATCCTCAATATCACCATGCACATGGGACACTTTCATGTACACTTCTTAGGCATGTGGATCAAAGAAAACAATGACAAAGTAATGAGAACTCTCTTCATTAAAACAAAAAACCATAATACTGCATTGCATTTCACTAACCCAGCCAGAAACATAACCTCCATAGTGGATTATCTCTCTATTTGAGAAACTGTACCGACAGGGATGAAAATGCAATTGACTTGTGTATGAAACTGAAAGACTCTGGGAGTCAGAGTTAGTAAAATATAGCGCAATGCTGCACAGCAACCAAAGTTGCTGGCAAGAGCCATGTTCACTTCTCCCTTGCCCTGTTCTGGAACAAAACAGACGCTGCTTGCGCTATGCACAAACCTTTTCACTGTGGTGCCAAGGTGTGTGTAGATGTCCACCATGCGTTTTGGACTGGAAGTATACTCTTCCAATGCAAAATACTTTACATTAGAACACACATGCAATGTGTGAACTCTTTGGTGGAATGCTTATCTTTCTCCATCTTTTCACCTGTCTCAAGAAGGCATAATGTTTTGATGCAAAGTTCGTTCTGACAATTTTATTAGATAGGGCTGTGTGTCAAAAAGCACGGGGGCATGTACTGGTATGCCCAGATACCATCCATGCAATGCCCACTTTACACAAGTGGCGTAGAGAAGTGCTATGCACTAAAAAGTACACTTTTCCAGGGCAAAAAAGTGTTGCCCTTCAAGTAAACACTTTTTTAAAGCTTTGTGCCTTTTTACCTCATTTTGCGTGACTTTCCAGTAGAACAAAGTCTTTATAAATCTACCCCTGGAAGTCTAAGTGATTTGGCCAGATAAGTAAATGCAGGCATGTGTTTTACTTTAATTTCCTTTTGGCACCAAGTTGTTTTTTAAAATATTTACTCCATTGAGTTTTTTAGATGGATATTATTTTTTCACTTACCATATGAGTAGCAAATGTCAGCTTTTCTTTGAAAATAGTGCAAAAACAGGAGCGATCCCCTACTTTGACACTGAATATTACTTTTCCTGTTTGTTCCTTTGACACGTTGCTGTCTATTCCTATAATCGTCTGTTTTCTCTGGAGGGCGATCGCTACCGCAATAGGCATTCTTAAGCATTTAATATAGGTATTACCTTGCATGCTGGCGAAGGGATAATACAACCATGATTCAGCCAGCCCACCGTGTAACACCACACAACATAGACACTCTGCTTAATACCTCATAAATAAATGCCACATAACAATCCACATAAATGCACTCCACACCATGCCATATAATTCCACTCAACATAATTTCACTCCACACCACACAGTTTCAAGCCACACAATTCAAGTCCACAAAATTCCATTTCCTCACCACTGAATTCCACACCAAACCTCATGATTTCAACTACACCACACAATTCCATTTCCTCACCACTGAATTCCACACCAAACCGCATGATTTCAACTACACCACACCATTCCATTACAAACCACATATATCCAGCTCACAACACAGAATTCCACATTGTACTACAAAATTCAACACCACATAATTCCATTCACTACTTGCCATTCCGCGACAAGCAATACCACTCCACATAATTCCACTCCATAACACATAATCCCAACCACATAATTCCAGTACACTCGATGCCACATAATTTCAATCCACATAATTCCACTGTGCACGATGCCACATAATTCCACTACCCATAGCTCCATTCTACAACTCCATTCCACACCACACAATTCCACATCAAACCATTTTAATCCAGCCAACATAATTCCAATCCACACCAAATACATCCACTCCACTCCATAACTCATGGCTAAAAGACATTGACTTTGACAATGTCAATAGCTGTCTAATTGGCAAGACTTGTAGGCTTTGCCAATGCTTGTTCTTATTCTTGTAAAACGTTTGTGTCCTCGTTTGGCATACCTTTCCATCCTTTTCCAGCATGAGAGAAGGTTGGAGACGAGTTGATCAATACCTTTAATTTTATGTTTGTAGATGTGCATTCCAACCATGGAACTACCATTTCCTGCCTACTTAAGCCCCTGTATGTACATTTGTGGACAGGAGGCAAAATCTGAGTCTTTCTTGAATCTAAACCTTGATGTAATATGAACCCTGGCATAATTAGAGAGGCTGTTATTAGATCTTTGATGCAATGCCATAATGTGTTACCTCAGTGTATGGCATCACAAGAGACGAGTAGGCTTTATTTGTATGTTAAAACAAGCATTGGCATAGCCAATAGGTCTCGCCTTTGGGACCTTATGTGTCATACATGATCAACAGCCTCATGCAAGAAGCATTTATAATAGTAGAAATGGGAGTTAAAGTCTCCATGGCACAGAATAAATATACTTTGAAGTTCTACATCTGTTGCTGTTATGCCCTTTTCACATCAACATCATATAGATTTTCTTTATAAAGAGCTTTTTGCATATTTAAAATTGATGAGCATGTTTTTTTTTAAATGTTCATCAGTTCATAGCTTCATGCGAGCCTGTGACCTATCTAATTTGGCTTCAATAACTTTAGTCATGCAAAAAATGTGACTGCAGCAATTGTTTTGCCAAACTAATGGTGTGTCATTTGAAGGCTGAAATGCATTCTAAAGCCCTGTTGCCATGACAGCAGGCAATCAGAGTTCATAAACGAGCAGTTATCGTGGGATTACAGGAGCGGCATCGCCTTGGACAACTGAAAATGCTTGAAAACCCCCTAACTTCTTGGAATGACGTCGTCTTTTCAGGACAGTTATTTGTTGCCTCAAAGCCACTGTCTTTTGTCTGGGGGGCGTAAACACGCTTAAAAACCTGTTTTTATTAGTAATATTTTTTAATAAAGGCTCCATCTGGAAAACATTTCTCTCCTACACCTGGCGCCATATGTTAATATGTCTCGCTCTGCTGTTTTCAGACTTGAAGTTCATATAATAATCAAAACAGCACGGTACAGAACATTTTGTGTTCCAGCCTGTGTGCAGGCTCTAATTTTACCCAGTACCAAAAATATAACGCAAAGTTCCTTTTACCTTTAAGAAATAATATATTTTGGGAGTTGGTTGTGGGATGGTATTCGCCAATCTTTAGGCTTCGGTTTGTGTTTCTTTCATTTCTCCCTCTAAAAGGATTTCTTAAACAACACACATCTGTTAGGATGAAAATGTCTTCATTGACTTTTTTCTTTTCTTGTCAGGTTTGTTAACTTTTATGATTACAGGGAGGATAGAAAGGCAGCAGAGGCATTTTATATACTTTCTCTCCAGGACTGGATAAGTGTACAATTTGCATTTATACCAGGTGGCATTGGGACCGCAAAGCTACATCACACAGCTGCTGATTTAATGGGCCTGGTGGGTGTGGCTTGCAGGTGCTGGCTGCACTGAGATGAAAAGAGCCCAGAAAACGCTGTTGCAGCTCACCGGAGAAGTGCCCCAGGCTGAATGCTCTCCATAATGCCTCCGCTGGCTTTTGTTCTTGTGCTTGTAAGGGACTGGTAAAGAGAGGGAAAGCAAGCAGCGTGGGCTGTTGGGTATCCCTTCTGCACGTTTGCTGCAAGTGAGATGAAACATTTGCAAATGTCAACATCTTGCTGCAATGCTCAGCCTTGAAATGGCAGATCCATTTCACATAACAGGTGTGGGATTGCAAAAATGTACAGTCGTTGCTTTCGTTGTCTGGCTGTTGCAGTGCTGGTGCGGCGGGGATTTCGATCTGTCCTTTGAGGAGCGCGTGCTGCCCAGAAAGAACATTCTCCTACGGTAGAATTATATGAAAGAGATGCTGCAGGCAGAATCTATGTTAATGCTTCCAGCAATGCTATTCTGTCAAATGAAAGCAAATTCAAAGATGGCAACGTGCAGTCCGCTACCTCATTCAAGGGCGAAAATCAAAGATTTAGTGCCTGCGATCACAATAAGCGTGGTGTGCGCACACTGCAGGAATGAGAGGAATGCAGCTGGCACCTGGCTGCGCTGCTGCTCGCTCCAGAGGACCCTAGGC
Source organism: Lissotriton helveticus (assembly GCF_964261635.1). NCBI lineage: Eukaryota > Metazoa > Chordata > Amphibia > Caudata > Salamandridae > Lissotriton > Lissotriton helveticus. The sequence goes on from NC_136057.1 coordinate 1,618,954,620, forward strand.
CACAGGACACAGAAGGCGGGACATGCACCCGCCTTGGGCCAGTTGCGTGCTGTCTTTCTTAGAAAGGCAGCACGCAAAGCCCAATAGCAAGTGATTAAAAAAAAGCATACGCAGTAGCATGTGTTTGGAATTTAAAAGCCCTAACTAAATGACTTGCAAGGCAGAGCATGCGCGCTGGCTCAAGCGAGACCTAGAAAGTAGATTTCTGAAGCTTCCCATCCCTTGGGCAAGTTGATATTTCATAAAATGTCACAGCCTGCAGAGTAAAAACAAAGACACCTGATACTATACTAGCATAACAATGGATTGATTGATGTGACACAGATAATGCACATTCCTGCAGAGTAATTGTCTTACAGCAGCTGAGTCCAGCTAATTCGGCCTACTTTAACTCCGAAATTGTTGGTTTGGTTGCCAGATTACACTTAATAGGTATCCCTGCAAGAATGCCTCCAGCACCTTTATGCAACTAAAAAGTAGTACTTGCATAACTTATGAGCCCCTCTTTTTAAGCCTCTGCGTTCATGTGCATTACAATATTTATCTTGGAAGATGGCTTCCCCCATAGCAATCACTTCATTTAGGCTCTTTAGTGATCTCCAAGCTCTTAAAATTCAGGAACAGTATTTCGGGGTGACTCCTCCATTATGGTGGAAGAGCGTTGCCCCACCTCTGAGAGGCAGCAGCGGCAAACATGAAAAATAAAATGATGATAAAACCTTTTTATCATCATTTTATTTTGTCTTACCTTGCCATTGCCAGCCAAGTATTATTGCAGGGGCGGGCCCATCCTGGGAGCGTCACTGTGTCCACTGTAGAGAGGAGGAGGAGTGGTGGGTGCACTGCAAGTGGGCATATCGGTTTGGCAGATCTCTTAGGATGGCCAAACCGACATGCGTACTGAAATTTATCAAAACCCAGCTTTATTCACAGCCAGGTGGGGAAATGGCACAAGCTCCATGGGCCTGAGCGAGCATCAAGTCAGCCTGCTCAGGCCAATCACAGCTCTGCTCTCATGCTGATACTAGCATGAATTGCGCCGTGATTGACTCCTGGGAGCCTGTGCAGTGCACCAGCTTTGGGAGCGAAGCACCGAGGCGGCATCGTAGTGGGCAGGTAAGTGAGTTAATATATTATTTCTCCCCGCCCCATGCGTTCCTGTTGCCCCTCCACTTCCAAATTAGAGCAGTCGCTGCAGTATATTCAGGATTAAAGTGATAGGGTAGTTCTTGGCACTAACCCTAAATTCCTACTAAAGGTTGTCTTATCTTTTATCAACATAATCGACAGACCTAAACCATTCAGAAAGTCTAATCAACTTTTGTAGCTAACCATATAAAGGTCTGCTACTTCTTGAGCTGATCTTTCCAGATTGATAGTTAAATGTACACCAATATGTTATGCTAATGCTAAGGGACACTCTACCAGTGCCCTCTACATGGAAAAGAGGGACCACTGGAGCCTTTCTAAGGAAAACCTTATCCATAAGATATGTAAGGCTGCTACAAGGTAGATGCCAAACACTTTGATGAACATTATTATGTAGAAGTGTTTGCACGCCAGCAAGCTCTAGTTGGCTAATCCGTTTTAAGAACATTTTTCCAAACCTCTGCACCTGCTAGTTAGCCACCTCTTTGTAGGTGTACTGCTTTACAGTCTATGCAGAGCTTGTGTATCAACCGCTGCACTTGCTATCATTGCAAAATGTCACCATGTTCATTGAGTGTAGTGATGTAGATTAACATACACCCAACCTCCTCCCCGCAAGTTAGCAATGATTTCACGGGTTTCATATATTTCTCATACACTATTCATGTCTTAAGCATTAGCACACTCTCTCTCAGTGAGTCAAGCCTTTCCGCTTAGACTGCTCGCCCAGTAAGATGGAAAACAATCTGAGTTGGCGCGGGTGAGGTGATACATTCTTCAACAAGCAAGGAGTCACAATAGATCTTGTGACTCAAACATCTTCGAAGAAAAATAAGTTGAAAACGTTCTGCCCAACTCTAGATAGCAGGAGTATGCAGAGCATGCAAGTCTACAGGACTACAAGCTACACTATCATTTGTACCCTTTCCGTTCTCTGCAGATGTTTGAAACTGTTCAAACCTTCCACCCAAAAAGTAATTGTATGCATTCTTTTTAAAACCTTGCTTGCTACTTTCCAACCTCTCATTGTCTTCAAGAACAACATACAAAGGCTAGGTCATCATAGCATATATAGATATAGATATAGATATAGATATAGATATATAGATAGATAGACAGACCCCTCTCCCAAATGCCCAGAAAACGAATGCAGCTAATTCTTGAATGGTTGGTAGCCTTTCTTCAGAGACCATAGTCACAACTGCTGTGGTCCAATAAGGCTTGCCGCTGTCGGAGATTAGCAAGACTGCCATAAGTAAGTCTTTACATGACTTTGCCTCCACGATGATGTGAATGCAAAGTCAAATGTACAGGTAGGGTTGTCTGTCTTGAAACTCCTGTTTATAAAATATACAGAGCCTTTTTACCCACTTTTCAGAGTACATTGCTCAGTACTTTAGTCAGAGAAACGTGAATGCACAAAATGTCAAAATGCTGGAGGAAATTGAGTTGTTTACGTGTAAATGTAGTTAACCAGAACAATACTTTATAGATTCACATGCAGCCCTCCTAGACTTCCTGAATTAAAGAATGATTGCTGTGACAACTGACAGTATGTTGAAAATCTAAAATGAACGACAAGTGGGGAACTAAGTAAGTTCAAGCTCTTTTGCTTGTTCAGAAATGCTGTAATGTAGATCTTTGAAAATGAAGTGTAATTTCCTGTACCTTAACAATAATTTCCAGTCTTAAATCAAGGATTATTTAAACAAGCCTGCATTCGTTGTTTTTAAAGCTTGATTTCATCACTAATCCCTTTCATGTCCCGTGTTAAAAATCTCTGGTAATTTGTAGCCATGGACCTCCCACACAGAAGGACGAGCTCCATGCAGCCATATGTTTTTCAGTCATTGTGATCCAGGCAAGTAAATGCCTCTTATTGTTTCAGGAAAAATGTGGAAAAACGTGCACTGCTGGAAAACATGGAGGGCCTCTTTCTAGCTGTAGATGAAATAGTGGATGGAGGGTAAGTTAATGTCATCCATCTCTTCTGTACCTTTTGATTTTCATGAATACTTCATAATGGCCTTCTGTATTATTAAACGTCATGCGTATTGATTAGAATGACGTTTTATCTTTTTTTTCTGACTGAGGATAAATATATATATATATATATATATATATATATATATATATATATATGTATGTGTATATATATGTGTATATATATGTATGTATGTATATATATGTATATATATATGTATATGTATGTGTATATATATATGTGTATATATATATATATTATATTCACCTGCGCTTCCAATGTTGCAAAAGGACACGGCGTCGACTGCTTTCTTTTGCAATATTGGAAGCGCTGGTGAATTGATTTGGACCGTGACTGGGAGGTCCATGTGTCGACGCGCCCTTTGATTTGGTGGCAGCAGGTGTTCCCAATCACCCTGTGGACTAATATATATATATATATATGTGTGAAATTATCTGAAAGTTTATCCTGTTAAAACAAAAACATTTTTACTGTGTAGTTGCAAGTATATAAGCCTTCTCACATGCATCCATGTTCATATGGACGTGTGTGTAAAATATAACAATTGAATTAAGTCCCATTTCTCAATAGATGAAATAGAGCAAGCAAGATTTCTTCAAGGTTTTATCTAACCGATTCATCGAGTGAAAGGAAAGATTAACACCTTCAGCGCGGCGCAGATTCCTGCGCTGTGCTGAAGGTTCTAATGAGCCTACCGGCTCATGACGGAACGGTTCCGTCATGAGCATCGAAGGGGTTAATCCCTATAGTGGCGCAATCCATTTACTAAGATGTGTCAATCACTGTGGTCAAACCATGTTGACGCATACCCTCTCAGGGAGTATACATTACCACAGCAGCTTGGAGTTGTAGCATGGTAGGAACTGGTCTATGCCAGTGCTGGAGTGGGGAAACCGTAACGCAATGCAATTCCCAATGAACAGCACCAGCGGGTTTTTGGTTTTCTGATGTATGACATCATAGGAGGAACAGCGAGAGGCATGTAATGTCCACATTTTCATGCACATGCAAAAACGTTGATCATCACATTGGATTAAGCGGTTGATTTCGTAAGGGTAATACAAATGAAAAGTGTAACAAAATGAATAAAGGTGAGGGGGAGTAAACAACCTTGTCAAATAATTTCTTTAATATATCAGTTTGAGACTTCTATTTTTAATGATTTAGGAGTTAAAATTAATTGTATTTTTTTATGATACATCGGATTGCTCAAAACATAAAATTGTTAAACAGTTTTTTTTTTAGACCTTACTTTCTCCTGCTAGAAACATGTCACCTTTCCTTTACAGGGTCATCCTGGAAAGTGACCCACAGCAAGTGGTCCACCGAGTTGCCCTCAGGGTAAGTCAAGCTCATAGCACTACCTGCATTCCGAGAGAGAAGTTAACATAACATGTATTTGTAAAGCAGACTTTCATCCAGAAGGGTATTTTGGCATTGAATAACAGATGTTTATTGTTACCCAACTCAATGGTACTCATTTTATCATCCTCAGAAGGATGAAAGGCTGAGCTTTTCCCGCTGGGGTGTGAACCTGTGACCATGAGGTCAAACACAGGCCCCTACTGGGAATGCATTAGTCGTTTAACCCTTTAACCGCAGCGGAAATTCCGCCGCGGTGCAGGTGATTGATGGCGTGGGCGTGGTTGAGACGGCTCCCGGCCGTACTCTGCACACGCCCACTGTGAGCCAGCCGTCCGACGCATGCAAGGGGTTAAGACACTAGCCCGGGTACAATTGCTGTTCCTCGATGTGCACCTCTGACTGGTTTCAGTAGCTGGGTTTCTTTTTTAATTGCTGGTTTAATTGATCCATAGTCCAAGACAACCTGACTGGTGTCTGTTAAGCAGACAATTCAAGTTATGTTTCTTTTGGCTTAAGCGGTCTGATGCTAGTCTTTATTTTAGTAATAACTACAACATGTTCAAGTTCTGTTTAAAACATGTTTGCATGGTATTACACATTTTTATCTTGTCTATACGTGCATATATACAGTCTGTATTAAAACTGGTCTTTGTTCTCTTGGAAGCAAACGGTAACAGATTTTGCTCCACTAGCGTTGCTCATATCCACTGCATTAATTTGCCATGTTCCTTTCCCAGCAAACCTATGATTCTGTGCCAGTGCTCAGAGGTGGGCCTAGGGGAGAGTAATTGGTGATTTCAAGCTACAAGAAATAATTAATTGCAAATAAAACTGCAGCATAGTGCATTTTCCAATGCTTGAGGCTGATATTTTTCGGACATGCAAGAAAAAGACTTACAAAACCTCAGTACATTGCTGCAATGACCTGGCGTAATATTTAAAACCTATCTTTAAGGCATGTTGACATTTGAGAGTTGTTGCGTTACCTTTATCGAGTCTGTAGAGCATGGTATGAGGTCTGCAGACCGCGTATGTTGAATGTGTCTCGTATCTGTAGGTCAGTGGGAAGTACTGTTTTGTGTAACTCGCTGTCGTTGGTTAGATTATTGCAATGCTATCTGTCTGGGCATTCAACAAGGTCTGCTAAAGATGAATTGGCTGCAGTACTCAGCCATTCTACTCCTGAAAAAAACAAGAAATATGAATTGGCGGCTAAAGGGCTCAAGGATCTGCACTGTTTGCCGATAAAGAGTGGAGTTGCATTTAAAGCGCTCTGTATGGCACACAAAGCCCTGCATAGAATAGGCCCAGTTTACCGGACAATTGTTTGGGCGGGTATATTCCTAGAAGGTGTTTGCGATCTTCTTCTGTGAAGATCACGCAAATCCCCAACATCTGCAAAGCCACCTGTGTTGGCAGAAGTTTTGTGCATGGCACAGCTCTTTTGTGGAACCAAATGCCGTTGACCTTAAGGTCTCAATCATACCTTCGGGTTTTTAGGAAACTTTTAAAAACCTGGCTTTTCTCCTCTTTTGACTATATTTAGACCTGACCGTGCTTTTCTGCTGATTCTGGTAGTGCCTTTTTGGCATTTGGCATGCTTTATAACTATAAATCAAATCAAACTTGACTGTAAAGAACTATGTGGTCTGATGGTAGAACGTCCTGTGTAACGTGTACCCTGTCTGTAAAGTACATTGAGGTCTGAGGAGGACGGTGATGTACAATATATCCAATGTTCATATAGCTTAAAAAGTAAATGGTCATATTACAGCTGCACTTTTCAAGAAGCTTTGGTTGTTTGTTTATTAATTTAATTTTTGTTTCTGTTTAGGGAGAAGATGTCCCTCTCACAGAGCAAACTGTATCTCAGGTGTGTGCCACTATTTTATTTCTGAGCTCGACACTTAAAATACCAACATTCTAATTGGCCATACGGTTTGTTAACATGTTGCTCAGAGACAGAATCCTTAATGCAGACACCCTTTCGGGGGTGATTCGGGCGCTTAACAAGATAAATAAATAAATAATGTATATTTTTATTACGTTGTTCCCCAGAGGGCAATATATACAGCTTTTCATTGACTTTTTGTTTTTAATTCATTAGACATAATTAATGGCTTTTTGTTTGCCACCTTAACAAAGCACATGATTGAAAATAACAGATTTTAACATAAAGCTTGAAAAACGTTCTGCACTTGCATCATACCAGACTGCAGGGGTAGGGAGTGATGGATATGGGGAGGTAGACAGAATAAACCTATTCTGAATGAACTTGTTCCTAGTGTGTGTTTGTTTGTGTATATGTGTCTACATATATATATATTTCTTTTTTTTTACCCACTGGCGGTTGCCAGTAGGTAGTTATAATTAGGATCATATTTCCATAGGAAGAGAGTTTTTTGACTTGGCTAGATCTTTAGAGCCGTTTGACGAATCTTCACGAAGTTTTCTACACAAAGTGCTCCGGTTATTCTAATTGTGCAGGAAAAGTATCAGGACGATCCGTGAAGCGTGGTCGAGAAAGGGGGGGGGGGTAGCTTTTGGTTCGCCGATTACCCTTTCAGATATTTGGTGTAAATTCGCTCAGTAGTTTGAGAGAAATTAAAGGAAATCCAAATTTGAATATCTAAGCTTGCAAAGCCTTCTCGAATAATAACAAGTTTGTGCAGAGATCTGCAGAGCTTTGATTGGCTGCCAACACTTCAACCAGAAAGTGTTGGCAGCCATCTTGGGACTTCTGCCAGTCCCTCCTCCCACCCCCCCCCCCCAAAAAAAACATGCAAAAAAAAGAAAATGGGGCAGAGTGTGAATACCCTAACTCCTTAGCCTTGGTCTTGAGGTCCCCCTGGCGGGGCAAAAAAGCATTAAAAAAACATATGGACCAAATAGCAGAAATTCACAATTATGTGGCAACAATTGAAAAGAAAAACAAGCAGTCTCCTGCACTTGTTTCTCTTTCAGCCCCCGAGTGGACCAGATCCTGGAGACATTTCTTTTATTAATAAATGGGGAAAGGGGGTGGCTCCAAGTCCAGTTTGGGCCCCGAGGACCACCACCTCCCCAGTGCTTTATTTATTCGGAGGGGGTCGCACAGCCCCCTCCTGAAGTCTTCAAAAGCCCCGGGGACCACCACCACCTCCCCGGGGCTTAACAGTTATACATGAAGGGGCGCTCCGAGCCCCCTCCTACTTTATAAATGCTTTTATCGCTACCGCTGAGCAAAAGCAAACACTCTGCTTCCAAGCAAGTGGGCGTTGTCAAAGTGCTCCCACTTGCTGGAAGCGTAGTTCTTTTCCTGGAGATCCTCATCAATAGTCATAAGCACTAGAATATTCCCGCCCATGTGCGGAACCCTGGAAACACAATCATATATGTGACCTATATATATATATATATATATATATATATATATCTATATATATATATATATATATATATATATATATATATATATATATATATATATATATATATATATATATATATATATATACATATGTGTGTGTGTGTATATTCACACACACACCTACACACACCTACACACCTTCTCACACACACACCTTCACACACACACACACACCTACACATACACACACCTTCTCACACACACACACCTTCTCACACACCTTCTCCCCTCCCAGTACCCTCCTGGCGGAAGTAACGGCACAACAGGTAGGTTCTTTTTTATGAAAGTTTTATTCTATACACACCATGTGCAAAACGTGCAATAATAGGACGGCATTCGCGTTTCGGCTACTACTAGCCTTCCACTGGACCATAGAGTCCCTGTTGTCTAGACCATATTTAAAGTGTATTGTGAAGGTACCCTCGTCTCTTTCTACTCCTCCTCTAGACTGTCAACCTTGTTCACAAATTATGGTCAAAAGTTAGTCGCCATTTTCTCAAGTGAAGGAACTCAAACATCATAGTGAAGTACATATGAAAATCAATCAAAATGAATTAAATTAATTAGTAAAGTACATATGAAAATCAAATTGCATTGAATTCATTTCATTGTACGCAGCATGAAATTGTCTCTAATGAAGTCTTTTCAAATGCATCCTTACACACACTAGAGCTGAATAATGAATACATTAGAAACAGGGAAGAACAACAGCAGAACGTTTAAAAACTGTTTAATGCTGTGCTTAGCACAAACTCTCAGATAGGACTGAAAGCATTGACAGCTCCCAGGCTGCATTGCAGAAAACATAGCCTAAAAAGGCTGAAAAGCTAACTCATAGCAACATAGAAATAAACTGGCACCGTGCCTTTAAGGCAGTCATGACCCCCAGCTTCCCATCATGCCTCAGGGGTAACAGTTAGGTCAGTTGTTCTTTCCGGCTCCTTCAGGAAGGATCCTGGATACACAGCTCCACTTCTTTCTGATTTTAGTCAGAAAGAATCTTTACTTTTTTGGAAATTTTTGACTTACTTCGACGTCTTTCAGCTTTTGAAGTAAGGTTCTGTCTTTTTTTGACAGTTTTGGTCATTTTTTCCTCTCAAAATGCCATCTCTTTTTGACCCCTGCCCTTCTTGTGGGTAAAAGAATGCCAGGTCAGACTCTCATGAGGTCAATTCAAAAGTCTTTATTTCGATAAAAATCATAAGACACAATAACAGGACACTTTACATTTATGGCTATTTCAGACAAATCCAGTAGCAAATATAGCATCAACAAATAGTAAGATGTTACATAAGGTCAATCTCCATCATTAAAATATAAATAGTTAATTAATAAAATAGTCTCATGAGGTCTCTATTCTTTTTTTACCTAAGGACCATGTCCCCAAGACTTGTCCTCATTGCCAGTTCCTATCCAATAGGACTCTAAAAGACAGAGAAAGGATCCGTCTTTATGGGCTGGCAGAGAAGGCATCTTCCAGAGGCAGGTCACCGGTGAGGAAGGGCTCCCAGAGGGTGAGATCTCCATCCAGAAGAAAAGTCCCTCGCTCTTCTGCTTCAGCGTCGGGCTCGGCGCTGAAAAATCTACCACCGGTGGGTCATTTGTCCAAGAAAAGACCATCGAGGGAGGGCTCGCCGTCGAAGACCTCTTCATTCAGGTACGTCGTCAACGTCGAAGAATCGTGATCCTCCGCCATCGTCAGCCCGGCGACGATCGGCGTCGAGGAGCAGAAGCCCTCCGCCATCGTCAACTCTGCCACGATTGGCGTCGAAGAGCAGAAGTCCCCCGTCGTCGTCAGTCCATCGGCAATCGAACTCGAGGGTCAGGAGACCTCCGCCGGCGTCAACCTGGCGCCGATTGGCGCCGAGGATCGGAAGCCTTCCGCCGTCATCTCGGCGACGATCGGCATCGAGAAAGAAGAGCCCTCCGCCGTCATCAACACGGCGACGATCGCGTCGAGGAGCAGAGGCCCTTTGTCTTCGTCAGCACAGCGACGTTCGGCGTCGAGGAGCAGAACCCCTCCGCCGTCGCCGGCTCATCGACGTTAGACGTCGAGACAAAGGGATGCTCCGGCATAGTCTGTAAGGCACTTGACGTCGAGGAACAAAGAGTCGACGTCGAGGCCGGTTCCAACACCAGGCCAGGCTTAGACGTCGAGAGGGAGGTCAAGGTCGGCGTCGAGAAGGGCTCAGTCAGAAAAGGTCACACGCCCGGCGTCAAGACTCTCATCAGTGAGGTCTGGAGAAGGATCTGTGGTTCTGGTGACAGAATCAGCGTCACAACACTCATCTTCTCACTCATCAAGACATTCTTCAATGGGGCATTCGCCATCTGCCTCAGCAGAAAGGCTTTCAGGCAGACCAAGTCATAGATCTCCTTAGCAGCATAGTGAGGCTTCCCCTGCTGTTAATTTGTCCCCGAGATAGCTCCTTCCCCTACATCATTGGAGTAAAGATACATGAGCATCCCGACAGATGCAAGAATAGGCCAGTCCTCTTCATAGATCACCTCTGCAAAGATTGGTGCAGGAAGTGGATAGATCGTCCTCGCCCAGATGTGGAGAACGTGCGGGCAGGTCACGAAAGCGCAGACATAGTTCCCATCGCAAAAGGAGAAGGTCGCCTACGTGGTCTTCCTCTTCCACTCGATCCTCTAAGAGGGACCATTCACACACACTATCGGATAGCCCTTTGTCAAGAGTATCACCGATAGATGAAATTAACACATATCATGATGTGCTTCAGAGAGGGGCTCAGAAGCTGAACATCGAAATGTCTATTCCTCAGGTGGCAACAACAGTTATTTTTGAGAGACTACATCAGAGAGCAGCTTCTCGTCCGTTGCTTCCTCTGGTTCCTGGTCTTCTGGAACCTGTGATGGACATTTTCCTCACACAAGCTACGTTTAAGGCTGCACCAGCTAGGATTCAAAAGAAATACAAGCCGGCAGCAACAGACCCTGTGTTCTTGAAATCAGATCCACCTGCGGACTCTGTTATAACTGCGGCAGCGAGGAAAACTCATGCAGTAGCTGCGTCTTCGTCAGTCCTGTCGGATAAAGAAAGTAGGTCCCAGGACTCTTGGGGACGGAAGATTTGCGGGTCTGCAGCATCATCGCTCAAAGTCTCTAGTGCAGCAGCCTTATTAGGTCGCTATGACAGAGCCTTATGGGACTCCTTGGACTGCTTCAAAGAAAAATTACCAAAGGAAAATCAAAGGGATTTTGATGAGGTCATCAAGGAAGGATCGCTTGTTGTCAACCAAGTGATTAGCACAGCAGCGGATGGTGCTACACTGTTGGCGCACTCATATGCGCATGAAATTTGCGCCAGGAGATCCTCCTGGTTGAGACTAACAGCTCTCAAGCCAGATGCTCAACAGAGGATCCTAAATCTAATTTTTTCTGGCTCCTCCCTGTTTGGCACCCATGCAGATGAGGAAATGGGTAGGATGAAAGCTGAGCTCGATACCCTCAAAGCAGTTGGATTGGAGAAGAAAAAAGTTTAAACGACGATACAGACCCAACCAACGCAGGGCTACCAACAGAGGGTTCAAACACCTCAATGGTCCCAGAACAAAAACGAAGGCAAATCGCAGTATCAAGGTCATAAGTCCAACAGAGGTAGGAGGTCATCAGCAACAGTCCTCTAACACGGACAGATCGGCAGGGAAGCAATGAGCAGGAGTTTCCTCTGGCGCCGTTGCCCACTCCAGTGGGAGGAAGTGCTTCACATCATCTGGAAGAGTGGTGCAGCATAACAAAAGATCGTTGGGTGCTCCGTATACTGCGCAATGGATACGCACTATGTTTCCGTGTGCCTCCTAAGGACATTCCTCCGGAAAGATCTCGTCCTCACCAGTTAAAGTTGCTACAGTAGGAAGTGGTAACCCGTCTGCGAAAAAAGGCCAATGGAAAAGGTTCCTTACACGCAGCGAGGTAAGGGAGTTTACTCCAGGTACTTTCTTATGCCCAAAAGAGATCAGGAGCACAAATTCAGGCCTATCCTGGACCTTCGCTTGCTAAACAAAGTCATTGTGAAGGAAAAGTTTTGCCTGTTGGCCCTTCATTAAATATGTCCACATCTACAAGCAGGAGATTGGATGTGTTTGGTGGACCTCCAAGATGCGTACTTCCATATACCTATCATTCCACTTCATCGCAAATACCTTAGATTCTTGGTCGGCGGCAAGCATTATCAGTTCAAAGTCTTACCCTTCGGACTGAAATCTGCTCCACGAGTCTTTACCAAGTGCATAGCAGTGGTGGCGGCGGCCCTACACAGAAAAGGTCTGTTTGTCTACCCTTACTTAGACGATCGGCTCTTCAAAGGGCTATCTCCTCAAAAAGTACTGAATGATTTTCAAGTCTGTCTGAATATGCTCCGCAGACTAGGGCTTCATGTGAACATGGAGAAGTCAGATCACCGGCCCACCCAGACAATCCATTATTTGGGCTCAACTCTGGATTCAAACAAAGGAAGAGCGTTTCCTTCGGAGTAGAGACTTTCTTCAATGCAGCAGAAGTGCAAAGCTCTGCTACAGACAGATCACCCAAGAGTCCGGCAAGTGGCATCTCTGTTGGGATCAATGGTCTCTTGCATATTTCTCATTTCCAACGCCAGGCTGAGAATGAGACCGTTGCAGCAAGATCTAGAGGACAAGTGGGACCAAGCAACGGGTCGCTGGGAGGACCGAATTGTGCTCTCTCAAGCAGCAAAGTCGTCCATTATGTGGTGGACTCGGCCACAGAACCTATTGGTGGGAGTCCCTTTCCATCAACAAGTTCCAGTGCAATCGTTGATGACGGATGAATCTCTGCAAGGATGGGGTGCACACATGGGGTGCCTTCAGATGCATGGCCGGTGGTCCACAAAAGAGCAGTCCTTACATAAAAACATGTTGGAGCTACAAGCAGTCTATTTTGCTCTGAAAGCTTTTTGGCCATCGATCACATTCAACTCGATCCTGATCTAAACAGACAACACGACCACCATGTATTATCTAAACAAACAGGGTGGTACGCGCTCTCGCCCTCTATCCCTGGAGGCTCAAATGATCTGGCACTGGCTTCTGGCTTGGAACCTCTCCATCGTGGCAGTGCACCTTCCAGGGGAGCAAAACGTGCGAGAAAACGCGTCCAGTCAGCACTTCGAAGATCAGCCAGACTGGGTGCTACACGACGAGGTGGAGGCAGATATTTTCCAGCAGTGGGGTCGTCCATCAATAGATTTGTTTGCTGACGACAAAAACAAAAAATGCCACACCTTCGCATCCAGATTCCACCGTCCAGGGACAAGGGGGAATGCACTTTTGATGGATTGGTCAGAGACATTTGCATACGCCTTACCTCCTCTGCCTCTGATACCGAAGGTGGTGTCCAAGCTCATCAGATCCAACGTGAAGATGATTCTGATAGCTCCAGATTGGCCGCGTCAGTGGTACTACCCGGACCTTCTGCAGTTGTCGGTACTCCCCCACAGGAGACTGCCTTACGGAGCGGACTTGCTGACCAAAATGGACGGACTGGAGGATTCTCCATCCCAGCCTTGCTTCACTGAACTGGGCAGCATGGCTCCTGAGGTCCTCGGGGCCAAAATTGGCTTCCATTAAATTTCAGCCAGAGCCTGGTGGATGGAGTCCCCAGGGCTGTTGTGGCCCTGATGTTCATTTCAAAGAAATTAAACCTCAGCGGGAAGCACTTACAAATATAACCATAGCAGGTGCCCCTGCAGAAGCTCCACTTTTTAAAAGAATAATAATTCTAACTCTTGGGCTGGCAAAGGCAAATAAAGTGTGTTTTCTCTGCAATTCCATATTGAAAAATGATCTGAAATGTTCATGGAGGTGAAAGCATTGTTGACTATTGAAATCAATCAGTAGCGACTGTGATGAGTGGGTCCTTTTTTGTCCCTACCTGGAAAGAGTAGAGTCCATGATTGTCCCTTTAAATTGCTACAAGTATTAAGATGTACTAATGATTTGTTAGCTTTGCAGTTTCGCCCGCCTACCTTAGTAGTATGCAATGTCTTCCTGCCTTTTGCCAGGATGATGGACAGCTTAACAAGCGGCCCTCCCAGTGTGTTTCCTGACAATTTTGGTGAGGCGTTCTTGATGCTGAGGAATATGAGGATGTCTCCACCAAATTAAGAAGCACTTGCTTAATATAGTTAAGAAGAAAGACCCTTGTTAGGTGACTATTTACCTCTTTGTAGTCTTGTTGTCTTCATAGGAGAATTTGTTATCACATATTTTTGGATAAAGACACACCAGGAACAATCCGATTGTCAAAACACTCACAAGGTCTTTGGTGACATTTCCTCGTGCTCCATTACGCAGCTGTAGTGTAGAATACGTACTGGACATTTACCCAAAGAGATAGCACTTAGTAATCAAGAAGTAGAAAGTACTCCACTTGGATAGATATTTTGTGCAAAACTGTTGAGTCTTGTTGGATTAAGTCACATATAGACACCGATTCACCCACTCAGACTCTCACACACCCACTCACAGACACACAATCATAGACCCACTCAGACACCCACTCACACTAACAGCCACTCACATACCCAGTCAGACACTCACACGCCCAGTCAGACACCCACTCACACTCAATCACACTCATGCACTCACTCTCAGACTGACTCATTCTCATGGAGTCACTTACAAACCCACCGAGGCACTCATGCACTCGCACACTCTTTCTCACAAGTTATAGTTAGGAAATAGAATTTTAAAAACCATTGAAATTCACTGAAAAACCAAAGGTTACAGGGACTGTATAGTTAGGCTGACATTTCACTCGCACAAAGCCATAGCATTTCAGCAGTTATAGTTACCTCAGCTAGCTCTAACTTAAGCCCCGCAGTGCACTGCATTAGTTTAAGTGCCCCTGGGAGGGGGTGGTCCCCAGAGCTGTGGGAGGGCTGTGTAGGGACCCCGCATTTAAGATTTTCCCTGGGGAGGAAGTGGTCCCCAGGGCATGCGGGGGTGTCACATGACTACCCCATTCATACATTAAAACCAGTGCCCCAGGGAGTTGCGGTCCCTGGGTCAGCCATATGCTATTGGAGGACCGGGGAACCCCTCCTGCCGATATTTGCTCTTTCCCCTGGGACCTAGCCCACCAAGGGGCTAAACCTTAGTGGAGCATGGGAGCCAGAAATGATTTATTTGTTCAGCGGGAGATACGGATCCAGCATGGTTCCCAATGAATACAAATAAAATAATGCTTCCCTAGGGGGTCAGGGTATTCCTACACTGCCCCCTTTCCTTCATTTTTGTAAATATTTTTTATGGGACTCTACTAAAACAGAGTCCCAAGATGGCTGCCAACACTTCCTGATTGAAATGTTGGCAGCTAATCAGATTTCAGCACAGGGACTGTCAAATTGGTTTCCATTAATATTTCCCAAACTACTTAACGCATTTATGCCAATTTACAAAACAGTCGCTTTCTCGACCAACAGTTAAGTTTCAAACAAATTTGGTGTAATTCCGTTCAGTGGGTCAGGCTTTAGTCGTGTCTAAAATCTCGATGGGAATTTAAATGGAAAGGGGGGGGGGGGAATTCATTTTGAGACCACCCCCCTCCTCCCCCCCTTTTTCCGCTTGATGAATTGCCACAAACATTTCAAGACAACCGCTGATGTAAGTGTTATACTAGTTTTTAATATTTCACAAGGATTAATCAAACAAAATCAGTTATTATCAAAACACTCTTCCTATGGAAACTAGGTTGTAACTACAACTACCTATTAGCGAATGCCAGTAGGTAATATATATATATATGTGTGTGTGTGTGTGTATATAATCTTAAGTAGATGACGGCAGCACTTGCCTACCCTTTAGAATGGCATACATCTAACTGCTCAAATTGTAAACTAGACATGGCAATTTTAACTTGCGTAATTCCTTCATGAACTAATGGTATTAAACAGTAGTCAGAATTTATAAGGTGGCAACTTGTGGAAGAAGAACTTCTAACTTGAGAATAGGTATGTACAATGAACAAAAGATGTTCCTATAATTAGTCTGTTCAACATCAAAAGTATACAAACTCACTCGTTCAGGAACCTTTATTGATCAAATTAGTGCTAGAAGGATAAATACCTTGGTCACCCTAGCGGTGTTGCCAAAGTCAGATTTCCTGCCTTCAGCTTTGCTTAAATACTTCGTATCTGAAAGTCACGTCCTGTCATTGTTTATCCCCACAGGTGCTGCAGTCAGCAAAGGAGCAGATCAAGTGGTCCCTGCTCCGGTAATGTTCCTGTGTGTCCATGCTGGAGATTTATTTCTCGTGCCGAAGAACCATTCCATTCCTCTGTCACTGTTTTGATTATTTCTTTTATTCTGTATTGTCTTAAAAGTTCTATTTATGCAATACCGGACATACAATTGTACTGTATGTAAAGTACCAAGCTGCTGAAATTTGTGATGCTTTTGCATCACAAATAATGACCTAATGCAAGAGGGCATTTTGGGATTGTAAAATTCAAATTATTTTGCGCACCCAAAAAAAATGTAACTTAGTATGTTTACAAAACAATGACTGGCCCAGTTTGGGGTTATAATGGATACCAATCAACTGGGATGAGCCTGCCTAACTTTAATTATGGAATCTCTTTATGGGGCTTTCTGCCATGGTTAATTTTTTTGTTCTCTTAAGGCACTGAACTCTGCGGTTAACCAAGTTGATCCTTTGCTGGCTTGTAACATTTCCTGCTCTTAATGTTTCTTCTCACTTGTGTCATAGGGTTCCTTTTAAAACTGAGCCTTTGAGGTATTACATGTCGGATAGCTCCAGTCCCTTCGTACCTTCTGTACCATATTCAGTCTCCTGCCCCCTAAGGAATTGTTTTCTTACTCAGTCATAGTAAGTAAGAGTGTCGCTATGAAATTTAGACCCTTACCTTTCCACAGTTTGCCTCACTGGGATTAGTGTAAAACACAAATCCACTTCTGTGACTTCCAGATCAGGGAACAGGCACTTCAGCAGAGAATTGTATCTTTATCTTGCAATGGTTTAATACCTCCTCACTGGGTTGTTCTCAATCAGTAATCTTTAGTACCTAAGGCTCAGCAAAGGTCTGCAAAGCTTTTCAGCTTTAAGGCTGTCTGGCCTGCATTAATTGCATGAAGAGAGGCTCTTGCGTTCAGGAAATAGGATAATCGAAGGTATTGACAAAAGGACAGAGAATCGTATATTGCTGAGAGTGCCTGATTTCATTAAGTGTAGCTGAATAGCTCAAATCTTTTATCTTAGTACTTGAAGTTAGCAATGTCTGGTGGCAGCTGTATTAGACACATCACAGAAAACCCGTATGACTCAATTAGTGTTGCATCGTGGGATCAGGCGGGCTTCATTTGATTTGAAACACTGCACAAATGGCATCAATCAGAATCTTCTCAGCAACACTCCCAGACCAACAAGAGTCCATTGTAGTTGTAAAAGTTGTTTATTTAAAATAAAGTTACCCTATATGTGTCTTATCTATACTTACGAAAGTGTGCACGTATCGAAGGAAGAGTTTGCGAAGTTGGAGAAAAAGAAGAGTTTATATTCATGACTACCAATTTATTCCACTCCACCGGGTTTAAATGTGGAAAGGGGGAACTTCAGTCATGTATTCAATCTCGTTTCCAAAGGACCAGATTTCCAGCAATTATTCTGTATTTCCATGCCTACTATGCTGAGCCTGTTGTTGGAACAGAAGATAGGTTCATGCTGTCCATTTTTTTAACTTGTATGTAAAAGATTCAAGTAAATAAATATTTGACACTGTGTGCTGAATGTATTCTGGGATGAAGTTCTGATGGAATAAAAACAAGTAAAAATGCGTGTATAAAAGTATTGCTACTTACTGCTTTTGTCACCTTCATTTGACCCTACTGTGACAACTTATCTTGTCTGGGGACCTCAGGGATAGTTTTCTTGCAAAAGGGCAGGGCAACCTGTGGTATGATTACTTAAAAGAGCCCTAGCCTGAAATGTTTTAGTGTTATGATGGTATCTTGTAAACTATTGCTGGCAATACGTGTTCTGGATTTCTCTCCCGAACATGGCCAGAGAGAGAGTTTCTAGAAAACCTGTTCACAAGAGCAAGGTGCATATCAAGGTAATGTTAAGCCTTGTGACACTCACAGGAATATTTAGTGCTCCCAAATTCTCTTTCTTTTATCATGAATAGACACACTCAAGAACACTAGGAATATATTTTTAAGATTTATCAAAATCAAAAGCCTGTTTTAATGTACATAATATAAATAGGGGTTACTGTGAAAACAAACAAGATAGTGGCAAAATTATGTCAATAGAACAGAAAATGTTATGTAACGCAACTGGTAAATCGTTCTGATTCACGATACCTTCGGGTCAAGTTTGCGCTATATAAAACTCCTTAAAAAAAATATATGCATAGACTAATTATATATATATATATATATATATATATATATATATCAGCATACAAAGTGATCCACAGCCGTGCGAGAGCGCTCCACAGCGTGTGCTCTGCCCAGGGGTCGGATCGTGACCCAGAACGAATTTGAATACAAAAGAGGCGGCACAGCCAGGGTACTTATTCAGCCTTATTCCGTAAACTCCGTCAGATGGAGTCCCGGATGATAATTAGACTCCGAACAAAGCACCCCAGAGGAATGAACTTTGGGGAAGACCTCCACATTCATCTGGAATAAACGCCCACAATGAAAATCATGAAAAATAGGGTACTATACCCAATATTCTGACATTAAAAAACATGTAATTACATGTAACAGTGAATGACTAGTCACCAAATACTGAAAACACACACGGTCTTTCTTTTGTTTTTATTATTTGGAAACGTAGTGACTACAATTCCCAGAATGCCTCCTAATTGGCAAAATGGGATAGTACAAAAAACGACACTGTGGAAGGACTAACCGACCGTGAGCAAGGCCAGTTGTGGCTGAAACGCGTTGGTGGGGTGAAGCAGGAATAAAATAAGGCTGAATAAGTAAAAAAAAAAAAAAAAAAAAAAAAAAGGGGGGTGAAGCAGGAATAAAATAAGGCTGAATAAGTACCCTGGCTGTGCCGCCTCTTTTGTATTCAAATACATATATATATATATATATATTCTACATTAGTGTTCCCTTCTTCTCCGCTACGTAAACGGATCTTTTTCTGTGAGTGCCCTAGATGGCCTTGCGCACACCAGCATGCCTTTTACTTTTTTTAGAACAAAGAAATGGTGCGTAGTATGGAGACTGTAGTTTCTGTCTTTATGCCACAGTGGCTGTATTGGTCTCGAAAATGTCTGTCGTAGGTATAGAGGTGCCTCTCTGTGAACTTCAGTAAGAAAATGTTATTACAGCGAAAGCTCTCGTCTGTGCGACCATCAGTCTACAATACCTAGATCGAAGTTCCCTTCTCTAGTAATGCTTCAATGCAGCTTAGACAGCTTGGACAGTGTTGAATGTTTGGTTGTTTTTCTTTTTAAATCAGCATAAATGCTACTTTAGCTTTTCACCTACTTATGTTCTGTGAAACTTGAACTTACTGTTTAAAAACAGTAACAGAGAAATCAAGATATCAAATTCTGTGGAACCTTGTTGACTATTGTGAAACAATAACTAAAAATCAAAATATCCAGCTATGCTAGATCAAGCCTATGAACTATATATTCAAATACGTTGAATTATCACATTACACTGAAACAGATTTTAATGACCTAGGCTTTTGTGCCTTTTTGTGAAATAAATGAACATATATAATGCTGAAGGTGGGTACCTAAATAGAAAATATATGAAGATTATAGCACTACCACTAGCTGAATGTGGGTGAGGCTAGTGGACTTGAGTTATCACCAGCCTCTGTTCTGCCCCCCCCCCCTTCCTTGCCTTGCTGCAGAGGTGACCTCCTCATTATCTGAGGTGCTGAGAAGGGCATCTGTGGTTCTAGAATAGCTGCTCTCTTTTGTGGAAAGACACACTGCCCCATTGATGGATGTACTTAATCAGGGGCAAACCGAAGTAGAGCCTGTGCCTCCCTACATTGATGCATTATATGACCTATTGGGGGCTTGGACTAAGCCCACAGGGGGCCCCTGTGGACCAGTCTATAGCGCATGGGTGGGCTTTGCATACTCCTGTCAATCAAAAAGGAGGGGAGACAAGGAGCTAGTTGAGGTCTAGTACCCATGCTCCACGTAGTAGTATAGAACCAAAAAGTTCCTGTTCCTGTAGGGACACCATTACTGTCCACAGAGGAAAGGAATAGGAGAGGACAGAGGGGTCTAGGTACGGACCTCATAGTTTGAGACAATCACAGATTTTGTCTTTTGTTGCCCTCACACATCCGAGGGATATCATGCTTCATCGTTGGGTGTTGCTCCTTGTCGGGCCGGCGCTGCAATGCCCTACAGTCCCACGAAGGGTCAATTTGGCGGAGATCTTTTAATTACTCTGTATGATGAATGAGGGTGTGAGACTTTCAGTGAAAGAGAGGGTGAGTGAGTGAATGAATGACTAAAATTGGCTAAGGGATACCCTAAGGCTTTTTTTTAACATGTTGGTTCCCCTGACAGACTTAAAAAACCCATAGGTTATGTGTTACTGGCTTGGTAATAATGTCCCCCAGTAACTCTCAGGTTAACATGTTTCGCGCCCTTCGATGGTCAAAACAATCCCTGGCACTTCATCAGGACCAAAAAGGCTGAAATGTGAACAGTGAAAAACAAATAAAGAACCCTTTATTAAAAGTAGAGCGGTTCCCCTTGTGAAAAGTGCATGGTGGCATAATCTCAAATAATGACTCCACTTGTTGCGACCTATTGGTACATTTAAGATCGCTCCATAGGCTAACGCATGTCCGTCCGCACTGTAACAGGGGTTGGTGCTGGGTACACTGTTCTGTAACGCCTACCCTCGTATGCGTGCCTGCATACTCTTGCCATCTAGTGTTGGGTCCGGATGTTTGCGAGTTGTTTTCCTTCGAAACAGTCTTTCCTAGTCACGAGGTAGGTGACTTCTTTTGGTGATAGAGCACATGGTCATCAACTCCATTGTTAGATTGTTTTTTTTCCGCCTTCGAGTTTGGACGTGTTTTGCCGCTCTCCCGTTCGAAACTGTTCTTCGGGTTCCCCTCAACGCGCAATCCTCTCTACCTTGATGGTATTGTTTCATATATGTTTCCCACTTCTCCATGCATTGTTTCTGCAATGGAATAGACTTTTCGATCAGAAAGCTTTGTGGACGGTCTTCGGGCCTAAACGTGCAGATTTAGCTCTCCGTCGATGGATCGGACTCTGTTTAAATTCTGTCCTCTGTGCCACGCGAAGTATCTGTGCACCGACTCACAAGAAGTGTGCTTCTTGTGCTTGTCTCCTGAGGACAAAGAAGACTGTGACGCTTGCAGATTGTTTCGATCAAAGAAAACTCTTTCGTTGGGCTCGACGTTGAGAGATGCAGTGTCAAAGCATCGATGATACTCAGGACATCTTCGGTCAAGATTACCGGCCAAGAAGACATTGAGGCATCCGTGGCAGAAGAGGAGGAAGCCTTCTTTGAGCAAGACTCTGAGCTCGAGCTAGATCTCGACGCTGTAGAACTGACGCAAACTGACGAAATAAAGACCTAATGAAGTGAGTACCAAAGAACCCCTGCCCCCACCAACTACCCCGACGCCCCGCCTCCTGCCCAGAAACAGTCAATCAAGCCTTTCAGCTAGGTGCCAAGTCGTCAAAAGTCCTCCTTGGAACCAAAGCCCTCCTGTTCCAAACATAAGTCCAGTTCGGAACCAAAATCTTCCGCGCTGAAAGGCCAGCTTATGCCGGCACCGAAAAGTTCAGCACCAAAACAGAAAGATAACCCTTTGGATCAGAATCTAGACATTATAATGCAAGCTCCCAAGCAAAAGAAGCTATATATTAATCCTGAAACTGGCCATACTCACACCAAGCGGCCACACAAGCACAAGCTTCCTGATGAGGATCTTTCTTACCAGATTCCTTTAAAGAGGAAATCTGTTGCTACAAGTCCTTTTAACTACCATCTCCACCGCTTCCTTCTCCACCTGCGAATCCCTTGCAAATTAAACCACAGGATTCTCCACTGTCTCACCATGATGATGACTATGACGATGCTGATGACGGGGGATACAGCTCCCAATAGTTCCATGGACAGATTATACAATTGATTCCCCAGCAGATAACTATCCAGACCTCTCTATCCAGTCAAGCCATCTCCTTTAAGATGACAATTCATCCCATCAAGAACTCATTGCTAGGACTGAACAATATCATGGGGTGGCACTACACAAAGAATCACTAGAGGAAGATTTTATGTTCGAAACTTTAAGATCCACACACAGGTCATCACAAACACTTCCCATGCTTAAAGGCATGATGAGGCACACTGATGAGATTTTTATGGTCCTAGTGAGAGCATGCATCTAGACTCCTATGGTTGTCAAAAATATAAGGCCTCCCTTATAGACCCCATATTTATCAAGGGCCAGTTGGCATTAGATTCTCTAGTAAAGTCTAATGCTTGTAAGCGGGTGAATTTCCAGACATCATGAGATGCTCCTCCACCAGATTAGGAGTCTCAGTTAATTGATGCTCAAGGTGCAAATCAGTGGCGCATTGCAAATACGCAGGGTCTTTTAGCCAGGTACGACAGGGCACACTAGGATGACATTGCGCAATTGCTTCAATATCTCTCAGGCGAGCATAAAGCTAAGGCACAGGACTTAGTTAATGAAGGTAAACTCATTTCTAATTCCTTTATACGTTGTGCTGTGGAGGCTGAAGACACCGTGGCTCGAGAGGTTAATATCAGAATCTTGCTCAGGAGACAGGCTTGGTTAAAGATTTTTGGATTTTAGCCAGAAGTTCAACAATCCATCTTTAATACACCTTTTGATAAAGAACACCTTTTTGGTCCAAATGCTGATCAAGCGTTAGAGAAGATGAAAAAGGACACTGAAGTGCCCAAGTCCATGGGAGCAATCCAGTCTCCATCCAACAGAGGCTCCTTTCATCGCTCCTTTTACAGAGGAGGGTCTAAAACTCCATCCCCAGACCAGAATACCTCAACTTATAAAGGTAACAGCCAGTCCTCTCCCTCCTGAGGATTTTTTCAAGGAGGTTATAGAGGCAACAACTTCAAGGTTTGGGGTAAGAGCAACACACCATGTAACTCCCCTTCCCCTAATAAACTGTGACTTGCCCATGCTTCCCCCCTCCCCCCGACTTCTCCACACCTGTTGGGGGAAGACTTCAACAATTTCTCCCCATTTGGCAGTCTATACCAGACAGATGGGCGATTGGAATTATGCAACATGGTTATTGCCTGGAGCTTACCAGCAATCCCCCAAACATTCCACCTCCATCTCACAAATTGGCTCCAGAACACCTACAGTTGCTACAAAGCCGGTCCCAATACAGTACCAAAGCTCAGGGGTTTACTCCGTTTTTTTCTCATTCCCAAAAAGAATGGTTCCCTAAGGCCTATTCTGGATCTCGGAGAGTTAAACCATTATATACTGTCAGAACACTTTCACATGTTGACGCTTCAACAGGTACCCCCACTTTTACAAAGAGCAGATTGTATGTGTACTCTAAATTTAAAAGAATCACATTTTCATGTTACAATTCATCCGGCTCATTGCAAATACCTCGGATTTGTGATAGCAGGCAAGCATTATCAGTTCAAGTGCTTTCCTTCAGAGTGACTACAGCGCCCAGAGTTTTTACCAAATGTCTGGCAGTAGTCACCGCTCATCTCAGAAGACATCAGGTTCAGGTTAGACGACTGGCTTATCAAAGCCAGCACTCACCAGATCTGTCTACAGCACACACAGATCACAATAGATCTACTTTATCAACTGGGGTTCACAGTCAATGCTCAAAAATCTCACCTGCATCCCTCACAGATGCAGTCTTACCTCGGAGCCAGTCTAGACACAGTCAAAGCTCTAGCCTCTCCCAATGTAGCCAGAATATGTAATCTGATTCTACAGTTTCAACTCAACCAAGCTTTACCAGCCAGTGTTCATGCTACTGTTTGGAATGATGGCTTCTTGCATCGCAATTGTACCCCATGTAAGACTTCACATGCATACCCTACAAGTGTGCCTAGCACGTCAGTGGAATCAATCACAGGTTAATTAACCGATCTAGTGTTGGTAGACGGCCAGCCGTACCCAAAACTCTCTGCAATAGTGGAAACCACAAAACTTATCAAAAGGCCGGCCTTTCATCGTCTCTATTCCACAGATCATGCCCAAAGCAGACGTATCTCTAACAGATTGGGGAGCTTATCTCAAATATTACACATTACAGTGCCTGTGTAGCAACGAGCACAAAAGTCTCCACATCAACTATCTAGAGCTTTCAGCAGTTTTTCTAGCACTCAAAGCTTTTCAAACTCACCTCATAGCCAAAACTGTCCTAGTCCGAACAGACAACATGACAGCGAAGTATTATGTGCAGAAACAGGGCGGGATCCACACTCTCCAACTGTCCACACTCGCTCAAGCCATTTGGAATTGGGCAATCTATCGCAAGATTTATCTTCTGGCAGAACATCTCCCAGGAGTAAACGATCAAATTGCTGACCTTCTCAGCAGAAGGAGACCGAAAGTTCACGGGTGGCAACTTCATCCTCAAGTTCTCCTTCCCTACTTTCAACAATGAGGTTTTCCACAGATGGACCTGTTCGCCACAGCCAAAAATGCCCCAGCTTCGGCTCCAGGTTCCCACACCCGCTCTCAAAGGGCAATGCCCAATGGATGATCTGGTCAGGGATATTTTCCTACGCTTTTTCGCCTCTCCCATTCATTCTGTTTGTGGTTCGGAAACTCAAGCAAACATTCCTCACACTAATTCTAGTAGCTCCCACATGGGCCCATCAACCATGGTACACCACCCTGTTGGAGCTGTCAATAGTTCCACATCAAAAGCTGCACTTCACCTCCAGTCTCCTCACACAGAACCATGAAGAAATCAGGCATCCATATCCCAAAGAACTGAATTCAGCAATCTGGCTCCTGAAATCATAGAGTTGGGTATTTAAATTTACCACCAGACTGTATGAATATTTTAAAGGAAGCAAGAAGACCTACCACCAGACATTGCTATGCAGCAAAATGGAAAAGATTTGTTGTATACTGTAATAACACCAAAATCAATCCTTTAGATGCTTCTAAACAAAACATTATCTGTTACCCCTTACAGCAAACTGGACTAGCTTACACATCTATTCGTTTGCACCTTGCAGCGGTAGCTGCGTACCTACAGAACAAACATCTGTCACTGTTTAGAGTTCATGTAATCAAAGCTTTAATGGAAGGATTAAAAAGAGTAATACCACCAAGGATTCCTCCTGCCCCAGTATGGAATCTCAACATTGTTCTCACAAGGCTCATGGGGCCACCTTTTGAAAACAAGTGCCCTTTGCAATTTCTCTCATGGAAGGTTGTTTTCTTCGTTCACATCATTAAGGAGAGTTAGTGAGCTACAGGCATTAATATTAGAAGAACCCTTCTTTCAGCTACACAAAGACAGGATAGTTCTCCGCACCAACCCTAAATTCCTTCAAAAAGTAGTTTCTGCTTTTCATATAACCTAATCGGTTGAGTTACCAGTTTTCTTCCCTCAACTTGATTCTGTAGCTGAACGTGCTCTTCACACACTTGACGGTAAAAGAAATTTACTGAACTACATATATAGGACAGAAGACCTTCGCAAAACAAAACAACTGGTTGTTGCATTTGCTCCACCTCACAAACTCAATCCTATCTCTAAATATGGTATTGCCAGATGGATTGTTAAATGCATTGAAACATGTTACGCTAAAGCTAAAAGAACTTTAACAATACTCTCTAGAGCTCATATTTACAGTCAGTTAATACTGCTTGCGTTCTGGGCCAATTGTCCCATGTGTTGTGGGATTCGGTGGCCTGCTACTCTCGCTTCTGGATGAGACCGGGAATGACCTAACACAGATACTCCAGGATAGACAACAGGAAGCTAAGTTGGTGGTACTATGTAGTACGGATACCACAGACTCGGTAGGTAGGTTGAGCCATGGCTTTTATAGTGTCACTCCACCGTCATGCCTTGCACCGCAACTCAGATTTTTTGGGGAGTCTGTTCAGGCCACCTTAGTAGACATGGTCCTTCGATGGCATTCATCTGTTCGGCACACAAGCTCATTCTGCATCGCAGGGACAGTCTGGGGTGCAACAGAATCTTGAAATGTGATTTTCTATGCTGTCTTTCTCCATAGCTCCCCACATACTAGGATAGTATGGGGGATTTTCGTCTTTGAATTCTTTCACATATGAGCCGTTCCAGTGTGGAGTTCTATAGCTTTTCTTTTCTAGTTAACCTCACCGGGTGCCACTAGAAAGTGGAATGGTTTTCTGCCTTCTGCAGGTAGTATTATACCTTCAAGCTGTCGATAATGGCTTTTAGCTCCCATTAACTGGGACGTATTTGCTTTTTGGCCCTACGTGGGTTTCATCACCTTATGGTACAGGGTTTTCTTCTTTTCTGAAGATAGTTTTTCTACCCAACAAATAATTTTATGTATGATATTTTGCTTGCTTTGTGTGGATGCAGTTTTGCCTTTGTACCCTGTTCAATGTGGCCCCTTGTAATCCCTTGATTACTACGAGGCACAATTTGACCCAGGTGCCTGGGATGATTATACCATTGAATCACTTGTAAATATGGACCCAAACCTTTATCCCACAAAGCCATCACCTCCTAATGATTCTACTGTTTACCATGCGGTCATCAGCAGGGCTGCCACCTTCCACAAAGTAGAATTGCATAGGGCGTAAGAGGATGAGGGCTACCTCTATGGTGAAGTTGGTGCACTATCTACCATTGGTAGACAAAGTCACCTTGTTTTATACACAATTTCTGTTCGTTTTTATGATGTTTTAGCTTCTGCTCTTAAACGTTGGCACACTTTGTAATTTTCACATTTGAAAGCGGAATTGAAATTGTGTTTTTTTTTTTGCCTTGCCGAGGAGGCAGGCGCAGCTAAAATATACTTGGGGGAAATCTGATAATTTTTCTCTATTTTTACTCATTCGGGACATCGAGAGGTGCTATCTTGGGCAGTGTGCACTCCAGTCTCTGGCCACATGTATTTAAGGAGATGCACTGCCCGGACGCAGTACGGTCCCCTTGCTTTTATGCACAATTGTTGTTAGTTTTCATGATGTTTTAACTTCTGCTCTTAAACTTTGGCACGCTTTTCTATTTGCACGAGAAGAGGAGGAATTGAAATTGTGTTTTTTGTGCTTGCAAGGGAGGTGGGAGCAGCTAAAATATCCTCTGGGGAAATTGGATAATTTTTTCCCAGTTTTTGGGACATCGATCGACGTGATCCTGGGCAGTGCGTGCTCTAGCCTCTGCCCACATGTATTTAAGGAGAGGTTCTGCTTGGGTGCAGTAAGGTCTCCTTGCTTTTATGCACTATTGCTGTTAGTTTTTTATGATGTTTCAAGTTCTGTTCTTAAACTTTGGCACACCTTGCTATTTGCACATTCAAAGTGTGGTTTTGGGCTTGCAAGGGAGGTGCAAGCAGCTAAACTATCCTCCCTGTGGAAGTCTGAACATGTTTTGCCATTTTGACTCTTGGGACATCCAGTGGCGTCATCTCGGGTAGTACGCGCTCTAGATTCTGGCCACATGTATTTAGGGAAAGGCTCTGCAGGGACGAGCAGCGGAAGTACCATTTACCCGCCAAAGGCAAGCCCGTCTGCGCTCATCATCGTCCAGAAAGAGCCCAGCTCCAGCCACTCTGCCAGTTTTAAGCCAGAAGGTAGACCTATGATAGTCTAGTTATGTGCAGCTTAGCTGCTAAGTGATCTGTGTGCCCCACTTCTTACTGATCTTTAAAAAAAAAAATCCTGTTCACACGGTCATTGGACCGCTAATCCCACAGAGCAGAATAAGTCGACTACTAACATCCATACAAGTAATCCGATAATGCTGGAATTCTCGGCTGCTCTACGGAATGTCCGCTCTCTTAAAAGCATGGAATGTACATCTTTGAGTTCCTAGACAAAGAAAAGCCAGTCATTTTATTCATTACAAAAACATGGGTTACAGAATTCTCAAATCCGTTTTTATCTACTACTATCCCTGTAGAATATAAAAGTCTCAGGCAAGATTCTCCAAGTGGCAGAGGTGGGGGGTGGCCATAATATATAAAAGTGAGTATTCTTGTGTATCTGTCCCTATGAAGGCACCACAAGTTTAGGCTTTCGCTGTACTTTGTCCCCCCAGCAATCTATTTCTGGGGTACTGATTTATAGACCTCCAGGGCATGTTGGTATTTTTTGAGATAGCTGAGCAGTACTTTGGCCCCTTGTTCTCTCCAATATTCAATTCTGTTTAGCACTAGGTTATTTTAACTTTCTTATGGAGAAACCATTGGATTCTGAGGTAGCCACTCACAGGCATTGGCTTTCCTTGATCTTGTCCAACAGGTGTTTAAACCTACTCACTAGGCTGGTCACATTATTGATCAAGTCTGTTCTAGTATAAATACAGAATCACCTTGACCCTTACCATTATTCTTGACGGATCACTATTTAATTCAGTTCAGATGGCCCAAATCCGATTTTAATCGGCTTCATTCTGAAAGAAAATCTGCATCATGTCAAGAGCTTTTCTCAAAATGGTCTCATTAGACCTTAGCCCCTTTCTGGAATCCGATCCCCCTTCTTTTTCTGGTGATCCTGATTTGAAAGTGAAATGCATGGATGAATGGATTCATACTGTTATTAATGACTTAGCTCCATCATCCACACTCAGTTCTCTCAGAACCAAACAGTCGCCCCCTGGTGCAATTACAATATCAAGACTGTAAAATAACATTGCAAACGCCTCAAAGGAAATGGTGAAAAAGCTACAACCTTAATGATAAACACACTTACAACCTTGCATTAAAAGATTATCACTCACTGGTTTGTTTAGCTAAAAAAAGCATCTTTAAGAGTAGGGTCGAAAAGTCAAGCAATAAATCTAAAGACATTTTCAAAATGTAGATATTTTATGAGTCCAGATGCTGTTGGTAGGGACCAACAACCCACAGCTGAATGGTGTGGCCTGCTGGCTTCATATTTTCACAGCAAAATTACCACTATCCAAGCTAGCCTGCTTGCCTACTCCCAGGCCCCAGATATTCCCCTTAAAGTGGTACTTGCTAGCAAGCCAGCTTCTAAGAAGCCTTCTCTTTGCAATTTCCCAACAATTTCTATGGAAGAATCATTAGCAGCCATAAAGCATCTTAAATAGGGTTCTCTATCCTACCAATGCCTTCCCAGCATACTTCCTAAATCAGCATATGCTAAAAATCCAATTGCCAACAGAGTTCTGAAAACATAATTGTCTGCGGAATGATGCTGGTCCATTGAAAGCATGCCAAAATTCTGCCTCTACTCTAAAATCCTGCAGTGTATCTCAAAGCCCAAGCAAATTATAGGCCTATTTCCCTTCTTCCTGCCTTTTCTAAAGTTTTAATAAAATTCGTAAATCCCAAATCACAGTATACCTGGAAAATAAGGATCTTCTGCACCCGAGCCAGTTGGGATTTACACCTGGCTGCAGCACGGAAACGGCACTGCTTGAGGTGATTTAATATATTAGGGACACGCTAGATAAAGGGGGTAAGGTTGCCTTGATTCTGTTGGTTCTATCGGCGGCCCTTGACACCGTTCCCCATGAGAACCTGCTGACTCGTCCACAGTCTATTGGGATTGGAGGCCTAGCCCTGAAATGGCTGACTTCCTTTCTGACTGACCAGTAGCAAGAAGTGTGGACACCTCCAATATAACTCTAATTACTTCTCCAATCTGTGAGTTAGCAGGTGGAGTCCCCCAAGATTCGTCACTTAGCCCGACTTTAATGTTTATCTTACACCCCTGGTAGGGTTAGCTGAGACTTTGAGGGTGAAGATAATATCTTATGCTCACAACACCCAGCTGCTTTTCATATGTAAAAAAGGTGAAGAACTAGATGTTGAAGCTATTAAAACCTGCCTCTCCGATGTGTTCACATGTCTGTCCACCAACAAACTAAAATGTAATACCAACAAAACTGAGATTTAGCTTTTTGACCCATTCTGCCAGACTTTTGGAAGATGACCTGGCCTAAGGACTTTTTCCCCTGCCCTCAACCGAGTACGGTAAAGAATGTAGGAATTTAATTGGACTCTGCCCTCACCTTCCAAACATCAATTTATTCACTGGCTGGATCCTTTTTTATGTTACAATCCTTTAAAAAATGTGTACCTCTCCTATCTGTTGAAGCAAAGAAAAAGGTGAGTCAAGCATCAATAACCTCCAGACTTGATTATGGCAACACACTTTACATGGGTCTTCCAGAATATCTTCTCCATATACTTCAAGAGGTGTAGAATGTGGCAGTGCCAATTCTTCTAAACTTTTCTCCACAAACTCCTATGACCTGCATCTGAAAGCGCTGCACTGACTGCCGATTAAAAAAAGGATTCCTTTTAAAACCTTGGTCCTGGTTCATAAAGCTTTACATGTCAGTGGAACAGTTTATTTGAGGAAGATCTGTACCTATGCCCCCCTTAGGAATGACAGCCTATGGATATCTGGCCAGAATTCCACTGGGCCAGGACTTGAGGCAGAGCCTTTTCTTATCTTGGTCCTGTGGCTTGGAAAAGGCTTCTCCTGGTGTTCTGTTTTGTAACGTATCCCAATATAGGCCTGGGTAGTCACCTAACCTTTCAACATTTTCCCTGCCATTGTACTACCTACCGGTTTTTGGTATTGACCGTGCTGGATAAAATATTGTGTAGTTTTCCCAGAAAACTAGCCTCATTAATTATGCATGAGGATTCTCAGAATCACAGCAGGATTTTCATCTTCTGCATAATAACTATGTATAAGAGTCATCCCCTCCGTCATACTCAGCCGACATGACACAGCAAGGTAGAACCCCTGAAGGGTACTTTTTGGGTATATGTACATCATATCTTTGCTGGGGCAGGCGGAGGAGAAAGACTTTCATACTGACGCGAGACACTGAGGTTCCTGCACGCAGACACTCCAGCATGCAGTGATCTGACATCCCTCACGGGGTGTCCATCTCGAGACCAAGACGGCGTCCTTCATTCTCTCATACCAGGTAATGGGGTTGGCTTCATCTTAGGGGGATTCTTGGCTCTACACCTACATACATGCTAGGTACACTTAGATGCATCTAGTTAGGGTTACATTGTTGGAGTATGTATTATTACCGCCATGTATGTATATGCTTGCACATATTCATTGTTTTAGCACTATGGTAGATATCTACCATCCATTTACTCTGTTTGTGCTTATAATAATTTATATCTGTTTCTGTCTTATGGTTGTTTCAGCACACCTATTTTACACTAGAATGACGCCAGTCAATAAATGCTTATTGAAAAACATCCCCACTGTTTGTTCTGTGCATCTCCTGAGACAAAGTTAGCATGAATGAGCGACTAACACTGTACTGTTTCCACGATCCCTGATGGCACAGGGTTGTCATGTTTGATAATTGCCATGAACTATTATCTCCTTGGTAAGAGGAGTTTACAGTGACACTGTGCGCTGGTTGGTATACAGACAAACATACCCAGTGGGGGTGTCTGGAATCAGTC
This sequence comes from Lissotriton helveticus, assembly GCF_964261635.1. Taxonomy (NCBI): domain Eukaryota; kingdom Metazoa; phylum Chordata; class Amphibia; order Caudata; family Salamandridae; genus Lissotriton; species Lissotriton helveticus. The sequence goes on from NC_136057.1 coordinate 1,618,986,211, forward strand.
TGGACACCAATCCCAGTTTGTTGTCTAAACGCACAGATCATATGTAGATTTATAGGAACTACACGACATGACGCCCAATGTTGGTTTGGTTCTTATTTAACGGCCAAATCTGAGTAGTTCAGTCGTGCTTTCTCAGAGACCCCTACTCACATTTACTCAGACGTCCGGAGTGGGAAGGGAAAAATCTGCCACAGCTGAGTAGGCCTATCCTATGTAATGGCTGTAGGTTTATTCAAGTTTGAGGGATAAATAGTTCCCTATTGTGCATAAAACCTTATCTCAGTTTCTTTGAAACTCTTTCAATAATGTCTGTCGAAGAGGGCGCTGCGACAGCACTACTTGTGAATGCAGCAGCAGAAGGGAAACAGAAAGTTGCTATAACATTTCAGAAAATGTCAGAAATGCACTTACTTTAAAACTAGCAGAATTCGGAGTCTTAGCCGTAGGTGGGACTGCTACCTTTGTGATTAAGGCACATGAATAATACAGGACAGAGGTATTCCAGTCCTGGATCCAAATCCCACCAGCAGAGGCACTCGCAAATACATTCCATTCATACACTGTAGATGAAATACCAGAGGAATATTGTCCATACGAGGACATTAAAGTTCCGTTCACCTACCAGGAGCAAATACACTTGTTTAAAGGCGCCCTCCCACACACAACAGATAAAGTGAAACTCAGTCCGCTTGCAGAGACCGAGCCATTTGGCCAGTCCTAGCTGCTTGCACACTGCATCTGGACATTGACACAATTCCATTAGCAGACTTACGTCCACCACACAAATAACTAATAAAGCTTTACAGAAATGTTACACAGTTTGTTGTGAGAACACTCACACTTCAACGTACATGGGTTACACCAGTAGGACCAATACAAGGAACTGCATCTAAAATAACATCACAAAAACTAAACACAGTTACGGGTAGAATGCCCACTAAACGTGAGCAAATGCTATTCTGGATAGCTCAGAAAATCACACAGTTAGAGGCAGTGTTTCCAGACACAAGCCCCCAAGAAAAACACAGAATGTTAACAATCTGCTTCCCAATGGGAATAGCTCCTCTAATAAAGGATTGTACGTCTTGGGGTACAGTTTTTGCTGGCATCTACTCCAAAACTCCTGGTATCCCTTCAATAGCAGTAATACCAGATGATTGAGACCGATCAACATGAGTATGGAGCAGAACCTGCTCTGAACTTAGGGATTACATTTTGCCCAGGTATCGACTATTATGCTGGCTAACATAAAAGGGAAGGCAGCAGCAGTGGCGATATGCCAACACCTGAGGGGGTTTCACCCCTATACAACAGGAGCATGAATTACCTAAAAATATCGAAGATACATATGACGAATTAGGTAAAGCTAATTTGGGAGCTAGAGCAACAAAACATCAACTCATGGGTGGACCTGATAAGGATAACACCAAGCAAGCAGCTGATTCTTCCAAGTAGAAATGGGATAATATAAAAAGAATAGAAAGAATAGATAACAATCAAGAGTTTGGTCTCCGCAGCAGGAGCCCTACCTAAGGAGGTATAACCTTAGGAATCGTAATAACATTAAAAAACCTGATAGGTATCAGGATCCTGATACACGTTCCTCTCTTTTCTTTCAGGGTTCATCAAAACACTCCAAGAGGGAAGGACAGTCAGAATACATACAAGAAGAACGAACAAAGTTCATAGATACACATCGTACTTCAGACTATAATATAAAAAAAGAAACAAAAATCAAATTTTAATTTAAAAAAGAAGAATGTAGCTGGCCTTAAAGTAAAAATGACAAGGATACTAAGGACTCAACTTCTGAATGGGCTCTGACTAGGCTAGAAAGCGCAGCAGAAATAACAATAGCTCACCAGAACCTGATGGAATTTCTGGTGACAGCGGCGTTGAAGGAACATATCACAGTGGAGACACCTGATACTAGGGTACGTGTCCCACACCCATTATACAAAATAACACTCCTAATCGAGGAGGATAAACCCAGAAAAATTAAAGGTCCCTTTTGGGAGAACCTGACTTATGGCTATGATATACTTTTGATTGAAAAAGATTGGCCACTTAAGATTGTTATGGAGTGCCCAAAGGGAGAAACAGTAATTTTACCAGCTTTTTCCGACCTTGTTCCAGTAGCTCTAAAACATTCATACACGCAGGAGTGGGCGGTAGCACTAGCTCCAGCATTATATAGCAACCATGCAAGGTGGGATACTGAGTCGCCTCATCATGTAATCCCAGTGAAAACAGAGACAGTGCACAATAAAACAACAAGCGAAAAAACAAGTCAGGGAAATCTTAGATCAACTTGAATACCAAGGTGTACTAGAGAATTGGACCTCTTCTATGAATAATCCTTTGTTTCCCGTAATGAAGTCTGACAATTCCTATCGTCTAGTTTTAGACTACAGACATCTGAACACATGCACAGACACATTTGCAGTACAGAATGCACACAGTGCCGCATTAGTGAATAACGTGCGTAAAAAATACAAAATAACACTAGATTTCTCAAATGGACTTTTCTGCCTAAATATAGTGCCTGAAAGCAGATGTGACAGCATTCTCAGCCCTTGGCTTACAGAGTCAATTCTGTTGACTGCCTCAAGGTATAAGAATAGCCCCGGGTTGTTCTCAGCTAGGGTAGCAGAGTTGCTTCAAAATGTTTATGAGGAGGCTTTGTCCTATGTAGATGATATTTATCTTACTGGTGATGATTTATTGGATCATTTGACCAGGGTGAGCAACATACTTTTGGGGTACACCTCTAAGGGCTACAAATTAAACTTTAAAAAAAATGAAAATATCCCACCTCAATGTTCTATTTTTTGGGTGTGAGTTATCGAATTTGTGATATTTTGACATTTCGCGGAGAGTGCGAAAATGTAAAAACGTTCGCAATCTGCCGCAAAACGGAAGTATTTTTATTTTTCGCGCTTTAAAAATGCGTTCACGCGGTCGCGACTTACCGGGTCCCTGCGTTCGCCGATGAGTTTTCCTATCCGTTCGAGTGCGCCACGAGATGTTGGATTGTTGGTAGCCGGTCGCGCTATCCCGCGAGAGTTTGCGATCGCGAACACGTCATTCGACCCGGAACAGGAAATAAGCATCACGAGCAAGATATCCGCGCCCATTAGCCACCGCATGGGCAAGTTGGAGATATATTTCCCCGCGAGCACGCAAAAACACATCGCGAAAGGGCAGGAAATGCAATCTCTGCGTCTTCGCGAAAGTTCCGCGTGCTCACTGAGATTTTGAGCAATTTCGCGATAATTTGCGAAAGTCAATTTCGAAAATTCCGCCTACCCCTAGTTATCAAGTGAAGGGAAAACCATAGCAGCTAACATTTTAAACAAATGTGCACTGCTCTAACCTCAAAAAAATCTGAAAAACTTCCAATTCATATTGGGATTCCTAAATTTTGGCAGAACATACATTTCGGATTACGCAGAAAAAGTAAAACCTTTCTACGGTCTAATCAGACCGGATTTTTCACTGAGACATTGGACACAGAAACACATGGATATCCTTGGTTCTGTAGTAGGGGATCTCTGTGTATAGTCATAATCTAGTGAATAGTCCCGCCCATATGCGTGGACCCCGGAGCAATCAAAAATAATCTCTTACAGTGTCAAAAAATGCAGAAATGCATAGACACTTAAGAGAGAATTTAAAGACAGATAATGCAGCCAAAAAAGGCTACACTGTCCAGTACTTCAACTAGAAATTCCACCACAAAATCCACAAAACAGCAAAGCCTGTACAGATTTCCCTTGCTTAACAGCAAAATCCCTCAGGAATGATAGAGAGAAGAACCTGGACAGACAAGCCCCATAGGCTGCCATTATGTGGCTTAAATAGGATACTGTGCCTTTAAGGAACCTTCCAGAACCTTCTCCCAGTATCCCAGAATGCATAGCAGATCCAACTTAGTTTCAGTTTTTTTTTCCGGCTCCTGCAAGCAGGACCCTGGAGCATTGAGCTCTCCCTTTTCAAGGGTTTTGTTGGTGTTTTTACACTAAATTCGATTTTTGGTGCTTTCAAAGTACTTTAGTGACTTTCTTCTTGGGTTCCTGCACTCTTTTATTGTCCATAATGCCAGCATTATTTGACAAATGCCCGGAGTGCTCCAGGAAGAAGGCCAAGTCAGACCCCCATGAGGTCTGTATCCTCTGCCTTCCCTCTTCCCACATCCCTGAGGAGTGTGTGATCTGTAGAGGCTTCTCTGGAAGGACCCTGAAGGACAGGCGTAAAATCAGACTTCAGGGACTTGAAGAAAGAAGATTGAAGGCACGAGGTGGGTCAGGAGGGGCTCCTTCTGCCCATGCTGAGGCCTCTGGGGGGCTCCCCAGGGGCAGGAAGTCCAGCCCGCGCCCAAGATCTCCGTCTGGGTCAGTTGCGCTGACCACGACGTCGAGGGGAAGGTCCACGGCCAGTTCCCGGTCTCCCCAGGGCTCTGGGTTGAGAAAACGTCGCCCGTCGACGTCGAGGGACGTGTTCCGGCCGCCGTCGAAGCCGGTGTCGATCTCCTCGCCGTCGGCGTCGAGTGGTCGACATCGGAGGACCCGGCGTCTGCGCTCGCCGTCGAGGCGACACCGCCGTTCGCCGTCGAGGACATCGTCGTTGAGGGGATCCTCGTCGTCGAGGCCGCCGTCGAGATGGAAGAAGTCTCCGGCGCGGAAGACGTCGACGTCGAGACATTCAAAGAGATCGACGTTGAATCGTTCCAAGAGGTCGACGTCGAAACGTTCCAAGAAGTCGACGTCGAGACGATCCAGGTCGACGTCGAGACGTCCAAAGAGGTCGAGGTCGCCGTCGAGGCACCATCGCCCGTCGTCGAGATTCCGTGGCTCGTCCATCTGGTCGGGGTCGACGTCGAGACGTTGACACCGCTCGACGTCGAGGAGTGAGAGGCGGTCGACGCCGAAGGGCCGTTCGACGTCTAGGGACCCAGGCTCGCCGTCTGGGCACCGATCTTCGGCGTCAGGAGGTCGAAAAGACAGGCCCAGGACTGTGGGGGGCTCCCCACATTCCGGACAGGATGATGGCTCGCCGGGAACGGCGTATTCCGAGGTATATACCCCGAAGAAGCCTTCAGCGCCTCCTTCACTGCCTCCTTTGCCAAGGGGTCCGCCTCCGAAGGCTCCGACCCCCCCTGCATTGCCTGCTCGACCGGCTCCGCAGGCCCCGCTTCCAGTGACTCCCCCGCCCCCGGTTCCACCGCGGGCGGTGTCGATGCCCAAGTTTCCGACGCCGCCGAAGAAGACTCCTAAGTCGAAGCCGAAGCCTCGGACTCCGGAACCGGGGAGGCCGGCGGACCGTCCCAGGCCCAAGAGATCGAGGTCTCGCTCGGGGAGACGGGACAAGTCCAGGAGTGGCCGCGGATCTTCATCGAGATCCAGGCATCGCCATAGGAGGCGTCGGTCCAGGTCACGCTCATCTGGGACCCGTTCTTACTCGCCCACGCTGTCTGATTCGCCGGAGACTAGGGTGTCCCCGATCGACGATATCGGCACATTCCAAGAGGTTCTCCTGCGCGGAGCGGCGAAGTTGGGGATCAAAGTTGAAGCGCCTACGCCTTCGACTTCTGTCATCTTTGAGACGTTACACAAGAAACACCTGTCTCGCCCCCTACTGCCTCTGGTGCCGGGGCTCCTCGAGCCGGCTGAACAACTTTTCCTGACGCCGGCGGTTGTGAAGTCTGCGCCTTCCAGGCTCCTCAAGAAATACAGAGCTCCGGACTTGGACCCAGCCTTCTTGAGAAAGGACCCGGCGCCGGATTCGGTCATTGTGACGGCGGCCCGGAAGCTTCATGCCACCTCCCCTGCGTCCACGGTGCCCCCGGACAAGGAGAGCCGCTGGATCGACTCTGCTGGGCGAAAAGCGTGTGGTACATCCTCCTCGTCAATGAAGGCTGCCAGTGACTCAGCTTTGTTGGGACGATACGACCGTGCACTGTGGGACTCAATGGAGCAGTTTGCGGACCTCGTTCCTCGAGACCGCAAAGAGGACTTCATGGAGATCGTCCAGGAGGGGATGCTGGTCTCTAACCAGGCCATTAGCGCCGCGGCGGATATTTCCTTGCTGTCTGCGCACGGATACTGCCACGGGATTAACCAGAGGCGCCATGCTTGGCTCCGGTTGACGTCTCTTAAGCCAGAAGCACAACAACGTGTGGCGAATCTCCCGTTTTCCGGAGATACCCTCTTCGGAAAACACGCGGATGACGAGATGGCCAGGATGAAGGCCGAGGCGGAGACCCTGCTGGCGGTGGGCTTGGAGAAGCCCAAGGAGAAGAAACCCTACCGCCAGTTCCAACGGCGGTTCGGGTCGCAGGGTCGTGGAAGAGGGCAGTCTGCCGGACAACATCAGCAGCAGCAGCAACAGCAGCAGCAGTACAGACGGCCCTTCCAGAAACGCCAGGGGTGTAGAGGTAGACAGCAGTCCTCTACCGCTTCCAAGGGCCCGGCCGGGCCTCGACCCTGAGCTGTTACTTCCCCCTCGTCCGTTACCCGCTCCGGTGGGGGGAAGCGTTCAATTTTTTCTGGCAGAGTGGAGATAAATTACTCAGGACAAGTGGGTGCTGAATATTGTTTGCAATGGATACAGTCTGCGTTTCACCAGCCCTCCTCCATCGATTCCTCCCGTCAGCTCGCAGTATCAACTGCGCGAGCTTCAGGCGGAGGCAGACATTCTGCTAAGAAAAAGGGCGATAGAAGACGTACCTCTGTCTCAAAGAGGAAGAGGTCTTTACTCTCGGTTCTTTCTTGTCCGCAAGAAGGACAAAAACGAGTTCAGGCCCATTCTGGATTTGCGACAGGCAAACAAGTGGAATCGCAGAGAAAAGTTTCGCATGCTGTCGTTGCATCAAATCTACCCTCAGCTGCAACGAGGAGATTGGATGTGTGCCATAGATCTACAGGACGCATACTTCCACGTGCCCATTGCATGCAAACACAGGAAGTTTCTGCGTTTTCAAGTCGGCACCAATCACTATCAGTACACGGTGCTGCCCTTCGGACTGAAGTCTGCACCCAGGACATTCTCGAAATGCATGGCAGTGGTAGCGGCACACCTGCGTAAGAACAAGGTGTTTGTCTACCCGTACCTGGACGATTGGTTGATCAAGGCCTCCTCCTTCTCGGAAGCTCAAGCACACTTCCAGAAGACGTGCGTTCTCTTGAACAAGCTGGGGTTGCACATCAACATGTCCAAGTCGGTCCCGATTCCGGTCCAGTGCATCCAGTACTTGGGAGCCTCCATCAATACACTGTCGGCAAGCGTGTCTCCTTCGGAAGAGCGACGTTTATCACTCCTTCGGAAGGTTCAGGCTCTCATGTCTACTCCGTCCACGACGGTGAGGACGGTGTCTTCTCTACTGGGATCGATGGCCTCGTGTATCTTCCTGACGCCACATGCGCGGCTGCACATGAGACCGCTACAGGAGTGCTTGGAGGATCAATGGGACCAGAGGAGAGGATCTTGGGATGACAAGATACGACTGTCTCTGCATGCTCTTCAGTCTTTGAAGTGGTGGTGCTCGAAGGAGAATCTCCTCAGAGGGGTTCCCTTCCACAAGGACATTCCCACACAGACTATCGTGACGGATGCTTCTCTCCAGGGTTGGGGAGCGCACTCCGGAGACCTACAAATTCAAGGGACGTGGTCCCAGATGGAGGCCACGTACCACATCAATTTCCTGGAACTCAGGGCTGTGCACTTGGCACTGAAGGCTTTTCACCCGTCCTTTCAGACCAACTCTCTGCTTGTTCGGACGGACAACACGACAACGATGTATTACCTCAACAAGCAGGGGGGCTCGAGATCGCGCACTCTGTCGCAGGAGGCGCAGGCGATCTGGCACTGGCTTCTGGCTCGAGGACTGTCTATAACGGCCACCCATCTGCCAGGTGTGCAGAATGTTCAGGCAGACGAACTGAGCAGACTCATTCAAGAAAACCACGAATGGGTCTTAAACGACGAAGTACTAGGAGAAGTCTTCGCAAGGTGGGGAACTCCAGACGTGGATCTGTTCGCCACCGCCGAAAACAGCAAATGCCGAGGCTTCGCCTCCAGGTACTACCAGCAGGGGACGCTGGGGAACGCGTTATGGATCAACTGGTCGAACAGCTTTCTGTACGCTTTTCCACCAATTCCCCTGATTCCGGCGGTTCTCATCAAGCTGTCCCAGTCCAGGGCGCGGATGATCCTGGTTGCCCCGGAATGGCCCAGACAGTGGTGGTTCACGGACCTGCTTCACCGCTCTCTCCTTCCTCACATGAAGCTGCCGTGCAGGCCGGACCTTCTCACGAAGTTCGGGGGGCGGATGGTACACCCCAACCTCTCGTCTTTGAGTTTGGCGGCATGGCTCCTGAAATAGTGCAATATGGCCATCTGAATCTCCCAGTAAATTGTATGGACATACTGAAGGAGGCTAAGCGACCTTCCACTAGGACTTCTTATGCTTACAAGTGGAAGAGGTTTTGCATCTGGTGCAAGTCTAAGAACTATGACCCTACGACATGCAAGGAAGATGTCATCCTTCCGTATCTGCTGCATCTGGCGCAGTCGGGCCTTAATGTCCATTCCATTAAGGTTCATCTGGCTGCTTTGACTGCCTACAGGAAAGGCCCTTCACAGACTTCCTTCTTCCAGATCCCTGTGATCAAAGATTTTTTGGAAGGCTTGAAGAAAGTGTTCCCTTCTGTCAGGCTTCCTTCGCCTTCGTGGGACTTGAATGTGGTGCTGTCCAGATTGATGAAGGAGCCTTTTGAACCCATTCATAAGGCTTCGTTGCAGCACCTGTCCTGGAAGGCGGCGTTCCTCGTGGCCATTACATCGGCCCGCAGGGTGAGTGAGATTCAGGCATTGTGTTGCCAAGAACCTTATACTGTGTTTCATGCTGCTAAGGTTGTTATGCGTACTCACCCTAAATTTCTTCCCAAGGTTGTTTCTGATTTTCATATCAATCAGACTATCACTTTGCCTACGTTCTTTCAGAATCCGTCATCTCCAGCGGAAAGGTCTTTACATTCCCTGGATGTGAGGAGGGTGCTGAAGTTTTATCTTGATAAGACTAAAGATATTCGTAGGTCAGACCAATTGTTCATTAATTATGGCTCAGTCAGGACAGGTCTTGCTACCTCTAAGCAGTCCATCTCGAGGTGGATTGTGTCCTGCATACAATTGTGTTACTGCAAAGCTAATAAGACCTTAGGGGGTAAGCCTAAGGCTCATTCCACCAGAGGCAAAGCTGCTACGACAGCTATGCTTCGTAATGATCCCTTTGCAGAGATTTGCAAGCCGGCCACTTGGAAGTCGGTCCATACCTTTGCTAAGCATTACTGCCTGGACACTGATGCCAGGGCAGACGCTCAGGTTGGGCAGGCTTCGCTGCGGAATTTGTTCGCACAATAGTGGCGTGATTTTCATATTCTCCACCGCCGCTTGATGTGGGGATGGGCTTGCCATTCTATTCACTAGATTATGACTATACACAGAGATCCCCTACTACAGAAGGAGTAGTTTCTGTCCTGTAACTCCAGTTCTGTAGTAGGGGTATCTCTGTTATAGTCATAAGCGCCCTCCCGCCTCCCCGGTGGAGATTTGTTCAGGTACATAATGCTACAGGTCTGGCGTTGTTTACGCCTTCAAAAAGAACTGAAACTAAGTTGGACCTGCTATGCATTCTGGGATACTGGGAGAAGGTTCTGGAAGGTTCCTTAAAGGCACAGTATCCTATTTAAGCCACATAATGGCAGCCTATGGGGCTTGTCTGTCCAGGTTCTTCTCTCTATCATTCCTGAGGGATTTTGCTGTTAAGCAAGGGAAATCTGTACAGGCTTTGCTGTTTTGTGGATTTTGTGGTGGAATTTCTAGTTGAAGTACTGGACAGTGTAGCCTTTTTTGGCTGCATTATCTGTCTTTAAATTCTCTCTTAAGTGTCTATGCATTTCGGCATTTTTTGACACTGTAAGAGATTATTTTTTATTTCTCCGGGGTCCACGCATATGGGCGGGACTATTCACTAGATTATGACTATAACAGAGATACCCCTACTACAGAACTGGAGTTACAGGACAGAAACTACTCCTTCCTTACAAGTTGACATGATCGCTTCCAAACACTCACACACCCGTGTAAACACCACAAATCTGGTGATCCGTATAGTTGCAGGTCAATCACGGTACACTTAACTAACCTTCAATGAAGGAGAAACTGTACCCATAGGATACAAATCACACTTGTACACAAATGCTGAAATGCACTTTGCTTCTACAGAGAAAATTATGACAGCAGAACAGACTGCTGTAGTGAGAGAAAGGGCACTGGCACAGGGGAAACAAATAATTGTCATAACTCCAGTACCCACCTTAGAGGAAGTTCCAAAAGCTAGCGTTCCGAACGCAAAAACGCAACATCCACGATGGATACAATGGGCAAATTCTCTCACTGCAACGGATGTAGAATACAAATTTGACTCTACACTAAAAACACAAGCTTTTCACAATACGAACAAGAATATCCTCTCCCGTGTGAAATGATGCCTCTGGATCAGTATGAATACATTATTTACACTGACGGTTCTGCTCAGCCTGCCATAGGAAGTAAACAGCAATACAGTGCAGCTTGTGTGACTGTAAAAGGACATATGGAGGAAGGCAAGTTCCATCCTGGCAGTACGAAGATGTAGTCTTTGGGAGACTGCAGGGCACAGCTGGCAGAATTAAAAGCCCCATTATGGGCACTGATACAAACCGATCAGGAATTCGGGTCACTTATAGTGTGCGATTCATTTTACTGTGTCCACTCTCACAATGCATATCTTCAGAACTGGGATCAGTATGGGTTTAAAGACAAAAGGTTACAAAATAAAGCACAAATTGCTTTGGGAACAAGTGGCAGAGCTGAAAAAAGACTTGCCAAGAGTTCACATGATACACACGCTGAGTCATCAACGTGATGGCGATCATGTTGAAGGGAATTAATTGGCAGATGAAGCCGGAAAGGCGACTGTGCTAATTGCTGCCATAGCTGCAATCACTCATTTGAGTACGAGAATAGATGGGCAGATAATGGTAGCTGTCATTGCTTCATGCAAAAACAGCTCATCCTTGCCAAAAGGCTTTCCACTCAAGTACTCCTACAAGTTAGATGCAAAAAATATTCTGTATGCTCAAATTCCAGAAGTGGGGGGATAGAGTTATACCAAACATGGATCGCAGATTAGGCTTAATTTTAGCTGCACACGAGGGTCTGGGTTCTGCGCACGCAGGGATTACTGCAACAGTTTCTCTATTGAAACAGCGCTAATGGTGGCCCGGTTTAACAAAACAGACAAAAACATTTGTCCTCAAGTGCGACATCTGTCAGCAGATGAAGGGTTCCACTGTAGCACGTGCAGCACATACACCATTACTAATATCAGACAGAACTCTTGCTTGTGTCTATTTGGAACTGCAGCCCCTTACAATCTGATGGGGCTTACAAGTATATTGTGGTGGCAGTGGATTCGTGCTCTAGATTCCTGTGGGTTTGGCCTTCGCGCTCGTCTGACGCCCAAGCTGTTATAAAGGATGTGCGAGTCTTCATAGGGACATATGCAATTGGCACATTACATTCTGACCGTGGCTCTGCTTTTAGCTCTCGGGCTTACAAAGAAGCTATGGGAAGTTTGGATGTTGCATTGCGGTACTCCTCTCTGTTTCATACCGTGGGAAATTCTGTTGTGGAAAGGAAAAACTGGGACTTAAAGCAATCCTTAACACCAAGGGTGTTGGGCTCGGGTGGTAATTGGGTCAATCACCTATTTGGGGTCCAGAGGGCACTTAATAACATGCCAAGAAGTTCTCTAGGAGGTATTATCCCTAACGAATGCCAGTTTGGGACAAGCATGTGGGTACCTGGCCTAGATTGTGGCAGCACAGTGGCGGATGAAAAACTAGTCGACATCAATAAACGTGTCTGTTTTACAGAACTCAATGAATTCTGGGCAGTACAAAGCAACGTACAAGTAAGACGCACAGCCACTTGGATAGTAAAAAAAGAATTGGCAAGACCTGCCTGGATCCCAAAAGTGGGGGATCTGATCATAGAAAAGATTGTGAACGAGAACGAATTTGGGCCATCATACAGAACGCCTGTACCGGTCCTGGCTGTCGAGGGAACAAGAAAAGTACTTCTTCAGCCTCTTGCCGGCAAGAAAGAAAAGCGATCCGTCTCCATTGATCTGATCAAACAACACTATGTGGCCGATACTGAATAGCAGGCTGTGTGGGCTCCTGGGTAGCCGACTCTCCTCTCACTACCATACAGGAGGTGCAGACAGAAAGACTGATAGCATTTGAAGAGCCTTCTATACGTAGTAATGGAGTTGCCAGCAATGAAATGGAACTTGTTCCTATTAAAGTTGAACATCGAAACACAGATGTCAATTCGGCCTAGCACAGACATCTACATCAATATGCGCTACAGGAAACATCTACAAGTTCAACAAAACCTGCTGAGCTACCAAAGGTAGAGCGGAAAAAAAACATACCTAGTTTCACCATGGCTAAAGCTCTGGATAATAACTGGAATACTGTTTCTACTATTCTGGATAGGTTTGGTGACTCGTGTTCTTGCTTGTGAATGGACACTATCTCCCAGAACACTCAGCAGTATCACATGTGAACTTGGTATTGAAACCTCATATGTCATCTCATTGTGAACAGAGACCTGTCCTGTGTGAGCAGTAGAGTTTCATATGATGTATTTGGTCCCACTGAACTTTCAAAAATACCACATGTATTCAAGATTTCTTTAAATGAGATCATCACCTCCATTACATACTCTGACGATTGGGATTTTGGAACTGTTAATTGTATGTTGTCTGATTTAGAACTATCTGCAGCATTTACGAAAAGTGAATTGTTTGATGACTCGTCTGATTTTGATACCATCTACTGTTACCAACATTAAGGTCATCACTTTCTGCATAAAACAAGTGCACCATGTAATGTTTTCACATATCACCAATGGAAACATTGCCCAACACCATTAAAAGGTAGTTCACAAACGTTTGCACAAAAGTTTGCAAATTTTTCCTTGTTTAATACAACAGATCCACGCTCATATTATTATAAGCTTGCACCTACATCTGCGAAGAAAAGTATGCTCACTAACACGAAACAGATAAACTCTGCATCCTTTATTGCGCAGATGTCTGAACAGGGTTTCGACTTATGGAAAGATATTATAGACATGAAATCAGTCTGGGGGACTAAAGAATGGCAGGTTCAGGGAACTGAGCCATTATTTAGAGCATGCCTCATACCACAACAAATCCTCTTCCTGAACGACACTGTGCAACAGTCTTCCTGTCTTGGGTTAGCCAAGGATAAGAACTTTAACACACCCTGTATTCCCTCGCTTTCACACTTGGAGGGATGTCAAAATTATACAGAAAATGGTGAGGGTACACTCGATGACATCGTGCATGACGTTTCATACAATTCAACAGACCTCAATTGGAAGGGATTATTAGTTTGGCCTATCAACACAAATAGGTGTCAGTAAAGACTCAGGGGTACCATAGAAGGGTTTAGTATCTATAGGCCTGACTTATGCTATGTTCAACGCGAACATCCGGGGGTGGTGACATCATACAGTGTTGGGAAGTTATGCCTAGATTAGACAAGAACCTCGACACTGTCACAGGTGAAACACTTGTCCTTAGTCTCAGATGACATGGATAATAGAGATTTTTTACTAGGTCCCAGAAAGCCACGTCAGAAACGCTTCTCATACGCTGTTTGTAATAACATTTGGAAAAGCTCTCTACAGGAAGCTGCGGAGAGATTACGTGAAATTGACAGAATTAACTTGAAAAAGGCTTTGGTTGTGGTTGACAATGGTATGACCACACTAACATCCAGGATATATTTATTGGGCAACATTGTATCTTCTGTTATAGATATAATGGAACAAGATCTGTCCATCTCGCAACACGGACAATCACAGTTACGTTCTATTGTGTCCTTAAGCTGGACGCTACAATCACTGCACTCTGGTTATGTGCCTTGGCGATATATCAACAGTACGTCTCTGTTCTCTGCATATAATTTGACTGAAAAGTAGACAATGGCATAAAGGGATGTGAATTACACATTTCAGTTTATTGAAAAATTGGACCAATTACCTTTCACCGTGGGAGAGGCACCGTCCATTGAATGGTTAATTCATGGCCATATAACATTGCCAGTAACAACTTTCCAGTTTCAATATTGCCTATACTACCACCAGATAGGCAGGTATGAAGCAATGGATAGTGAATTCATCCATGAATCTTAGGAATTACTGTATAGATTTAGATGCAGGAACGGGGACACTGAAGTATTTCTCAGCCGTACAGACTGCAAGAATTCCTAGAGTGGATTTCTCATTTGCCAGGATATTCTGCCACACGGGCCTGTAATGGTTCGGTTGCAAACTTGTCCTGTCATTTAAAAGGGTCACCAGCTGCTGTGATTAATCCAGTGTTCAAGCTGCTTACAAACGGGAGTTACTTAAAGATAAATGATCAAGGTTGTTGTGGATGCTTCCAGGCATCACATATCTTGTCACAGTAAGTTCCAGGGTTACTTGTTGTATGCAAGTATTGTTTCCACTGACCCACAGTCACGGAGGCGCTGTTATGGCCTTCGTCGAATGTTTCCTAGATGGTTTGCTTCTCTGAGCTGAATGAAAGTCATGCTTTTACAGAAAGATGTGCCCTTAACCACAGCCCGAGAGACTTTTGATCTTCAGGTTGCAAGGTCCTCAGCTGAGATACAGGCACTGGTATGGACTAACTTTTGGAGACATGGTACAGCGTATCTTTAACATGTCTGATATGAAGGGTATAGTACACCTATTTAACACCATAGGTTCTTGACTGTTAAGCACATTTCAGACAGTCTTCGGAGTGATTCCGGCTTTTATACACTCCCTATTTGGAAGCATTTTTGAAGGACTTCCACTACTCCTGCTACTGGTAGTGGGGATCTTGTTTTTAATTTTTCTGCTATGCAGTGGACGTCCCAGTCACCAAGGAGATGGATAAAACGCTCTTTGAGCAATGTTACCGTGATCACATGGTACTCCATGTGGGCAAACCTCGACTTTGGGAGCTAAGTAAGTCTTGGTTCCTATCATTCCTACCAGCCTGTTTTGCATGTTCTCTGCCGCTTGTTCTAGGCTCTACACCTACATACATGCTAGGTACACTTAGGTACATCTAGTTAGGGTTGCGTTGTAGGTGTATGCATTATTACTGCCATGTATTTAAATGCCTGCATATATTTATTGGTTCCGCACTATGGTAGAAATCTACCATCCATTTACTCTCTTGGTGCTTATAATCATTTATATCTGTTTCTGTCTTATGGTTGTTTCAGCAAACCTATTTTACACTAGAGTGATGCTGGTTCAATAAATGCTGATTGAAGAATTTACCCACCGTTTATTCTGTGTATCTCTCTGAGACAAAGTGAGCACGAGGGACTGAGTTAAAAGTACTGTACTGTTTCCACGATCCCTAATGGGACAGGGTTGTCATGTTCGATAGTTGCCAGGAACTATTCTCTCCTTGGTGAGAGATGTTTACAGTGCACTGTGAGCTAGTTGGTATACAAACGAACATACCCGGTGGGGGTGTCTGGAATCAGTCTGGACACCAATCCCACAGTTTGTTGTTTAAACGCACAGTTTTTATATAATTTTATATGAACTGCATGACACTGGAACTTGGTTCCACATCTGAGATGGCCATCTTCAAGAAGAAATGTAATACATGGCTCTTCCAACAAGCATCTTTTGACTTTCAGTATTACCACAAGTGGCCTCACAGTTAGCGCCAGGACAATCCTTGAAGTATGCGTGCATTTTATAAATCTCAATCATCCTCATCATAGCTGAAAGGCATGCTAAGGACCACTCCAGAAACCTTTAAAGACCCTGTAAAAGCTAGAGTAGTGACCCTGAATGTTGATAAAAAGTACAAAGCCATGCCCTCCAATCCACCCTACATCTGGCCAACACCCACCAGACTGGTGGTTCATACTACGCGCAAATACACAGGGCACTGTATAAAGTGAGAAGAAAGTTTTATGCAGCTGTCAAATGTGACGCTGTGCAATCGGCGAACCAACAGAGTATCGCAAACTCCATTGGGCTGCTCTAAAGATATGACTGAGCTCATTGGGATGAGATGGAGGAGCTTCTCCAACATCTCCCAGATGAGTTCAAGAAGCATGGACGTGAGCTTGTCTCACAACAGAAGTTTAATTTGAATTCCGTCATCCACTGTGCCCTAGATTCAGCTGACACCACAGCACGGGGCACTAACTAAAGTGTCCTGGTTCTATGCCACTCCCAGCTGCTTGTCTGGTTTTAAACCAGAGGTACAACAGCAACTCCTCCACATGCCTTTCTGCGGGGAGCATCTCTTCCGCCAGCAGGTTGATGAGATGTTTCAAAAAAATCAAAAAGGATGTGGACACACCGGAGGCAATTGTAGCACTCCAAACGTTCTCCACAGAGTTCCATTTGTTGGTCTCAATATAAATGGAGCTCAAAGGCTACCTCTTCCGAGGCACCTACCTCCTACCAGAGGCAGCAGCACCAAACAAACACCAGGGGGCTACTCGAGGGGCGTTTATAAGGGCAGGCGCTCCACAGCCAACTAAGCAGTGACTCTCTCTCCCTTCCCCTGATCACATTGCACCTGTTGGGGAAAGACTGCAGGGGTTTCTCGCCTGTTGGTGGGAGATCACCTCTGATCATCAGGCTCTTTCCATCATCGAGCTCTTTCTATCATCGAGCTCTTTCTATCATCGGGCAGGGCTACTGCTTAGAACTCACTACAACCCCACCAAACATTCCTACACACAGACACACCCTTTCCCAAAAGCACCAGCACCTCCTTAACCTCATCGCTGCTTGAGAGATTCCTCTCCTGTGCAGAAGGTCAATGGAAACGGGTGTGGTCATGACGAGCTCAGCTCGTCATGAGCACAGCTCCACTGTGCCTCATGACGAGCTGAGCTCGTCATGAGCATGGAAGGGGTTAAGGTGAAAGTAAAGGCACTCATTTGCAAAGAGGCGAGAGAACCTGTGCTGCTCCACAACCGTGGAAAGGGGGTGTACTCGTACGTTCTCATCCCCAAAAAAGACTGGTCGCTCAGACCTACACTCGACCTCAGGCTACTCAACAAATACATCTTGTCAGAGCACTTCCACATGGTAAAGATCCAGGATGTCATTCCTCTACTGAAGCAAAGTGACTTCATGGTCGCACTCAACCTGAATGATGCCTACTTTCAAATCCAGATCAACAAAGCATATCGCTGATACCTATGGTTTGTGGTAAGTGACTAGCATTACCAGTTCAAAGTGCTGCTCTTCAGGGTGACTACTGCCCCCAGTGTGTTTACAGAGTGTCTTGCTGTGCTAGCCACTCATCTCAGGAGGAACAGCATATATGTCTTTCCTTACTTGGTTGACTGGCTGATCAGGAGCGCAAGCGGACAACAGTGCTTGGCGCTCCCAATCCACCATCAACCTGTTACATGATCTGGGCTTTACTGTCAAGATAGTCAAGTCCCACCTCCAGCCCCTTTAGGTCCAGTCCTTCTTGGAAGCAGTCCTCAATTCTGTCACCAGGAATGGCCACAAGAAAGACAGTAACAGTGGCACTTATCCTTTCCCGATTAGATTATTGTATAGCATCCTTGCAGGCATAAATAAGCAAACACTGAAAAAATTCCAGGCAGTACAGCATGCAGCAGCACGCCTGGTTCTAAGACTGCCTCGAAGAACTTCTGTGTCAGCGGCCCTGAAAAGCCTACACTGGCTTCCGCTTCACAAAAGGATCCTTTTTAAAATGTTATTAATTACTTTCAGAGGCATGAACAACATTGGCCCCAAATATTTGGCAAAAAGATTCATCCATTATGCCCCGAACAGAATATTGAGGTCCTCGGGTTCTAACCTCCTTAGGCAGCCAAAATACAAATATAAAAGAAGAGGAGGCAAAACCATCAGTGTCCTATGCTCCAAGGCCTGGAATCAACTGCCATCGACTTAAGGCAACTTAAGTCCGAAATTCTTTTTAGAAACTCCCTCAAAACATGGATATTCAGAGCCACCGGCAGCATATGCTTATCTTTAATTTAAGGCTCCAGGGAGAAAGACTTTCCGCTTCTCCACATAGCGCCAGGATGCTCCTTACGCAACAACAGTTCGCGCTTTATAAATGCCCACTTACATTACATGTTATCCCGACAATGGTTCAACCTTTCCAATCATTGCTGCCGCTTTTTCAGCCAGTTCGCCAGGTCATTGCAAGTACAGTCAAGCACCCCCTTGGCATGCTGGCCTCCTGTATTGCCATATTTCTCCATGCCAAATTACACATGCACCCGTAGCAGGAGTGCCTGTCTGCACAGTCCAAAAGCGGAGGATCAATGGGAGGATCTAGTGTTGAACTGATGTTTGAACTCATTGCTCTCTGCAGTGGTGGGACAACCACAATCTGTTACAAGGCCATCCCTTTCTTGACCCAATCCCACTAGTGACAGTCACAAGGGACGCTTCCCTCACTGAGAGGGGCGTGCACTTGAAATATGACTGTTCAGGGTATAAGAGCACCCCAGCAACAAGTTCTTCACATCAGCTACCTGGAGCTGCTGGCCATCCAGACAGCACTAAAGTTGCTCCTCTGTCACTTTCAGCACATGGTGGTCCTCATTCGTACAGACATGACCGCCATGTACTGCCCACAGAAGCAGGGTGGCACTCGCTCTCCACAGTTCTCTACATTAGCTCAGGGCATTTGGCAGTGGGCACTCCATCACTGATTCAATCTACTAGTGGAGTGCCTATCAGGAGTGGGACTTTGCAGAACTGCTCTGCAGGATGCAGCTACATGTACACAAGTTTAAACTACACCCGCAAGCCTTAAACGGGGAGAGGTGTGGCGCCGCGGCCAGGGCGACTGACGCTGGAATCTGGGGATCACGGTTCGATCCCCGGTTCCGGCGGCAGGTTAGCCCAGCACCATGCGACTCTGGGCAATAGCTTGCTTAATCTTCCCGACGGCCCCCAGCGCCTAGAGACCCTAACGGGTGATTGTGCGCTATACAAATATGGATTATTATTACTTCCGGCCGTGGGGGTTCCCCGATGTAGAGCTCTTCGCCAACACCAAAAACACAAAATGCCCAATCTTGGGCTTTAGATACCCACACTCCCAGTCCATGAGCAATTCACTAGGGATGAACTGGTCAGGGATATTTTCCTATGCTTTTCCACCTCTCCCACTTCTTCCAAAGCATTGTGCTGATAAGTGCTTTCTTTTAAGCTGAAAAAAATAAGCAGCAGTAAGACGCTTTGTAATGGGCCATCACTAAAATCTTTTGCTATTAATATCCTAGCTGGCAGAAGGTGTCAAACAGGAGGACTCCAAATATTCTTCAAACCCACATCCCCACTTCTAATAATCACACTGTGGGTACTTGTAGGTGTTAGTAAGGCATACCTTACCAGAATAGTATGTTTGCCAACCATGTATAGGATTGCATTTTTAAAACAGTAACAGAACGGAACCGCAGTGTTTAAATATGTATAGACCTATTTAAACATTGTCAATTTAATATCACAATTGTGAAAAATTGCGATTCTCCTATTACCATGACTAGAGAATCTGGATTTCATTAAAGACAAGGAGGCTAACATTATGCATATAACTTTTAATGCAGACCCAAGCAGCCGCATACATCATAAAGCAAAAGTTCCACATTAGAACATTAGAAAGCATATAAAAGGTGTGAGCACCAAGCAATCAGCCTATTTTAAATGTGGTGTAAAGAAGGAAAGGTCCAATAAACTTCAAGGAAAAGTCCAATAAACTAAGTAAAACTCCATAAATTCTTTAGTGTATCACGAAGAAGAAAGGGATGAAAGATGAATAAACTGATCCGTAGGTCAAGACCATGAAGTTACGAGAGATTATCTGAAAAAAAGCGAGAGATATACATGGTGCAAGAATGAAAAATGCAAAAGGAGGAAAGAATTCTGTAAAGAAGTACAATCATGAGAAATGCAATGCAAGCATTTAAAATAAACATATCACAGTAACAAATATAAGATACAAAGTATGTCAAAGTATACTGTATGTTAAAAATCAATCAACCAAGGGAAAGAGTGGGAGGGATAATGTTAGCCTCCGTGTCTTTAATGAAATCCAGATTCTCTAGTCATGGTAATAGGAGAATCGCAATTTCATTACAAGACCGGAGGCTACCATTATGCATATTGGTAGCCATGTAAGACAACATCAGACATATGAGTGATTGGTTTTCAATATGGATGAGCAAATGTCCTAGAATTAGACCAATCAGCAGCTTCAAGAATATCATCCAACTTACCACTGGACCAGAAAGACTAACTGGCCAATGTACCGCTGATAGAATGTGGTTTGAAAATATTCAGATCGATACCTGCAAGATTCATAAACATTTTAAGCCATCTAGCAATAGAGGCAGAAGTAATACCTTTGTGAGGTTTAACAAAGGAGATAAGTAACTGATTCATACGGAGGGGCGAAGTGCATTCATTCTTAAGTCATATTCTTTCATACAGTCCATAACACAAAGTTTTTTTACATATATCAAAGCGTGGGTAGAAAATAGAATCAGACATGGTCTTGGTTTTTCTATGCAGTTCAAATTGGACTCCAAACATATTATAGGATCTATAAGAGATAACAAGAGCTTTAACATCAGAGACCTTACGACAAGAAATCAAGCAAAGAAGTGTAGCTAATTTGATGGAAAGGTTCTTTCTGTTCAAAGGGGAATTATCAGGCCAAGTAGAGAAAAGGTCAAGAATTAATTTGACGTCCCACAGAGATTGATACCTAGGTTTTGGAGGTCTCCTTAGTCTGATACTCTTAAGGATTCTACAAATAAAGGCATTTTGTATCTACCGTTTTACCATTAACTAGAGCATGACCTGCGGAAATAGCTGATCTATAACAATTAATAGATCTGTAACTTGGACCCCTTTTGAATTGTTCCAGAAGGAAATTAACTATGTTAATGATAGGTGCCTCCACGGAATCCAGGTTCCTTTCCAAGCACCAACGAAACCAAACTTTCCAAATGTTGTTATATCGGTAGTGTGTCCCAGAGAGAGTTGAAGCTGTTGACGAAAATCCTGCGAGATCATTGGATCTCCTGACACTCTCCAGGCAAGAAGGTTCAAATTCCCTGTTTGAACAAGAGGGTGAATTTGGCAGTCTACGTCTGTAAGAAGGTCCATAAGGGAAGAAATAGGAAGGGGAAGTCGGAAGCAAGCTCCAGGGTGGTGGGAAACCATGCCTGGGATGGCCAAAATGGAGTTATTAGAACACGAGTGAAGAAGTCTCACCTTCTGAGGGACTCTCTGGATCATGGCGAAGGGGGGAAAAGCATAAGCATTGATCCCCTCCCAAGATTGGAGAAAGGCATTGACCGCTAGAGCACCCCGGGTCGGGCATCCAGCTGTAATAATCCTCCAGTTGGAATATCAGTCTGCTCGCAAAGCGATCTATTTGGAAAGGACCGCAAAAATTGTTGAGGGAATTGAAAACAGTTATGTTGAGTCTCTAGTCGCTGTGATGCAAAAGGAGCCTCGAGTTCCAATCTGCACAAAGGTTTGATTTCTCTGGAAGGTATTCTGCTCTTAGAGAGATTGTGTGTTCTAGTCAGAATATCCAGAGTTTCTTGGCTAAGTTAGAAAGGTCTACTGATTTGGTACCTCCAAGGTGATTTATGTAAGCTATAGCGGACATGTTGTCCATTTTTAGTATGACTGACCTGCCTTGAAGAGAGTGTTTGAAACTCATTAGTGTATAAAGACCTGTGGTGAGTTCGAGGAAATGTATATGGGGCGACGATTCTTCTTGAGACCAGACTCCTCCAGTGTTCTGATCTAGAAGACTGGCACCCCAGCCATGAAGGCTCGCATCTGATCCTAAGGCAAAGTCCGGTGCTGAACCAAAGATCCCTCTGCCAGTCCAGGTGTACAAATTGTCTAACCATCAGGTCAGTTCTAATATGGTTTCCTGGTTTAGCGAAACACGATCTCAGTACCACAGGCCTGATCTCAGAGCTCTCGCTTTTATTCTGTGATGGGCTCGATAATTTAGGGTGAAATTAAAGAATGTTACCGCGAAGCGCGAGGTAACAGCGTTGCGCGAGGCGCGAGCAATCTTTGAAGGTAAACGGTAGTCTAAACAACAGCGGGAAGAAAAGGGCAAGGACGGAACTGACCGCTATACATTGGAGGTCAGGTGACCGAGTCAGGGAGTGGTGAAACACATTAGCGAGGCATGCTAGATGTACACCACTAGGTACAAGGTATGAAATGTACCAGTAGAGTAAGCCAATAATTCTAAGGCATAATAAGTACAGGTTTTAAACAATAAGCAATAAGCTAACAAGCAATGACAATATAAACTATTAAATAAACATCAAGAACAAGAACTAAGACGAATAAAGTGAGGGACTTATTTGCTTGGAGCCGCATTTAAAAGAGGCTGATTGCTTGGTGCTCACACCTTTTATATGTTTTCTAATGTTCTAATGTGGAACTTCTGCTTTATGATGTATGTGGCTGCTTGGGTCTGCATTAAAAGTTATCTGCATAATGGTAGCCTCCGGTCTTGTAATGAAATTCTGAGGGGGAGCCCAATGATTTTTTTACCCACGGGAGTGGGTAAGGGGGCAGCAGCATCATTATTAAGAAGTTTGAAGACCACTGCTGTAAGGTCTTCTACATCATCCTAAGGATAGCCACAGCTTTGAAGGAGCTGTTCTGCAATCTATGCACAGCGTGTGTTTCTACAGCTACACATGCCACGAACAGAAAAGGCTACTTTTAAGTAAGTATCTGCTTGTAGCATGTAGTGCTGTAGATTCATATGCTCCCAACCTCCTCCCTGGAAGCCTTTGGTATTGCAGATGCCCTTCTTTCTTTATTCTTCACATGGTCCTCATCTTCTGTATCTGTGCTCCATTTCTGTCTTTACCCTCAGTGCGGAGAACCAATCCAACAATAAAGCTGATGCTCTTTTGCATTACCAGTAAGAGGTGGAGTCACCATACCTTTCACTCAAAGACGACTTCTAACAAAAACAAGTTGCATACGTCCGAGTCCAACATTAGATGTTAGGAGTCTGCACTGCATGTGAATCTACAGCACTGCATCCCACAAATAGATGCTTACAGAGTAAGTAACATTTTCCTTATCACTCAGTTACAGTGTTTGATTTTACTCTTTGACCAGTGGAAGGGAATGGAGGATAAAGTAGTCCATCACATAAGGAGAGGCTAAAGTTTACAATGTTTTCTCAATTCAGCATCTTGTTTTCTCTGCAGAAATGTTGATTAGTAAATCTACATAAACCCTGAAGGGAATAGGGATAATGGGCACAAAAGACCAGTCAAGGCATCAGATTTCAGTTACCTTTTTGGTTTATAGTTGTTTGAGGATATCTATTATCTGCGTAAATTCAACTACATTAATTAATTTGGCGTACTTATTTCTGGCTGGAGAGCTTGCACTTCACACTTCCATATTACTTTGTTCTCCAGCACTGGGTCTCAAAGGATTCTCTCACAAATCTGAGTAGAAGAACCTGACTTGGGTCTGGCATCAAAACATTTACTGTTTAATAAGAGCAGTAATTGCCTTATTTTTCTCGTGCATCTTCCTTCCAGGAAGCCTTGGCCAAATGCTATCCACATTTCAAGCCCTCACTCCCCTGTCAGGTACTCCCTCCCTCCCTGCTCCTCCACATCACCCTTGTGTTATTTTCCCTACACCTTCCGCTGTCCTAAATTGTTTTGTTACCTCTGTCAGAGCTCAAGTGTGAAGGTAGCTTGTTGCTTTTTTCTCTGCCTCCGGTTTAAACACCAAAACACACAAGATGATGGACGGAATCTTGCACAATAGCAAAACATTCACCCCCAGTCACAGATCTGGGTTTAATCCATCGTTATTTT
This sequence comes from Lissotriton helveticus, assembly GCF_964261635.1. Classification (NCBI taxonomy): domain Eukaryota; kingdom Metazoa; phylum Chordata; class Amphibia; order Caudata; family Salamandridae; genus Lissotriton; species Lissotriton helveticus. The sequence goes on from NC_136057.1 coordinate 1,619,010,282, forward strand.
GCTCACCAAGCCACCCCAGTTCAGAGATGGCCATATGCAAATCAGTCTTGACCCTGTGCCTCATGGGAACAGTCCAGCCCGAACTGCCAAGCCATGTCTTCCCTGGACCGGAATCAAGCATCCTAGGACCGATTTCTGGCTATCAGCCGTCTTCAGCCAGGATAGCTTGACTCCAGTGGCGTAGTGAGCACTTGACCCACGTCTGGGCATACCCTTCCCACATAGGGTGAATAGCAAGACACACAAGATGATGGACGGAATGTTGCACAATGGCAAAACATTCACCCCCAGTCACAGATCTGGGTTTAATCCATCGTTATTTTGCTCACCAAGCCACCCGAGTTTAGACCTGGCCATATGCAAGTCAGTCTTAACCGTGTGCCTCATGGGAACAGTCCAGCCCGAACTGCCAAGCCATGTCTTCCCTGGACCGGATTAAGCATCCTGGGACCGGTTTGGGGCTCACAGCCCTCTTCAGGCAGGCTAGCTTGAATACAGTGGCACAGTGAGCCCGGGATCCTCGTCTGGGCATACCCGGCGCACTTAGGGTGAGAAAGCAAAAGACACACACAATTGATGGACGGAATGCAGAACAAATCAAAACATTCACCCCCAGTCAACAGATCCTGGTTAAACCCATCATTCTTTTGCTCACCATGCCACCCCAGTTTAGACCTGGCCATATGCAAAACAGCCTGCGCACTTAAGACGATAAAGCAAAAGACACACAATTGATGGACGGAATGCAGACCAAATCAAAACATTCACCCCCAGTCAAGAGATCTGGGTTAAATCCATCATCTCCTTGTTTTTGCTTTGTTTACCCTAAGTTGGCAGGGTATGCCCAGATGAGGGTCCCTTGCTCACTTTGCCACTGTATTCAAGCTAGCCTGCCTGAAGAGGGCTGTTAGCCCCAAACCGGTCCCAGGATGCTTGTTTCTGGTCCAGGGAAGACATGGCTTGGCAGTTCGGGCTGGACTGTTCCCATGAGGCACAGGGTCAAGACTGATTTGCATATAGCTGTGTCTGAACTGGAGTGGCAAAGTGAGCTAAAGAATGATGATGGATTCAACCCAGATATGTGACTGGAGGTGAGTGTTTGAAAAGTTCCAACCCTCTGTCCATCATCTCCTTGTGTTTGCTTTGTTCGCCCTAAGCTGGCAGGGTATGCCCAGACGTGGGACCCTTGCCCACTTTGCCTCTGGATTCAAGCTAGCCTGGCTTAAGAGGGCTGTTAGCCCGAAACCGGTCCCAGCATGCCAGTCCCAGGATGCTAGTTTCCGGTCCAGGGAAGACATTGCTTGGCAGTTCAGACTGGACTGTTCCCATGAGGCACAGGGTCAAGACTGATTTGCATATAGCTGTGTCTGAACTGGGGTGGGAAAGTGAGCTAAAGAATGATGATGGATTCATCCCCAGATCTGTGACTGGGGGTGAGCGTTTGAAGAGTTTCAACACTCCTTCCATCACCTCCTTGTGTCGGATTTAGACAGAGTCTCATGTTTTTTCTGTGGGTTGCTGTATTATTAAGGACTCGACTGTTGCCCTATTGACATAGCTCTAGTGTGGCCGAGAAGGGGTTGGCTCACAGAGCATTTGTACTTATCGTCAGAGCCTCTGCTCCCTCTCAGGCCACGACTGCAGCTCCTTCCCAGGCAGGTGGGACAGCCTTTGCGTCACATTGCTCTGTCTCTGAATCTGATAGCCTGGCTCCTGAACAGTTGAAATATGCGCCCCCAAACAACCACAGGATGTTGGCAGAAAGCTGTGGCCATCTCCTGCTGCTCCACCAAAGCACCTGTCTTCTCCAAGGGAGCATGATGGCTAATACTACGAAGGGTTTAGCTGATCAGTGGCTCTTCCTGTGGGTCTACCACTGCTTTAACCTCTTCCATGCTCATGACGGCTCCCGGCCGTAATGAGTCACGGTGGGCGTGTGCTGACAGCCAGGAGCCGTTATGACCACGCCCGCGATAGGAATGTTCAGCACTGCTTCGGAATTTGCACCGCAGCGATGAGGTTAACATGGGCCACATTGAAGAACTGACTAACTTTCATAAGGCGCTTCTGAATGGGGACAGAAGTCGCCAGTCATTGGTGGAGCAGCAAGTTCTTTGCAGCTTCTTTCTGGAAGGTGAATATCCTTACCGGCCTTCCTCTTAGTGTAGCATTTGTTTAGTTGTAAGTAATATACCCCTTGATACTCAAGCCTCTTCATCTGTGAAAGAGGAAACGACGGAGAGGATGAAATGTACTTATCTGTGACAAGCAACAGAGGAGAACTTCAATTACAGGAAGGTACATTATTTTATATATTGGGGAAAGATGGAGCATTTCACTTACCTGAACTCTGAAGAAACAGCTGGATGTCGGGGACAAAATACACGTACCCACGGGAGAATTGTCAGGCGTCGTGGGTTTATTGATGCCTGCTGGTTTAGTGGTCTCTGCAGGTCGCCTTCTTTTGTTTCTCCTTGTGCAGGGGAGTCTGCTGAACGTCGGAGCCCCACACTGGGCTATCTATCCACAGCAGCTGCTCATTGTGATGCTGGGCCAGCTGCTGTGCCTCACTAATGCGCCCATTGCCACTTTCCTGCTCACAGATGGTTGCCATGTCCTTGGACCTGCAGGCGGAAGTGATCTTTTATTTGTGCCTTGGGAGTAAAACAATCCCCGCGGAGACATAGAAATGAAGCAAGAGGCGGCAGCAGCAGCAGTGATGCCCTGACTGAAGGATACAAGGCGCTGTCCCAGTCAAGAGGCTAAAGTTACACAGGGTGTACAGCGACCTCTGAACACGGCAATTGTGTGATCCAAGGAACATACCACTCGAGTTATTCCTGCACAAGTAGTAAGAACCCCCTGCCCTGACCTCAAGATTAAGATATTTCCATTCTCCCAGCCCTACAGCACAGCACTCAACATTCTGGCCATTAAAAAAAATGTATATTCCTCCAAGACCACCTCGTGCTACTCGAAGACTCTCCTCCCACATCACAAACCCCTCCCCCACCTCCTTACAGTGAACACACTAAATAAATCGTGTTTACTTCAATGTAAAATACTATGTGTAATTGCTTTGGCATGTCTCACTCGCCCTCTCTTTACCGAACATTTGCTTTCTATTCCATCCTGTTCATGTATCCACTGTTTAATATAACCTCTGTAAAGTCGTTCGTTTCAAGGTGGTCTATACATAAATTATAGAATTCAAGATTGTGGCATTTTCTCCCATAAAGCAGTGGTGAGATAAATGAGACTGACTGTCTTCCTCCTTACTTCCCTTATACTTATGTTGGAGTTCCCCACTCAAATGTGACTTCCAACATTCATTAAAATTACTCAGTGTGTTAAACGGTCCGGTGATATGCAGAAAACTATTTCGAATGCTGGGAAAGCCAACGCTGCCTTTCATCTTTCTGAGGTCGGTGAATTTCGTGCCATTAACTGGATGATAAGTAACATGTGTTTATTTACAGCAGTTGGGGTAAGAAACACTAAGTAATGACGTAATACAGTATTGTCACATTTGTATAGCGCTTCATATATCGTAGTGCAGCACCTTTGCCTATTTTCAGCCTGGTACCATGCTACACCACGAAGGAGTGTGTAGTTGACAGTGTTGCATTTGTCGTGATCCTATGTCAAAAGCATTTCAGTGTTGTGTGAGTGACATCAGAGGTGTTCTCTTTCCTTGGGGTGTTGGGCCTAGCAGTTTAATGAAGATAGACTTGCAAATTATTAGGATTAAAATAAATAGGCAGCTACCCAGCACCAACCTAGCTGGAGAAGCAATGGGGTGCTGTGTGTGTGTATACATCCAGAGCAAGTGGGCGAAAACCAAAAAAATCATATGGCAACATGTACAAGGCAGAAATGCTGTCAAATGAGTCTTATGATGCCAAATCAGTAAGAATTGAAGTTTGTGACACGAGCAGTAGCCATGCACCTTTTTAGGTCTCGGACCGTAGGCTGCGCTTGCGCAGTCTCGCTCCGAGATTTAATGTTTTCTAGAGTGGGGCTTGAACCCGCCTCTCTTCTCCATTAGCTGGCTTCCTAAACGGAGGCCAGCCATTGGAGGAGAGGGACATCACTCCGTTCAAGCCCCATCTTTTTCAGATTCGGGGGCGTGTTTTTTCGCTTCTTTCTTGTTTTCTTTCTCTCCTCTTCCCATTGCCTGGAATTTTGCAGCCCAGCCAATGGGAAGAGGAGAGAACAAAAACCACACCCTGAATCCGAAAATGACGGTGGTTTCTCCGAGACATTTCTGCTTCGCCTCGGAGAAACGTGGTGGTGTTAGACTGCCCTCCTGACGGTTTGTTTTCTCGTTTCTTGTTTTTAATCCTTTTTAAGCAACGTAGTTTGTCAAATTAGGGTGTCCCCTGGAAGAGTAAATGTGCGTGAGTACGTACGTATGTGAAATTGGGGCTCGGCTAATGAGAGTATCAATTGCAGGGGCACCTTTGGGACATGCATGTGTGTGCATTCGTGCATGATCTGGAGTAATGCACCTATGGTAAAACAACTTTAAAGGATCCATGTGTCAGCTTAGAGTGTGCAGATTGCAGGAGAACCCCGGTGAAGTGTGAGTGCTTGCTCGCATCCTTGTGTGCACTAGAGGGGCAATGCTGAGCGTGTTGAACGTGTGCGTGTGTGTGTGTGTGCATTGGATATGTAAAGGTGGCTGTACTTTTACTCGGCATAAGTACAAAACGGAAGGGTGAACGGAACGGGTTACTGTATGCAGCATGCCGAAGCAGACCATGACAGTGTGTCTGTGCGCGCGCGCGAGGGGAGGGGGTATGGAGGCAGCGAGGCATATTTTAAGCCAAATCCCAGCCCGGAGATATGCAGATGAAACATTGGCGAGGCAGCCGCCATATTAGGTTATCAGTGTCTAGGCGAAAGAGATGGCGAGTTTAAAAAAATTTGAAAGAAAATAAAGAGCCCACCTTCTCAACTCAGTTTTGTCCGGATGAAAACCCTGGCTCCACTCGCAAGGCATGCGCGCGCGCTCCTGCAGCTCTACTCCGTGATAAGGAAAAAGGGAGAGAAAAAGGAGGGAATAGGTTGCACAAATTCTTTTTTTGTCTTGCTGCTTCTTCTGTGGAGAGAGAGGGAAAAAAGTTTGTGCAGGGGCTAGCTTAGCAGTTTCTGGAACTAGAGCCAAAAGGGGCAGGAAGTTGTTTTACAATTGCGTTTCAGTGAGCAGGCTGGAATGGAAACAGCCAAGCTGATCTTTATGCAGCAAGAAAATAGGGGACGCGTTTCTCTCCCATCCTATTCCCAGAGGTACAAGTTTTTTATTAAAATACTTTCATTTTGGTGGCCGTAGTGCTCTTCTGTGGAAGGGATAGCCATTGTGTTCTGTGCAAAGAAAGGCGAGTGGTGGGAGACGCTATCAAAGGGACGTTTCAGAAAATGCACTTGGTAGGCAGCAGCAGCATGACTTTTGGCACGGTTCATCGAGTTTGCTTGAGGTTATGAAGCGGGGAGGGAAGGAGTCTGCCCTGCAAGCTTTCCCTGGAAATAAAACCAGGGGGAGGGGAGAGGAAAGGGGGATGAGGGAAATATCGTGCCCTTTCCAAGAGAATTTTGCTTGGATGCCTCCCGGCACTCACGGCTCGCCCCTCCGCTTCTACGTGCACTCATTTTTCTATCTCCCTCTCTTTCCCTCCTTTTCTCGAGGCGCTCTCAATCAAACTGCAATCATGGCAGTTGTTTTTCTTCCAGCGCAGCAGTTGAACTGTCTCGCCAAAACGCTTATCAGCTTTTGACTCTGTGCCAGGAGAGTTACAAGGGCCTAGCATCCTCGGCCGTGCAGCTGGATTCGAAAGCGAGGGCAGTAACTGGGGGAAAAAAACGATACATTTTTGTCAGTGCCTTGGTCTGTGCTCTTGCCCTCGGAAATTTAGCGTGGTTTTGTCTACATTTAGAAGAGTAGCGGCTTTATTAATAGATTGTGTGTCGAGTTCTTTTTAATCGCGTTGTAAGTTTGCAGAACAAATAAACGTTCCCTTTCGCAGGCCAAACAATGGACAGCTCTCGACCTGAGTTTTAATGAGGGGCGACCTTAACCTTTCAGTTGACGTTCTTTCGCCTGGATGAATAGTTTGAAGGTAACGTAAGAAAGGGGACTTACATGATCGACAGGTCGTCGAGAGAGACAACTGAGGCCTGTGGTGACTTGGCTTACATAGATGCTCGGTACCAAAATGCCTTGACTCTGCTGTCCAAATCAGTAGTACCTATTTATCGGCCTCGGTTGGATGAAAGGGTGAGTCAGTGACATTTTCGGTCACCACATGTGATCAAGCAGGTTTTTGGAAGTTTCTACAACCGATGCATTGATCGATCCTCATTAAAAAGATGCAGACATTGAAAGCGCTACATGTATGTTGTAAAGGTGCACTGCTCAGATCTGTTAAACGAGCCTTTCAAAATGATGATGTGCTGAAAGGCAGAATGCGCAGCTTAAGCCATGCGCGTGAGTGACATAATATTTGGAGGTTACCATACTCCAAGCGATGTTTATACTTTAGACGTTATTCTTTGTATTTTTTTCGGTAGTGGGCTTGGAGTGCCCGCAGTCAGGTGTTATTTCACTCCAAAAAACGAGTGTTAAAGTGTAACAGCTTGCAAACTCTTGCAAAATGTACTCGGCTACACTGGCGCCCACTCGTCACTGCTGTACTGACATGTTGGAGAAACCGGAACTTCTCTTGGACATGAGTTTTTCTGATTGGTTACTGTGAAAGCCCCCAGTCAAACTGATTCGGCAGGATTTGTTAATGAACAGAGCCACTCGCATCTCCCCGAGCCCAGTCATGACATGAAAGGGCAGCAGAAGCCCCTGGTTTGTGTTTGCTCTCCTGCCCCCTCGTTGTTTGTGCTTGCTCTCCTGCCCCCTCGTTGTTTGTGCTTGCTCTCCTGCTGTGTGTGTGTGTAGCTCTGTGTGTGTGTGGCTCTGTGTGTCTGTGGCTCTGTGTGGCTCTGTCTGTGTGTGGCTCTGTGTGGCTCTGGCTGTCTGTTGCTCTGTCTGACTGTGTGTGTGTGGCTCTGTCTGTGTGTGTGTGGCACTGTGTGTGTGTGTGTGGCACTGTGTGGGTAGCTTTTTTTGTAGGTGGTTCTGTGTGTGTGTGGGGGTGGCTCTATGTGGGTGGCTCTGTGTGTGTGTGGGTGGCTCTGTGTGGGTGGCTCTATGTGAATGACTGTGTGGGTGGCTCTGTAAGTGTGTGGGTGGCTTTGTGTGTGTGGCTCTGTGAGTGCAAATGCAATAGGTCTCGCATTTGCGAGCGATTAAGCTATTGGCATTGTAAATGACAATGCCATTTATTTATGTTTTTAAAAAAAAAAACATAAATAAAAATAATGTCATCAGCAATGCCAATAGCTCTAACTTTGAGAATGCCGAGACCATTGCATTGTAAATGCTTGTTAAAGACATGGTTTCTGTTTTTCTAGACAAGTACATCTTATGAGCAAGGAAAAAGGTTTGCAACCTAAACAGAAGCTAGACAATCTTTAAAGAGTCTGATTTCACCTACTCCTGCTAGGCTAAAATGTTTATCAGGGGTTCACACCCCAAGCCTCTCTCAGGCTCTGGAAGGCTTCAAAAGGTGGGCAAGCACAAGTCAGGTGAGTCATCATCAAGGACCCTAGCGAGACTGGGACCCATCAGATTTGTGGGCGATTGTAGAAGTGCTTGATCAGTTGCTGCCCTGACAGCACAAAAACGAATTGGACTTCCAAGTGCACCTTTCTGTCTTCACCCCCTCATTCGAGCCCATACTTTTTTATTAGATCGCAGAGACCTCTGCTCTTTTAGATGCTTTAATAGAAATGATCTTGTTCATCTGACAGCTCCCATTATTAGAACTAGTCTGAATGAATTTTCAGGGTAAATAAGAGACAATGTGATTAAAGAAGTCTTTCTTTGCTTCCTGTTTTAGCAAGGACAGCAGCATAGCATATCTTTGGTAGCTCTCGTTTCGTTTAGTCTTAGCCCGGCCCTTCTCCGACACGTGAGCCTTGTGAAAAACAGCTTTATATGTATCCACAAGTTAACTTTTTTTCTGATCTCCTCTGACTAGGTCGTCTCACTCTCACATCCTTTCCCGGATTAACTCTTTGAACTTCAGCAAAAGGCCTATGACTCAAACAGTAGTTCCAAACAGGTGTTCTTTCCTGTTCTACACAACCCCTAAGCCCCAGCCAGCAAAGTATGTTTACTAAGTCTTTTATAAACTGCAGCTTACATCTGCCCTGGGAGAACAGAGCATTTACCTACATTGTTCATATAATAACAATATATAACCATATTTGTAAAGCGCGAACAATCACTCTTAAGACAAATAGTACACCCATACCTTTGTCAGCCCACTGGCCTTTAAAGCCCCCAACTGAGCCTTTTGCTAACTTGTATTGTTTTGTAAGATTTATTTATCACTTCATACTCGGTTGTGGGGCTTTCACGTCATAAAACCTCTTTTTCTATTTGCAGGTAGTCCTAGCCCTTACCTTGCTCACAGGAAGTCGGTGTTGCCACAATCTCTGTCTGAGTCTTGGAAAGGTGGGCCTAGCAGCAAAAGGAAAGGGGTGAAGCGCTACTGCTCACTGGGCCTCCTCCAGTGGACGATGGCACAGTCTGATGCAGCTGCTGTGGCTGCTGGTCCTACAGATGTTCTGAGGCATTCCATGTTAAACAGGCTGTGAGAGTGGTAGTAAATGGCTTGCAGCACCTTTTGCCCTTGTGAATAGTTGTCACCCAAAGAGAATGAGCAGACAGTGGTGGTTGCGCATGCAATGGGACATCCTTTTTTGTTAGTCATCACTGCAGTAACAAAGGTCCTGCCATGTTCAGCCATTAGCTGTTACATAAAAGTGTGAACCTAGGAAGAAGGAACATGGCAGGAGCAGATTTACCAGTGCTTAGGGTGCTGAATGTACTCACCTTTAGGGTCAGCACTGACAAAGTCAAGCCCAAATCCCTGACTCCTCATCCGTTCTGAGAGGATGGGATCACCTGGGAGTGAGAGTGAAAAGCGCCAATTCAATTGAACTTGCCCTACAGTTGTTTCTGATGCTGCCACACCTTTAACCCCTACAGCCGCCTGTGGGCCGCACTGCCAGTAATGAGGATTTAGAGGAAAGATATCTACCGCACACTATCTCTTGAGCCTAGGTGCACACACAGTGCCATGTGCCCCCACCCTCAATCAGGACTAGAGCAATAAGGGGTGCAGCCACCATCTGTCAAAGAAGTATGCAATGGGAGGAGTTTGGAAAATGCAAGTGTGTGTGGGTGTGTGTGCACATGTGTTGGTTTAGGAGCATGTTTGTTAGTGTCTGTGGTCAGCTGTTTCCTGGAGCACATTATGGTATTGACTAGTGTGTGACATGTAGCTTCATAGAATGTGATGGCATTGGCCTGTGCACTCGGGGCACATTGCATCTGCGACTGGTATTTGTGGATACCTGGGGCACATTGTAGTGTTGATTGACACATTGGTAAGCCTGGAGTACGCTGTGCCATTGACTGGAGCATGGTGGTACATGGGGCAAATCAGGACTTTGACTGGTGTGTGATGATGGGTTTACCTGGCACATGGTGGCACTGACTAAATGCTAGGATCAAATTATGGTTTTGAAGATTGTTCAAAGGATTTGGGTATACTTGTGAGAAAACAAAAACTTTTGTGGGATCATCCAATTTGTAACATTGCCGTTATTGCTGGTTGTTGAAGTCTACACACAGAGGTACTTCTGTCCTGACTCCAGTCTTTGTGCTTTGACCTCTAAGACATAGTAAAATTGCTAGTCCCCAAATGGAATATTTAATCTTCCAGTAAGGCCATAGTATATGGTGGGTGAATAAAAGTCATAGATGGGTTGGGAAATTAAATGTTACATGTATACTGTAGTGTCTGGTGTACCTCCCACTATGGTAGCAAAGGAAACATGGCTTCAGGCTTCCCTGTGTAGCCTAACTGGTTCAGCTTTCAAACCTGCAGGAGAACCTGTCAAAATAACCGCTATTGACAGAAGGAAGCCCTATTTTCAAAACTAAATTAAGTCACCCCCATGTAGAACTGGAAGCCACCAGCTAGCATGCCTAATATTTCAAAGTGGTACATGCTAGAATTTAGTGTTGGCATGTACCTACAGTGACTAACAACCAAAAGCTATTTTCACTTTAAAGGGCTGTAGCTGTATTATGAGAAAAAAAGCGAATGTTCGGAATAAAATACTATTTCTGCTAATTTGGGTTAGGGATTAGCTACAGGAGTGATTCAGCCACTATTTTGAATATTTATTAAAACTCCAGTTCACTGGTGAAGTCAGATTTTTAAAAAGAAATATTTAGGACAAGTAACTTTTACAAAGTTAGACTTTGTCTGCCTGAGCCACTTTTAAGCTAATTGGCATTACCCTGCCAGCAACTGGCCCCAGTTAATGCTTCATCTTAATGGGGTGTGAAAACTGCTCCCAGAGCAGAAACAATAGCTTATGCCTGTTGGCAGGAAGACCTAGGATTATGTAACTCCTCTCAGCTCAGGAACGGCAGCAGGGGAGGGTTCAGGATCTTCGTTAACTTGTAACTACTTAAATGTAAGGGGAGACCTGGAAAAAAAAGTATTTTTTCCTGGACCAACTATAGCCAGCTCAGCACCAGCCCGTGGGGACAAGAAGGTGATCCTAGAGCCCATTTGGCGAGGTTGAGGAGAAGGCAACTGCTGATTTCCCTCAACACACCCCTGCCTAGGACACCAGGAACCTCCAAGGAAAGATGCATGCTGCCATTATGGATTTTCCTAGTGCACTGTGAGATAGTTTACAATAAGGCACAGGATGTGATGTTAAAGTGGGAAGGGGTGCACTGCAAACATTTTTCTCATTGGTTAGGTAGTGTCCAAGGAGTCACCCTCACCCGCTGGCTAGTGAATCGTTCAACAGTGGCACCTCACCCACAACTCATCAGAACACAACTGGACCTGAGAAAGAACAGTAGAGGACTGGACCTGCTTTCAGTAAACTGTGTGGAGTCCTTCAGGGCAGGATGAGCTCCCACTTGTTTTCAGGACTTAGAAGTGGACTCCAAGTGTCAGTTGTTTGACCACCTGTGTGGTTAAAGGAAAACAAAAAGCTGCAATAGGCTTTTTTGATGGAGTGACCAACTGAACCGGTAGTAACTGGCCATCCTCAGGACCATACTGATGATCTCCGCTGTAGTCAGTCTTGCCACCTAAGTCCTGTCCCTGGGCCCTAGGGGCCTTGGAAGAGACCAAAAAGATCTGCTCCAGTTAGTCCAAAAGGGTAGGACCTAAGATAGTTTTGCCTTCCAAGATCTCTGGTCCATCAGCGGAAACTCACAGTGATACATTTTCTGGATTTCTTTTAAAGAAAGCTGCCTGGAAGTGGGTTTTATTGACCCTCTGGCACCAAGGACTTAGTCAATTTGCCAACTTGAAACAGAAAACCTAATGTACTGCAACTACCTCGCAACCCACTGAGCATTACTTGAGTGAGATATGTTTCAGGTAACGATCCGTCCTGTGAGATTTCAAAAATATAGTCAGTGGAACCCAAACCCTCTTTTATCATGGAGGTGTACACTGAAGAACACTAAGAAACAAGAAATATATTTGCAAGAGTTATTTAGAATCACAATCCTATCCCAGTGCACACAATATGAATAGTAACATTTATCAAAATGAACAGGATAATGCCAATGATACTTATCAGGAGGGTGAATAATAAAAAGTATTAAAACTTGACGATGCTATGATAAAGCTTTTTTACAGCTTTATCCCCAAGCCCACCTTTCTCTTGGCTAACTAATCTAAACCCACCACTACAAGAGGCTTACTTTGAGTTTTGGAGTTGGTTCACAGTCACATTCCTCTTCTGAACAATCGAAACAATTATCAGCGAAGAAACAGCAACTGCTATACCCATCTGCAAGCTGGCAACTAACCGAGTGAAGGCTGGATAGGCCTTCTCCTTAGTCTTCAGCAAAGGAAGACAATAACAGCGCTGTATGACCCTTAGTGTCACTGTTAGTCCTCAATCCCTGGTACAAAGTTCCTGTCTGTCTTATATTGCTCTGTTCTGGTTTATGTATTATATCTGAATGTTGTTGAGCATTTCCAGAATAACCAATTAGTATTAAAGCCCTTGCAGCCTTTCACTCACTTACATTCTTTGAAACCTTGCCTATTATTTAAAACCAATCAGTGAGAAGATAAGATATCATATTTTATGAAGTCTTGTTCATAATTTAAAAACAATCACAGGACAGAAAATTAAGTTTGCACGTATAAAATCATGGATATATTCAAGCAGACTTAATTATCATATTGCAATAAATAACATTTTTGAATGTGCATTCACATATATTTAAAACATACACCTAAAAAAACTGCATATATAATTCAAGAAAGTGGATACCTAGAAGGCAAACATATATGATGGTTAAATAAAATCTATGCTATGGTTATATAAGTTGAAGCTAGGTACAAAAACTGTTTATAAAAAAGGATAAAAAAGGTATACATTTTCTCATTTAGATTCTCTTTGTTATAAGAAATGTGACAAATTATCTATCATAAAAATGGAGGAGACCAGCATTTTAAAGTGTTGGTGTAAGTTCAGGAATTTTCTCAAGATGTTGATGATGGTGAGGTTGCCAGAAGTATCTCAGAAAATTAGGATGTTGAAAAACCACGGGCGAAAACTGTGTCATTGGCAATGCTGAAGATGAAGCTGAAGCTGAAGTATTTTTCAAGGAGACCGCAATTGAATCTGAAAACGCATCATTGGCATTACAACTCCAACTGGATCCAGAAATGGAGATACGGTTGGTGGTCCAGAACCTTACCATGGTCGGCATGGGTGGTTGACCTAAATGACTGCATTGTTGGATTGCCATATATAGCCTCTCTAGCATAGGGCAATTGCATTGCAGTGCAATATGCTTTGGATGCACTTCAATAGGTCAAATTACTTCTCCAATGTCCTCTTTTACGAAGGTGGGTTTTGCCAACTGGGGAGGAGAAAGAGGGAGGATAGCGATGGGTCTGTGGGTGGTGGACAAGGATGCAGGTGGTACAGTTCCTATAGGGTCTGCCACCTCTAGGGACTTGCTGCTTGTGGAGGCCACCGAAGATGTTGAAGAGTTGGTGCCCTTCGCTCCAGTCCCTCACCCTCCATGCTACAGTGTCGGTTGGCATCCAAAGTCTTACCACCTGAACCACAGTGGCCAGCTCCTTCCCTGGTGACGATGCTGAAAAGACATGTACAATAGTTTGATTGTATCAGGAGCAGGACCTCATACCTCCTGGCCAGAGTGCTCCCCGCCCCAACAGCTTCGCTGCTGTGTCACCTGCCGCTGCCCCTTCACCTCTCCCCTGGTAGGTGTTCAAGGCCCTACTCCACCCGCAGGCTCCTGCCTGCGCCTCATACCTGGTGGTCCAGTGGGAGAGTCTTGCTCTCCTGCTGGTCCGCTGCTGTCTTTCTGCGTGTTTTGTGTCCATCATTGTTTTTATCTGTCTATTTTAGTGCCTTGTATCTGTTTCTCTGTTTTTGTCTGTCTATTTGTTTAATGTGCTTTTATCTGGTTCTTTCCCGCTGTTGCTGCCCCGCGGCCGCTCCTCTCTGCCGTGCCTGCTTCTGCCTCCCAGTTGTGCTACCCTTCCCTGCCCCTACTTAATGGCAGCCGAGGCACGGCCGCACCAAAGGCTGGACCGCAACCAGCGCCAGAGATCCTGGATCTCTGTCCACCCATCGCTATGACTCAGCTGACATACTCGCACTCAACCCCAAACGGGACAACATCTGCCAGCAGTCCATGCCGAACACCACCCATGGCCAGTTCTCCTGCCGTCACTGCCGCCATACCTTCACCACCCTCCGCACCCCTATGGCTGCCGCCCCCACACCAGACACCAGCACCCCCGAAGCCCTGAGGTACATCCTCATCAACATGCGCTCCCTGCACATGCACGCTTTAGAGATCTTGGACCTCCAGGATACCCTCCCGTCAGACATCGCCTTCTTCAGAGAAACCTGGACCACCTCCGCCCGACATCACCACCGCCATCCCCGACGGATACAAGATCCAGAAAAAGAACCACCACAACCACCCAGGAGAAGGTCTTGCCATCACCCACAAGAGCTCCCGCTGTCTCACCCCCGCCAGCTCAAACGACAGCCCGACCACCACAGAACATCGCCATTTCTAGATCCAGACCAGCCCCAGAATTACCCTACGAGACACCGATGCCTACAGACCTTCCGGACCTCGAACCGCGTTCACCACTACCATCGCTGACCTCATCGCGCCCCATGTCATTGCCTCCGTCGACTACATAATCATCGGTGACCTCAACTTCCACCTCGACAACCTCAGCAACCCCAACTCCGCCACCCTCCTGGACAACCTTGTCAACCTCGATCTGAAACAACTCGTCACCACACCCTCGACCCCATCTTTGCAGGAGGTATCAAAATCACTTCAGCCACACTACGCAACTCCCCTAGATGGACCACCACTGCGTACACTTCCACGTCTACAAACCCACCACCCCAAACCTGCACCCCACCCTCCGCGAAGGAACTGGATCAAGATCATCGAGGAGCAGCTTAACTCCACCCTCAACCATGATGCCCCCTCCACCTTGACCGACGCTAACCTCGCAGCCAAAGACCTTCACAAATGGATCACCAACAGCGCAGACAAGCTCACACCCCTATGTAACCCCGACAGACAGCACCCCAGAAAAGCCACCTGGTTCACCGCCGACCTCCAAGAATCCAGTCGCACCTGCTGATGTCTCAAGAAGAATTGGAGAAACAGCAAATCCTGAGAAGACCGCACCACCTACTAGAACGCCATGACAGAATACCACCAATGCATCAGATTCACCAAAAGGACCTTTATCCAGAACTAGATCCTTGCCAACTCCAGCAACTCAAAGGAACTCTTCAGAATCATCCAGGAATTCACCAAACTCCTCAGTGAAACCACATACATCACCCCCTCGCAGGACCTCTGCAACAAACTCAGCTCCTATTTACATCTGAAAATCAAATGCCTCTACAACAGAGGTCTTCAAAATGTTTTGCTCTGAGCACCCTCTAAGCAAAATGTTTTGAGGTCGGCCCCCCTACAAAACTTTAAGGCAACAATTGGTGGAGTGGGAGGGACATGGCTGTGTGCAAGGGACAGGGCTTATGAGTTGATTTCTGAAGTACTTTTTCTATAGCTCATGAACCACAATAAATATGATACTTATAAAACAGCAAATGCATTCAACAAAAACATGTATGGTCCCAAAAATACTGCTCCCCATAGTTGGGGTGTTGTGAACCCCTCACACTCTTGGACCCCAATGCAACTACACCTGTTGTATTATTGATAACAGCAGTCCTGAGTAGCAGGCTATCTCCTCTGCAGCTTTGACCTCTTCCCTACCATGCCTGACCATCACTCTGATTTTGAATAAGGTTCCCTGTCCCTTTCAGAAAAAAAGAAAGCTACCACACGTTGTCTACCTTTTTTCTGTAAAGGTGCCCTCGGTTCTAATGCTAAAAAGGAAAATAAGCTCCCATTCCCCTTTTTTGAAGGTAGACAGTGATACCTGTGATGCAGTGGGACCCTCAAACCGTTGGGCCCCAGTCCTGCTGCATCTGTTTAATTATTGATAACCAGCAGTGGCCACTCACACACCTGGCAGCAGTACCTGCTTCACTAATGAATGGCCTTTTTTAAAGAAAAAATAGGGGGAAAAAAGGCCACTTATATTACCGCATTTGCTACGTAATCCATCATCTGCTGCATAGTACTGCTTATCCAATTCTTCAGTGCTGTAAACTAGTACTTATAAACTTCCTATTCTGGAGGACAGATTTATGTATTTTCAATAATTCTGCTTTATTCTGCTTTACTGTGCAGTACAGGAAGACAAAGGCTTTCTTGTTGCACGCTTATGTTTTAAGTGAACCTAGTTCTATGTATGTTGCGGTTTATTTTGCTGCACAATTCACTTCTTTTGTAGTCTTCTGCCATGTTTTTTAAATATGTTGAGCAGCCATTAGTCTCCCAAACCTACCTTGGGATGGGATCACCACGGACACCTTGTTGCTGTTGTCATAAGGTAGTTTGAGCCCAGGTACAAAAAAAACAACCATCTGCTTATTGCCGGGCAGATTAATATGTCCTCACAGCACTCAAACAAATATTAACTATTCCCTTTGCTGCTAAACAATTCAACAATTTCTTCTTTAACTTCATATTGACAACTTCCGTTAGTGACCCGTTTGCCCTTTTTCCTGACCCCAATATTTCTTTTCACCGAACCAGCCTATCTGCCCCTGGACCAAACCTGCCTTCCTTTTATTCCACCATTCTCCTCTTACTTTCCGTTGCTCTTTTCCCTGTTACCTCTAAACTCGTCCTTTTGATGAGCTTGACCTCTATAACTAATACCTCTTTCTCTGACTGCATCTCTTTCCCAGTGCTCATCCTGCTGCTGAAGCCTATTGTCCCTGTACCAGAGTGGGCTGGTAGGCTCAGTGCTTCCCTAGAATAACAGCTCGGTTGTGAATTCAGTGCTGTGAAGCAATGAACACTCCCAAATCTCCCGGGGTGAAGAGAGTAGTACCTACCAATCCACCCAGTGCCCTGTAAGTCCCTCCGTGTGTGGTGTGCATTTAAACCTCATAGGAAATAACAATTGAATTTACCAACACTGTGTTGTCCTGTAATTACCACATTTCTTATAATCATGATTCAAGCAGAAAAAAACAGCTTCCACAAGATTCGGGACTATGGACATTTCTGTAATAAAGGCCTAACTGTTGATGTTTATGCATCAAAATAAATACAGCCAGTTGTTAACTCAGTAAAATTCAATGGGTTTTGAAGCACTTATTTTGGTACTCTTGCTGTTAGCAGGATGTTAGTTAAATACATTCTTGAGCAATCCTCACATAGGTCAGGAATTGAAATGAGGCAAAAATAAAAATACATAAATGTCTTTTGTTTTCAGCAATTCGTCAAGAAACATAATTTACAATGCAATAGCTCTAACTCTCACAAATTCAAGACCTATTGCATTGCAAATGATTGTGTTTTTTTACCAACCTTTTTGACTCTGCCAGCACACTTCCTGACCTCCACCCCGTGGCATTCTGATGACAGTTTTCACAAGGGCTCTAAGTAAATGAAGACAGACTGGAAATGCAGCAAATAAACATGCCACACTTCCAGGCCATCTTCATTTACATGCAATTGCAGAGGCATGTGCACCTCCCCTGGGAACCCACTCACGCCCCTCCCAGGGGGGCACATCCCACAACTTGAAGAACTCTACTCTACAACAACTACAACAACTTCAACAACCAGACACCTGACTCTGAAACCACTGCCTCCTCCAGCAACGCCAGCCAGCCCACTATCTCCTCCTGGACCCCAGTCACCACTGAAGACACCACATCAACCATGAAAGGTATTCACTCAGGAGCCCCTGTGGGCCATTGCCCTTGCACATCTTCTACAGACCCACCGCCACCATCGCACCAGAACTAAGACGCTGCATCAATGCCACCTTCAAAACTGGCACCTTCCCAAACGACTAGAAACACGCAGAAGTCAGGCCTCTACTCAAGAAGCCCTCAGCAGATCCTAGGACCTCAAGAACTACCGACCCATCTCCCTCCTCCCCATCGCGGCCAAAATCACTGAGAAAGCCGTCAACGTCCAACTAACAAAATTCACTGAAGAGAACTCCATCCACGACCCCTCCCAATCCGGATTTCGCAGCAACCACAGCACTGAGACTGCTCTACTTGCTGCTACAGACGACATCTGCACTCTCCTTGACCAAAGACACACCACATCCCTAATCCTACTCGACCTCTCTGCAACCTTTGACACTGTCTCCCACTGCACACTCACCTCCAGGTTCCACAACACCAGTATACAGGATACCAGCCTCCACTGGCTTCGCTCTTTCCTCACCGGCAGAACCCAAAGAATTTATTTTTTATTTATTTATTTTTGAAACTTATAAAGAGCAACAAATGCCCTTGGGCATCTCGGTGCTGCGGACAAATCAGCCTTCCACCTCTCAGAACCTACAGAGATCACCTGCGGAGTACCCCAAGGATCATCGCTCAGCCCCACGCTCTTCAACATCTACAAGGCCCCCCTCGCTGCTATCGTCAGACATCACGGACGCAGCATAGTATCCTACGCTGACGACACCCGGCTCATCCTCTCTCTCACCAAAGACCCCATCCCCACCAGACTCAATTTCCAGGAAGGGATAAAGGACGTTGCATCCTGGATGAGCAGCAGCTGCCTGAAGCTCAACTCAGAGAAAACAGAGGTCCTTGTCATCAGACCCTCCCCACCACCCTTGGCAGCCCCACCATCCCCACGGACCACGCACAGAACCTCAGCATTGTACTCAACTCCTTCCTCTCGATGACCCGACAGGTCAATGCCGTCGCCTCCACCTGCTTCAACACACTGTGCATCCTCCGGAAGACCTTCAAATGGATCCCCACCCCGAATCAAGGAAGACCATCACCCACACATGCATAACCAGCAGATTGGACTACGGAAACACACTCTATGCCGGGATCAACAAGTCTCTGCTCCGCGAACTCCATACCATACAGAACACCGCAGCCAGGCTCATCCTAGGCATCCCTCGACACAAACACATTGTGCAACACCAGCGCAACTTCCACTGGCTCCCCATTGAGAAGAGAGTAACTTTCAAGATATTCACCCAAAGCCTACAGCACCAGGCCACAATACCTCAACGACAGAATCACCTTCCACGTACCCAAGAGAAACCTCCTATCCGCCGACCTTGCTGACACCCATGCATCCGCAGAGCAAGAACGGGTGGAAGAACCTATTCCTACATCGCGGCCAAGACCTGGAACAAAGTCTCAATCAACATTAGACGTGCCCCACACCCTGCCCATCTTCAGGAAGACCCTCAAGACCTTGGTCTTCGACTGACCGGAACTGCTCCCCCCCACAGCATCTTGAGACCCTCACGGGTGAGTAGCACGCATAGAATTCCCTGATTGATTGATTAGTATCTGTGTAACTAGAACTGATCACAAAGTCTTTTTATTAAAACATTTTCCAAATTGTCATATTTCACCTGCTTCAAAGCTTTCAAACTTTGGTTCATGTTCATCATAATCTCATGCATGTAGGGAACAACTTCAGAAAGCATTTGGTCACAGTATTTAGAAATTCCCCTTATCGCACCTATATCATTAATGATCTTGTCTCTTAACCTTTGTACATTCACTCCAGGAATAGTTTAACACCTCTGAATAATTCTGATTTAAGGTTGTAAATAGTGAACTTATGCCATAAAAATGTATATAAAGCGAAAAGCCCTTAGTACAGTGTGTGTACACAAGGCAAAATATAATAAATGTCTTTTAGAAATGTTCAAATATGAATCAGTGTGTGTAAACAATTACTCCAATGCTGTACCAATATTAGTGGAATCTGAAACCATGATCCCTTTGTTTGGCCATTTGACAATGGTAACACTTACTTCAAGTAACGTAAGTATTTTTTAGAATGCTTGAAATATTGAATGGATTAAGTACTGAAGTTGCTTATCAGTGTATCACGCCCTATGTATACACGTATGCTGTAGAAGACATTAAATAATAATTTTGGAGGGAATTGCAAATGACTTCTACATCTTAAGTAAATGCATAGGGCTTGATACATTGAAAAGCAACTTTAGTACAGAGCAAACCCATTTTTACTTCTGACTCCAAAATATCTTGCGTTATTTCCAGTTTGTTTTTCCATTGCAAAAATATTCCAAAAATATGCTAACTTTTGCTTTAGGCAAAAATTGGTATAACATCACAGCAAAAATTACATACACTTGTTTAATATACAATTTTTGATTCAAATAACATTAAAATCACAATATGCAACAGGTCAAACCTTGATGCATTCCTACAGTTTCAAAATGAAGCATGAGTTCTGCCTGATTTTGAGGTTTCAAGATGGGATACCCCAACATATATGTGACAGAACATTCCATCTGCAAAAGTCCCGTTACGCGTCCTATTTTGTTCATCATAGTTTTATGATCTGGACTTAACAAAGGCCATTTAAAATACATTTTTGGACATGTGTTTCTCAGTCACCAATGTGTACTCATTCCTGTCTGTTTTTTTCAAATATGCATGCCCAAAAATATTTTTATCAAAAATCAGACAGGCTTATGTGCACATTTATGAAGAAGTAGGGCGACATGAATATCTGTCTCTTGGAACATAAATTAAACTGTCTTTGTGATGCAAAACATATTGGTGAGGTGTTTCAAATCAAACATTTTGGAATTTAATCTAATGTGCCTAGTCATTTAGGCCCACATCCTCGCCATTGACTTTTTAGAATACCAACTTACCAATTTGATGTTTGGAACATCCACTGTATCATAAGTGCATTTTATGCGGTCACCTGTAATAGGGCTACCATAACATCCTTCAAAATTGTGACGGAGTATCACACCTGACACAATGATAACTTGTGGCCTGTTTTGGACAACTGTCCCTTCTAACACCTAACAATCTCAGTTATATTTGTTGTTCAGGAAGACATATGTCTGTATAAAACAGTCCTTTGGTAATGAACAGAAATATAATGGAATCATTTTCCATAAATTCATATTCAAAACACATCATCAAAGAGCTTGGGCAAAACTTTCACCTTCCAAGAACTCTTCTTGTTCGATGGACATATGTCCACATTTATTTTGATACCATAATTTTTTGAGGTAATGAAAGAAAAGTTATGCATCATGAAAAAGTCCAAAAATAACTTACCCCTTAATGCTGCTATTGGGATCTCGACTGCCCATCAAGCTGGGGATAGGCCACCAACAAGTATGTGGGCCATTAGGGGGGTCAGGGTGTGGTGCACCTGCTTCCCATGTTGGGAGGACTGGTCAAACCGGACTTCAGCTGACCTCTTGGTCCAGCGTTGTAGGTCCTCCCCCTCTTGCGGCAATGGATACTGCACCGCTTGTCGACTCCCATGGTCTGCACCTTCTTAGCGATGACCTTCAAGATTGTCTTTTCTGATGGGCGTTGACCTGTATGGATACTTAAAAAGAAAGAAAAAAACAAATGTTTTGGGATTCATTGTTTATTTGTATTGCTGTACCACAATTTTGAAATATTAGTCACACACATTAGTATGAAGCCCAACTGCATTAAAAAAGAATCATACAATAAACCAAAATTATAGTAACCTTTTGAGTTCGCTTATCTCTTGTACCCTGCTCATTATCAGACACTGCTATCTGCAGCCTGATGAAAATGATGTAAAATGAACACAGCCTTCACTTAACTTTGAAAGGGAAAAATAAGCTTGTCCTATCTTAAAAATTAATTCAAGACTGTGAGCTACTTTGAAGTTATCTGGGAGCTACTGGTAGCTCACAGTCGACTGATTGGAGACACTAGTCGCCAACCATTCACTCAGCCAGTAGGCCGAGTGATTTTTGGGAAAATACAAATAGCAAATAACATTTTTATTTGGTATTTAAATACATATATATATATATATATTTGTTTTTTAAATATATATATATAAATATATATATATATATTCACTGAAAAAAGCACAGGTTTCAGGCACATTATATAGTTAGAAATTAGCATTTAAAAAACCTTAGAAATTCAATGAAAAAACCATAGGTTTCAGGGACGTTATAGTTAGTTAGACATTTCACTCATACAAAACCATAGAAATTCCCCCATTATAGTTAGTTCAGCTAACTATAACTAGCGCCCCCGCAATGCACTGCTGATGACGTCACATATTACATCATTCATGATATGGTCAGTACATCACTGATGACATCATCCAGTGACTGTGTGTTTCTGTAAAGTTTAAATATGTATTATATATATGTGCCGAGGTGTATTGAAGAATGAGTGGGTGTATAAGTGTCTGGATGGAGGATTTAGAAGGTGCCTCACTGACGCCTACCTCAATGTACCTGAACTACAACTCCCATGATGCTCTACGGGGAGAAGGTACTTGAGGCAACGTCATGCATCGGCCGATGTGCGTAATTCAGGAATTGACATTTCTAGCTCTCACCCGAGAGAGAGTTCCATGGTGGGAAGAAGCCGTCTGTTCGCTTCTGTGTTCGTGAGTGTGAATTCTGCTGGATGTTGGCGGAAATGCGGTACTACAGTGAGTCCATTATTTGAGTGTGTCACGGAAGGCTTGTGAACACTCCAGCCCTTGGTGTAAGGTAACCGGCACCTGGGCTGCTTTCAGGGTACCGTGTGTTCATGGAAAAATGTGGACCTTGGGTATATCTAGTTGTATAAATTTAGAGTTATTCTGTTAGAGTGCTAGCTCAGTTGTGCCCAAGGTATATCATCGTTGAGCCCTGTGATATGTGTTCCTAGGCAGAACACCCACCGTTGTTCCTTTTCGAGGAGGTGTTTTTCGTTCCCAATGTTTCAATCACCGTCCATCGAAGATCTTTGATGTCATGACCTATTGTCAAGTAGTGGCCGGCCATCTTAGTCGTGCTTTTTTTGCAACAAATGTTGCTCTTGTGTTCACCGACATGACCACTACTTGACATAAACACACGGAACCCTGGACTCATGAGCCTTTTTGCTTTCTAGGCTTTTTATCATCTACCGTGTTGATATACCATTTGTATGATTCACAATATCATCCCATTTTCCTTGCGCATTGGCATGACACCGTTAATCACAGAAGTTATGTTTCTGCAGTAGCTCTACATCTTTTGGCAGTACCCTCTGCCCACCGGCATGAAGTACACTGCGTTTGTTAAGAAAATAACCCTTTTTAAGAAAATAACCCTTTTTACTCCCCCCCCCCTGCATTCCCCCAACAGAGCTCCCAGATCTTAGTGGGCACTACCATCATGCTAGGAATTACCACTCGCTGTAAATGCATGGTTTGATAAATGTTACAAATGCATGTTTCTTTAAATGCATGTTTTGCGAGTGTTTCAAGTCACCACAGCAACGCCAGTAGTTTGCCTCATATGATATTTGATCCTCACATCACCGATGTAATGCCCCGGAAAAATATTGCCTAATCTGGTAATCATAGTTCAGCCAGCATTTGGGCTCTTTGCTTGAGCTGTGACCACACTAAGATGGCCGCCACACTGGGTGTTCCCCTAAAACACTTCCGGCAATACAGCCACAATATGTGGGGCACGTTTCAGCTTTCCCGCCTACAGTTCTATTCTCAGAGGGACTGATGTGCCTAAATTATTTGCTTTCATTTTTCTAATCAGGCAAACCTATACCAAATCGCCTTTATGATGACCAATCCAGTTTTTCCGTTCTCACTTTTCGGAAAAGCAACATGGCCCCCATTTTGCCACGGCGCTTTATCGTCATCCTTCTAGTGTTTATGCCTACTTCACCGTGGCGCGAGTCGGCCAGGTAGAAGCCCTTATCCAATTGAGTTGCATATAAAAACGCCCCCGCTGACCCTCTCCTTCATACCACGGAAGCCGCGGGAGGGAGAGGGAGCGAGGACTACACGACTTCATGTAAGTACAGCATAGCCGCTTGAGGAGGGACCTGACCATTATCATGATTGCCTTTCTCCTGAAATTGACTACATCTGAAGACTCTCTTCCCCAACTGAGAGCTAAGACTCTGTTTTTCTGTTTTTCCAAACCAACAGATGAGAGTTTCATTTACCTCTCGACCCGAAGGCTCATGGGGCTTTGACTCCGTACGTTTCTAGTATGTACTTGATTTCCAATCAAAAAATGTTTTTCAGCTAGCAACAGCCTTCTCTCATTTCACTATATAGAGTGTGTGTTTTCTGTTTTCTGTGTATGTTCGATTATGTATTGTCTTTCCCTTTACCCCACAGGTCACGGCACCTATGTTTAACTATAGGATATTCTATCACCCAAAAGTCACTATATGTCACCTTTTCCTTCCTTAGGTGGCAAGTGCCTGCGCTTTGGGAAGCGCACATTAAAGTAAGTGTGCTCTTTATTTTACAGGCTTATTCTCAGAAATACTGACAGAGCTAACATATATTCATACCACATAGGTATAGCATTTCTAACCACTTGTATATATTTTTCACATATTAATAGCAACATAGTGAGTGACAGAAGGATCTTACTCCGTCCTGACGAAGAAGCTTTCACAGCTTTGAAACATGTTGACATCCCCAGGAGAACCAGCACATTAATAGATTTGACTCTCCGATACACTGCTTTTAACGGTACCAGCCTATGACCAATGAAGTTTTTTGAATCCATAAGGTCAGGTACTTTTTATCACCACTTTGCCATCCACCCCATACCCTACATCACTCACTACAAATACACCTCACATAGCACTTACAAACTTAAAGTGCTCAACCGTAGTCGCCAGTCGCAGCACGCCCCGTCCCGCAGTGGGGCGGGAAGACCCCGATGATGAAGCATGACACCAAGGGCCCTTTTGGTGTGTGAGGGGTATTTTAACAAATACTGTGTATGCCTTACATCTCTAGACATACAGTAAACCTCTTAGAGGTGGATCCTTTTGTTTTCTGGTACCATTGCATGGAGGAGGATGCATCCACCAGAGTGCTCTTGAGCACTACCTCTTCACTCCCTCACCCTTGATTTTTGATTATATAACATTTGGGACATACAAAGACATTTCTTGAGGGTTTTGCACAGAAAATGGTATGTATGGGCGATGACTGGCTATAAATGCACTGATGACATGCTGTGCTCATGGGTTCGCTGATTGTGAGAATTCTCTGTGTCAGGCATGAGGCATAGCCTGAGTGATGTCCCAATGGGTATACAGATCAGAGTAATTGCTGTCTGTTAACAAGGTATAGGAAGAGCTTAGTGAGAATGTACGAGAGTAGTCTTTTGATCGCTTTGTTTATATCTTTGTCTTTTGTTGTTACAGGTTCTTTTTCCCCTGCTGCCCCTTCCCATGCCTTTCTCTCGCCTGATCACTCAAACACTCTGTACCCATATTAGGGTGTTGTTGATATCAGGAGGTGGACCCTTGCTTGCGGCAACTGGATCCTGCAAAGCGTATCCTGACAGAATTTTGGACCCAAGTATATTGCTCCGCCCAAACCAGGTGTCTTGGGTTATGGCATCAATGGATGATGTCCTTCAGGCGTTAGTAATGGTTCAACAGGAATTGGCATCATCCAAGGTGGAAACCACAGCGTTAAGAGAGAAAATAGACAAGTTGACCAGAAATCCTTTTGATGCTTCTCCTACTGCCTCACAGTTACAGGTTATTGTACCACCCCCACCTGGCCTCCTTGCTAATTTGCTAGACCCGTTTGTCCCGGCTCGCCAGCTGTGCTCTTTGGTATTGCACCTGGTTAGAGTCCCACGAGTGAAGCGCCTTCGGATTAGGAGTCGATGTTTTCGTTGCTTAGCAGCTAAGCTATGGAATTCCCTGCCTCCCCAGATTCTCAGCCTGGACCGCCTGTTGGATTTCAGGAAAGCTATTACAACTTTTCTTTTCCCCTCTGCTTAGCCTTCTATCCAGCTGTTGGTGATATGTGCTTTCAGGTTTGGTTTCCTGCCTCTTGGTTCCTTCTGATGCTGGCAGCGCCGGGACGCCTCTTTGCTGAGGCAGCTGTGCGCTATATAAATTCAGATAACATAACATAACGTAACATCCCCCTGGCTAGTCCTGAGAGATATGCTGGGGACCCTCTGAAGATTCAGGTGTTCCTGACACAGAGCACTTTTCATGCAAACCTGCCTCCTTCTCTAATAACCATTCTGGGGTGGCTTTTGCTACTTCATACTTGGTAGATGACGCAGCCATTTGGGCCGTTCCTAAAGTTAGGAATAACGACACTGTGTTATCAGACTGGTCTGCTTTTAGGTCCGAATTTGAGAGGGTGTTTGATCGGAGGGCAACTACGTTTAGTGCGGACAGGGAACTGTTAGATCTCAAACAAGGGAGAAATGATTTGGTTACTTATCTGACTACCTTTAACCCCTTGGTAATTCCGCTGCGGCGCTGGGGGTGTGGGGGTTGAGCACGGCGCCACCATGCTCGTGACGGCTCCATGCCGTCATGAGTCACAGGCGAGCTGTGCTCATGACGGCTGGTTCCATCACGACTCTGCGCACTCACTAATGCGGGGAATCAGTGCCGTGTGGGTGGAGCGGCCGCAGCATGACGGAACCATGCTGTCATGAGCACATGCCGCTTGTGGCTCATGATGGCGTGGTTCCGTCATAAGCAGGGAAGAGGTTAATAGGTTAGTGGCAGAAACAGCATGGCCAGAGGAGAAGAGGATGTCGCTGTTTTACCAGGACTTGAGGGAAGGGATAAAAGATGTCATAGCACAGATTGACCCCCAACCAATGACATGTGCAGAGATAATTAATCTGACTTTGAGATTAGATGGTAGGATGTCGGAAAGAGGGGGTGAGAGAAAGAAATGGGATAGAGGATATTTTAGGACTGACACAAGACCTCGTAGAACCATGGTAAACTGTGAGGTTGGAAATGAACCTATGGAAATCGGAGCAGTATGGGCTCCTTTATCGAGAGAAGAAAGGGAGAGTCGTAGGGTGCAGGGAGTGTCTATGTACTGCAGTAAAAAAGGACACTATGTAAGGGAATGTCCCTCTAAACCAAAGACCTCAGGGGCCTGGTTCCGGAACAAGAAGGTGGTGGTGTCCACCTCGAGTCCTGCTTTGTATAAAACAGGCGAATCCAGAGGGGAGGGTGAGGAAGAAAAAAGTTGGAAACTCCCCTTGTTGTCTATTATGGCCCTGCAGGACACAGAGTCGCACGTTGTGCTCCCTATGAGTCTTGAGAGTAATCAGCAGATCCATCAGGTCTTGGTTATGATAGACTCCGGGGCAACAGTGAATTTCATAGACAGCGGGTTGGTAACAAGTCTTGCTTTGAACAGAGTGTCAAGGGAGACCCCCGAAGAGGTATTGGCAGTGGATGGTAAACCACTGAAATCCGGTTTCATTACTGAGCAAACGGAGCTTGTATTGTTGACTGTCTCTGTTGTTAACGGAAGACATAGGGACAAGCTTTCTTTAAATATAATCAATGCACCACAGTATGAAGCAATTCTGGAAATGTCGTGGCTGTATCATTCATAATCCGATCATCGATTGGAAGACCAAGACAATACAGTTCCTTGCTGAGAAATGCCAGAGTCATTTTGTACAGAACAAACCCACACAGGCAGCAGCTTTGTTGTTTTCTTTCTTTGTAGCTATGGCAGCAGAAAAGGAGGTATTGGTGCCTTTGGAGTATCAACAATACAGGGATGTCTTTAGTGAAACCAAGTCAAAACAGTTACCTCCTCACAGAGGGTATGACTGCTGAATAGATCCGGTAGAGGGGGCTACTATCCCTGCATGTCGAGTGTATGCGCTGTCCGTGCCA
The DNA here is from genome assembly GCF_964261635.1 of Lissotriton helveticus. Classification (NCBI taxonomy): domain Eukaryota; kingdom Metazoa; phylum Chordata; class Amphibia; order Caudata; family Salamandridae; genus Lissotriton; species Lissotriton helveticus. The sequence continues at coordinate 1,619,037,771 of NC_136057.1, forward strand.
GAGAAAAAACACTTGAAGGAATACTTGGATCACTATTTGAAGATAGGGTTTTTCAGACATTCCCGATCACCTGCTGCTCTCCCCTGCTTTTTATAGCCAAAGCTAACGGGGATTTGAGAGCCTGTGTGGACTATTGCATGCTAAATAAGAACAGTGCGAAACAGATACCCTTTACCTCTTATATCTATATTGCTTGACCAGGTGAGGGATGCCAAGATTTACACCCGGTTGGACCTGAGGGGTGCTTACCATTTAGTGCGTGTCCGCAAAGGGGATGAATGGAAAACTGCCTTCAAGACTCATTATGGTTTATATGAATATACTGTGAACCTGTTCGGGCTCTGTACCGCCCCGGCGGCATTTCAGTATTTCCTTAACAATGCCTTGGAGGAGTATTTGGACCTAGTTGTAGTGGTGTACATTGATGACATCCTTATTTATTCTGACGAGGTTGAGGTATACTCAGAATAAGTCATCAGTGTGTTGAAAAACCTGCGGGACCATAGCTTGTTATACAAGCTAAGCAAGTGTGAGTTTGGGGTGAGTGAGGTGGAATTTCTTGGAGTTATGCTTTGTCCAAAAGAGTTGCATATGTCTGAGCGAAAAGTGAAGGCAGTGCAAGCCTGGCCAACCCCAAAAAGTGTGAGAGACGTACAATGCTTCCTGCGATTTGCGAACTATTATCGCAGGTCATCCTTAATTTTTCCCAGGGGGCTGTTCCTCTGTCACGCTTACTTAGGAAAGGAGTGCCTTTTCAGTGGTCCAGTGAGGCTGACAATGCTTTTGCTTACCTCAAAAGAGCCTTCACCACTGCTCCTGTACTTGCCCATTCTAAACCAGATTATCTTTTTGTGGTGGAAGCAGATGTCTCGGATGAGGCCATTGGGGCCATTCTATCACAGAGAGATCAGACTACTGGACAGTGCCATCCGGTGGCCTACTTATCTAAGAAACTGAACTCAGCAGAAAGGAACTACACTATTGCAGAAAAAGAACTTCTGGCCATAAAAAAGGCATTTCAGGAATGGAGGCAATACCTGTGGGGGGCTAGTTATCCAGTCACAGTTTATTCGGACCATTGGAACCTTCAATACATGAAGTCAGCTTGGCATTAGGCAGTAGGTAATATATATGTATATATAAAATATAACGTATTTTAAAAATTAACATGGTGTTAATTTTGTAGAATTCACATGAAATTATCAAATCTACATAGCAGTACACGCCAAATAAAATATAGGGCCTCAAACACATACTAATGTTGGGGTGTTCTGTAATTATATAGTGTTTAAAAAACACACCCTTATAGTTCTAGGTAATTGAAAATAAAAATTGACACTTTAATCTCTACACTTCACTCAGGAACTAAAAGGGACATTCCTGCCAGTGTTTTAAAAAAGAATTACAGTTAGTCAGAATAACATATTCATTTTCTACATGTACCTGTTCCTCTGCCAGAAACCGGTCCTCGGAAGCTTGTTTCCGGTCCAGGGAAGGCATGGCTTGGCAGTTCGGGCTGGACTGTTCCCATGAGGCACAGGGTCAGACTGATTTGCATATAGCCATGTCTGAACTGGGGTGGCAGAGTGGGCTAAAGAACGGTGATGGATCAAACCCAGATCTTTTGACTGGGTGTGAGTGTTTGATTGGTTCAGATGCTCCGTCCATCACCACCCCCTTTTGTACCTGTTCTTCTGGTGAGCAATAGAGCTGGCTGTACAGGTACTTGACCTCTGTAACAAGCAACTCCAGCTCCTCTAGTGGGCAGGCTGGGGCCCTTTCACCTGCTTTCCTGGGCATTGTGTCTCCTAGAAGTCAGAAACAGCAGCACAAGTTGAGGTTTTGTTATTGGCAGCAGTGTTAGGAGGCATGTGAGCTTTTTATGAAATGCCACGTACATGTAGTAGGAGGATGGATATCTGACTATGGTTACCCCAGATTTGTTTGCCTTGTGTTTAGCTGGTTTTCGACTTAGTTGGCCTGGGATCCTGCTAATCAGGACCCCAGGCTATCTGCTCTCTCTATAAAATGGACTCCATGTACCTTAGGTACATATCTAATTGGATATTGGGTCACTCTTGAGTCCCTGTACAGTGTACCACAGGTACCCAGGGCATAGGTGCACCCAAGGCCTACCAGTGGCTGCAGCATGTATTATGCCACCCCTGGCTGGCCATCCAAACTGACACAACTGACTGATCACTCAGCTGGGGGAAGGTGGTGTAATCACCCCTTGCTTAGATATAGTATTCCTATATCTACCTTTACATATAGACACATATACACCTATAAGTCACTCCTATGGCAGGCCTTAACAATCCTGAAGGCAGAGTGCTTGGTTTTATGTGAGATGAGGCTCTAGCATGAGCTGAGCCTGTCTGCAGCTTTCGGAACCATGTCCTTATAGCTGTTCTATGATATTGCCATACCATATACTCTTAAGTGCATTATAATCCTCGTGGTTATTGCTAACTTTCGTTTGGCTATATCAAAACATGTCCTGTAAGGTGTCATATGCTTTGGAATACTACCCCCTCGCCAGTTCTAATGAGGGGGGTGGCATTCCACCCTTCTAGAGCGAGAAGAAATGTTACTTTCCTTAATCCCGGTTAAAGTTAACCAGAGCCTCAGCATCACAAAATGGATGCTGCTGCCACAGACACAAGTCTGACCTCCTGCTGCTGGGAGTTCTTCCAGCGAGGGAGGCTTGGACAATGGGTTTCCTGTCACAGGGAGGTGCTAGCACCAACCCAGACAGGCCATAGTGTATTGGGGCAGGGAGGGCCGAATGAAACGAGACACTGCCTGGGGCACACAAGGTGTCCCATGCATAGTCCAGTTCAAACAGGTGCTGGGGCACTCCAATCCCGCTCTGGCGCGAAACTGGACAAAGGGAAAGGGGTGTAACCACCCCCTTCCTGGGTCTCACCCATAGGAGGGACCTAGCAGGTAATCCAGCCCCTTGATTTGGAATAAAGGTAGGAGCTGAGTCCCAAGACTTTAGATTATCCTGACTGAAACTTTGAAACAGAACTCTGGACCTTCTCCCATCTACTTTACAAGAGGATACTGTAGAATCTCCCTTGTGGCCAAGCAGTGACCACCCTGTGCAAACAGGCACCATCAAGCGCTCAAGGGTTTGCTTTGTCGTTGCTCCCGCCGGAGCTCGAACACAGAGCCTGAAAAGACCCAGACTTCAGCCTGATCCACAGCCACAGCAAAGCTGAGACCGGTGGAGGCGACGCGAGATGTGGGACCAGCCATCTTGGAAAGCCAACGAATTGCTTTCCGTGCAACTTCTGAGGCACCCTCGAAGTTGTGCATTGGGATTTTAAAAGCCCCAGCCCTGAGCATCAATTGCATCAAAGATCACCTCTCCACACTCACCGAGTGCTGCGTGGGGCCCTTTTGCATTTTTATGCTTGGTCAGTTGCCCGTTGGCTAGTGGCCTCTGTGATGACGAAACCTTCAACTTACACTGCTGGTCTGGTTGCTCCAGACTGGCCCTCGCTCCCCTGAAAAGGAGCGGCCCCTCAGACCTTGCTGGTCTGAGTAAGAAGCCATCTTTGATTCCTGCATGGGTTGCATTTGCCAAGGCCTGTTGACTCCGATTCGAGATCCGACACCGCCAACAGCGAGAGCCTTTGTGGGATAGTCCGTATCCAGCTCCTGGTCATCGTCGACACCTCCTGGTCCACGTGGCTGCAGAGACAAGCTTCATGACATCACCTGATTGCTTCCCGACATCACCTGGTTCCTTCCTGGTTCCTTCCTGGTCACTGGCTAGTGACCCAGACTCTGTCCCCTCTGCTTTCAGGTACTCTTCATCCTCGATCCACCCTTGGATCCAACCGGACTCTTCTCTCCTGGTCGCCTGCAGCATCTTTCCTCCAAGGCTCCATAGAACTCTATGACGAAACCCGACGCACTTTGAGACCTGTGCACCCGCGTCCTGTGGGTGAGGTAACGCGAGTACTGCGGTGCTCCTGTGTAGGTTTACTCTCCTAGTATTCTAGTTTCAAGTGGTTTAGTTCTAGTCCAGTCGGAAGACTCCTAACTCTTTAATTTTCTAACTTTACGCACCCATTGACTTCTATAGGTGCACGCGTGTGTGTTTAGACAATGCACACGCATCCTGTGGGCCTCCTGCCTCCTAACAACTGTTAGTCCAGTGTAGGCCCAGCGATTCCCAAGGCCCTAGGCCTTACCATTGTTCATGACGTGGTTCTTATACCACTATTTTAGTATATGGTTTTACGGGCCACCAGGGCCTATCCATATAGTGCAACTTACTGTATGTTATATTAAGTTATTTGTTATACGCTTGTGCTTCTGTCCTCATAAAGAGTACAGGAGGTTATTCTAGAAATAGACACATATATATTTTGAATATATAACCTGTGTGGTGTCCTTTCATTTGGTATTAAAGGGATTGCATATGGTAAAACAGCTGGCTTCACATGCCCTCTTGAGTTTAGCCTAAGACTGCTTTTGTCCATGCTACCACTAGGATAGCTGGTCTATAAGGTTGACTTTACAACCAATCACCATAAGGGTTGTTTGGTCTGGTGCAAGGTGCTCACTAGAATAGTGAACATCATATACCAGGCCAACTTCTCACACATGTACACATTGTTCGTGATCGTACACATCTATTGGCTTTCGTACTTTGCTATCACACATGCTAACCTATAGCTGTGTCCGTCATGGAGTGTCACACCCACTACCCGGTCAGGTTCCATTATGGACGTCTGATAGCAAAGGTCCTGATGGTGAGGTCAGGTGTAAGCCATTTTACATTCAGAAATAGTGTGTTTGTTAATGTTAAGTGCGTCACCACCACTCAAAAAGGTGGCTACTTTGTTTACATGTAGAAAGTGCTAATGATGTTCATTTGGTTTTTCCAAAAAGTGTAATGTAGTGTGTAAATGTGGCTAAATGCAATATATATATGTGGTGTTCTTTATACCGCCATTGACAGTATTTGGGCTGAAATTAAAAAAAATATATATGTATATAATACATTTACAATGCATTATTTACACATTTGAAAGAAAAAATGTAAACATGTAAAAAAAAGTCATTTCTGACAAATAATTATACCAAACATGTTTAGGGTCTGTATAATTATGTATTTTAAAATTAATATATATTGAAAACTAGATGAAATGTGTGGTTTATTTTCAAATTATGTTTACAAACATTTACAAACTTTTTATATTTTAAACGCAGACATATGAACCCAGGGAGAGTGAGGAGACAATAGCCTCAACTATTCAGACCATATCCAGATCTTGGCACAATATAAGAACTGGATATTCTAAAACAATTCCGATTGAATAGGCAAACCATTCTTTTGTAAAAAAAAATCGAATTGTCCTCATTCACCTTGGAATCGATCTCTAGGCCCCTCCCTCAACAAGTGCCTGCCAGAGATATTGGTTTATGCCAAGGATCAAAAAGTCCCATAAACTTCTCCCTCGGTTTTCTGCCCTGGCCAACTAGCCAAACTGCAGATCACACAATGCTCTATCCAAACTAATAGTGTATTTAATGGATTTGCCCCAGTCTAATTCAGTTGGTGGTAAGTTACTGATCCATTTTTTGCAAATCTCCCGGCGGGCAAGGAGAATCAAATAAAAAAGCTGCATTTTTACTTCGTAAGGCATATAATCTGCTGCGCTGGCACCCCAAAAAATACAAAAGGCAGGCTTACCTGAAGTGCTGTACAAGGTATAGTTGAAATACATCTACTCACATCGCCCCAGAATTTTTTAATCACAGGACACTCCAAGAACATGTGAATATCATCTGCCTTCTCTTGGCTGCATTTTGCACACCTCAGTGTTCTTCCCTTCCCCAGTTTCGATAACTTAAGGGTTGTCCAATATACCCTATGTAGACAAAATATGTGGTTTCTCCTTAAATTGGTGGGATGCAAAGTGGAATAGAGATACTTGCCATAAATCTTCTGGCTGCATCGCCAACAAGCTCTTTTCCCACAGGTCGCCTGGAAGTCTGAAGACACCATCTGTTAACTCCACTAGTAACTAGTACCATCTGGCCACTTCCTTCTTCCTTGGCACGTCACAAATCAAACTGAATTCTAATTAATTTGAGGTGCCTATATCTGCCCCAAATGTCTGAAACCAACTTTTAATTTGAAAATATTTAAACCTCAAGATTTTGTTGTTAGAAATCTCTACCAATTTGTCCCAAGAAACCAACTCTCCTTCATCCACCAGGTGATCCCATCTCACCATCCCTGCCTCTCTTAAAGGGACAGCAAGGATATCCTTACTTCATTTGGGGGAGCAAGGGGCATCCCATATTTGCACTAACTTGCTATTGTAGGTGAGTTTTGACTCCTTTCTGATCCTAAACCATAGTGCAGCATGCTCTGTAAGACCTTAAGACTCACCTTTTTAAAGAACTTTGGGTCTCTAAACGTATGCATAAATCCTTGCTCTCCTCCTCTAATGTCCGATAACATAGACCTAAACAGTTTGCAAATATCAAAGTTTTTTTTTAATGCAGATTTATATAGCGTAAACTCGACCCGAAGGTATTGGAGCGCTTTACATGAGCACCGATTACGTTACACAAGGACATGTTCAGGCATGGGGAGATTAAGTGATTTTCCCAGAATCACAGGATGTGGACGCGACCCTGAGGCTCAAACCTTGGTTTCCAGCACCAAAGTCGGCAGTCTAACCGTCAGACCACATCGTCCGGTTCACTTAGTAACATCTTCCCATTCCTCAAAAAAAAGCCCAGGTATAGTAACACAGCTCTGGCAGGCATGAACCCTCTTTGTCTTTCTTACTTCACAATTTTTTCCAGGCCTTTTGAAGCCCAAATGAAGCTGCTAATCTTAGCCTGCATTTTTGCTTGTGACTCAACATTAAAAGTTAGTGTGATCGCCTGAAATAGGAAAGTAAACTTACGGAGAATTTACATTTCAACCAAATTTACTTTCCCTAGAATAGTCAGTGGTAGATGAGACCAACTTAGCATCAGGTTGCAGGCTTCCTTTATTACCTTTGAGAAGTTTACCTTCGGGAGGTCCCTAATATCCTGAGTGATCTTTATGCCTAAGTATCTCATCTCTCTTTTGCCAGTGCCTGGATTCGTATCCAAATTCCAAGCCATGATCTCTGTTTTGGTCCTATTTACTGAGTACCCTGCAATATGACCAAATTGTAGGGTTAAGTCATTTAATAACGGAACCGTCATCTGCAGGTCTGAGGTATGTACCAGCAAATGGTCCACGTATAAAGCCACCTTTTTCTCCCAACCCTTATATCTGAAAGTCAGAATTTGATTATCTTTCCTGATTTTTGTTGCCAACGGTTCAATGTATAAATTAAAGAGCAGAGGAGATAATGGGCAACCCTGTCTCGTCCCCCCTTAATATACTAGAGGGCGTGGAGAGATTTCCATTTATCCGCCGTTCTCAGTATATCATGACCAAGGTTCTACAGAAATTTTCACCTAGGTTGTACAGCTTTAACATTGTCTACAAATAGGCCCAATTTACCTGATCAAAAGCCTTGGTGGCATCTAGTGTAATAACCACTAGAGGGACTTCATAGGTGATGGCTATATCAACTGCCCCTATCAAATTGTATGTTAATTCATGCATCCCTCTTCCTCTTACAGACCCTTTCTGATCTTCATGCAAAAGACCTCCCACCACCCCATTTAGTCTCTCTGCCAAAACGTTTGCGAAAATCTTATACTCACAATCTAATAAAGAAATGGACCTGTAAGAGTCACATACATTTAAGTGCTTTCCCGATTTAGGAATGAATGTTACTGCAGCCTCATTCCATGACACTGGCATTTCTGCTCCTTTTCCAAAAATATCCACAAACAGCTTAGTCATATATAGCAGTAGGACCTCATCCAATAGTTTGTATATTTCAGATGGCAACCCATCCAGTCCTGTTGCTTTGCCTGACTTTCCTGCCCTGATCCAGTCTCTATAGGGGTTATGTTCATATTTATCACTGTACTACTACTTTCACTAATACTCGGGGAACATCCTGGTCCAGCCATGCCTTTACCTCCCGCCCGTAACTACCATCTCTTTCTGATATAACTCCCCAAGGTGTTTCTCAAAGGCTTCTTCAATTTCCTTGCATCCAGTGAGAAGTCTACCTGAATGCTAACACCTAACTTCTTTTATAAAACACATTGTTTGTTACTTCTTGGCTTTCCAGGCTAGCAATTTCCCACCGCCCTCTCCGTATTCAAAAATGGGCGATTTTACTCATCTGCCACCTTTTTCTTAGCCTGTCTTCTACTACTCCTGACAGTTCTTTTCTTAAGGCTTGAAGAGAGGCTTGTAGGGTTACTTTCTCACTTTCCCCCGCAACACCTGATAACTCCTGTTCTGCAACGGAATACTACTTTCTAGCTTACCTACTTCTGCTATAAACATTTTTCTTTTAAATGATTGCCTCCTGATTATTGTCCCCCTCAAAAAGGCCTTATATGCATCCCATACTCCTCCCACTGGGAGACTGTCTACATTGATGGAGAAACATTCTTCAGTCTCTAGTCTAACCACCTCAATAGATGCCTCATCCTGACTTATGCCCATATTTTTTGTTGTTGTACGTAAAACCCTTCCTGACTCCCATCATCTTCCTCTATATATCACATAATCCAAGTTGTTTAATGGAGACTTTATTTATGGATAACATCTTACTGTTTATAGCTGGCCTGCTGTTGACCAAGCGGTCCACTGTGTTATCTTAAAATCACATTAAAATCACCAGCCAAGATGACTGGATCAGGAAAATTCAACAGCTCTGTCAACATTCCTTTGAAAGGCCCTGTGTCGTCAATATTTGGGCCGTAGTACCCAACCAATGTAAACCTTTGTTGAAATAATTTTAGCTTCATGACAACCCATCTGCCTGCTCTATCTATTATGCTGTGCTCTATAGTGGTATAGGATTTTTTTAAATCAGTTTTGCCACCCCCTTTATCATCAGCTATTGACTAGTACAGACGACCTTTCAGACCCAACCTCTAGAGTTAATAATTCCATCATTTCACTTTCGGTTAAGTGCATTTATTGTAAAATTACATTCTGAGCTGAGGCATCTTTCAAATTCTGCAGAATCCTTTCTATTCTCCCGTTCACTCTTAGGCCATTAACATTCCATGATAATATTTCTACTCGAGCTCTCTGATCGTCAGCCATTTTTTGTTCAATAGTATTTCAGAATTGGAGGCGCCATAGCCAATATCTACTTGATGAGGACATTTTGTTTTGTCCCCCCCAATGCTCCCTACCCAGTGACCCTATCCCTAAAACTACCTAACTCCTTCCTCCCCCCTACCCTAGAGAACCCTCCTTCCTTCCTCCTGGCTTACGCCTAGGGGGGGTCGAGGGGGGGCGCTGAGGCGGGATTTAACCGTAGAAAAATATCACATTTAATTATGGCACAGAAGAAATATAACTATCTTATACCAACTAACACCAAAAACAGAAAGAGTGCAATGTAAAAAAAAAAAGGTTAGGGACCACCCAGACTGTCATACACAATTAACTGTGTCAACACAAATAGAGTCGAAAGTTCCTCAAGGGGAGTATACCTAAATGTAGGTTGCTCCAAAAGAAAGGGTAGCGAAATAGAGATAAGTATAAGGGAATGGTTTTGCTCTTGTTCTGGACTTTCAGGTGGAGTTGTAAGAAATGCGTGTAGTGAAGTGAGTGCTTCTCCTTGGTAACCTAGTGCCCTCAGACAACCTAACTGTCACCCTAGATCATCATTGGGCGTTGCTCCTTGTGTGGGCGGCGCTGCAGTCCCTCACGGGCCCCACAAGGGGGCTCTTTGACGGAGTTCTTTTTTTGGAGATGCCGCAGTTGTGCATGGGGGTCTGGGGGCCAAGCAAAAATTAGTAGTGAGTGTGAGGAAGTTAAAATAACCGTACAGTACCCTCAAACCAGTTTTATTCAGGGGTCTGGAAAAGGGGGTGGACCCTGGAATATCCCTATGTAACAAATGATAGGGGCGGTTGTCTAACTAAACGCTGCTCTCAGGGTAAGTGCTAAAGTGGGGGGTAAACAAATTATTCGGTCGACATGTTTCGCGCGTCTGGTGGTCCCTAGTTAACTGTGAGTACCGGTACGGGGACTTCTTGTCCTCGTGCTCGCCAAAGTCACCGTTTCCCCCCCCTGCCCCTCCCTTGAGAATGCAATTTTCATGCGGCTCCCTTAACTGATGGAGGCACTACGTGCCACGATGATTACCAAGGAGAAGCACTCACTTCACTACACGCATTTCTTACAACTCCACCTGGAAGTCCAGAACAAGAGCAAAACCATTCCCTTATACTTATCTCTATTTCTCTACCCTTTCTTTTGGAGCATCCTACATTTAGGTATACTCCCCTTGAGGAACTTTCGACCCTATATGTGTTGACACATTTGACCTTGGGAGCAAGGGCACTGGACCGCACTTTCCTGTTCTAGTTTCTTATTTGAGCTCCCCGTCCCCCCTCTTTTAGTGTATACACATACACAATTAACTAACATCCACTTCAGAAATAGTTTTAATAAATGCTTCTACTTCCTCAGTTCTCCTGAAATTCTGAATTTTGTTCATGTATATCACTCGCAACATAGCAGTGAATTTTAACTGTGCTGTAGCACCTAATTTCCTCAATGGTTCTAATATTTTTCCTTATTCCCATTGCTTGTTTGCAGTGATTTGTGATATTTCTGACCTTATCTCAAAGCTTAACTGTCCCCCAGAGAGACTTCAGTTTTAATGCTTTGGAGAGAATTTCTTCTTTCATTTTGTAAGTTTGAAAATTGACTAGGATCTTCCTGGCCTTCGTTGTGTTGGGGTTTAGCCAAAAAATATTGCTATGTATCCTTTGGATGGCTTTAATAATGTCCTGCTCCGAACATTCAACTTGTGTCCCTAATTAAATCAGCCTTGCCACAAAATATTTTAGGTTATCCCCTTCAGCCCCTTCCAGAATTTCCAGCAAGCGCAGATTATCGCTTCTTTGATTATTCTGCAAGGACTCCAGATTTTCTTGCATGCCAACTCCACTTTCTTTCAGGAGTCTGATGCCTTCCATATTTACTGCAATTTGAAGTGTTAGCTCCTTGACTGAACATTCCTGCACCTGAGCCCTAACTGCAAGATTGTCAAACCTTTTTTCAAGATTATTACAGTCCGTTCTTATATCTTTTTGATTTGTCTCTAAAACCTCGAATCTGCTCCTCATTTCAGTGGTTAACATCTGGATCAAGTCTGCGACTGACTGGGGTGGTGCTTGCATTAGAGATAACTCTGCTACCTCAGTCGCTGTGGTTGTGGTGTCCTGCGCTGACAGTATATCTCCCTGTGATGGTAAACCTCTTACGGTTGCCACAAAATCAGATTTCTCTAATGCCACTTTTTGTGCATGAGGGTCATCCAGCTCTCGATTCATGGACTGTGGTTCATCTATGCCCAGAGGCTGAAATCTATTTGGACTTAAAAAGTCTGTCCCCCCTGAGTTTGCCTGTGAGAAGGAGAGCCACGGGGGACTGCCAGGCAAGGGACTACAGCGACCAGAATCCCTCGCGCGGAGGGGACGGACTTATGTGGATGCGGGCGAGACGTGAGTAAGGAAGAAACCACGTACCTTTCCTCTCTCCTTGCAGAGCGGCTCCATAGCACGAGGAGGAGGAGCTGACCCCGGAAACGCTCGAGACGGACCAGTTAAACGGAGACCTGGACAGGAAGAGGCGTCTTTGACCTGTGGCTGGAAGAAGGGGCTGAAGATGCAAAGCGTGGAGCCGAACGCCGGGAAAGGAGAACAGGACAAGGAACCGAGTGAGGAGAGGAGAGAAACCGACCAGCGCGACCAGGAGACGGAGGAACCCGACGACCACTGGACGGAGGAGTGGTGGTGTCCACCAGAGGATGCTGGAGAGCGGCCGTAACTCAAGAGAGTTACGGCGGAGCCATGTAAGTGACCCTATACTGGGGAAGAGGGGGTGGTATTGTTGAGGGAGGCGGGAGGAGGGAGGAGAGGAGGCAGGAGAGGAGGACACGGGTGAACGGAACAGAGGGAACACGGTCTGTTGATGTATTGTTGAGATACTAAACCTAACTACATAGCGTGTATACAACCCCTATCACCACCGGCATTTGAATCCCTGACAATTCCAGCACGTTCTTCCCTTGAATACCCACCTTAATTAACTCATCCCTTCCCTCACAGTCCATAGTCCTTGAGCACTACCGGGTGTAGGAGACAGGTATAAACTGTGGCATAGTGAACTGACAGGCTCCCTTTCTCTTGGGCGAGCCTCCGGGTAAAGTGGAACCACGGACGAATACGAAGCCCATCCCACCTATCTCCAACCTGAAGAGGGAGGACCGACCGGGACCACTACGACCAGCCACCCTGAGAGCGTGAACACCAATCCAGAGAAATCCTGTTAAACAGAAAACTGTAACTACTGATAATAAAACACCATCTGTTTGACAATACATTCAGCCTCCGCGCCTATATATCCGCCCTGCACTCCCACATTGCCATATTACTACTAAGTGAAGGACTATCTACTACTAAAGCCTCACTCATCAGGCTGCTCAGGGATCCCCTTTGATTTTCCTGTTGCTCTTTTTACAGTATCAGGGTCTAGGGCATAACTTTTTTTAAAGTCCAAAGAGAGGGGGTAATCTTAAGCTTATGTCTGTGAGTCTCTACCTTTTTTTATCTTGCACCTTTACCACTTTCCCATTCGCCTTTAAATGCCAATTGATTCAAGGGCGCCTGGTCTACTAAGGCTCCTTAGCAAGCTTTGCTGTGTTATCCTGCAGTGTTTAGTTATCAGGGCTAAACGAAGCCTGTGCCCCCCCTTCCCCAGCTGCTGCACTTCTCAGAGCATATCTATTATATTTCTCTGCACTCCCCTGCTTTTTATGAAATACTGTGCTACTGTACTGGTGCTAAACAAGGGATCATCGTAGTTTTAGTCATTTCAATTAAACATGCACAACACTTGCAAAATTGTAAGTTAAACATACCTAGTGAAGGTATGCAGTAAGAACACAAAAATTACATTTAGAATATAATACACATATATGAAATATGCGGTCCGGTGTAAAAGCACCATTAATCATGTGACCTGTAATGGAGATTGAAGCCTGTAATCTTAATTACAACAAAATACTTTGAAACAAACAAATGAAAAATATGTATACTAATATTTCTAGATTTATATGCTTGACAAAGGTGCAAAACACATTAGCAAAGCTAAATTAAAATTAAAAATGAGATTTAGATTTAGTGACACATTCAAAAGTGTAACTTACCAGTCTCCAGTCCATCAGGAATTCCTGTCAAGCCTTCAGGATTTAGGGATCTGCATGACCTTCTCCTCCTATGGAAAAAGTGTAAGGGGGCTGGGAGAACCACCACCGCTCCTTTGGGCCTCCAGGTGATGCTTGGAGGCCAAGGAATGTACTCTCCCCCGCAGGTCGTTCCACCTCTTCCTTATTTCCTTCTGTGTACTCAGGTTGTTTGCTACAGCATTCCCTATGGTTGTATTTTGTATTTGGGCTCCAAACAATTGTGGCTCTACTCTAACAATTTCATCCATAATGACTGACAATTCTCCCTCTGTAAAAGGGGGATAATGTAATTAAATTAAATGATTTGGTAAACTCACAAGTAAAAAAAAAAGAAAATGCACAAGGAACAGAGGGAGCAAAAAGGAAAAACAGAATACTCAGACAAAACTTCTCAAGAAAAAAGTTGGGCTGTGCTGGTATGGCAAAGGATCCTGGTCTGAAATTGAATGTGTTTTATAGGATGGTATGCAGGTGCAAACAATTAGGCAAAACACTTTAGGCGTGCGATGCTAGAATCCATTCTACAGCCACAGAAATGGTCCAATTTAGAAATGGTTTGAGTGTTTGCTCCTCTTTGCGTAATACAGGTGATTATAGCCACACTCATGGTGTGCTGTTTTTAGACTGTAGTATCCGAAGAGACATTTGTCATATGAAAGTCTTTATTGATTGCATTTTGTATTCTCCATGTGGAACATTTTTATTTGTGTTCTGAAGTTGCAACAGCTAACACGTGTTTCGCCCACTCTAGTCAGTACGACCTGGACTTTCTCAAGGCTGTAAGAAAATTGGTATATATGTGTAAATAAGAGGAGATTCCAGAGACCCTACGTGAGCCACCGATCGGTGCAAGGTGTACATTAACACTAAGTGCCTATCTTAGAGTGAAGAAAAGATTAATTTAACAGGTAATTAAGTACTGCAATCTTTCTTGTAAAGGAGCATGAAAGAATGTGCCCTTCATATCAATGATGTTCAGCTGTGATTAAAAGCTCAGAAAATGCTGTTAGTAAGGAAGGTGCTGGCTATTGAGAGTAGAAGTTGGTAGCCTGCAAGAAGGTCTGCAAGGAAAGATGTGCGGATTATGATTAGCTAGGCATCATGAAGGGATATACATGAATTGTTATCCCGGTGTGCATAATCATGTATGTGGTCCTAAGTAGTCCGCCAGAAGTGTGCATGCATTGTAATGACAATTGTGCTGTTGGACCAAGCCAAAATTGATTGGTTCACTGTCATCTAATGTATTTGTGTTATACCTTTCACAATTGTATTTGTATGTGACCCTGTAGCGCACATACATTTGAGAGAGTCACATAGGATACAGAGCATGGATCTTCAAAGCAAATAAACAAATAAATGTTGATTTCTGTGGAGAAAAAAAAGAAGAACGGGAGAACATTTATACATAAAGAGTGGAGAAAGGCACTTGTATCTGTTTTAGACAAGTCTTACAAGATGGAAAAGGAACAAATTTGTAACAAAAAGACATGAGGGATTAACATTTTGTTCTAATTGTGAAGTGTGATTGCCAGTAACAGAGTACGGTTTAAGGTGACAACCCAGGAATGAGGACTAACACATAAGAATTAGCACTATAGTTCTTGTCATTGCTATATAGTTAGGGGGAACATGAGCGTTTGGCCTAGAATAAAGGAAGAAATCATAAATTCTGCTATAGAGGTACTATCAAGAGAGGCTGAGCCGTAGGCCGATAGACTCGAGAATTAACCAAGCTGGTCTAGTACTACATATAAGTTGCCGCAGAATGTGATGTTTTATGCTAGAATCCCAAGTATCAGCTCTATTTCTAAGTAAGCGCCATGGTTACGTTATTAAAGTTGGGGTAAAGTTAAGGTAAATGCGGCCCTATCTCTGGAATAAATTAGGCGGTATCCTTAAGCGAGCGTACGCTTTGTGGCGTGGGAGACGAAAATGCTCTGTGGTAGCTGTGAGAGTTTATAAGACTACCTGATGTTTCGGCGAGGTAGTAAAGTAGGTACTTTTGAAGTCGGTTCATGCTCTAATAAAAACGGGCATGTCACCTACCAAGGTAACGGGACCCAGATATCATGCTCAGCTAAATGCTCAGCGGGCACAATCACCTGCTCAAAATGCTGAAACGCTATACCCGACAACAGGCAAAAGCCCATCCTTGGCAGGGGATATTTTTTGCTCTTCGTTACGCTAAGTATTAAGACAGCCATTAAACTTACTCTGGCAGCAGATTGAAAGTCACTGGTCAATCCCTCCTGGATGTTTTCTGTTGGCGAGCTAATTTCTCCTCTGATATTATGATGTGCATTTCATATTATAAAACTGTATAAGGTCTATATCCTGATCGACCTGGGATGGCAGTGTAGTGCAAGATGAACCGCAGAATAAGTAGCCGCCATCTTGCAACGGATATGGTTGGATGTTTATTCAAGGAATGTACTTCGCATGCATCTGTTGCTCGCATTTCAAGGAAAAATGTAATACAAAGATTATGTCTCTAAAGCAGAGGTCTTAACTAAGTATTAAGACGGGCATTAAACTTACTCTGGCAGTTGATTGAAAGTCACGGGTCAATCCCTCCTGGGTGTTTTCTGTTTGTGAACTGTCAGCGTGCTCAGTAACGGCCATCTTTAAATAAGGAAACTCAAGAGAGTGACCACTGAAAAGTAGGTGCCATTTCTAAGTGGTCAAAAAAGAGTCCACAACAGAAGTAGTATATTATTTGGGCCAAAGGTGCCACAGCGTCTGTCCTAATAATTAAGCCTGTTCATAGTGTCAAAAATGTCTCCTCTGATATTATGATGTGAGTAACAGGGAGTACTGTATACTACGTACTATTTTAGTTTGGGTAGTTAGGACCACCTTAACGATAATGGGACAGAAGCACTCACAGTCATCATTTAAATACTTTTAGTGACCACAAGCATTACTTGGTTACGTTCCCCGTAGCCTCTGTCTTCCTTGTAAGCCTTAGAGCTGAGGTCTTCAAACTGGGGGGCCCACCCCCCTGGGGGGCAGGGATGGGTTACCAGGGGGGGCGCAAATGCCTCTGCAAGCACATGTAAATGAAGATGGTTTGGAAGTATGGCATGTATTTGCTGCATTTCCAGGCAGTTTTCCTTTACTCAGTGCCCTTGAAGTCAAAACTGTGATCGGAGTGACTGGGGTCAGAGGTCACTGAGTGTGCTGGCAGGGTCAAAGATGGTGCTAAAACAAAATCTTCCTTTTGTGTATACACAGTAATTTAAGTGCATTATTGCTATATGTGTGTACTAAACTGGCACTTATGAAGGGAAATATGCCAGGACAGTGTTAATAAGTGTAATAAAGTTGCTAAATAATTCACTATTGCTAACACAAAATGTTCTGCATTATTCTGCATAATTCGCCTTTGCTTGCTACAAAATGTTGTTAACCCTGCTGCATAATTTGGCCTTCTCCTGCCACATAATTCCAGTGCCCTGTTTATAGTGCTGTAAGGTCCCAGTCTGTAGCAGAAAGCACTGTAAATATTTAAGTCCTTATTTCAAAATAATATTTCACATAGTTTAAGCTAGGCTGCTGCAAATTGATTCAGTGTTTGACATAAAACAAGTTTTTACAAAAAATAGTTGTTAGTGATAAGTAATCAGACTGTATCTAATGCGGACATTTTTATGTCTCCATTATTCCAGAACTCAGCTGATAACACCCCAACATTACACCTCAAACAGAATAAATATTTGCCGCAATGAAGCTTTAAGCAGACCTACTGGAATTATTCAGCAGGAGAGGACCACATTATGTGGCAGGATTGAATAAATTATGCAGCAAGAAAAGATAAATTATGCGGCACAATGCAGAACATTTTGGGGTTAGCATTACTTCATTATTTTGACATTTTAACTCATGGGTATGCTGTTAGGAGCAATATTTCACCTCATTAGTACCAGTTTAACACCCAAATACAGCAATAAGCAGCTACAAGATTACCAGTCAATCTTTGCAAAAGGCCTTCCGCTGCTTCTGAACACTTTGTCATGTTTTAAGTAACTTTTGTTCCATTTGAGCTGGAATGAATTTTGTTGGCTAAATTCTGCAGATTATGCAGCAGATGATGGATTATGTAGCAAATGTGGTAAATTCATAAATATGTGGAAAATGCTGCTGCTGCAAAAAAATCATAATTCTGGTGACCCTGCTTTAAGTGAATCAATCAATTAAGGCTGGTAAAAAGGCTGGTTTCTTATTTAACTTTCTGCACCACACCCTTTACTTTCAGGCAGAGGCCCCTCAAAGTCAGCATTAACTGTTCAGGGACAGTTTTTATTGTGATAGCCAAATCCATGGGGAGCCAATTAGAAGGCCAGCTGTGTTGCATTCAGATGCAGAACCCTAATCCTCTGGACCCCGGGGCCTTGGAGTAATGGTCCAGGAGAAAGAGGAAAGAAGCGAGATTCATGGATGTTGTCAAATAGATGGCCCAGAATAGGAGCATTGTATGGGGATTAATGTTTATGTTTACAAATGGCCATAGAAGGGGACACTTTTTTAAAGGGCCGTTCATCAGTGCAGCAGGTACTGCTGCCAGGTGTGTAAGTGGATTATCATTATAATTAATGAAGATTTTTATTAATGAAGCAGATTCAGCAGGGCTGGGGCCCAGGGGCTTTGAGGGGCCCACTGCTTCACGATTATGACTGTCTACCTTTAAAAAAGGAGCATGGGAGATTATTTTCCTTGCTAGTATTACGACGGATCGCACCCTTGCAGAGAAAAGCGATACAGCATGGTAGCTCTTTTTTTTCAATGGGACAGAGAGCCTGTTTCAAGGAATCTATGACATAATATCGACAGACAGAATATCTACATACAAAAATATCGACACAAAAATATCGAAATCAAAAATATCGGAGTCCTATCTTCATAAAGGTAAGTACAAAAATATCGAAAAATTAATATCGTAGTACAAAAATATCGAAAATAAAAATATCGTTTTTTTAAATATATTAATAATAATGTCAAAATAATTTTAAAATACATATACATTTACAAATATTAAATAAAAACATTAAAACATAATTAAAAATTTAAAACTAATACATATACATTTAAAATAAATTAAAAACGTAATAATTTAATGTAATTTTATTTTTTTTAATTTCATTTAATTGATTTAATTTAAATATAAATTTATTTTATTTTTACCCTGCACGCCTGTACCTCAAAAACCCAAAACTGACCCTGAACCCTAAAAATACCCCTTTACCCAAAAACCCAAAACTGACCCTGAACCCTAAAAATACCCTTTTACCCAAAAACCCAAAACTGACCCTGAACCCTAAAAATACCCCTTTACCCAAAAACCCAAAACTGACCCTGAACCCTAAAAATACCCCTTTACCCAAAAACCCCAAACTGACCCTGAACCCTAAAAATACCCTTTTACCCAAAAACCCAAAACTGACCCTGAACCCTAAAAATACCCCATTACCCAAAAACCCAAAACTGACCCTGAACCCTAAAAATACCCCTTTACCCAAGAACTAAAAACTGACCCTGAACCCTAAAAATACCCCTTTACTCAAAAACTGAAAACTGACCCTGAACCCTAAAAATACCCCTTTACCCAAAAACTGAAAACTGACCCTGAACCCAAAAAATACCCCTTTACCCAAAAACTGAAAACTGACCCTGAACCCTAAAAATACCCCTTTACCCAAAAACTGAAAACTGACCCTGAACCCTAAAAATACCCCTTTACCCAAAAACTGAAAACTGACACTGAACCCAAAAAATACCCCTTTACCCAAAAACTGAAAACTGACCCTAAACACTAAAAAATACCCCTTTACCCAAAAACTGAAAACTGACCCTGAACCCAAAAAATACCCCTTTACCCAAGAACTGAAAACTGACCCTGAACCCTAAAAATACTCCTTTACCCAAAAACTGAAAACTGACCCTGAACCCTAAAAATACCCCTTTACCCAAAAACTGAAAACTGACCCTGAACACTAAAAATACCCCTTTACCCAAAAACTGAAAACTGACACTGAACCCAAAAAATACCCCTTTACCCAAGAACTGAAAACTGACCCTGAACCCTAAAAATACTCCTTTACCCAAAAACTGAAAACTGACCTTGAACCCTAAAAATACCCCTTTACCCAAGAATTGAAAACTGACCCTGAACCCTAAAAATACTCCTTTACCCAAAAACTGAAAACTGACCCTGAACCCTAAAAATACCCCTTTACCCAAAAACTGAAAACTGACCCTGAACACTAAAAATACCCTTTTACCCAAAAACTGAAAACTGACCCTGAACCCTAAAAATACCCCTTAAAAAAACTAAAACATATAAAATTTAAAATATTATTATATACTTACCTATACTTACGTTGTAATGGTACGCGTTGTAATGGTACGCGTTGTAAAGGTACCTGCGTTGTAAAAACATGCGTTGTAAACACATGCGTTGTAATGGTTTTTGCGTTGTAAACATTTCGTTGTAATGGTAGTGCGTTGTAAAAGTTGCGTTGTAAAGGTTGTTTCCCCGGTGGATAGCGTAGGGGTAAAAATTACTATTCACACTCCAGAGGGTGCAACAGTAGGGAAAGCGTTGGATAGCATGGGGGTAAAAATTAATTCCCACACTACTCCCACTTTAACACACAACACACTACACATATAAAAAAGACAATTAATATAAATTTCAATTAATCAATTAATAATAATTAATATTACTAAATTGATGTAATTATAAATGAACTAATTAACACATATTAATTACTAATTAATTAACAATAAATACCAACAAATAAATACAATCGCTTTAATTTATTAAATTTAATTATATCACACCCTATCCACCTATAAACACACAACCCACTACACATAAATAAATCACATCATTTAATCACTTAATAATTATTAATTACCAATTAATTATTAATTAACAATAACAAAAACAATAAATATATTAGCACATTAACTCTAATTAATTTAATTAATAATATTTAATTACCAATTAATTATTAATTAACAATAACAATAAATTAAATATATTAGCACATTAACTCTAATTAATTTATTGTACTAATTAATATTATTTAATTACCAATTAATTAATTAACAATAACAAAAATGTATATATATTAAAACATTAACTCTAATTAATGTAATTAACTAATTAATATAAATTAATTACCAATTAATTATTAATTATTAATATTTACAAAAATATATTAATTAATTAATTATTATTAAATTACTTCCCACCCTATTCCCCTATAAACCCACAACCCGCTCTGATACTAAAACGCAAAATGTAAACAAATTTACTAATTTTCAAACATACATTACAAAACATATTTAACAAACATATAAACAAAATAATAAAATACATAACACTAAACAAATTTTAGATATTACTAAATTTCGATATTTTCGATATTATTAACATACATACCTTAAAAAAACGATATTCTGTCTGTCCATATTTTGGACATCGATATTCTATACAATCGAAATTAAAACATCGATATTATTGTATATCGATATTTTAATTTCGATATTTTGTCTCACTACTGTTTCAAGATTGGAGTGATGGTCAGGCATGATGGGGAAGAGGTGAAAGATGCAGAGGAGATAGCCTGCTAGTCGGGACTGCAGTTATCATTAGTACAGTAGGTGTAGTTGCATTGGGGTACAAAGGTGTGAGGGGCTCACAAACAAACCAAATTCCGGGGAGCAGTATTTTTGGGACAATACAGGTTATTGTTTGATGCATTTGCTGTTTTATAAGTCTCATATTTAGTATGGTTTATGACCGATAGAAAAAGTACTCCTGATACCATCTCATATGCCCCACCTCCTGCACGCAGCCATGCCCATCCTGCTCTCCCAATCCTTGACATAAAGTTTTGGAGGGGGGCCCGACCTCAAAACATTTTGCTTAGGGGGCTCAGAGCAAAAAAGTTTGAAGACCTTTGCCTAAGAGACATAATCTCTGTCTTACATTTCTCCTTGAAATGTGAGCAACAGATGCATGTGAAATACAATCCTTGCCTAAACATCCAACCACATCCGTTGCAAGATGGCAGCTACTTATCTTGCGGTTTATCTTGCACTTCACTGCCATCCCAGGTCGATCAGGATACAGGCCTTATACACTTTTATAATATGAAATGCACATCATAATATCAAAGGAGAAATTAGCTTGCCAACAGAAAACATCCAGGAGGGATTGACCCGTGACTTTCAATCTGCTGCCAGAGTAAGTTTAATGCCTGTCTTAATTCTTAGCGTTACGAAGAGCAAATAGTATCCACTGCCATGGATGGGCTTTTGCCCGCTGTCGGGCATAGCGTTTCAGCATTTTGAGCAGGTGATTGTGCCCGCTGAGCGTTTCGCTGAGCATGATACTGGGGATTGACCCGGTACTGTGGGTCCCGTTACCTTAGTAGGCGACATGCCAATTTTGGTTATAGCGTCAACCGACTACAAAAGTACCTACTTGACTTCCTCTCCGAAACATCAGGTAGTTTTATAAACTCTCACGGCTATCACGGAGCATTTTCATCTCCCACGCTGCAAAGCGTACGCTCTCCTAAGCATTCTGCCTAATTTATTCCAGAGATAGGGCTACATTGACCTTAACTTTACCCCAACTTTAATAACGTAACTACGGTGCTTACTTAGAAATAGAGCTGATACTTGGGATTCTAGCATAAAACATCCCATTCTGTGGCAACTTATATGTAGTACTAGACCAGTTTGGTTAATGCCCGAGTCTATCTGCCTACGGCTCAACCTCTCTTGATAGTACTTCTATAGCAGAAGTTATGATTTCTTCCCCTATTCTAGGCCTAACGCTAATGTTCCCCCTAACTATACCGCAATAACAAGAATTATAGTGCTAATTCTTATGTGTTAGTCCTCATTCCTTGGATGTCACCTTAAACTGTACTCTGTTACTGTAATCACACTGCACAATTAGAATAAAATGTTAATCCCTCTTGTTTTTTGTTACAAATTTGTTCCTTTTCCATCTTGTAAGACTTGTCTAAAACAGATACTAGTACCTTTCTTCCCTCTTTATGTATAAATGTTCTCCTGTTCTTCTTTTTTTACTCCACAGAAATCAACATTTATTTGTTTATTTGCTTTGAAGATCCATGCTCTGTATCCTATGTGACTCTCTCAATGATACCAAATACAATTGTGAAAGGTATAATGCAAATGCATTATATGACAGTGAACAAATAAATCAATGTTGGCTTTGTCCAACAACACAATTGTCATTACAATGCATGCACACTTCTGGCGGACTACTTAGGACCATGTGCATGGTTACAGACAACGGGACAACAATGCATGTATATCCCTGAATGATGCCTTGCTAATAATAATCAGCACATCTTTCCTTGCAGACCTTCTTTCAGGCGACCAACTTCTACTCTCAATAGCCAGCACCTTCCTTACTAACAGCGTTTTCTGAGCTTTTAATCACAGCTGAACATCATTGATATAAAGGGCACTTCTTTCATGCTCCTTTACATGAGAGGTTGTAGCACTTGCCTCTTAAATTTCTTTTCTTCACTCTAAGATAGGCACTTAGTGTAATTGTGCACCTTGCACCGATCGGTGGCTCATGGAGGGTGTCTGGAATCTCCTCTTATTTACACATATATACTAATTTTCTTACAGCCTTGAGAAAGCCCAGGTCGTACTGACCAGAGTGGGTGAAACATATGTCGGCGGTTGCACCTTCAGAGCACAAATATAAATATTCCACATGGAGAACACAAAATGCAATCAATAAAGACTTTTTCTTCAAGATATCATATGACAATTGTCTTCTTCCGATACTACAGTCCAAAAACAGCATACCTTGAGTGTGGCTATAATCACCTGTATCACGCAAAGAGGAGCAAACACTCAAACCCGTCCTAAATTGATATATATATATATATATATATATATATATATATATATATATATATATATATATATATATATATATAAATAAATAAGGCAGGTAAGGCCCAATGCCCCGAGTAAAGCTCCTCTCTAAAATAACTAACTGATAACAGCAAAATCATCCAGTCTTAGGATCTCTGGAACCTCGCTTAACTTTCAAACAGGAATGGGCCAATGTTGACTGCGTGCTGTGACAGAATCACTCCGTCGGCAACCCACTGCTAAAACACCGCCAGCACAACTGTGAAATCTAAATAGGCTCACGCAATCCTGCCACCCTGACAGCGGTGGAGTAATGTTGGTGAGTAGAGAAGTCCGCTGCCTTGACAGCGGTAAACCGTTTACGCAACGGGAAACACACTGTCGACGTGGACTGCGGTTCAGCCAGCACACATCTAAAAAGGGAGGGCGGGATTCCGTTAGTTTGGTAGAGTACTTGTATACTCCACCACAGAGAGACGACGGTAGTCCCATCAAGAACTAAATGAGTCCCTTTATCTTCATTTTTGACAGAGCCAAAGTTCTTCCTGTAGGATAACGGAGTTCTACTTTTTTGTACAATCCATAAAAATGTAAGTGTGAGATCTGATCAGGTGCTTTAGTGTTCAACTATGCTATCTTTCCAGAGCAATTGAGATCAATAATATACATTGGTACTCCAAAGAGTAATTTGCATTGGGGTGACCCTACATATTTCTCTCTGCAAATTATTTAGTGCTTTCTGAATGGTTATAAAAGTTAGGAATCCTGGTCAATATGTATCCAATAACCTAGGGGGTCAAGGCTTGTATAAGCATGTCGTTGACTCGCTCTACAACACTGTACGATTTTGGATGGAATGGTTGTAAATATAGTAGTCGCACTACCAGAGTATACATAACATCCATAAATGCTTAGTGGTAAATGCAGGACCACTGTCTGAATAAAGGGTATGACATGTTCCCATTGCTATTAGGTACTGTAAGTCTTTTATGACCGATCAAGCAGTAGCAGTTTTGTGGCTAAACCTAAAGGAATCTAGAGCATGAATTTACTGCAACCAATATGTATTTATATTTATTGACACTCGGAAGTGGCTCAATATGATTGCGGAAGTTGAATGTTTTATTGTATTTCAGTGGAGAAAGAGAAGCACAAATGCATTCGCACTTTATTCGAGCCACCCGAAGAAGTCCTTTAACCCCTTGGTTGCTGCCGTCGGCCAACGGTCGTCACGTGCACTACCTTGGTAGTGCTGCGAACGTCAGTTGGCCAACGGTGCCCCACCTGTTTTTCGAACGTTCAGCACTGGAGCTTAACGTTCGATGCAGGCAAGGTGTTAAGTAAAAGCATTTTTCAAGTTTTTCAAGTGCAATAACAGGCTGATTGACTGAGGGGGACACTTTGTGTTGCTAAATTCTGAGGGCAGGCTTAAAGTGGTTGCACTCTTTGTCTACGTTTTAAGCATATAATGATTACCTTGTAATAATATATTGTGCGGTCTTTTCTAAGATATTCAAATGGAGGAAGTTTCCTTTGTTGGTAATTTAGTGTAATATTATGTTAATTGTTTGAGGGGTTAATAGTGTAGCAAGTATTATGCATTTACATGTTATGATCATAGAACTAATAGAATTTAAACACCTTTTACCAGCTGTTTTATGTACTATGTGCGCTAAAGGGTATTATATAGGTTTGGCCTATTGCTTAATTCAAAATCTTTAATATGGAAATGCAGAAAGCTATTCCTCGGACATATGATTATCTATAATTTTCAAATTACTGAATTCAAAAGACTATTTGTATTTTTATTATACGTGATCTCAGAGTCAACTACAAATTTTAAATATAAAGGTTGTGTTTTATACTGTGTTATTAATTGTTATGGTCTGTTATGGCAAAAAACAATAAAGATTTCATTTGAATCAGACAAGTAAATGTGAGAACTAATGGATTAGTCTTCTGAAGGGCAAGTAGTAGGGCATGTATTTCTGTTAGTTGTGCAATGGAGACGCCTAAAACTTTCATGTGTGGACATAGCGACTTTAACGTACCATTTTCAGAAACTCCCTGTACTTCAGCACAAGGCATAGAGTACTTCTATTTAGTGCAAATCGCAGGCTGTGGAGAGCTGTCTTTATAGAACACACACTTTTTCTCATTCATGGTTTGTATATTTGAAGCCTGTGAAATATTTAGTTTATATTACAGCAATTCCTGTGTATGAAGTGGTAATTCCTATTTACATCATACATGAGTGGCATTTAAAGAAGAGGTCCACTATATCTAACAAAGGTGTCGAGCTTGAATGCTGTTTTCAGTATAGGTGTGGGAGAAGCTATAATAATTTGTTATCCTTGTGCAAGAGGACACTCTTCCAGTATCGCTGTTTGCTCTGCACTAAGACGTTTCTCAGTAAAATAAATTGATCTTCAGCAGTGAAATACAAGTGTGAACTATATGCTATGAGAGTTGTCTGCCTCTCATTGTAAACTACATATGTGTAGTCTAAAGTGCCAGGAACAACCCCAATCAATAGGTTTGTCTTGTTGACTTTTCTTTCTAAATATTTTTTTCTTTACCATGTATGCTTGCAGTAAATGTACGAAAGCTGTGTGTGTTGACGTCCTTTTGTTTTCCAGGAAATGTTTGAGTAATTATTTCAGCACAATGTGGCAAGTAAGCTCACCCAAAGCTACGAAACCACATCAGGGCTTGTTATATATTTAATGTGTTTGGAGGTTGAAAAGTAGTGCACTTCTGCAGCAAGTCACGTGCCAATCCTTCATCCTAAGTGGATACTTCTCATCCAAGGAAAATCACATTAAGAAATGCAATTAAAATTGTTTTTATACCCATGTTGTGCTACAAGTATCACTAGCCTGTACACCACAGCCAGGTCAAGTCATTGACTGTTATATAAAAGTCATCAATATATGATAGTGCCTAGGGATCTTGTCACATGATTTCTATACCCCCTTGGACACTCTTGTATAAGCGTACAGAAATCTACCAAATGAAAAAGCGATTATATACTGGGATTCAGGTGCTATATTTTGACTGAAGAATCCATTAAATATATCTAATGTTTTATATTTTTCCGGTCTAAATGTGTATTTAATCCAGCCTTGTGGGCATTTTTTATAACATGACTGTGTGTATTTGCATTCAAATTCCTCTAAACTAAATTTATTCTGTATGAATTGTCAGGTTTTAGCACCAGAAAAATGTAATGTAATGTAAAAGGGTATTTATAGAGCGCAAACTGTCGCTTCGAAAGGAGCATCCTGGCGCTGAGGAAAGAAGCTAAGAGAGTGGAAAAAGAAGCTCTAGATGGCGGCAAGTACATATGTGTTTGTCAGATTATATAGCCAGGTTTTGAGTTTCTTTCTAAAGGCTACTTCCGTAAATTGCATTCTGAGGTTATTTGGCATGGTATTCCAGGCTCTAGGAGCTAGGACACGAAAAGATTTGCCTCCTTTCGTTTTAGGATGAAAATTTGGGGACGTTGGAAAGATTAAGCCCTGCTGATCTTAAAACTCTGGTTGGGCTATAACGACAAAGTCTTTTCGACAGATACTTTGGGCCAATATCATTTAAGGCTCTGAAAGTGGTTAGTAGGATCTTAGATGTAGTGCCCTAGAATCTGTTAGCATTCTAGTGCTAACTCTGTATTTACACCTAACACCCACCCACCACTGATGTCACTGGTCATGTGACACAGTACCAATAAAAGAGGCCGAGCGCACGTGCTCTGGGCCAGTTGCACCGAGTAAGCAGTGTGTCCTGCGTCCCAGTGATTTCCAGCATGAGGGCCTAGGGCCCGCCCTCTTACAATGGCGACGAGGGTAGCTGTGTCCACGCGTGCCACAGCTCTCAAAATCATCGAGGAAAAGGGGAAGAGAATGCTGCTCGCCTGAGAGCACCCCCTGCGAAGAATCGAGCCGGCCGCCGAGAGGCCCGTGGGGCGTGTGTCGAGCCCCAGGCCTAGAGAAGAAGGAGGAGGTGACCGGGAGCTCACCCCGCACCTCTCCAGCCTGCCGTGGCCCAGCCTGCCGTGGCGGTGCCCTGAAAAGACAAGCGGAGCCATCGCGGTGCCCACCCGCGGAAGAACAGGCCCGTCGGCCGAAGGTGAGCCCAGACTGTTAAGCACCAAAAGCGGAGCCCACCCGCGATGATCATAACCGCCTGCTAGCGCCGCCCAGGACTATACAAAGCGGAGCTCACCCGCTAAAAACACTGACTGTGCCCCCTAAAGTGTGAGCGGCGCTGACTACTGGCCCCCGCAATCAAGACAAGGCTCGCGGAGCCCACCCGTGGTCTGCCTGCTGCGACGCGGCGTCGGCCGCAAATGCCCCCGATTATAAGGCAAGCCAAACGGAGCCCACCCGCAGCCTGCATGCAGCCATCTCTGCCCCGCCGCGCAGCGTCTGACTAAAGCTGCCGCGGTGGTGAGGAGAGTGAGCCCCAGCGTGAGAAGAGCTGCCGAGCTCTAAAAACATTGAAGCGGAGCTCACCCGCAAATCGACTGAAGTTAAACGGAGCCCACCCGTCAAGCGCTAACTTCTTCCCGCGCCGCGTGTGCTGTGAAGGCGGCGGGGACGAAGAAGCGAGAAATCCAGCGCCCGGCTCACACCCGGTAAAGAAAGCATCAAGCCCCTGCACAGTGCAACGAAAAAGAAACTCACCTCAAAAAGAAAGTTATCCCGACGTGGCCGCCTGCCTCGCCTGCCTGTGTGTGCGCGGCCAAGGCAGGGAGCGGCCTGAAGACCGGCGGAGACAGACTCTCGTGCCCCCGCCGCACAGCGTGTGAGGACTGGAGCTGCGGCGGCGGGGTGCAAAGGAAAAGGCTGCATCAGGCCTTGGGGGAGCATTTCTGTAGTTTCAAATGAGCCCCGCAGCGGTGAAAACACAAGCCACACACACACACGACCTGGACAGTGAGTGTCTATTGCCAGGGGCCATGTGCACCATGCAAAAGAAATCCATGTGCAACAGGGAAGGAGCAAAGTTCACCCGCATTCAGCCCGAAGCACCAGCAGGCTAGAACACTGCCCAAGTAACAAGTGCCAACACTCAGCTAGCACACACCAAGCACTTTCCCGGTTTATAGCACCTGCATGCATAGGGATCACAAGGAGTGAGCCAGCTGGAAGGGACATCTCACACTGAGAGAAGACTGCACGAGCCCCTGCAGCATCAAGAGCCAATCCAGGTTCATCAGAACAGACCAGCAAAGTAGCACTGCCGCCTAATAGATACCTCTGGTACTGCAGCAACGTGAAACTCCAACAAGCACAAGGCAACCCAAGAAATACTGAGCAGTACCATGGGAGCAAAGCTAGTACACTAAGACAATACAGGCTGCCATTGCTCCCCCAACAGTGAAAAGCGCAAGAACACTGTCACACCGGAACGCCACCAAGACCATCACACAGCCGGAGAAGGAAAACGCGACGGCGCAGGAGCGTGCCGGAAGCACAAGAACACAACAGAACGTAAGAATCGCGCCTGAAGCCCCAGAAGCGCGCGAGGAGTGCAGCGACTCCTCACAAGATATCCAAGAGAACGCGCGACAAGTGCGCCCACGCGAAGAAGTTCACAAGAATCGCAACCACCACCAAACAGAAGAAGATCCATGGAGTGGTGACGTAACCCTCCAGAAGCGAACACCCAAGAAGCATCTACGCCACGCCAGAAGAGAAGACAGCGATGCCTGGTGGCCACAGGCCATCGCTGCAACAGAATGGCGAAAGTAGGAACACCCCCACACGAACCAACGATGGTTCTGGAACCCAGCACCAGGACGTGCGAAAGCGCATGACGCAAATGCGCAGCAGTGCGGACAGCACTAGCCCAAAGCAGCAAGTCACAAGAGAAGACATGAAGAGCGCACCCAGATGCGCACCAAAGCAACTCAACGGCAATGAAAAGAAAATGGTTACGCTGACAACCTGCAGCATTGAAGATTCAACACAGAAGCAACCTGACCACTCAGCTTGGTCACAAAGCACGAAGTCGACCAGCCAGATGGTCGCACCAAGAAGACTACCTGCCGGACCTCGGCAGAAGGGACCAGCACGAGGTCCAAGAAGCTCAGCACTACAAATCCTACCTGCCAGACCTCGGCAGAAGGGACCAGCACGAGGTCCAAGAAGCTCAGCACCACAAATCCTACCTGCCAGACCTCGGCAGAAGGGACCAGCACGAGGTCCAAGAAGCTCAGCACCACAAATCCTACCTGCCAGACCTCGGCAGAAGGGACCAGCACGACGTCCAAGAAGTTCAAACAAGGCACGGTCCAACGACCTAGACCCACGAACTTCAACCACACAAATTAACGAGAGTAACAGGAAGAAGATGTGAAGGTCGCGACGTTCACCCTGGGAAGTGAGTAACAAGAAGATAGTGTCCTAGGACCAGGACAAGACCAGGAAGACACGTGCAGAGTGCGCGCGCTGCATGGGGAAGCCTGGCCAGAAAAGATGAAGAAAAGGGGAACAGGGTACGTTGCGAAAAGAGGAGAAGAGAGGAAGAAAGATCGGAGCGGCACCCCGCCACCGAAGAAAGGAAGAAAAGAGAAGTCAGAGTGACACCCAGTCACTTCAAGAAGAAAGGGGAAAGAACAGAGTGGCCACTGCCACTAAGAAGAAAAGAAGGAAGAAGTAATCAGAGTGGCACGACTGTCAGGTTAAGAAGAAAGAAGAAAGAACAGAGTGGCCACCGCCACTAAGAAAAGAAGAAAGGTGACAGGCACTGGAACACCGGAGTGCAATGGAGAACAAGCCTGGTAAGAGCACCGGCAGAGCAGAACAAAGACAACCACCTACGAGTCATCCATCCACATGGCGAACGCAGAAGAGAGCAAGATAGACTGTTAAAGACATCTACCTCTGGGGTTGGCGGAAGATCGAATGGCGAGAGTGCTCACACATCCAGCTGATGAACTGACCGCTCCACACCGACCCGTGGCAACCCAAGAAGAGGCCTCAAGGAACTCTGGTGGCAGCAAGTCCCACACGGGAGACAGATCTACAGAAGCACGTCTGCAGGACCCCAGAGGATGAAAGCCTCGAGAGCAATGAAGAGAGTCGACAACTCAACCTTCAGGTGGAACTAGGACACGACGGTGAGGCTCGTGGAGCGCCCTGCTCACGGCCCGAAGGCTATGGTAGAGCAACGCGACCAAAAACACCAGTCCAGTGGAAACCTGGCAAAGAGGTCCTCCCGGACATCTTGTGGCAGAAGAAAACCGGCGAGAGGGGCATCCTAGTGAGAGGGATGTTTGCACCTACTCTATTCACCTGCCAAGAGTCAACACTAAAGCCTGCCCGGAAACGTCACAAAGCCAGAAGAGAGAACAAAACCAGAAGACTGTTGACACCCATGTCATCCATCTATCTCTCATCACCCACAGAGCGAAGCAATGGAAGAGCTGAGAACACCGGACAGACAGCACCGACAAAGAGTGAACCCGCCGAACAACTGCGAACCGTGCCACCGAGAACTATTAGTCCTGAACGCAAGAACTATACTGCCTGCGGCTTGCAAGCAGCCAAAGAGACTCATTTTGAAAGCGCAAGTCCAATGTCATTTTCTGTGTTTTCCTTCCCCCACAGGTTTTGGACTTTTTCCGTTTGGTTTAATTTTTAACCGATTTGGGAAGGGATGTAGTGCCCTAGAATCTGTTAGCATTCTAGTGCTAACTCTGTATTTACACCTAACACCCACCCACCACTGATGTCACTGGTCATGTGACACAGTACCAATAAAAGAGGCCGAGCGCACGTGCTCTGGGCCAGTTGCACCGAGTAAGCAGTGTGTCCTGCGTCCCAGTGATTTCCAGCATGAGGGCCTAGGGCCCGCCCTCTTACATTAATGAGAATTCTTTTATGCATCGGGAGCCAATGTAGAGTTCTGAGGGTTGCTGATGCTGAGGATTTTCTAGGGAGTTTTGCAGCTTCTTTAATGTTTGTTTCTTAATACCGGCCATAAGCCTGTTACAATAATCTAGGCGGGAAAGTATAAGTGAAAAGAGGAGTGTTCATGGTGGAATGACAAGGCAGTTGAAGAAATATACTACACAAGTGTAGTAAAACAAGCGTTTATACACAGAGAGTCCTCTAAGAAATACACCTGACCTGAACTCAACAGCCTTCTCACAATGCCAACATTCCAAGGTGAGCTTCAGGTGCGTGTTCTATTTTGGAATCAGGCAATAACAAAGGGAAGGGAAGGTAGGGGTGAAAAGGGTCATGAGGGAGAAATGGAATATACCATCTGGATTAAATTACAGCAGCAGTATTATACCTTGGTATTGTAATTGACCTTAGAATACCTTTTATATCACACTTAGCTCCTGGTTTAAGAAGATATTGAACTTGCACTTGGAGCACACTCCCCAAGGGAAGCACACATGGAACCCCACTAAGTAATTAAGGTACTTGGATAGAAATGCTTGCGTTGTTACACCCTCACAACTGTTGTATGACATTAGCACACATCTGATAACGCGGGATTTCTGGTCTATTGTTATCTTACCAGATCCCAGCTCAGGTCGACTGAATCGTTGGTATCTGTCATTGAGTAAAAGGCAATCCACTACTAGGTTAATCAAGAAAGAACTTACACCACTCTAAAGAACCACTTACCACTGGAAAAGGTTAAAAAGTTTAATTTAAAGCCAAAAGTATCTGGAGATACAAACATCTCAGAATAAGGTTCAAAAGATATACAGGTATCAATATAAAGAGGAACTCTCTGAATGCTCTCAATCGACAAAAGGAAATTATCAAAAATATCTCAAATACCATTAGAGTTGCAAGAATTGCTGTGAGTTGCAACTTGAGAGTCATTTACAGAAAAGAAAAATACAGGTTAGACTTTCCCTACACTAACTAAGTGACATCCCTACTTAACAAGATCTTTACCTAAAAAGGTGTCAGCAGTGGTGACTTCCAAAGAAGATCACACACTTCCCTTAATCTTTGTCTCAAAGTTGAAGTCTTTCAGTTCTCTATCTGCCTACCCATCCGCTCTCTTAGGCTCCTCAGATCATCTGCTCTAACTCCACCCCGGGGTGCTTTCCCTAATACAAAATCACATTTCCAATAGGCACGCCCCTTGAGACGCCTCTCACGTGGTGCAGTTTCGAGCGGCAAATTCCGTGCTGGTGCTCCTCGGGACTCTTCATTAAAGTTGACCTTGCTTCCCAGGCTTCTCTTCGACCAGGCGGTACCCCCTAAAATTCCTGAAGACTCCTACAGGCCTGTGCCTGGCGCCTCTGAACAAGGGCCTATTCATTATTTCTGATTTAAGTTCCCCTTGCACCTGCAAACAGACACTCTCTCGGTAGGCCCCAAATTCCAGCATCTACCATATCTAGAAGTCATAAAACATCTTGGACAGACCTATCGTTCGTGCTCTGTGCGACCTCTCCTTAACGAGCTCATGCAGATCAAAGAAGCGACTTTATCTATTCAGGCCTACTAGAATTACATGAAACGGGCCTCTGCAATATGCACATTTAATTTCTTTGTTTAAACAGTATTTTAACTAACACACATTACTAAAATATAACACATCTATGTAAAACATATACTTCAGTTCTATACCTAATAATACATTTGCAGTAAAATGACATTAGAATCCAAGTCACTAAAAGTGTAGCAGCATCTTTCGTTTCTTGTGAAATGCCATGTGGCTTACACATTTTCATGGTTTGCAGAATTACATTTTGTTTCACTTAGTCATCTAACGTGTGACTCCAACATCATTTTAACATTTCTACAACCTCTACATTAGTTTTTCACACTTATATATGCATCTATTCTAATTAAACACTCATATATTTTCTCTATATAAGTTGACACTCTTGTATATTCCACACTAAACTAATACTACGTGCTTGTAAATATGGTGCACTTCTACATTTTCAGATTTGCGCTCTCTCAATCCCCCCTTTGATGACTTACAGTAGTCATCATCATCACAACACCCTCTCTAAGGTACAAAGTATCAAACTGAAGTCGTTGCAATCTTCCCTCGTTTCATCTCCTCTAGAGCCCTCAGACTCCGGTACTGATTCTCCTGCATCGCAGCTAATCTCCTCCACTGCTCTCGCATAGATCTTTGCAACCTGTTTGCTCTATACCATTTGTACAGTTTCACCAATCCCCACAAAGAGATTATACAAATCACTATTATGATGATAGGTTTCAATATGTACCAAATGATATTCTTTCCCAGGTTGGCAAACCAACCTCCAACTTTACCCATTCCTTGACCTACCTTTTCCCACACTGTTACCTTAGTCAAATCTTCTATCTCATTATGTATTTCAGTAATGTTTCGAATGTACTTTTCAAGCGGTTTTGAATTGTCTGGAATGTAAGTGCAACATTCCTGGACCTTCAAAGCCTTACAGACTCCGCCCTCTTTGGCCAACAGAACGTCTAGAGCAAGTCGGTTCTGAAGAACCATTGCCCTTATCGATTGCATCTCTCCCTCCACCAGCATTAAAGATCTAGCAGTACTGGCGGACAACCTATCTACAACTGTTGCCAATCGTCTTATCTTAACATCATTTAGTGCTATCCCTAAAATAGGAAACATAGCACCAAACACATCTCCAATTACCTCCTCAGCGCTTACATCCCTTCTTCCTCTAGCTGATGTTTCTCTCTTTTTGGTTTCTAAATTCTCAGCATGGTATATTTTGGGGAAGACAATTGCTAAATAACATGATCCATACCAATTATCTGGTAGTTTCACGTATGCATTTCTTCCACAGACAAAATACACATTCGGGATCACCTGTCTTTCCTTCAGGAAATCCTTAGAATAGTACTCTAATTGGAAAGCATGTTCACAATGAACTTCTCCTACAAACACATTCTCATAATATGTTTGACTTCTGTGTATACATAGCTCTCCCCTTTTCTCCCGGTCTAAAGCTATTGGACCACTGCTACCCTTTCTTTGGTGTTCTCTTTCTTCCCAGGTCCAATCTGTTTTCCATTGTCCTGAAGCTTTTAGGATCTTTTGTCTCCTATATCGATCATCCACCTGCCCTATAAACTTTTTCTCAATTTCTGACACTTTACAAGTCAAATTATTTCTTCGGGCATGTGAAGTATCTAATGTTTTCCATGGAATGAAAAATTTCTGTAACCTATGCTCACACTTATAATAATTCCACTTGTTTAGATGTTTATAATTCGGCACCTTTGGCAGTACCGAATCAAAGTTCGAAAAATAATACTCAAACCCCTCTCGTTCATAAAATATGCTCAGCAACAAACTACATGAGATTCCATAGGTCAATGGAAGATGATGATATCTGATGCCTTCATCTACAGAAGCTGGCAACTGCATACAGACTTAGCAGTTCTTCGCCTCCATGGCATCAATATATTCATAAAGCAATTTGGCATAAGCATTCGTTTTAAAATTCCCCTGTGACTCATCTGCATGTAATCTTTTTATCTCAGCATCTAATAAAGTTTTCTCTTTTGCTGTATTTTCCCCCTGTTTACCAATCATAGGAGGCTTCTGTGTTGGTACACTTTTTGCGTCTTTTTCCGCTTTCACATCATTTTCATGTCCCACTATATATGATACAGTAACTACTAAAACTATAAGAGAAATCACTACCCCTAAAAGTGTGCCTATTATGCATTTTGCCCTGCGGTTCGGGTTGCCAGCCTCCATGGTCTCAAAACAGTGTAGTTCTGATTTTCTTTCACGGCACAAGTCTCTTTTCTTTGCTTCTCCAATCTTTCGAACCACACCTCCTGGAAACTGAAAAATCCCCTCCGCAAAAACAGTCTCTAAGTTCTGTAGCAATAGGCAACCCTAGCCCTTCTCCATCCACTAAAAGGGAAGTCCCTAACTCTTTCTTCTTCCACTCGGCGCTAGGTTATCTTTCAATCAATATTTACAAAGTTCTTTACAAAGTCTTTAATAGTCCGAAACTATGCGTGTTCCCAGAGCTTCCACCACTAGCTCAAATATTTCCATACGAAGAAGGACTCCCTCCAGTATTGGACACCTTGAACAGCAACACGGAAATTCAACAGTCTCAAAGATCAATTTTCTTATTCCGCTCAGGAGAGGAGGATAGACGATGTTGAGTGTCAGCAGTCTTTCGACCTCCAATCCTGGTAACAGGAACCTTACTTCCACTGTGATGATTGGGTCAGTTCTGGTCAGGGTCACTTCCCTCACCCTCCCAGTTCTGCGTCCCGCTGAGGACATCTGTAGAGAGGTAGGTCCACTCAGGAGTAGCGTATCTTCTGCAAGGCACTTGCACCCTCCTTGATCTTCTCGGACCTTCCTGCTCTTGTCCTTGTGCACTTTCTTCTGGATCTGAGTCTTCGGATATAGGAGCAAGAGTTTCCTCTCGAGCTGGCTTCAAGCTTGGCCTCCTTTTTCTTTCAGGCCAGGTAGCCGCTCCACGCCTTGTTCTCCTATTTCTTGTCCGTTCACTCAGTTCTTGATCACTCTGAATTTGTTCTGTCTCTGAGTTGGTTTCACAACAGCTTTCTCCCTCAGTGGCAACTTCAGTTTCACTGCCGTTCTGTCTTCCTTCTTCTTCTGGATCTGTTACGCTCCCAACTTCTTCAGACACCCCCACAGCTTGACTGATCCCCTCTTGTGATTCTTCCTCCACCACTGGATTTTCATCTGTGAGAGGAGCTGTTTCTTCCAGGGGTGCTGGAACTCTTCGAGTATGGGAAGCGTGGATCCAATTTGGCAGTCCTCTGCACTTCACGGCGGTGTTAGTGATTAGGACTATCTGGAAAGGCCCCTTCCAGCGCACGTCCAAGCAGTTCTTCCGGACGTGCTTCTTCACCAGCACCCAGTCCCCTGGGCACAAGTCGTGGCACTGATTTCTTGAAGCTGGAACTTCTGCGGCCTGTACCTGAAGGGACACAGAATGAATGGCGTCAGATAACCCCTTGCAGTAATCCAGGATCAGGTCATCTGTAATATTCAGTAATGCAGCTGTGGGGATAGTTGGAAGTCTCATTGCCCTCCCCATCAACACCTCATGTGGAGAGATACCTGTCCTCCTGTCGGGTGTGCTACGCATGCTCATAAGGACCAAAGGAAGAGCATCAGGCCAACTTAGGGAAGTTGATGAACACACTTTAGCAATTCGACATTTCAACGTCCCATTTATCTGTTCCACGATACCTGAGGCCTCTGGTCAATAGCTACAATGCAATTTCTGATCAATGTTCAATGCAGAGCAAAGCATCTTCACAACTTCGCTGTTAAAATGTGTCCCTCTGTCCGATTCCAGAGAGGCAGGCACCCCGAAGCGCGGTATCAACTCTCTAAGCAACAATTTTGCTACTGTGAGTGTATCGCACCTGCGTGTAGGGTACGCTTCAACCCATCTGGAAAATATGCATACTACCACCAGAACATACCTAAGGCGGTTGACCCTTGGCATTTCAATAAAATCTAATTGCATTCTGTTGAAAGGCCCCCCAGACCTCCCAATGTGACTCAGTGTAACTGGTGTTCTTTTCCCTATGTTCAACTGCTGACAAGTAACACATCGCTTACACACTACTTCTGCTGCAATCCTAAACTTTGGGCAATACCAAGTCTGCCTGAACACCCTCAGCATGGCATCCCTTCCCAAATGCACTGGGCCATGTATCTGTCGAGCCATTGGGCTCGCTAACTCCTCAGGTAACACAGCCCTTCCATCTGCTGAAATCCAAAAATCCATTTCGCTTCTCACACACCCTGCTGTTTCCCACGCCTGCTTCTCAGATTCAGGTGCATTGTCTTGCATTTGTTTCAAATTTTCCCAAGTATCGACTGTTTCTAACATCATGCTCAATTCTGTCTTTTCCTGAGCCCCACTTACTTCCACCTCCGTGAAAGAGTAATCATGCTCCGCACAATAGCGGGCAACCTCATCTGCATATCTGTTTCCCTGTGACACAAAATCCGAATTTTTCGTATGAGCTACACACTTTACAACTGCTATTGCAGCTGGACCCTGTAATGCTTCTAACAACAGCCGCACAAATTCTCCATTTCTGATTGGCGAACCAGAGGAGGTCATGTAACCCCTCTGAGACCACAATTGCCCGAAATCATGAACTACACCGAAACCATATTGGCTATCAGTATAGATGGTGACTCTAATTTTGCTACCTGCTATACAGGCACGGGTCAATGCAACAATTTCTGCTACCTGAGCGGAGTGTACTCCTTCCAGGCAAGCGGCTTCCACAACTCCAGTAATGGTGCAAACAGCATAAGCTGCTCTCAACCGACCAGTATCGTCTCTTAAACATGAACCATCGACAAAGTAAATTTGATCGGGGTCGATCAATGGTTCATCCACAATATCTGGTCTGGGCTTCGTGCATAGTTCAGTCACATCAAGGCAATCGTGATCTACACAGTCTTCGCTTTCTATGTCATTAGGAAGTGGCATCAGTGTAGCAAGATTTAAGACAGAGCACCTCTTAAGGGTCACGTTCTCTGCAGCAAGAATAACTTGCTCATAGCGCGTGAGCCTACTGTTGGTCAAGTGCTGGGTCTTGGTCCTGGTCATTAACAGTTCCACAGAATGAGGTACATATACCACTAACTGGTGTCCCATCACTATGCTTTCACAATGCTCAATGCTGACACCTGTTGCAGCAACGGATTTGAGACATCCGGGCAATGCTGCGGCTACTGGATCTAAAGTAGCCGAAAAGTATGCAACTGGTCTACGGGCATTCCCATGTACTTGCACTAATACTGACAAAGCACAGCCCTCTCTTTCGCAGCAATAGAGGGAAAATGGCTTTTCATAATCCGGCATCCCCAGAGCCGGAGCACGACACAAGTCATCTCTCAGCTGTAGGAACGCCATCAAGCACTCGTTGTCCCATGGTACCGGATCACTCACCTCCTTGTGCGTCAGTTTCTGTAAGGGTTTTGCTTTCAGTGAAAAGTTAGCTATCCACTGTCGGCAATAACCAACCATTCCTAGAAACATCCTGACTTCTATCTGTGTTGTAGGCGAGTTCATCTTCATGATTGCCTCTATTCTATCTGGTGACACCTTACGCTTTCCATTTTCTATCCGATGACCCAAATACTGTACTTCCGTTAGACAGTACTGCAATTTACTCGAAAATACCTTGTGTCCATTTTCAGCTAAATGGTTCAGCAAGGCAATGGTGTCTTCCTTGCAAGCTTCTTCTGTTCCTGACGCAACAAGTAGGTCGTCTATGTACTGGACCAGAACCGAATTCTGGGGCAGTACCAGACTTTCAAGATTCTTTTTCAGCAACTGATTAAAGATTGATGGGCTATCTGTGAACCCTTGTGGGATTCTACACCATGTTAAGACGCGATTCTCCATTTTAAACGCGAAAAGGTACTGGCTCTCTTCGTCTAATGGGATTGAAAAGAAAGCCTGACAAAGATCTATCACTGTGAACCACTCAGCTTGGAATGGTATCTGAAACAGTATTACTGATGGATTCGGTACCACTGGACAACATGAAACAACAATGTTATTAATTTTTCGTAGGTCCTGTACTATCCTAAATTTCCCACTAGGTTTCTGCAAACCCATAATCGGGGAGTTGCATGGACTTCCCACGATTTCTTTCAGTATTCCCTGTTTAATCATAGAGTCGATCACGGGTTTTATTCCTGCAATCGTCTCTTGGGACAGCTTGTATTGTGGCGTTCTTGGATAATTGACATTTGGTTTCACTATGATCTTCACTGGCTCTACCCCTTTGACTAATCCTATCTCTTCTCCTGTAAAATCCCATACTTCTGATGATACTGCCTCGCGTAAGTCCCAAGGAAGATCCTCCACAGTTAGAGTAGGATACAGTTCTATGCATGTTCTGGAGTTCACAATTTTGAAGGTAGCATCATCATCTGTTGTTTCTACCTCTACTCCCTGAGGCGTGCAGTATATGGTACAATTTAGTTTGCACAATAAGTCCCTTCCTAACAAACACACAGGACTTGAATCACATACTACAAACTGATGTTCATTCATATAATTTCCGATCTTTACTGACACTGGTTCCGTCAAAGGGCTAGTCATTCTCTTGTTTGCGACTCCTACCACCTGAATTGTTTCCCCTGACATTGGTAGATCCGGAACCACTGCTGACCTCAAAGTTGATCGAGTAGCTCCAGTATCCACCAAGAATGTCATAGGACACCCTGCCTCTTCAGCCTCAACAAACGGTCCTCTTTGATCCACTTCCAGAACTGCCCCGAGGGTACAGTCCTCTTCTTTGCTTACACGTTGGCCAGTCAATGGATCAATGTAATAACTTTTTTCCTCGTCTATGAAAAGAGGCATTTGTCTAAAAACCTTTCCCCCGGTCGAAATCTTTGGTGGCTGCGGAAACTGAGCTCGTGGAGCCGAAGTCCCCCCTTTGGCCACCTTGATTCTTGGCACTGGTACCCCTTGAACTGGAACCTCTGGAACCTCTTCCTCTAGTTCCCCATTCTCAGGGTTATAGGGACACTCGCGTCTCCAATGCCCCACCTGCTGACACTGGTGGCACTTTGTCGTTTTCTTTAACGTAGCAATGTCAACTCTAGGTCCCACGCTTTCCTCACTGTTCTTATTCTGATTGCTTGATTTCCGTCTCATTGTCCCTGTACCCTGCTGCTGCTGTCCACCCTTTCCAGCTGACTGCATCTGTACTACCATCAGCTTCTCTTTTAGCTTCTTTGCTTTGGAATCTATTTCATCACTGCAGTACCTGGCATACCTCAAAATCTCATCTAATGGTCTGTTTTGCCAACAAATCAAATGTTGCTGAATCATCAAACAAATATCAGGTCTCAACCCCAATACAAACTTTGAAACAAACTGTCCTATATCCTTGGGGTCCATTAC
The DNA here is from genome assembly GCF_964261635.1 of Lissotriton helveticus. NCBI lineage: Eukaryota > Metazoa > Chordata > Amphibia > Caudata > Salamandridae > Lissotriton > Lissotriton helveticus. The sequence continues at coordinate 1,619,077,998 of NC_136057.1, forward strand.
ATCGAGTCCACTGTATTGTTTGAATGTTTTCAGCAATCTCTCATAAAACTCATGAACTGTCTCCTTGGGTTCCTGTCTTGTTCGGTCTATTTTTACCCAATCTATGTCTTGTGGTGGGACCTTTTCCTTCAACCAAGTTATTACTCTTTCATATTTCAACATTACAATTTCAGACGGTCCATTTGTGGCAGCATTCCTTTCTGGTTCTACCGTTACCACTCGACGCTAGTCTTGCATGCTGTCCACAAATCTCCTGGCACCACAATGTCAAACAAGGTGTTTAAATCAATCCACAATACCTTCGATATTTTCACGAACCTTTCTACCTGCTTATACCACTCAACCGGATTGTCCCTTAACTTCGGAAATGAGTTGGTAAATGCAGCCAAATCTCCTCTACTCCAGGGCACATGTACATAGTTTCCATTCGATATTTCCCTCAAAGGAAATGCCTCCATCTGCATTACCCTTCCCTCCGGAGACATCACACTCGTGCTCCTCCTGACAGTACCCCGTTTGGACCATCTCTCTTCCCACTTGTCCAGATCTCTCCACACTCTTATTCCTGCTATCAGTTCCCTTATGTGTGTCTTTAACCCTGTAGTTCTCTTCTCATCTAAGTCTTGATCTGAATACTGCAACTTATGGTTACTCTGTAATGTCCTCGTTCTGGACAAGTCTACCATATACTTGTCTGCCAGTCCAGACAGTTTCTCATGAATTGCTCTTGCCTTTCGGGTAACATCTTTTGCTATGAACAGTAACTCATCTTGTTCATACAGGTCAATCCTTTCTAAAGGCAACGTTCCATCTATTATCTCATCCAGGTCAGATTTTAAGCTAGTGACATCGAGTCTTTTGGCCTTTACTGCAGCTCTCAGTATGCTAGTTCTTGGGGGTCCATTCACATCTCTCCCATCCCAGCTCCGAGTCCTACGTCTAGGCTCAGGCGAGTTATGGGGAGTCCTCCCTTGTTCCCATCTCTCCAGGTCCCATGCAGTTCCATCCTCTCTGGGTATATGGTGAAACACTTTCCCATTTCTCGTAATCCCACCAGTCCCATCCTGCATGATTTCCCTAGATTCATGGTATGACATTCCATTACTCCCCCTTTCTTCACAATTGGTCTGTGACCTCTGATCACCCGATGTATGGCAAGATCTTTCATTGTTCCCCCTATTCCAGTGTTGCACATTCTCCCCTGGCGCGTGATGAGTGCACCTAAACCTATCTCTGTATGCTAGTACCATTTGATCTCCACCCTTTTCAAAGAGCCGAGACATCTCTTCACACTCCATGCTTCTACCATCTCGCTCCTGCTGGTCTCTCCCATCATTAGGACGTATTACTCCTCTGTTCTCTGGCCTGTTACCATCCCACTCCTGACTACTTGCACTAGCCCCGCAGTGAGACAATGTTCCGTTGCCTCGGCTTCCCCATTCTGCTTCTGTTCTCGGCCTGCTGGTTGGTGCTTCTGTGGACCCCTCCCATTCTCTCAAATCGGCCCTCAACTCCTTAAAGGATTTCGGCCGTGGTCCCCTCAGGTCCAACGGTCCTCTCTGACCCCCCTGTTCTGCTGCGGGACCCACTGCTGGATCAGATGGGGTGCTCCACGTCACTGGTCCTGGCAATTGTCTCCAGGCATTTGTCGTGTTATTTCTCCTTTCCATTTCTGCTCTCTCTCTATCTAACCTCATCTGTTCTTCCTCTCTGTCTCTCTCGGGGTTGTAAATCGATACTATAGGACCTATGGTAACGGGTACTTGTAGAGCGTCTGGCAACCCATAGGACTCAACTTTCTCTGTTTCCGGTACCTTCTGCACCACAAACCTTCCGACTACTGTCGGTACTGTACTAGGCTGAGGTGTCTCCTCTCTTTTGGGCGGTGTCCACTCTGATATAGGGAGTGGTACATATCCCTCTACGGCAGGCCCATCATCCCTTGCGAGTCCCCTATCCTCCATTCTCCCAACGTTCGGAGGCGGTCTATCTATTAGCAACCTATTTATCAAGTTGTCCTCCGACTCGCTCTCCTCATCCTCTTCCATGAGCCTCTGTTCTCCTGTCACCTCTCTCACTGGGTATAACTTATCCACCTCAATAGCCTGTACCCTCCATCTCTTGGCGTCCGCATCCCATTTGGCATCTCGCACTGCCCTTACTGATCGCTTCAACCTGTCTTGGCGCCTGTTCATATTTCTGTCGTGTGCCGCCCTAGGCCACGCATTAAGGGCCTCGAACTGGGTTGGTCTAGGCGGAGGATTCAATGAGGACATAATTGATTTCAGCCGATGTAACGCCTCTAACTTGAACGTTCCATACTTAGGAAACGTCAGTTCTTCATTCCCTTCCGAAATCTTATTCCATTCACTAATCCATAGTATCGTATGCAAGCCAACATTCGCTGCCATATAGTAAGCTGGTGTACCCTCTGGCGGTGCCTCTTCCCCGTAATAAGAGTTCCTTCTTTTTCTCTTAAAAATCTCTCTCAAACATTTAAAACACTTCATGTTCAAAACCTACAATATTTCTATTTTCTCCGCGTTTGTTTACTCCCCGATGACAATCCACCAATCTCAGCTCGGTTCTCGCTAACTGGCCTATCAGAACGCGACTTTTCACTGACGTCACACCAGCCGCCCAATCCCGTCGCGGCTCTTGCCGACGTCACACCAACCGTCCTATCGCGTCGCGGCTCCTCACTAACCGCCCTATCTCAGCGCGACTCTCGCTGACGTCACTCGTCCCCCTTCGCAGCGTTACCCCTCCTTTCTCAGCTCGTCTCCGCGTTTATGCATGCGTCCCATTCATACTTCGAAAAATGATTACTTCCGTCCAAGCGATCACTTTTCTTTGACTGTACGCCCACAGTCAATCTGTAATTGTCACCTTAACTGGCGAAATGTCTTTCCGTTTACGTCCAGACAATCGCCTTCTCTGATAGGTTACTTACACACAGTAACTTTCGACCAGCGTCCGTTACTCACACACTCACTCTTACACTCCCCCTATCTCGGTCCTGCGGCGGTCAATGGTACCTCATGACCTCCTTACTCTGGTCGACAATTACTCTGGATGTTCCATACACCCGAACCACTTAAGCTCTACCCCGAACTTAAGATTTTACCAGGTTGCGCGCGCTCACAACCTTCTCACAATCACGCTACAGGCATTCAACTCCGCAAGACATTACAATACAAATACAACACAAAACACCGCAATCTGTCCACGCATGACCCTTGTTATACTCACTCTCGTCCAATACTGCTGCTTTTCTCTCTCCGTCAGCGCCTTCTTCGGCAGGCCACCTCTCGAACTCTAGGGACCTTGGGGTAAACTAACCTAGTCTAGATTACCTTCCTCAAGAAGATAACCATCCTCACTCTGCTACCAACTGATAACGCGGGATTTCTGGTCTATTGTTATCTTACCAGATCCCAGCTCAGGTCGACTGAATCGTTGGTACCTGTCATTGAGTAAAAGGCAATCCACTACTAGGTTAATCAAGAAAGAACTTACACCACTCTAAAGAACCACTTACCACTGGAAAAGGTTAAAAAGTTTAATTTAAAGCCAAAAGTATCTGCAGATACAAACATCTCAGAATAAGGTTCAAAAGATATACAGGTATCAATATAAAGAGGAACTCTTTGAATGCTCTCAATCGACAAAAGGAAATTATCAAAAATATCTCAAATACCATTAGAGTTGCAAGAATTGCTGTGAGTTGCAACTTGAGAGTCATTTACAGAAAAGAAAAATACAGGTTAGACTTTCCCTACACTAACTAAGTGACATCCCTACTTAACAAGATCTTTACCTAAAAAGGTGTCAGCAGTGGTGACTTCCAAAGAAGATCACACACTTCCCTTAATCTTTGTCTCAAAGTCGAAGTCTTTCAGTTCTCTATCTGCCTACCCATCCGCTCTCTTAGGCTCCTCAGATCATCTGCTCTAACTCCACCCCGGGGTGCTTTCCCTAATACAAAATCACATTTCCAATAGGAACGCCCCTTGAGACGCCTCTCACGTGGTGCAGTTTCGAGCGGCAAATTCCGTGCTGGTGCTCCTCGGGACTCTTCATTAAAGTTGACCTTGCTTCCCAGGCTTCTCTTCGACCAGGCGGTACCCCCTAAAATTCCTGAAGACTCCTACAGGCCTGTGCCTGGCGCCTCTGAACAAGGGCCTATTCATTATTTCTGATTTAAGTTCCCCTTGCACCTGCAAACAGACACTCTCTCGATAGGCCCCAAATTCCAGCATCTACCATATCTAGAAGTGATAAAACATCTTGGACAGACCTATCGTTCGTGCTCTGTGCGACCTCTCCTTAACGAGCTCATGCAGATCAAAGAAGCGACTTTATCTATTCAGGCCTACTAGAATTACATGAAACGGGCCTCTGCAATATGCACATTTAATTTCTTTGTTTAAACAGTATTTTAACTAACACACATTACTAAAATATAACACATCTATGTAAAACATATACTTCAGTTCTATACCTAATAATACATTTGCAGTAAAATGACATTAGAATCCAAGTCACTAAAAGTGTAGCAGCATCTTTCGTTTCTTGTGAAATGCCATGTGGCCTACACATTTTCATGGTTTGCAGAATTACATTTCGTTTCACTTAGTCATCTAACGTGTGACTCCAACATCATTTTAACATTTCTACAACCTCTACATTAGTTTTTCACACTTATATATGCATCTATTCTAATTAAACACTCATATATTTTCTCTATATAAGTTGACACTCTTGTATATTCCACACTAAACTAATACTACGTGCTTGTAAATATGGTGCACTTCTACATTTTCAGATTTGCGCTCTCTCACATCCATTTACAACTATTGCCTTCACCAAGCATCAATTACAACACAATGCCTTTACCATGCATGCCTTTAGAACACAGGGTAAGTATATGTAAGGTAAGTGAAATCCATAGTTATTTTTTTTCCAGAACCTTTATTTTTCAGATTTGTGAAACATTACAAAGAAAGAGAAAAGCCGTCAGTGGTATGCATGGTGAAAGGTGTAGATAACTCATTATGACATTTCAACAATCAATTTCAAGTTCAAACGGTCATCAGTGCCCAGTCAGGAACAACAATGCTCGCCATGCATGCACACCACACTCTTCCCCTTCAGCGCAAGGGGGCTGCTTCCCCTCCTGTCAACAAAACTTTGCACCCCCACTATCATCAGTGTTATCACTGTTCTTTGAGACTATGTCGGAGTCTGGGTCTAGGAGTGTGTGACACAAATCTTTCCAGTCAGAGAGATTGTAGACTACCATGTTGTCTTGCGTGTTGAGCTTCATGTGGGACTCCTCTGCCTGAGACCATTCCTGCATATCCTTATGCCAGTGAGCAATCTCAGGTGCCCTTTGTCCCGTCCAGGTGATGGTGACTCCTCGTCTAGCTAGGACTAATACCAATTGCAGAAATGTGTGTGGTATCTTCCTGCCCTTTGGACGCGTAATGTTGATCAATAGACAACACTGCGGGTGAGGTCAATATTCAGGTGTGTGGCCCCTTTTATGTCTGCAACCACCTGGGTTCCGTAAGTCTGTACTAGTCGGTCCTGCCAAGCTAAATGCAAAAAGTCAGCTCCGTTGGCACCTCATTGAGAAAAACTGTCTGAGCGGGTTGGGGTTCATATATATAATATGTAAGTTTGTTGACTCGCGCCCAGTCCCCATCATCCAGTGGGGCATCTAGGTCTATGTCCCAGGCCGTGCTATCCCGTGGAGACGTTCCCGCCGCATCCACGTGCATGCCTCTTTACAACAGTGTGATCAAGTGTTGTCCTGTAACACAGGATAGTAGGATACTGAGCGTTAGTGTAGACACAGGCACAGTGGGGTAGGATGGCCAGGTCACTCTGGCTATTTCTGCAAGGCAAGCGTGTTGACGGGGCCTGAGAGTGAATTCTCTGCAGGAAGGAGATAAAGGTCTTATCCAGGATATAAGTCCCCAAGATAAGTGCACCCTCTCTCCTGCTATGCCTGAAAGGACATCTGCCTGACAGGCTTTAGAATCGAAACTGGGAATTCCTTGTGGAATGGAGCCCATTTCAGAACAACCTGAGCAAAGAGTTGCCAAAATATAGCTGTTTGTCGAACAATGTATGGGAGATCCCTTGATAGCCGCACATCCTCCATCAACAATTCCAGCAGCCGTTCCACACCTACTCTGCTGGTCAGTATGCGTTTTTCCCAGTTGTCACCCGGGTCAAGCCCTTGAGCCGCCTGTTGAGATGTGCGAGGGTAATAGTACATGTCGAGGCATGGGATTTCCAATCCCCCATCTTCACATGGTCTGGACAGTGTCGTCAGAGCCACCCTGCTGCGTTGGCCCATCCACAGCAGAGTAATGAGAATGGAGACTAGCTGCTTGAACATCTTCTTTGGAAGAGGGCATAACAGGTTTTGAAGCACAGACATGCACCTCGGTTGCAGTACCATCTTAGCTATGTCCAATCTGCCCATCAAGGAGAGTGGAAACCTGTTCCAAAAGGCTCTGGAAGACCTCAAAGTGTCCAGGACCCTGTCTACATTTAAGCATAGTTGTAATTGTCTGGTGTGCACCACCTTACTCCCTAAGTATCTATATCGTGTCCATTCCCAGCGCAAGCTCATGTCTGGCAAATGGTCCATCAGTGTGCCGATTAGCAAGGCAAGAGGAAACAGTAGGGACTTTTGGCGATTAAGCCGGAGACCTGAAAGGTTCCCAAAGTCATCTAGCAACTGCAACAGCTTTGGCAAGGCAGCTGATGACTCAATGTAGGAATGTATAAATTACATTACGCAATTATTCATTTCCCCTGAGCTAGTGCTCATTTTCTCACTACAGCAGTCTGTACTGCCATCAATATTTTTTCTGTGGATGTAAAACGCATTTCAGCATTTGTGTACACATGAGATTTGTATGCAATGGGTACTGTTTCGCCTTCATTGAAGGTGAGGTGGGTGTAACCAGATTGACCCGTGACTACAAGGATCACCAAATGTGTAGTATTTACTTGAGCTATCATGCCAGCCTTTCAGTAACGTAGAGTTTCTGTGTGTTCCTGCTTCGTGTCGAACTGAAAATCAGGTCTAATTAAATCGTAGAAAGGTTTTACTTTTTCTGTGTAATCCAAAATGTATGTTCTGCCATAGTTCAGGAGTCTGAAAATGGATTGTAACTCTCTGGAGGTTGGAGCAGCGCACATTTTTCCAAATAATTTGCTGCCAGCTTTTTCCTTCACTCGAGAGCTCATATCCTAAAAATTGGACAGTGAGATGGGCAATTTTTGATTTTTTAAAGCTACATTTGCAGCCCTCAGAGGCAAAAACAAGTGATTTAATAATTCATCGTCCATCAGATAAATATCATCTACATAAAAAAATGCCTCCTCATCACGGCTTTGAAGCAACTCTGATACGCTTGCTGAGAATAACCTGCTGCTATTTTTATACCCTTGGGGCAGTCTACACAATTGACGCTGAGAGCAAAGTGCTGAAAATGCTGTCAAATATCTGCTGTCAGGTGCTATATTTTGGCAAAATAATCTATTTGAGATATCTAGTATTGTTTTGTATTTCTTCAACACAATGTTATTCATTAACCCCTTGGCTGCGGCGGTAATTCCGCCGCAGCGCTAGGGGGAGGGGTGGCCATGCTCGTGACAGAACCACTCCGTCACAAGCCTCGGGCGCTCTGTGCTTGTGACGGAGTGGTTCCGTCACGGCCCCTCGCGCGCAATGGAACGCTCAGCGCAGGCGCGAAATCAATGCCGCGCAGGTGTGGCGGCCGGGCCGTGACGTAACCACTCCGTCATTAGCACAGCCCGTCCGAGGCTGGTGACGGAGTGGTTCCGTCACCAGCACCCAACGGGTTAATGCAGCACTGTGTGCATTCTGTACTGCAAATGTTTTCGTGCACATGTTTAAATGCCAATAGTCTAAAACTAGACGGTATAAATTGTCAGGTTTCATTGCGGGAAACAAAGGATTATTAATGGAGGAGGTGCAATTCTTGATTACACCTTGGTTTTCAAGTGACCTGTTTCTTTGTGTCATGTTTTATTGAGTACTGCTTTTGTGGCGTAGGAGTAGTTTTTACTGGGATTTCATGGTGAGGTGACTCAGCATCTCACCCTACATGATTGCAGTAAATTGCTGGAGCTAGTGCTACTGCCCACTCCTGCGTGTATGTGTGTTTTAGTGATTCTGGAATGAGGTCGGAAAAAGCAGGTAAAATTACGTCTTCCCTCTTTGGGCAATACATGACAAACTCAGGAGGCCAATCTCTTTCAGCCAAAAGGATATCATATCCAAAAGTCAGGTTTTCCTAAAGGAGACCTTTCACTTTTCTGGGTATGTCCCCCTCCATTTGGATCGTTATTTCATGTAACTGATGTGGGACACTTACTCTTGTATCAAGTGTCTCCACCATGATATGCTCATTGAAAGCTGCTTTCACCAGAAATTCCATCAGGTTCTGGTGAGCTATTGTTACTTATGCTGCACTGTCTAGTATTGTCAGAGCCCATTCCCAATTCAATAGTTGAGTCCTCAGTAGCCTGGGCATTTCTTATTTTAAGGCCAGCTACCTTCTTCTTTCTAAATTGAAGTTTATTTTTGCTTTTATCTTCTTTTTTGATAATGTAGTCTGAAGCGCAAGGTGTGTCTCTTGGCTTGATTCACTCTTCTGATTTGTGTTCTGACCGTCCTTCCCTCACAGAGTTTTTTGATGAACCCTGAAAGGAACAAGAGGAACGTGTATCAGTATCCTGATTCACGCTCTATTGTCACGGTTTCTAAGGTTATATTTCCTGTCAGAAGGCTCATGTTGAGAAGATTGTAAGTGATTGTGCTTATTTTTTGATTGTTTATTGACCCATTTCTTTTTTAGAAGAAATGGGTGCTTGCTTTGAGATATTCTTTTCAGAATTACCCACTAATTGTGTTTTCACTGGTCTAGCTAACAAATTAGCTCTACCCGGTGAAGCATAGGTATCTTCGATAATTTTTGGTAATTCTCACTCCTGTTGTGCAGCCGTGCATTCTCTGAGGGGTTAGCATTTAGCCACCATGGCTGCCTCCCCTTTTATGTTAGCCAACATAATTGTTGATTCCTGGGCAAAATTGCCTATCAATTTCATCCCTAAGTTAAAACATTTTGGGAGGCGCAGAATGGCGCAGATCGTGATTTTATCTTTGACTTTACATATGTCCGAGTCCGTCAGGCTGTTCGCGTGGCATATCCAGAATATCCTGCAGAGCATAGTACTCTACGGGCATTGCAGGCGATGCTGTCGGGACGGGGGCGCAAGGGTTTAATCACTAAACTTTACAATGCTTCCTTGCGTGAGCGGGAACAAGGCGATCATCCCTCATGTTTGCCCTGGCAGGCAGTGCTGGGTATCTCTATTGCACCGGAGGTTTGGACGGCGTGCTGCCAACTCACTGGTCATCTCATGGCTAACTGCAATCTCAGAATTATTCACTTTAAATTTCTACATCAGGTATACTACTCCCCTTTGCAATTACATAGGTACGGTTTGCGAGAGGCTGCTAACTGTGTTTGCTGTGGAACAGCGGATGCAGACTTTGTACATGTTACGTGGATGTGTGCGGGTGTGTTTGCTTTTTGGACTACTGTGCAGGACATACTCACTGATATTGTGCTGGAACCCGTGTGCTGCACCCCTGAGGTATGCTTGTTGGGTTATGTCAAACGCTTTAAGCCCTGTAACAGGCGCATTGTAGCGGTTTCCACTCTTTTCGCGAAAAGGGCTATTGCGCAATGCTGGGGCGCCAAGACAACCCCCACTGTGAAAAAATTGCTCCGTGACCTGATCTATTGTAGGAACCAGCCGCAGATATATGAGGAGGATCTACCTGAGGCGTCCCGCCCCAAGGACTTTTGGGCCCCACTTACAGCAAATTTGCTATCCCACCCAGACCTACTGTGAATCTCTTGCTCTGTATCTACCCTTCTTTCTTTAGCTCAACAGTTTTGGTGGAGATGCTCGCCCGCCGCTCTGGCATCTGTTACTCCCTAAGCGATACCTTGGATCTGCTGTCTTTGTTTTTTCCGGCCTATAGTAGTGGACTGCGTGCAAGAGTCTTTTCATTGTCGTCATTGTTATTGCCTTATATATGATGATCTATTGCTGTGCAGGTTTTTCCTGAATTTACAAAAATTATGATCTTGCTCTGCCTGAGAGGGTGGGTTGAGGGTTTGTATGGTCATACCAATCTGTGCCATTTGGTAGCCTTGAAATCAATAAATAAACATAACAAACAAAATCATCCCTAAGTCAAGGGCAGGTTCTGCCTATACTTAATCTATATTCGTTTCAGTACTTCTGGTATGACTGCTATTGAGGGAGTACCATGTGTTCTGGTATAAACGGCAGTGAAAACGGTACCCCAAGTGTTGCAATCCTCTATCAGGGAAGCTATCCCCTAGGCAAGCACATTTTCTGTATTCTGAGTTTTTCTTGCGGGCCAGTGTGTGTAAAACTGCCTCAAGCTGTGCTGTTTTCTGTGTTATCCAGAATGGCATTTGCTCACGTTTAGTGGGCATTCTTCCCATAATAGCGTTCAGCGTTTGTGGAGTGATTTTTGTTGTGGTCCCTTGTAATTAACCTGCTTGAGTGACCCTTGAAGGTTGAGGTGTGAGTGTTCGCACTACGAACTGTGTTAGATTTCTGTAAAGTTTAATTATTTCTTTGTGAAGTGAATGTTAGTGTGCTTCTGGCAATTTATCTATCCCTGTACGTGGTGTGTAAGCAGCTAGGACTGGCCAAGTTGCTCCTTCTCTGCTGAGCAGACAAAGTCTCACGTTATCTGAAGTATGGGGGAGGGTGCCTTTAAACCAATTATTATGTTCTTGGAATGTTATGGGACCTCTTGTCCTTGTGTGGACAGTATTCATCTGGTGTTTCATCCGGAGTCTTGGAATGAAACGCATGTGTACATGCCTCTGCAGGAGGGAATTTAACTCAAGAATAGAACACCCCTGTTCTGAATGCCTTGTGTGCCTCAATCACAAAGATAACGGTCCCGCCTAACGGTGAGAGATCAAACATTTCTAATTTTATAGCAAGTGCATTTCTGCAATTTTCCAAAATGTTTTTGCACCTTCCTGTTCAGTCTCCTCTCTACCGGTGACACTAGTACCACTAGTACCAGCGTCTGTACTTTGAGGCATTATGGGTGGGACTTTGGGAGTTTATAGAAAAAGAGATAAAGTTTTGCACAATGTGGAAACTATAATCCTTCAAGCTTGAATAAACTTACAGCCAATACGTAGGGCATACCTACTCAGCTGTGGTAGATTTTCCTTCCCCACTCCTGACGTCTCTGGGTAAATGTGAGTAGGGGTCTCTGAGAAAGCATAACTGAACTACTCAGATTTGACCATTAAATAAGAACCAAATCAACGTTGGTGACGCCATGACGTATAGTTCCTAATAATAGGAGGAGTGTGGCTCAATGGTTAGAGCGGCAGACCCTGATGCAGAGTTCTGGCCAGGGACCAGGGTTCGATTCCCGCCTTGGCGGGGTCTCGGGCTCAATTTCCTCGGACCTGTTAATTCTCGCCTCGGTGCCTATTCTAATCACGGGCCCCACGCTGCAACTCTGGGCAATAGCTTGCTTAGCCTCCACACCGGCCCCAACAGCGCTAAGGATGCCTGGCTTCACCCTGGGGGTTCCCAGGAGTGGACACTTCACAGGGAAAGCCAGGAGGGGTTCCACAGCGGTATGAGTATCAGCGCCAGGAAGCCGAATAGGCGACACCACAAGGTGACCGTCTGGTGACAGTGCGCTCTATAAGTACCATGACATTTACATTTACATTTACAATACATAGGATCTAGGCATTTAGACAACATAAACTAAGAGATTGGTGCCCAGACTGATTCCAGACACCCCCAAAGGATATATTAGCCTTTAAGCCAGCTAGCTCACAGTGCCACTATAAGCCCCCTAACTCTACCAAGGAGGAAATCGTTTCTGGCAACTATCAAACGAGACAACCCTTGACCCTTCAGGGATCGTGACAGTACAGTACTTTTCGTACAGTCACTCATGCTCACACTGTCTCAGAGAGATACACAGAATAAATGATGGGTATGTTTTCGACAAGAATTTATTGAACCAGCATTATTGTAGTATAAAATAGGAGTGCTGCGATAACCATAAGACCAAAACTGAAATATATGACTGCAAGCACCGACAGAGTAAATAAAAGGTAGAACTCTACCAAGGTGCTAAAACAGTGAATAAATGCAGGCATATGGATACATAGCAACAATGAAGCGTACTCCTATGATGCAAACCCTACCAAAGTGTACCTAAGTGTACTGAGCATGTATGTGGGTGTAAAGCCAAGAATCCCCTTAGGAAAGATACAGCCCCATTACCTGGTGGGAAAGAATGAAGGACCCCATCTTGGTCTCAATTTGGATACCCCACAAGGGATGTTCAGCATCTCATGTTGGCATGGAAGCTTCTCCTCTGGTTTGCCCAGCAAAGATGTGGTGCCTATATACCTAGAAGATACCCTCAGGGGCTCTACGTAGAATGGTACTGTGGACCTGTCATTCAAGGATGACAATACCATGACTTTTGAACTGAGTAAATATACAGAAGATAATGATCCTGCTGTGTGATACTATGAATCCTTATGCATAACAAATTAGGCTAGTTTTCAAAGAAAACCACACGAAATGTATTCGGCACATAACCAGGTAAAAGGTCAGCTCTGAAACCTTTATGTAGAGCAAGGTAGGACAAATGTGGGTAAAAGGTTGTGCACCTACCTAGGCCTATACTGGGGTACATTAGGGCTCATAACAATACTGTCCAGTGCTGACCAACATCGGATCAGCCAGCAACATAATCGTGTTTCTGACTTAGCCTTTTTCCTGCGTCGAAGGCATAGTTAAGTGGACACTAGAGTGAACGAGCCCCTTGGGCTGGATCCTGTTTCTGCCTTTTCTGGTGCACTCTCTTTCCCGCTTCGTCAGGCGGGGGTACCAGCATGAATCAGTACTTTTTTTTAACTCTATATTCAGTTCCTGGTCTTGGCTAGACCCTACGACTCTGGTTGTCTCCATGTGGGGTTTCCCCCCTTATCTCCTCTGCACATGTTAGTGATGATTCTTCAGAGCTCCCCGGGGCGGCAATGTTGTCTGGAGTATTGTTTTGTGTTTTGCAGGTAGCCTTCCCATTGTTTAGATTGAGGGGGCTTCTTATTTCCCTCAGGATTTCTTCATGGCCTGCTAGTAACTGTGCCAGATTACTTATTTTCATGAGTTTACAGTAAAGCTTGTATTGTGTTATAAGTACGTTTAGTTTTTCAAGCTATTCAGCGATGCCTGACACATAGATCGCCATGGTGTTAAGTAAGTCTTCTTGTATGTCCTTTTCGTTAGGGTGATACTTAAGAGCCATTAGCATTGCTTGCATGAAATTTAGGCTAGCCCCTCAGAGTTTATTTGAATCTGATATTATGACTTTTGGATCCTCACCGCCAGGCTCCTCCAATGAATGCAAAACCAAGGATGCTGCTTTCCCATGGTCATTCTCCTGTGGTGGACTATCAGGTCTGTAAGCAAGTACAGTAAAAGCTGGGAAACTAGCAGAGGCCTCCTTGAATGTTAGAAACAAGCATAATGATAATTGAGGACTTTCTAGGCTGGAGATCACACTTGGGGAAGAGGTGATGGCCAAATCTCAGTAAGGTGTTTCCGCATCCTCACACTGGTAAAGATATTAATCTCAAACACAGTGCTGATTGCAACTCCACAGGAGTGATATATGCGATTCTTTGCCCATGTGGTTTGACTTACGTGGGAAGAACTTCCAGAAAAATCAAGACTCGTATAATTGAACACAAAAGTACAATACGTAACAGATCCTCTACATCCAGTTTAGCAACTCATTGGATTAAGGCATCTCACACCATACCACAATTGAGATTCACAGTGCTAGAACTGGTAGAGAAGCACACAGGCATAGATCACAACATTGCATTATCTCGTAGGGAGACCTTCTGGATCAAAAGATTGGGCACTTTGACACCGGGTGGGCTCAATGATCAGTACGAAATGTTATGCTTCTTATAATGATTCAGATGATATCGAATATACCTTGAAAAATTGTTTTATTTGCAGCTTACAGTACTCATATCATCAGTATACGCAAATAACCTGGATGGTATTCTTGTTTAAGTCTAATGATTGTTTGTATAGATTTTACTCTATCAGTAGTCTTGCTGGCGTTTAATGCAACACAATGTACAGGATTGACACTAAGCTCTTATGCATCTTAAACACGACTCAGTTTTATTCATTTATGTATCCATTTTATTACACACATTACTTTCCTATTTTTCACATCTTGTCACACATTGGACATAACTTCTTCCCTATCTTGTAATACAGAACATAGGGCAGCACCGTTGTTACTATTTTTTGCTTTGAAAACCTCTCGGACTCTTGGTGCGCGTCATTATAAATAGAAACTAATGATGGACCGGATGTTGATGCTGGAAGTGATTAGCAGGTCAGAGTTCGCAGTACGCCGGTGGAGCGAGGTAGGCGTCTTCAAGTTTAGCGTTACTATCCCTCACATAGGGAACGTATTTTAAGAGGAAGAGTAGGTTAATTGTTTTTGATCAGTTTACTATTTACTTTTTAAGTGGGAGCAGTCGGAAGAGTTAAGAAGAATGGTAGCAGCAAGGGAGATATAGCAAACGGAGCGTACACTACCAGAACTGGGTAAGCATGTGGAAGTATTAACTGCATCCAGCAGTGGCTCTTATTGTACAACCGCAGCCTTAAACTTTGATTTGCAAACGTTATTTTCAGATGGGGTTTGTACAAGCCCCGGCAATCATATACGGCTAATTGTTGGAGTTACATGGATAGGGTAAGTGTGAGTAAGCGATTGTGTGTCACTGAGTGGATTTGGTCACACGTAGAGTCAGGTGACACTGGATAAGGGACATAATTAGTAGGAATGTTTCTTTACTTCACTTTCTCACAGTTGACTAGGGTTTATCATCACTCTTGGTTGGTGGCGTGATTCTGCGTTTCAGCGCTCATATATGACTGGGTTTTGCAGTCTCCCCAAACACATTATTTCATACCTCGCACATTCTCTTATACCTTCTTGGAAAGTAGTGTCAATCCTAATCATCAAATCATGTACATATAGTTGTGAATAATGTCATGTAATATTATTTTCTAGTGCCCGGAAACGGAACTGCAGTGAAAATTATCAGAAAAATTTCGAACTCTAAGGATTTGATTTGTTATAAAAGTGATACTCCCCTGAAGAAGGGTCGCACATGACCCGAAATGCATTGGGAAATGTCGTTATTTTTTCTAACTGATTATTTTTTCTAACTGATAATTGTTGGCATATGTACAGAGTATAGTTATCTTATCAAGTCATTTATGTCCAGATTCATTCATTTTTTGACTCGCTTATTGCACTGAAACGCTTGGAGTGAATTAGTAAACTTTGAGCATTACTAGAAAACAGTTGTATTATCGTTCATTGAGTGCAAAAAATTGGGGGACTACAGTTGTGATAAATTTGATGAAATAACCTGAAACCCTAGGGACAAAGGGAGAGCTCCCAGTCAGACCTAGTTGAAGCTAGGTCTCTACAAGGCTGATTCACATCACATTGAGGGCACAATTCATAACTGGGATGCTCCCAACACAGGTTTAAATTATCTTATACTTGATCTAATTGGATTCTTTAGGGTGTGCAGGCTAGACATTTACATAGCAGTTTCAGCATGTCCCACTCACTAGACCAGCACCCACATAATTATTGAGAATGGCTTCCTTTAAAGAAATAGCAAACCTCACGCTTAACCAGGCTGAAACAAAAGTATATGGTACAGATGAAGCAGCATCCATTTATTCTTTGATTGAACAAGTACGCACGTTCAGTACGTCGAAAGGCACTACGACACAAATGTTGAGACAACTTGAATATACTATGCGCAGAGAGGTTAACCAACGCCGTCATGCGACGACACTGATTGAATACCATAAAGTCAAAAGAATACCCAGAGGACTACGAATTGCGTTAAAACCAATGCTGTTCAAATTTAACAAAGTATTTATGACAAAGTGGCAAGCAATTTTAAACAAGTGCTCGTTGGACCTCATCCTTTTTATCATTGAGGAACTCTCACAGATACTAAATGACTTAAAAGAAGACATCTATAAACTTCAGCAAGAACTAACTAGGAGTATACCAGAAGAGGATTGGACAAAGATATTGGAGGATATTAACATCAGATTAGACGTTCATGCAAAGGAGGTACATGACCGCAAGATCCGAAAATTTCGTAGCGATACGATAGATTATAAGTTGGATGAGGTTTACACATGGGCGGAAGCCTATGCACAAAAAAGATTTTTGAGTAAAACTTCTAAGCAAACTTCATCAGAGGAAAGTGTAGTGCAGGATGAAGAGCTCTCACTACAAAGGGCGCCGGTGTCGATTCTCGTGACTGCTGACCCGTTAGAAACAACTGCTGCTGGACCATCTAGAAGTTTGAAACCGTCTTTTTTAGCAGAGGGCCAATCGTCTGTCCACCCACCAGACCCGATACCAGAAACAAGAACAGACGGATCCGCAGGGGACAAGGTCACAAAAAAAGCTCCACAGAGAGGACGACCACAACGAGTGGTAACGAAAAAAGTAACCTAGTGGTGAACATATCAAGCAGGGAGCTAACACGTGATGAGGAAAGAGTCTTAAACAAGGGGACCTCGTTTGTTCCCACGTATGTTTCGAATGGTTTAGAAACAGAAATTGCACTGTTCAAATTTTTACGGAAATTACGACTTAAGTGGTTCTTCTCCACCACAACGATGAATGGGACCAGACGACCACCAGAAAAATTCAAACCTAAAAGTAAATTCATGTCCCCTATCTCACACAAAATATTGGACAATTTTGAAATTCTTGTGAGTAAAGACCTGGAGGCCATCAGGTACGAAACACCTAAAAAACAGAACTTATCTAAAAAAGAAAAGCGAATTTTAAATGACCTGAGACAGGACACCTCTATCACATTCCAACCAGCTGATAAAGGTGGTGCACTTGTCATGATGGACACCTCATTTTACGACCACAAAGTGAATGAGCATGTTCGCGATGCTGAAACATACATTCAACTTGATCAAGATCCAACACAGAAATTTAGTAAATTGCTAGATGAAATAATTTCCAAGGCTGAGAATTCAGGAATCATCAACACCAACACGGGCAAATATCTAAGAACTAATACAGCTCAAGTGCCACATATATACATGTTGCCTAAAATACATAAGAGCATGAATGATCCACCGTTTAGACCCATCGTGGCAGGATGTGGTTCTATCCATGAACCGATCGGACGTTTTATTGATTACCATTTGCAACCATTGGTACAAGTTTGGAATACTTATTTGAAAGACACAACCGATTGCTTGATAAAACTAGCAGAAGTAAATAACTCTATTGATGATACTACTTTGCTGTGCACCATTGATGTGGTGGCACTTTACACATCGATAGCACACATGGAAGGCTTAGAAGCCACAGAATGGAGACTTTTACAATCTGATCTTGACCAACAACTAAGTGTTTTTTTACTTGAGCTTCTACATTTTTCACTGTATCACAGTTACTTTACTTGGCAATCTCAGTTCTTTCTGCAGAGAACAGGTACATCCATGGGCTTTTCGGGGGCCCTAGCCTACGCGAATACCTTCATGGCGTATTTTGAACAACGATTTATTCTAACAGACACAAGGTGGACAGACAACTTGGTGTTACTCTTACGATTTATAGATGACATCTTGGTGATTTGGCGTGGCAGCAAACAGGAGTTGGAAGACAGAATCAAAGAACTCAACGAACGCAACCCCAGGATCAAATTTACCCACAACATTCAGGATCAAAAGATACAGTTCTTGGATATAGAGATTCGCAAAACGCAAGAAGGTATCTCGACTACTGTGTTCCGTAAACCAACGGATGTCAATAATGCGTTACACTACACAAGTGCACATCCAAAAAACTTGAAGAATCATTTACCCACCTCGCAGTTGATTAGAATTAAAAGGATATATTCGGACCAAACAGAGTGCGACACTTTAATTAAAGAACAAGTAGAGAGATACACTGAAAGAGGTTACCCAATGAAGATATTGGAAGACTCAGTTCAAAGAGTCTCTACAATGGACAGAAAAAGACTTTTGCAGAAAACAGAAAAATCTCCCAATGAACGGATAGTGTTTGTGATGAAACACTCTACGCAATCACAGAGGATTAAACAAATTCTCAAGAAACGTTGGGAAATGATAGCTAATGAACCAGACTTTGCAAATTTATTCCAGAATTTTCCGATTGTAGCACACACCCGCGCAAAAAATATCAGGGAAATACTCAAGAACCCACGAAGAATTCAAGCAACCAACTTTAAAGGGATGAGAAAATGCCACAACTGTGGTCAATGCAACAACGTCATCGTGAGTAAGGTGTTTCCGCATCCTCACACTGGTAAAGACATTAATCTCAAACACAGTGCTGATTGCAACTCCACAGGAGTGATATATGCGATTCTTTGCCCATGTGGTTTGACTTACGTGGGAAGAACTTCCAGAAAAATCAAGACTCGTATAATTGAACACAAAAGTACAAAACGTAACAGATCCTCTACATCCAGTTTAGCAACTCATTGGATTAAGGCATCTCACACCATACCACAATTGAGATTCACAGTGCTAGAACTGGTAGAGAAGCACACAGGCATAGATCACAACATTGCATTATCTCGTAGGGAGACCTTCTGGATCAAAAGATTGGGCACCTTGACACCGGGTGGGCTCAATGATCAGTACGAAATGTTATGCTTCTTATAATGATTCAGATGATGATATCGAATATACCTTGAAAAATTGTTTTATTTGCAGCTTACAGTACTCATATCATCAGTATACGCAAATAACCTGGATGGTATTCTTGTTTAAGTCTAATGATTGTTTGTATAGATTTTACTCTATCAGTAGTCTTGCTGGCATTTAATGCAACACAATGTACAGGATTGACACTAAGCTCTTATGCATCTTAAACACGACTCCGTTTTATTCTTTTATGTATCCATTTTAGTACACACATTACTTTCCTATTTTTCACATCTTGTCACACATTGGACATAACTTCTTCCCTATCTTGTAATACAGAACATAGGGCAGCACCGTTGTTACTATTTTTTGCTTTGAAAACCTCTCGGACTCTTGGTGCGCGTCATTATAAATAGAAACTAATGATGGACCGGATGTTGATGCCGGAAGTGATTAGCAGGTCAGAGTTCGCAGTACGCCGGTGGAGCGAGGTAGGCGTCTTCAAGTTTAGCGTTACTATCCCTCACATAGGGAACGTATTTTAAGAGGAAGAGTAGGTTAATCGTTTTTGATCAGTTTACTATTTACTTTTTAAGTGGGAGCAGTCGGAAGAGTTAAGAAGAATGGTAGCAGCAAGGGAGATATAGCAAACGGAGTGTACACTACCAGAACTGGGTAAGCATGTGGAAGTATTAACTGCATCCAGCAGTGGCTCTTATTGTACAACCGCAGCCTTAAACTTTGATTTGCAAACGTTATTTTCAGATGGGGTTTGTACAAGCCCCGGCAATCATATACGGCTAATTGTTGGAGTTACATGGATAGGGTAAGTGTGAATAAGCGATTGTGTGTCACTGAGTGGATTTGGTCACACGTAGAGTCAGGTGACACTGGATAAGGGACATAATTAGTAGGAATGTTTCTTTACTTCACTTTCTCACAGTTGACTAGAGTTTATCATCACTCTTGGTTGGTGGCGTGATTCTGCGTTTCAGCGCTCATATATGACTGGGTTTTGTAGTCTCCCCAAACACATTATTTCATACCTCGCACATTCTCTTATACCTTCTTGGAAAGTAGTGTCAATCCTAATCATCAAATCATGTACATATAGTTGTGAATAATGTCATGTAATATTATTTTCTAGTGCCCGGAAACGGAACTGCAGTGAAAATTATCAGAAAAATTTCGAACTCTAAGGATTTGATTTGTTATAAAAGTGATACTCCCCTGAAGAAGGGTCGCACATGACCCGAAATGCATTGGGAAATGTCGTTATTTTTTCTAACTGATTATTTTTTCTAACTGATAATTGTTGGCATATGTACAGAGTATAGTTATCTTATCAAGTCATTTATGTCCAGATTCATTCATTTTTTGACTCGCTTATTGCACTGAAACGCTTGGAGTGAATTAGTAAACTTTGAGCATTACTAGAAAACAGTTGTATTATCGTTTATTGAGTGCAAACAATTGGGGGACTACAGTTGTGATAAATTTGATGAAATAACCTGAAACCCTAGGGACAAAGGGAGAGCTCCCAGTCAGACCTAGTTGAAGCTAGGTCTCTACAGGGCTGATTCACATCACATTGAGGGCACAATTCATAACTGGGATGCTCCCAACACAGGTTTAAATTATCTTATACTTGATCTAATTGGATTCTTTAGGGTGTGCAGGCTAGACATTTACATAGCAAAGAATGAAGGACCCCATCTTGGTCTCAATTTGGATACCCCACAAGGGATGTTCAGCATCTCATGTTGGCATGGAAGCTTCTCCTCTGGTTTGCCCAGCAAAGATGTGGTGCCTATATACCTAGAAGATACCCTCAGGGGCTCTATGTAGAATGGTACTGTGGACCTGTCATTCAAGGATGACAATACCATGACTTTTGAACTGAGTAAATATACAGAAGATAATGATCCTGCTGTGTGATACTATGAATCCTTATGCATAACAAATTAGGCTAGTTTTCAAAGAAAACCACACGAAATGTATTCGGCACATAACCAGGTAAAAGGTCAGCTCTCAAACCTTTATGTAGAGCAAGGTAGGACAAATGTGGGTAAAAGGTTGTGCACCTACCTAGGCCTATATTGGGGTACATTAGGGCTCATAACAATACTGGCCAGTGCTGACCAACATCGGATCAGCCAGCAACATAATCGTGTTTCTGACTTAGCCTTTTTCCTGCGTCTTAGGCATAGTTAAGTGGACACTAGAGTGAACGAGCCCCCTGGTCTGGATGCTGTTTCTGCCTTTTCTGGTGCACTCTCTTTCCCGCTTCGTCAGGTGGGGTTACCAGCATGAATCAGTCCTTTTTTTTAACTCTATATTCAGTTCCTGGTCTTGGCTAGACCCTACGACTCTGGTTGTCTCCATGTGGGGTTTCCCCCCTTATCTCCTCTGCACATGTTAGTGATGATTCTTCAGAGCTCCCCGGGGCGGCAATGTTGTCTGGAGTATTGTTTTGTGTTTTGCAGGTAGCCTTCCCATTGTTTAGATTGAGGGGGCTTCTTATTTCCCTCAGGATTTCTTCATGGCCTGCTAGTAACTGTGCCAGATTACTTATTTTCATGAGTTTACAGTAAAGCTGGTATTGTGTTATGAGTACGTTTAGTTTTTCAAGCTATTCAGCGATGCCTTACACATAGATCGCCATGGTGTTAAGTAAGTCTTCTTGTATGTCCTTTTCGTTAGGGTGATACTTAAGAGCCATTAGCATTGCTTGCATGAAATTTAGGCTAGCCCCTCAGAGTTTATTTGAATCTGATATTATGACTTTTGGATCCTCACCGCCAGGCTCGTCCAATGAATGCAAAACCAAGGATGCTGCTTTCCCATGGTCATGCTCCTGTGGTGGACTATCAGGTCTGTAAGCAAGTACAGTAAAAGCTGGGAAACTAGCAGAGGCCTTCTTGAATGTTAGAAACAAGCATAATGATAATTGAGGACTTTCTAGGCTAGAGATCACACTTGGGGAAGAGGTGATGACCAAATCTTGTTGCTGAATAGTCGGTGACCATCCATGATTGAATACGTTGGGGCACGGCCCTCTTGAGACTGGAGCATCCTGAGCAAGGAGGGGATTTTTCTTTTGGTAATTAAAACTGTTGGAGACAAAGGGACCGGTTGAGGGCCCTCTGTGGATTTTATTTTGTTCTCCTCACAAGCGAATTTGTGATTTTGAGCTAGCCCCGTGGGACTTTGGGTTAGGGTCATCACCAAAAAGCTATCCTGAACCCCAATGCTGCTCCTATGACCAGGGCAGATGGTGACCTCACCATTCAGTAACTGAAAGAAATCTGATGTTTTTTAAGCTTTATCATTTTTGTCTGGCCCTGGGAACCACATAGGAACCTGCCCAACTTCACGCACCCACTTCCAGCGCTTACTTTCACCTCTTCCACTACATCCTTCAATTATTGCAGGCTTGACGTCAGTTAGGGAGTTTTTTTCATTTAATGTTTAGTGTTCCTTTTTGGTGCTGCCTGAGGATGGACGGTCTCCCGCTTCTATTTTTTGGACTGGTTTGGGCATAAATCCTAGTTTTGCCTTATCTTATCTGTTCTTATCACCAAACTTAAATTTACACACTGTATGATCAGCATAGCGAGGTGGATGAAGAAGAACTTTCTCCAGCTCAACTCCTCTAAGACTGAGATAGTGTTATTCGGTAAAGCGGAGGAGTTGTGGACCCAGGAGTGGTGGCCACCAGAGCTAGGAGATGCGCCTGCCCCTAGAGGACGGACTAAGAACCTGGGCATAAAAATTGATAACACCTTATCAATGGAAGAGCAGGTAAAGTCGGTGGCAGGCACCTGCTTTGGAACCATGCGAATGGTCAGAAGGATCTTTCCTTGGATTCCACTTATGGGCAGACAGATTCTTATCCAGTCGCTTTTGGTTAGTCGGCTGGATTATGGCAACTCAATGCTGGTCGGGATGAGGGAGGATTTAGCCTCTAAACTACAAGTGGCCCAAAACACGGCAGCCCGTCTTGCCCTCAACAAGCCGGCACGGACCCCCTCTCTACCCCTCCTACGCCAATTACATTGGCTCCCCATCAGAAAGCGGTCTATCTTTAAACTGTTATGTCTGGTTTTTAAATCTCTTCATGGGATGGGGCCAGCCTACCTGATGATGAAGATCGAACTGTATCAACCCACACGACTGCTGAGATCCAGCAGCCGTTATCTTCTCTGTGTACGGAGAATCAGAAAGGCTAGGTTGTGTGGACGGGCATTTTCTTACCTAGCCCCCACTCATAGGCATACCCTGCCGGATGAGATCCGTGCTTGTACTAGTCAGTCAGTCAGTCAGAATACTTTATTTCGATAAATCAATATCATAAAAAGACAATAGTACTATACAAAAAACATGCTTAAAATACATTAATTTTACACAATAAAAACAGAATAATATACATTAGTTATACACAGTAAAAACAGAGTATTTGAGCCTTTAAAAATGTTCCGTAATAATTCATCTAGTGAGATCATGATTAAAAGAATAAAAAACATCAAACAATTTAGTTACCCTGGCTACCATTTTTCACTATGCAAACATTCTCTAAAATTACATTCAAGTTCATCGAGAGGCAATCAATCAGACAATTTCCTATTTCTGATCCTAACAGCACCCACTAAAAAACTAGCAACATGAAAAATAATCCTCGGGGTCTGTAGTAATTGCAAGTACAAGAGGGCAGGCTTAACCTGCAAGAACCCAGCCTCCTTTAAAATTGGGACCAAGAATTTCCACCTTAATTCCGTGTAGTGACCACAGAACATCAAAAAATACATGGTGTTCTGGGTGGAAAAATTGTCACATGAACACGGCATAGCATTTTCAGGGGTGCTCCAATTAGGAAAATAACCAAGGTTCAGATGAATCATGTTAAAACGAAAGCGTGTTAAAAGAAACCTATGGTATGGGCGATTCACCAGGTTAAGATAAAATTCGGGTCCTGGGGGGCTAGATATAATAAGGTTGGCCCTCACAGTGTCTTTTTTTAGTTCCAATTCTTCTCTCTCCAGACTCAGCATTTGACCCATTGCAATGTCCTTTGATGTTATTGACTCTGGTGACGAAAAAAGCTCTGGTCTCCCTAGTTTAAAAAGACTGTTTTTAATATATGTCAGCCATTGAATCTTGTTGTTATTATCCAATTGGAGACAATCTTTCAATATAATATGATTCAAGGGAATTTCCTGATTTAACCAGGTCTTCATCCAACATATTATAGGAGCCATTCTTATCGTGTCTGAAATGAAGCCCACCCCAATTTCAGAGTGAATGGTGTATGAGGGAGAGGACTGTGGCACTGAAAGAACAGATCTCAAAAATTTATTTTCGGTAATCTGTAAACAATCTGGGGCAATGTAGCCCCAAATTGGGCTACCGTATGTGGCCACTGCAAGGCATTTTGCTTTATAAATCTTCATTAGTGCTGCTATAGGCCTAGCCCCCAATTGTTTTGTAAAACCATGGAGTGCAGAAGTAGTCCTTGCGAGGGAAATGTTTCTGTTTTTTAGCTGCGGACCCCAGTTCCCTCTCTCATCAAAGGTAACCCCCAAATAAGGGAATGTTGACACTCTGCAGAGTTCTTCTTTGCAACAGGAAATAATAATAATAATAATAATAATAATCCACATTTGTAAAGCGCGAACCATCACCCATAAGGGTCTCTAGGCGCTGGGGGCCGTCGGGAAGATTAAGCAAGCTATTGCCCAGAGTCACATGGTGCTGGGCTAATCTGCCGCCGGTCCCGGGGATCGAACAGTGATCCCCAGATTCCGGAGTCAGTCAGCCTGGCCGCAGCGCCACACCTCTCCTTTAGAGTACCTCTTCCTAGAGCTTCTCCCTGGGACTTCTTAGTGTTTATTTTGAGGTCCAAGGAGCCCATAAAATTCCCAAAGACATCTAGCAGCCGTTGTAGTCCTACCCCGGTCCACGAGAGGAGGACCGCGTCATCCGCGTATAGGAGAACTGGGATACCAAGTTCCCCCATACGCGGGATATCAAGGGTAGCCTCCTTTAGTGCAGGTTCCAGGGCATTTATGTATATCGTAAAAAGAAGGGGAGCCAAGATACACCCTTGCCTGACTCCTCTTTCTGAATTAAAATGGCTGTAACAACGCCCCTCGGTAGTGACCCTGACGGAAGCTAATAAGCCTGAGTGTAAATCCGCCAGAAGATTTACTAGGGCTCTATCGAGTCCCATGTTAAGTAAAATTTTCCACAGCTTTGACCGATTTACTAGGTCAAAAGCTGAAGAGAGGTCCATGAATCCCAGATACATGGACCCCTCCTTGGCCCTAGTATATTTATCCAGAATCAATTGCAAATTGAGACATTGGTCCAGTGTGCTCCTTTTCGGTCTAAACCCATATTGCACATTGGACAGGACCCCTCTGTAATTCACCCATTCATTTAATTTAAGCAAAATAGCCCGTCCCAGAATCTTGACCGAGGAGTCTATGAGGGAAATGGGTCTGTAACAAGAGGGGTCCTGCCTGTCTCCCTTCTTGAATACTGGGATTATAATGGATTTTTTCCAGGAGGCCGGGATGTTATTTTGATTTAAAACATTAAAAACATTACACAAAATAAACTACCAGAATGTTGGCGCACATTTGAAGACATATGCGGGGACCCCGTCAGGGCCAGGAGCCTTGTTTTTTAAAGACAGTTCGATTGCTCTTTCTACTTCTTTGTCCTCAAAAATTACATTTGAGCCCTCGAGACCAGGAAGGATATCACCAGTTTGAATTTCTGAGTCTGGGTTAGAGTATATTTTACCAAAATGTGTTATCCAGGCCTCATCTGGAATGTTAGCCTCAAGTGACGAGTTCTCCTCACCCGAAAATAACAGTTGGTTTACAATTTTCCAAAACTGCCCACTATTTTTAAGAATATCAGGGGCAAGTAATTGTGACCAGGCCTCATCTTTCAGCTCTTTTTTTCCTATCTAGGATAGCTTTCTTGTAGGCAGATCTTAGGCTGGCTATTTGAGCTCGGTCTTTAGGGGTGGCCTTCAAAGCCTTAAGTAAGTCACCATGTGCCCTAGAACATCTTTTGTTAAACCATCTCTTACCACAATGTGTCTTCTGTTTTGAACAGGCCAGTAGGCTTTGGTTGATTTGCCTACAGATGTTATCAAAAGCAATAACCACATGCGTGTTTTGAGCCTGTTTCTCTAGGCATATGGCCACCTCGTCCTCAACTTTAACCAATACTTCTTGCAAAAAAGTTTCAGGGACTATATTTGACCATTTTAGCCTACATCCTTGGTCTTTAACAACCACATTTAGGCCACCCTTATGTGTCACAGTTTTCAAGGTTAAGAGGTCCACAGAAATTATCTCAATTAGTACCGGGTTGTGGTCACTGAAGACCGAGACCTCGGTCTTGTACTTTAAAACTTTACTCAACAAAAAAGAAGACATAAAAATATAATCAATAATAGTACCATTGTCTGTTCCTTTAAAAGAGGGCGACCTAACTCCACCTTCCACACATCCCGACTCGTAAAGATTCCATCTTGCAAGGAAGTTTTCAAGGGCCTCCCCCTGTTTAGAATGTTCGAAATGCATGGGAGAAGAATATGGGGGGCCTTCTTCTTCTAAACTGATACACGGTAGGTTACAGGGATGAATGTTAAGATCCCCCAAGAATATTATTTCAAAAGTATTCACCTTATTACTATAGACTGACAAAAATGTCTCAAAAAATCCAGATTATGGCTCTTGCGCTCATAGGCGCTTGAATTATAAAAATGTATGAATAAAATCTTAGGGTTATCCGGAGTGGATAATTCCACAATTAAACAGTTCTGGCATCCTGAATCACACTGAGTTAGTGTACCCTTTAGGTCAAGTTTAAATAAACTTAATAGGCCTCCCTTAGCTCTACCTGCAGCACTACTAATTGCTGGGATGCAAAAATGTATATACCCGTCTAAAGAGAAGCTGTTTACCTGGTCCCATGTCTCTTGAAGTGCTATAATGTCATAATTTTTTAATGAATTAATCCACATATCATTCTGTGCTTTAGCCTTAATGCCAGCAATGTTCCAAGTCACAATACTAAAAATAGGTTGTGAAGGCTGTGCATTTGTCCTCAATTAATTTGACTGTCAATCATTTTCCTCCAAAGATGATAGGGGGGTATAACGATTGGTCAATGGAAGAGGTTGATCAAATTGGTTATATGGCCTGGCCAACCTATAACAATATGGGTCCAGTCTATTTGAAGATTGATATCCGCTTTGCGGGGGGGTAACAAAGCCACGCCTAGGGATGGATTCGGGAAGCTTAGACTGATCAGAATGTGAATGCAGAGTATTATTGAGGTGGTTATAGAAAAAAACAAGCAGACGTGCACAAACCATATGATCGGCAATAGGTAAAGAGGCTGCTCTAAGTAAAACCGTGGCAACATGCTGTGGATGCCTAAAATTAACAATGACACAGTCCCCTTTGTTGTTCTTCCTGGAATTTCCTATCCAGCTCACTTTTCGGGTGGAGATTATGTCATTGGAAAAGGCAAGTGGAAAACCACAATTCCTGCTCAGCCATGATAGTGATTTCTTTTTCCAAGGCCTCGTGGGTTTCAAAACGAGAGTCAGTAAGGTGAGAATCCACCTCCGGTACATTTGTTAATACAACTGTATATGGGACACACTCTGGGGGAAGATTAACTGATGCTCTTCTCTTAGCCACGCTCCACCCTTCATTGTTCCTCCCTTCACTGTTCCCCCCACCCCTAATAGGTTGAATACTTGGGGGGGGTTGTGTAGCTGATACAGGGGGAGGTAGAATGGGTGGTACAGGGGGTGAATGAGTAGCTAGTGCCGCTGGTGTAGTTTGTGCAATATGTGTGACCCTATTCCCCCCGTTACTAGAAGCAACTGCATCCTTAATGACATTATTGCCAACCTTGTGGCTCTTCTGTGTATTAATCAGGGTAAGATGAGAGTTCAAGAGACCACCCAGTCTAGATACTTCATGTGTTACCTGATCTAATTTTGCCACAAGAGGTTTAATCATGAGTTCTAGTTTAGATCTATAATACTGGCCAAGAGGTCAATAAGGTCAGGGTTAAGGTTAGTCATCTCTGCCTTATTTAAGGGTTCATTTCCACCTCCTGTACTTGTCGAAGGGGTCCCAGCCTTTTTGGTTTTCCTTATCCCCCCCGCTTTGCTGGAGCCTTCCTGCAAGCCCGTACTACTCTTCGGGCTGGTGAGGCTTCCGGTGAGGGTGTTGGGGAGGATTGTAATGTGGTATCCGCAATTTTATCCGGCCCTTCCAGGACAGCCTGACTCTGTTCTGGGAGTGTATCGTTGTCACTAATTAAATCCGGGCTATCATTACAACTACGATCTAGAGCAGGGGTAGCTGGGGGGGCGGGCAAGCTTGTTGGTGAAGCCGGTGGGCATACCCGATTTAGAGAGAGACGCCTTTCTTTGTTAATTTTACTCACTACTTTGACCAGGTAATTGTCCATTGTACCCATCTCAAGAGGAGTTTTGGCCGATCTAAGTTTCGACATAGTTAAAAGTCAAGATCACAGTTACAGATTCAGAGCAAAGTTTTTTTAGAGGCACCGTTACTGTAACAAAACACGAGCTTGTCTAACGAAGGCAACAAATAAGCTTGAACCTATAAGGGTTCACAATGCAGAAAGAAAATAGTCTCACGGTTTTTTGGGGTATCTGGAAGCAAAGAAAGCCAAAGACCCTGGCCCAGCCCAGCCTCGTCAGCCACGGACAGCCACAGACGGCCCCGCCCGTGTCCCGGGCTTCTCCCGGCGCGCGCCCGCGCGCGTCCCGCTGGACCAGGGACCAACGGTGCCTTTATGCGCCTCCTGGCGCTGGTCTCTGGCGTCACTGGTGCTGGTCACGGGGTGGGAGGGACCCGGCGGAGCCAAGCCCGGCCAGTGGAGCAGGCGGAGCAAAGCCCGGCCCTCTGCTGCTGCGGAACGGCGGAGCAAAGCCCGGCCCTCGGCAACAGCTAGTGTTTGTGTGATTTGAGAGCCAAGCTTTTTCACATGGGAGCTCAAAACTCAATAGATCTTGCTGGGATGGAGCCCTTCCGCTCTTCTGCCTCTGCTGCCAGCATCCTGAACCTTTCCATCTATAGCTAGGTTCTGTAAATATGAGTCAAACAGTACTCTCCACAGGTCTTAAGAGCAATAAATAGTGATCTATGATCAGAGAATAGAAACTATTTTTCTGGAGGCTCCTGAGTCAGTGTGACCGTCGAGTTTCAAACATCTATGATGAGCCCCCGGTATCCTTCGAGTGTGGTGTAAACCCGGTTGAAGAACCCAAATCGTGGCATGTGCTTGTACTAATTTTCGACAATTTAAAAAGCTTCTTAAGACCTGGCTATTCTAAGGATTCCTCTGCAATAGTGTGCTCCTCTCTTAGGTGCCGAGAGATCCCCCTGGGTAAAATGTGTTGCGCCCTTCAAATGAGTAAATAAATAAGTAAATAAATTATCTTGGGGTACAACTCTAAAATCAAGATGGGAAAAAGCAGTAGTTGGGCTTGTTAGCACTTGTGGTCACTGATTTCCGCTGGCTCGCTGGCTGCTTGGTTGTGGACATAAGGGGCATAAATGGAGTGATAGACGCTAATGGCCCTATACCAGATGTGGGGGCCACCTGGTTCGAGACTGACATGCTATAGTGCATTAAATGAATCAATGAAAAAGCTGTCCTGCCCCAGGTTGCGCTGAGATGCTCTAGGTTGCAGTGGGTTGCAACAAGTTACACTGAAATTGATGGGGCTGAAGGGAGCTGGGGTGGGGGGAGGGGGGAGGAGCTTTCTGGTACCATAATCCATACCAAAAACCTAGTTAGACTGATTCAACAGCGGACGGGCCTTGACCTGCTGCCGTGAGGCTACATGCTGCTCTCCACTGCCCCCGCTCGTTCACTCGCGGTTTCCGTTTCTATGCGCTGGGTGCAGGGTTATCTCCACCTCCTTGTAGTGTCTCCTCGTTCTGGCTCAGGCAATCATCATTTGTCTCAGTTAGTGGGTGGCCTGACCCTCCACCCTGAATCCACGTCCGGCTGGCGCCAATTTGCTCTGGAGGGTGCCCTATCAGGAACACCAGTAGCCAGAAGTACTTTGTGCAGATATATGGGCCCAATGAGATGCTATTAAAGACAGGCACCTGCCGCTGTGCACAGCCCATCACAGCAACACTGAAACTAAACGCAACGCCTCAATTGGCTCGCTACTCTCCCCCAGAAATGCATCGGAAGTTGCAAGATCAGCAAACAGAAACTGCAGCAACACTGTGAAATCATCCACAACATGTTAAAATATTTGTATATCAAACGACTTAATCAATTTTAAAAAACGTTAAGCAATAGAAGAAAACCTTGAAAATTTACAATATAAAGTACTATTTAAATATGATGTGGGTTGTTTATTTAATAATAGAATTGTTTTAAAACAGTATTTTTCAATATATAAATGTTTTAACTAGAAATGTAAATGTTTTTACAAATGTACATATACATTGAATAAGCTTTGAAAAATAAATAAAAGTGGAAAAATTAGTTATTATATGTCTTTATGAAAATATACAAATGATAATGTTATTACTTACAAATAAACAACTAAATGTTTTTTATCATCTGTCTAAAGACCAAAATTACTAATTTAATGACATAAACTACTACTAGTACATACAAATACAATTTTTAAAACAAAGTATTTCAAACTAAAATGGTTAAACTAAATAATCACTCTCCAATGTAAACCATTTTAGAGAAAGTGTTCGACACTAAAGGGTTGACATTTACTATTCAAACTTTAATTTAAACCAATTTGGGGATGGTGCTGGACCCTAATTGAGTGAAATGTACTAATCCATTGTAATCTAAACCAATTTTGGGAAGGAGTTGGGACACTAAAGGGGCGACAATTACCATTCCCACTCCAATCTATAACAATTTGAGGAAGGTGTTGGGCACTAAAGTGGTGGCATTTACTATTCCCGCTCAAATCTGAACCAACTTGGGTAAGGTGTTGGACACTATTGGGGTGACATTTACTACTGAATCTCCAATCTGTACCAATTTGTGGAAGGTGTTGGACACTAAAGAGCTGACATTTACTATTCCCACTCCAATCTAAACCAAAATAAAGGTGTTTTTTTAATTGTTTTTTTTAATATGAACATGCAGTAACATAGTAACAGCGCAAGATTATAAACACATAATAGACAGTTATTTTTGTAGAGTTGTCTCTCCCTGGTTTGCACAACTGGCCCCCATACATAACAGAACAGTTCAAGCCTGAAGGGTGTTGCAGTAGCTCATAGTTTATCCAGGAAGCGAGGTCCATGTGCCCTAAATCTTCTTGTGTTTATTTTTTATAATTCATGCTCAGCGTTAAGTAGAAGTTCACCCCCTTCTCCAGGTGGACATGGTGGAGGAGTATGAGGACCTCCAATGTCAAGCCAAGTCCTGTTTAGCAATTACATATCACAGTCCTGCAAATGTCCTGCGATATCTGTTGTCGGCACAGTACTACATTACCCTGAAGAGTGCCACCTGGGGACTTAACTCAGTAGTGAAATTTAGCACATGCTCAATCTTGGTATGGAGGTATGGACAGAGGAGCAGTAAGTCTTGATGACCGGGCAGATCCAGCTAACATGATAGAAGGGCCCCTAGGGGTCACCACATCACATACTACATGGCATTCTTCCCCACCCCATTTTCCATAGCCTATCCAGACAGGAGTTTATGTGATGGAAGTAAGGGAATTAGATTAGGTGCAGGTTAGAGCGGATATCCAAAACTCAGGGTGCCATATTTGCCCCCCGAGATTTGTATAATCGAGAAATCCCTTGGCTTTTGCGTGGGCACACTGTTAATTTTATTTCCAACATTTTGAATTTGGGGACTTCTGTGAGTATGTCCTGATATGTTTCCAGAGCTTGGTGGACTTGTAGATATTTGAAGAATTGTGAGTTGTGTAGGTTATATTCAACTTTTAGGTGGTCAAAGGACACTATGTGGTTTGTGTCCCCTAGGTCCCACAATGTTGAGATCCCTATTCTGCCCCAGCCTCTAAAGCCCTCCAGTCTGGTCACCTGGCTCAGCCACGTCCCTAACCATAGGAGGGTTTGACTTGTCTGCTTCCCCAAACATTTGATATGTGTCAGTGTTTCATGCCAGCATAGGAACGGAATCCTGAAGATCTGGGGTAGGGTGGGAGGTGGACGATGTCCATAGAGGAGGCTGTGTATGCCCCACTGTTCCAATGTGTAGAGTTCCAAGCACCAGGAGGAGTCTTGACAGTCTCCAAATAGTCAGTCATTGATAGGATTTATGTGTGCTATCCAGTCGTAGGGACAGGGATTAGGCACCCCAAGCCATCTTCAAAATGTGGGACTATACATTTGGCGTAAGAGACTCTGGGTGTTTTGTTCACCTAGTGAACATTGACCATATCTCTGGGAAGAAGGAGGTTGGGAGCCTGTATGGGTAGTTTTTTTAGGATGTATTGAAATCTGGGACGGACTAACCAAGGGATGGAGCCCCCGCTCCTTACCCCCAAGATGATCGGTCCAGATCTGATTGCTGCTGCAGCCCCTCAGCGGTCTCCTCACTCTGTGGCTCCACCGAACCAGCTGCCATCTTCCATGACTGCACCTTTTCTGGCCACCCCGGGCCAACCCCTCTTTGCGGCGGCTATCAGAGGTCCACGGCATCCTGTGGCCAAGTGCAGTAGGTGCTAGCCATCAGTAATGGTAACACCTAACAAAAGGTTCAGGTACACAGTTTCAAAGGCAAACTACAAATTAATACTGAGAGATTCATTCAAGTAAAAAAGGGAAAGGAAAGAAAGAAAGAAGCCTATATTTCAAACCCAATTCAAAAAAGTACTCATAATTTATTAGACATATAATTTTCAAATAGAACACATTTCAGATCCAATAAACGCTCATAAAAAAGTGTTGGCAAAACTAAGACAACAAATTAATGTTACCAAACACGTGGCTAACATACAAACATTACATATATAGAAAGAACAACAAAAACAAATATAATGTGTCTTTCACAGTTTGTGGCCACAGAATGCGTCTACGGCGTTTCGACCGCTGGGTGACTATGCGGTCCTCATCAGGACAAACAGTGATTTGAGCGTTTCCAGTAACAATATTAAAAGCAGACCATTCACATTTTGAACTGTAGATGCAGTACGATAAAATTTCTCGCAGGTCCTCATAACACAACTCAAGGACAGCTAAGTCAGCTTGCATGAGACTATGTCTTCATTACAACAGGAAATCCAAATGGAGCCTTTAGTTGTGGCCCAGCGTTTGCCCAATCAATCGGCATGTAAACCATCAGTCTGCCGGCTGGCTGGGACTCGAACAGCAGATAATGGGCAGGATTCAGAAGGATTATTGGCACCAGCCAGGAACAGTGTTAAAGTGCTTCCACTGTCTTGCAGCTCTGTCATACCCCCTCTTTTATTCCATATTTTGTCCAAACACTGTGCCAGTATGGAGTCTGTGATGCTATGGAGGAGGACATCCCCATCAACCAGATGCAAGAGTACAAGGAAGAGTACGATTTTGGGAAGAAACAATGTAATCTTTCTTTAGAGGAGAGAGCTGGAACCAGGCGGTCTTAGTTTTTTTGCCAATGTGGTCTTTGAGGGTGAGGGTGAGGTTGATGTCCAAGTTGAATCCAAGTGACTTGGTAATCAGTGAAAGTTGGGGTTCAAAGGTATCATGTTTCCTGTCATCAAGCCAGATGTGTACTGTATCTTGTGTACTTGGCATAAAACAGGAATTTGTTATTGATTAGGTTGAGCTTTGGGTAGGTTCTGGACATCCAGGGTTGATGATGTGCAAGCAACATTTGAGGCACTGGATGCCTGACGCAAAGAAGACTTTTAAGTAGAGTAGTGTATCATTAGCATATTGGTGAATCTTGAGGCTGTTAACTGTGACTTGAGCACCAAGCGGCTCCATGTAAAGGCTCAAGATGACAGGAGACAGTATGGAACTCTGGGAGACTCCACAAGTGATAGGAATAATTTTTGACAATGAGGTGCCCATGTGAACAAACGGGTGTTGGTTGGAAAGGTAGGAGGAGAACCAGTGAAGGGCATTGTCAATGAACTCCATTGGAGATTTCAGGATGGGTATGAGAGTGGGTTTACTGACTGTGTTGAAGACAGCTAAGACGTCCAGCAATATCACAAGGCAGGGAGTGTTTTCATCAGTCGTGAAGAAGTTATCATCTACAATGCATTCAATAGCAGTTTCCATGTAGCAGGGGGATCTGAAGCTGTACTGGTAGTCTTGTAGGAGAGGAAGAAGCTCAACAAATACATACAACAAAGGAGCCTACTCTTGAGAATTGCTGCCTGCCTCAACATTCCTACATATAAGAAAAAAAACATGGGTGGAAAATCTTTCTCTGTTCAAGGTGCCACACTATAGAATTTATTACACACACACACATATACATGATCCACTGACAACCATCTTAACTTCAGAAAATTAGTCAAAAGCTGGCTCTTTCCCACATGACAACTATACTCACAGCACAACAGTGTACCACAACAGTATTCTCTGACATGAAAAACTATGCTTGTGTGGCATGGAGAAGAACTTGTTTTTATACATGTGTCACTGAACATTGAATTGTTTCCTGTTATGAGCAGACACCTCCATATAAGGGGAAAATGTATATTACATCACAAGATACATGTGTATATAAGCCAATATCATATTTGCTGCTTCCATATACATATAGGTGTGCATATAGGAGTTTATGCCTGCTACTAAAACTTTAGAGAAATGTCATGAAAGTATTTGCATACTTCACCCCAAGATAAATATGCGCATCCGGCCATGTAAATATTGCTGCTTCTATTCATATATGGGTATTTATAAATAGGGGGGTTTTCTCCACCAATAAAACCATTCCTAGTCTCATGTGCATATATGAATGCATAAGACAATTTAACTTTTTTTTACTTTTTACAAATCAAACCTTCTTTCAACCATTGTCCCATCCCTCTACCCTAATAGATCCCAAACCATTCTGACTGCTATGACCCCCCAAACCCGTTCTTAAACATTCCCTTCCTATTGTCAGCCATGTCACACAACCACTCCTTACAGTCATTCCCATCATCCTATCCCTACTCTAAACTTTACTCGATTCGAGAAATCTTTATTTCGATCACAAGATCATAAAAGATGTGCATTACATTCTATACAAAATTTAAAAACGTATTAAACAACATTAGTGATCAGAATAAAGAGCTAAAAAAATAGAAGTGTGCCACAGATTTAGAACTATCTCAAGTCTTTAAGTCTTTTACACAAGCAATTTAACATAACGACTTCGGGCGTACCACATAGAGGTTAAAAATTTGGATAGAGCAAAAACTACAGTAGGGGATAAATCTGTCTTTAAAACTCTGTAAGCGGGTAAAAAAGTTCTGAATCCCAGATTCCTGAGCAAGGGGACTAGCCAGTATTTCCTGCTCCTCTCATAGCCCCTGCAAAAGAAGACAACATGAACGTCGTTCTCCTTTGGGTGTGCACATGCCGGGCAAGTTTCTGGAGAGGAGCGAGAAGACCAGGATGCCATAAATGATGCTAAGGGTAGAGTTCCATATCTCCATTGGAGAAATAATTTCCTAGTTAATGGTGGAGCGATGGCATCTAAGACACTTTCGAGTTGATAGGAGTCTTTTATTTTTATGAACTAGTTGGATAATGATCCGTCCCGGGTACCTTCTATAGTTCTGAAGAGCATGTGTTCGTAATAAGCTCTCGCAAGTACCTTTTTCGGGATCCTTGGACAGATGTTTAGTGGGTCCAGCCATAGTTCAGAGAGTCCGATTGCCTCCAGTGTTCCCTTGATGTAAGTCAGCCATGGAATTCTTTTGGCATTGGGTAACTCTAGAAATTCCTGTAACTCAGCTCTGTAGTTTGAAAGGTCTGGGCTACTCCATATACGCCGCCAGAATGCCAAGGGCTTAAGACCCAGCTCCTCCGTTATTGGTCGAATGTCCAAGTCCAGTCTGAGCGGGAGTAATGGAGTACTCTGTGGGAGAGCAACAATCTGTCTCAGGAATTTATTCTCAGTTGTTAATAATTTGGATGATGGAATATGACCCCACAACTCGCCCCCATATGTGACACCCCCCCTGGCTTGGGCTTTGTAAATATGAATAATGGGGCTAAGTGGCCGGTAGGGGGATTTGTTCACCAGTCTCATAGTGCCACCTGCCAACTGTGCCAGTTTGATGTTCACTTTCGACTGGTGAGCCGACCACGTAAAATTTTCGTTAAGAGTGATCCCCAAATATTCAATTGTGTGCACCCGTTCCAATTGGACTGTTCCCAACCTAGGCGGTGCGCGGTTATGGGGCTTGGGATTGAGAATCATGTATTTAGTCTTCTGTGGATTAATTTCAAGTCCCCGGTCTAAACAGAACTGTAAGAACCCGTCCAGAACACGTTGAATGCCCATGGGGGATTTGGACAGCAGCAGGGTGTCGTCTGCAAACATAATTGCAGGCACCCTGCTGCCAGTCAGTTTTGGAGCGTCAGTGTTGGGAATCCTGGTCAGGTGGGCAACTACCCCATTCACAAAGAGGCAGAACAGGGTCGGTGCAAGCACACAACCCTGTCTTACCCCTCTGCGAACGGGGAACCTTTCGGTTAAGTTGCCACCTCAGCCACACCTAACGCGGGCATAGTTGTTGTGATGCAATCTCATCAGGATTGCCAAGATATCTCCAGGGACATCCAACTCCTCCATAACTTTCCATAGTTTTGCTCTAGGTACCAAATCAAAGGCGGCACGCAAGTCTACAAAGACTGTATACAAAGTACCGCCCTCGATTACAGCTGTCCTCCAATATAGGAGGTTCAGCCTGAAAATGTGGTCTATTGTGGAAACCCCCTGTCTAAATCCCGCCTGATAGGGAGTCAGGATACCCGTCTCATCTACCCAATCCTGTAACCGGTCCAAAATCAGTCTCCCAAAGAGCTTTTGGGATATATCGATAAGACTGATTGGACGATAGTTGGCTGGGAGCAGAGGGGACCCCTTTTTATAGATTGGAACCACCTCTGCACCCAACCAAGTATCAGGGACCTCCATACCCCCCAGAATGGCGTTAAATATCAATGTAAGGTATGGGGCCCATATCCCTGGTTCCTGCTTAAATAAGTCCCCAGGTACCCCATCAAGACCGGGCGCTTTCCCTGCAGACAGCCCAGCTATGGCCGCCCTCACCTCTTTTTCTGTAAAAAGATCGCCGGTTGGACCTGGGACTATCATACTATTTGAAATGTTAGGAGACCCTTCTTCTGCTGAGTACAGTGCCTGAAAATGACTCTGCCATAAGCTAGGAGCTATATTAGGCTCGATTGCTGAGGATAAGTCCTCTGTACCATTGGAGACTATACGCCAGAATTTGCGCGAGTCTTTGATGGTTAGTGATCTTGAGAGGTTTTCCCAATATTCTTGTTCCCATTCAGCCCTCGCATCCACCAGGATCTTTTTATAGGATCTTCTCATGTCTTGTATTTCCTCCCTGCTTTTACCCCCCTTAATAGCAAGTAGCAGTTTGGCCTTAGATTCCCTGCAGGTAGCATTGTACCAGGTCGTCTTGACTGAGGATCCTATTCTTTTCCCTGGCTTTGAAAACAAATCTAGCTCTAGGGTACTAATTAGATCTGCATGTGTCTGAGCGAGATTTTCTCTATTTACTGCATCTTCCACCTCCTTCCCTATCTGAAAAGCCTTCTCCAAAAGCGGGATGATCCTTGCGTATAATTTTGGTATTCTGTCTCCTCTAGTGGCCAAATTCTCCCATCTGACTTTTCTACGGTTGTTTTCTAATAGGAGTCCTGACTTATCTTTATCCATACCAAGCATTGTAGCCTCATTCCCTGGTGAGATGTAAGAAAGTTCCAGGGCATTGTGGTCACTATCCCTTCTCTCAATAACTTAAAATCAACTACTTGTGACCACATTGATAATTTGACAAGGATATAATCTAGTCTCGATTCTCTACCGGATTTATTGTAAGTACAGATACTTGGTGTGTCTGATTTACAACGACCAGTGCAGGCCCTTAAACCTTGGTTTAGAGTAAGGGCAGTTATCTGCAAGGCCAGGGGGGTCCAGGCCCTGAGGGGAGGCGCCACCGTCGCAGGAACAAGCCAACTTGAATCTTCCTCAAAAGAGGGGCCATCGCGTAGGCCTGATAATGGTTCATACTGTGAGTTTAAATCACCTCCCACCAGGTATGCAAGTTCCCAAGGGATACCATCAAGGAACACGGAGAGTTGCTCTATGGTGCTTGATTCTTTTGACGTGGGTACCGGCCTTGAGTATGTATTAATGACCACCAATTTCGAAGAATTTGGCCACTCTAGTAGGACAGCCAGAATATCGTCGGAGTCTGTCTCCAAACAGGTAGCCTGACAGCCTAGATCCGTTGCTACGCATGTCGCAAGTCCCCCCGATGGCCTGCCACTTCCCCCCCACTTAGCGGGTTTGGAAAAGACTGCATATCCTTGGAATAAAAGTTCCTCCCGCGCCCAGGTCTCCTGAAAAAGTAGAATATTTTTGGAGTCAATAAAGGAACCCCACTCTGTGGAGTCAATTTTACTGGCTAGTCCTGCGACGTTCCATGAAATCAGAGTTAAGGAGTAAGGTTTGGTAGTAGATGAGCCTTTGGTGATGGTGTTAACCACACTAATCTCCGCAGTGGCCATCTGAATTGGGGGTGGGTGGCCCAGAGCCGGTCTTTGATTAGTGTGAATCACATTTAGTTCCTCTATGATAAGTTCTGGGGCTGGATTTAATTCCAATACATTTTGTGCCCTTGTGTGTGATATGGATACTGGGAGCGAACTATTCCCCGTCAGTTCTAATGCGGACAATTCACACCCCTCATTGTCCGAGTGTCAATCCACCATTTCCAAGCTACTATATCTGTTGTAGGTGGGAAAATGGGCTGGATAATGCGTTCTGTGAGGCCCTGGAATTCCTCTCATAAATCCTCCCCCGCCCCCCCTCCTCCTTGTAATAGTTTCCCAGCCTGCCTCCTCCCCATACGGTAGAAGATGGTCTATAGGTCTTCCCCTGTGATGAAGTGGAGCGCTTCTCTCCCTGCGACAACTTTCCCATTCGTCCAACAACTCTTGATGATGCCCCCATCTCTGATCCTCCAAGTTATATAGACTTGATGGATAGAAGAATGAGAGGGGAAGGGGTTGGATGTTGCTGCCTTGGTCGTCAGAAGCCCAGTCACAAATGTAAGCAGCAGTGCCTGGCTCTCTGAAGGTGACCAAAACGCAGTCTCCCCTAAGTGATTTTCTAGAATATCCCACCCACGTAGCCCGCCTAACCATAGAAATGTCACTGGTTATTCCTCTCGGGAGCGGTCTATATGTGGATAACCAGCTGATAACCTTGTTCCTGAGTGAGGATGTTGATTCTGATATCATAGGTTTTAATTCCGGAACCCCTGCCAGGACTAAGGTGTAGGGGGCTGCCTCTGGAGGAAGGTTAACAGGTTTTGGTTTACGGGAGGGGTTGGATTTCTCTCCCATGAGTGTTAAGTCGCCCTTGGTGTTAATCTGGGTGGGAGCAGTATCTTTAGGTGGGGGGATAACAGATGGAGTAGCAATTAAAGTTTGTGGAGTTAATGGAGTTAATGGAGATGCGTTGTTGCTATTGGGTTTGGGCGGGAGTTGGAGTGTCTTGTTGGGGATGGCTTGTGAGTTGTGGGAGTCAGTAGAGGGTAACTTATTCTTTACAGCAGTAGTAGATTTGTTGCCCTTTTTGGACTTTAGATCGGGGCCCCCTTTCACTACTTTAGCTCCGTTAAGATCAAGTTTCTTCGAATCAGCTAGTTGCACAGTGGATTTTTCAATGTTAACTAGCCTGGCTTCGATCTTGATCAATCGAGCTTCGAGGGGGCTCAGTAGCGACCTGAGAAGTGTGCCAATATCCTCTAGTGTGATGTCGTCGCTAGAGTTATCCACTAGAGTGATGTCTGTGGCCGGTGGTGGTACCGTTGTACTATGAATTATGGGGGGAGTTGTTGTACCCTGCTTCTCTAGGTTAATAACTGTAGTGCCTCCCTTCGCCCCTTTTCCCCTTGACAGTTTAGATTGTGAAGACTTTAACCTATTAACTTCTTTGTTTTGACCCCCCCCCTCTTTTTTTGTATAGCGCCTTCCCTGACCCCCCTGTCTCTATCGGGGCTAGACTCTTTATCGTTAACCACCACTATTTTCGGATCAAGTATTGGGTGAAGAATTCCTGGTGAAGTCTGAGGTAATTGGATGTTTGGGAGGGCCATTAGGCTCATGTCCTCAGATTCACTGGGAGCCTCGATTGTAAAATCGGGGTCAGTGGATGTTACATTAGGTAGTTGATGTATTACCTGGTCAGTCGTTTCGTTGATTATGAGTTCAGACCTTCCCTCCGGGGTTCTGGCTTGAGCCAATGGCCCCATTGAAGATCTTCTGACCCAGTCAATTTCCTGGGAAATTCTTCTTTCCAAAACCTCGATTTCCTCAATCAGAAGAGATCCGGCTTTGACGAAGTAATTGTCAATGGGGCCCTTTACGGCACCGGCCGCGGCTAGTGTAGATTTGCTTCTGGTTTCTCTAGTGCTCATTGCTCCGTGGAATGGGATTCCAGATATAGCTATGAAAAGGGGGGGAGCCCGGACCGGACTCTCCCGTACTCGAACGGCCTCAAACGGCCCGCTCTTTGCCCGGTCTTCGCCCGGTCTGCGTCCCGCACGCGTCCCGCAGTCCGCGGGAAAAGGCGGGGTTAAGTAGGGAGTGTTGGGGGCGGGAAGAGACACCAGCTGCGCTGTGATCTTCAATGCGCTGTGGATGCTGGGTCTCGCAGTCCCGTCCCAGTCCCCGCAGGCGGAAATCCCTTGTAAATTGCTCCTGGAGCGGAGCTCCTCCGGTATACGGCAAACAGCAAACAGGCAAGTGGCAGGCAGGCAACGGCTGAGCAGGCGGCACCCGTAGAGCAGGGTCCGCGATCCGCGTTATGCCTGCGGGAGTGCTGGGGGCGGGAAGAGACACCAGCTGCGCTGTGATCTTCAATGCGCTGTGGATGCTGGGTCTCGCAGTCCCGTCCCGGTCCCCGCAGGCGGAAATCCCTTGTAAATTGCTCCTGGAGCGGAGCTCCTCCGGTAGACGGCAAACAGCAAACAGGCAAGTGGCAGGCAGGCAACGGCTGAGCAGGCGGCACCCGTAGAGCAGGGTCCGCGATCCGCGTTATGCCTACGGGAGTGCTGGGGGCGGGAAGAAACACCAGCTGCGCTGTGATCTTCAATGCGCTGTGGATGCTGGGTCTCGCAGTCCCGTCCCGGTCCCCGAAGGCGGAAATCCCTTGTAAATTGCTCCTGGAGCGGAGCTCCTCCGGTAGACGGCAAACAGCAAACAGGCAAGTGGCAGGCAGGCAACGGCTGAGCAGGCGGCACCCGTAGAGCAGGGTCCGCGATCCGCTTTATGCCTGCGGGAGTGCTGGGGGCGGGAAGAGACACCAGCTGCGCTGTGATCTTCAATGCGCTGTGGATGCTGGGTCTCGCAGTCCCGTCCCGGTCCCCGCAGGCGGAAATCCCTTGTAAATTGCTCCTGGAGCGGAGCTCCTCCGGTAGACGGCAAACAGCAAACAGGCAAGTGGCAGGCAGGCAACAGCTGAGCAGGCGGCACCCGTAGAGCAGGGTCCGCGATCCGCTTTATGCCTGCGGGAGTGCTGGGGGCGGGAAGAGACACCAGCTGCGCTGTGATCTTCAATGCGTTGTGGATGCTGGGTCTCGCA
Source organism: Lissotriton helveticus (assembly GCF_964261635.1). Taxonomy (NCBI): domain Eukaryota; kingdom Metazoa; phylum Chordata; class Amphibia; order Caudata; family Salamandridae; genus Lissotriton; species Lissotriton helveticus. Next base: position 1,619,119,815 of record NC_136057.1, read on the forward strand.
GTCCCGTCCCGGTCCCCGCAGGCGGAAATCCCTTGTAAATTGCTCCTGGAGCGGAGCTCCTCCGGTAGACGGCAAACAGCAAACAGGCAAGTGGCAGGCAGGCAATGGCTGAGCAGGCGGCACCCGTAGAGCAGGGTCCGCGATCCGCTTTATGCCTGCGGGAGTGCTGGGGGCGGGAAGAGACACCAGCTGCGCTGTGATCTTCAATGCGCTGTGGATGCTGGGTCTCGTAGTCCCGTCCCGGTCCCCGCAGGCGGAAATCCCTTGTAAATTGCTCCTGGAGCGGAGCTCCTCCGGTAGACGGCAAACAGCAAACAGGCAAGTGGCAGGCAGGCAACAGCTGAGCAGGCGGCACCCGTAGAGCAGGGTCCGCGATCCGCTTTATGCCTGCGGGAGTGCTGGGGGTGGGAAGAGACACCAGCTGCGCTGTGATCTTCAATGCGTTGTGGATGCTGGGTCTCGCAGTCCCGTCCCGGTCCCCGCAGGCGGAAATCCCTTGTAAATTGCTCCTGGAGCGGAGCTCCTCCGGTAGACGGCAAACAGCAAACAGGCAAGTGGCAGGCAGGCAACGGCTGAGCAGGCGGCACCCGTAGAGCAGGGTCCGCGATCCGCTTTATGCCTGCGGGAGTGCTGGGGGCGGGAAGAGACACCAGCTGCGCTGTGATCTTCAATGCGCTGTGGATGCTGGGTCTCGCAGTCCCGTCCCGGTCCCCGCAGGCGGAAATCCCTTGTAAATTGCTCCTGGAGCGGAGCTCCTCCGGTAGACGGCAAACAGGCAAGTGGCAGGCAGGCAACGGCTGAGCAGGCGGCACCCCTTTACTAAACACACAAGAAACCAAGTACACAAACCTAACACGGCTAATGCATGAAAACCTATACAAATTTACAAACGTTATTACTATTAACCTCTAACCCTGGGTTCCGGGGTTGCATGTTCCCCATTGCAAAGTGCTTTAATGCTTCGTTAGAGGGAGTAAGCGCTATAAAAATACCATTTACATTAATGTACTTAATTTTATTGTCCACTTCCAATCACCTCAGCCACCTTCTTTTGTAGCCATTATTCTGTGTATGCTCCAATGCACTACCTTGCTAAAATGTACAGAGTTTCTGTGTGAAATGCTTTTATTATTAAAGATACACTCATTTACAAATCAATTTGTATTTGCTAAAAGAAATAGGATACCGTTTTGAAAAATAAACTTTGGCTTAATATAACAAGCTATATATGAAGAAACTCTGTACTTTAAAAAATTGATAAAATTATGTTTTAGATTAAGGGAATACATTTACTAAAAAGGAAACGGTCGTGTTTAGGAATAAAGGTAGAGTATTTAAAAAAAGATACGCTTCTCTGGATAAAGTTAGCTTTCTCGCTAATAAATCAAAGTTGAAATTTGCGGGGATATGGCTTTATTTCAGACAATGGCTAGATGTTTGGGATAGGGACAACATGAGTGTGGCCCCTGAGGTTAAGAAAATGATGTATCTGAGAGAAAGAAATGAATCCTGAAAATATTTCAAGGTTTTAGTTGGGTGATAATTCTAGTGATCTAACTCGTCTGTCTAAACCTGTAATTCTATTTAGCCAAAGTGATAAGAGCAGCTGTTCCGTGTACTGCCGAATGTGTAAGATGGGGATTTGGGGGGCAGCCGAGCCTCGAGGTCTGCCCCCCGGGCAGGTTTGGGAGGGGGAAGGGGAAACATGGGAGCGGCCATTTTGTGTGCCCCGGGGCTGCTGGGTCCAGCCCAAAAAGCAGCCCAAACATGCCGTTTTTGTAGCCCAAATGGGCTTTTTGACAGGTTTCCGCTTCCTCCCAGCCACCATTTTAGGTATTGAGACCTGGTGGCTGGGAATGTGAAGCAGTTTGTCGTGCGTGTAGTGACGGTTTGAATATGGCGGTTAAGGAAGATGTTCGGGTTTTGGAGGCCATCCGCCTGCTGAGCGAAGCAGGGCGGATGGACCTCTTGGTAGGGCCGCGGGTGGTGCGGCCGGTGCGACAGGCGTCCTTCGGCGTGGCTGCGGCAGTTATGGCCTGCTCGCCGCCGCGAAAAGCACCTCGGCTTCAGGTGAGTCTCCGGGGCAGCGCCGATGCCAGGAGCGCGGCCCCGGGAGACAGAGGGGAGCCGGCTGCAGCAGAGCGTGCGAGGCGCGTGTCCAGGGGCGCCTCGCCGCGTCTCTCGGGTGCGTTTGGGGGCGGGCGGGAAGGCGGGGCGGCGGGCGGGAGGCAGGGCACAGAGGCCGATCGGCATGCGCAGAGGCGCGGGGCTGCCCGGAGACAGGGGGAAGTAGCGGGGGGGCTCGGGGACTGAGCGAGGCTTCGGGTGGGACCGGGTGGGAAGTGCAAGACGAGTTGGAGCCTGGGAGGGAGGGGGTGGGGGGGAAGGAGGCAGGAACGCGGGGGGGAGGGGCGGTGGGAATGCGAAGGGGGGAAGGAGAAGGGGAGTCAGGCCTCGAGGAGGCGGCAGGAGAGCCTCTCGCCGGCGCGGCAGGGTCCAGGAGGGATGAGGGGGAGGGGCAGGGGGGACGGGAAGAAGGGGGCAATCAAGGGAGGGGCGGGGCCGGGTGGTAAGAGGAGGGGAGAGGAGACTGTGGCTTTGGGAGAGCGGGTAGGGGGGGAGCAGGGGCAGCTGGAGGGGGGTCCCCATTGTTGTTTGAATCTGAGGGAAGCAAGAGAGAGTGGGAGGGGCTGGATGTGTTCGCGTCTTGGGAGGAGGGCCTCCGGGAGGCACGCATGGCGGCGGCGAAGGAGGCGGTACGGGTGGGGGATGAGGCGGGCCCGTCGGGGCGGGGGAAGGTGGGGCCGGGGCAGGGGGCAGCGGGGAGATGGAGAGAGTGCGGGGGGCCGGGGACGGGCTGCGTCTGGCGGCGGATGAGGGGGCAGGGGTGGGGGGACTTAGTTGGAGTGAAGAGGAGGAGGAGGATGGGGCGGGGGAGGGCTGGGGTGATCGATATGTGGCGGGAGGTGGCGCGCAGTGGCAGGTACCCGGCACACCAGCAGTACCTTTTTTCTTGCAGGGGGAAGGTCGGCGAGGGGGAGCGGACTTGGTAAGGCTTGGGGCGGCCCAGCGACACCAAGGAGAAGGGAGGGCGGAGCTTCCTGCGGCGAGCCTGGAGACCACGAGGGATCATGGCGCGGCTGGCTCACGAAGGTCCCAGGCGGGCTCGCCGGCCCCTGCACCCACAGGGCCCCAGCGGCTTGGGGCACAGCAGAGATCATGGAGCGGCGGCAAAGAGGACTATTTTAATTTGAATAGGGGCAGAGGCGAAGTTAGGGCCTCGGGCAGGGTTCAGTCGGCGCCGCCACCGGCCCGCCGGACATATCGGTGGGGTGGCATGGAGTTGACAGATGGGGAGGAAAGTCCGGAGGAGGGAGAAGTGAGGGATGGGCCGGGCGGACAGGGGTCCGGTAATGGTGTCAGTTCTTTTTTGCAGGTGTCACGGGGCTTGGGTGCTGCGGCGGCCCGGACACGATCGGGAGACAGGTCGGCGCCGGACAGGAACGGCGAAGAACGTCGAGGGGATACTTTGGTTACAGGTAAAGGCAGGGAGGCGCCGCGGATGGTGTCAGTAGGGGTGGGGGGGGAGATGGGGAGAGAGGATCGGCTTTGCAACAGGAGTTACGTGGTGGATCGGGGTGTGGGGACGGATGTGGCAGCGCCGGCGCCTGGAGGGAAGGTGGCAGGGGGTCCTGGGGGCGGGGGCCCGGAGGGGCCGCCAGCGGGGGACAAAGTTGCAAAGCCAGAGGCGGAGGGGAGTGCAGGCAGCGCAGTGGCGTTGGATGAGGGCGCTGCGAAGCCTGAGAGTAAGGAATTGAAGTTTAAGCGCCTCCCTTATATGGGAGTCACGAAGCCGCTAGGGGCGCATTTGATGGTGGCCACTAAAGAGAAGATATGGAAGGGTGAATATGTGGAGTTGTTGAAGTTGTTGCACCGCGATGTTCGGTCAAAGGAAGGGTCGAAAGAGGAGGAGTATGAGCTGCAGAAGCGCCCGAGGGTGCCGCTGACGATAGAGAATTGGACGGCGGCATTTTTGATCTTCGCGAGTGTGTATTGTGAGAGATTCCCGGATAGATCGGTGTCCCTTTTTAAGTACATGGACGTTATCCGGAAGGCGCAGATTACGGGGGGGGGGGGGTTTGCGTGGGCACAGTACGACGAGGAGTTCAGGGCAAGGATGGCGTGGGATCCGGAAGCTAAATGGGGCGAGCTGGATTGCGATCTGTGGCAGCACACGATGGGCTTGGCGGGGTCGGGCAAGACTATCTTTACTGCAAGCGGGCTCCCGATCATATATCAGCCCTTTCAGGGGCGCCCCACCCGAGGGGTGGGGGCCGGAGCCAAAAGCCAGCCCGGTACAGCGGGGCATTGCTGGGATTTTAATAAAGGGGCATGCGCCAGAGAGCATTGCCGTTTTAGACACGAGTGCTCTGGGTGCGGTAAGTATGGGCACCCGGTGCTGCGATGTTGGGGACCAGCTGGTCTGCAGCAGGGCAGCACACATGCGGGGGCACCACGCCCTGGGGGCGGACAGCCGCCAAGCAGCAGCCGCGGTGGAAGGGGTACTGGGCCAAAGGGCTCGTACGCCGGTTAAGCTAGACAGGTTGACAGCGGCCCTGCGCACTTACCCGGACGCGGGGGCCGCGGAACGGCTGCAGGCCGGGTTTCGAGACGGGTTTCGTTTGGGATACGGGGGTCCTCGGGTGCGTCGGTGGGCGGACAATTTGCGTTCGGCGCGGGAACACCCGGAGGTGGTGCAGAGTAAGTTGGACAGGGAGGTACAGGAAGGCCGCATGGCGGGGCCTTTTGAGGATTGGCCCATGGCAGAGCTGATAGTGTCCCCAATAGGTGTGATGCCCAAAAAGGAGGCTGGGCAGTTCCGGCTCATACAGTATCTGTCTTGGCTGGACGGAGGGTCGGTGAACGACTATATCAATGAGGATGAGGCGACGGTGGTATACTCATCAGTGGAGGCGGCAATGGCCTTGGTGGTTAGGGAAGGACGAGGTGCGGTGATGGCCAAGTGCGACATCAAGTCGGCCTTTCGTTTACTGCCTGTTCACCCAGACGATTGGGGCCCGCTGGGAATCCAGTTTCGCGGCCGCTGGTATGTGGACAAGGCGTTGCCAATGGGCTGCTCGATGTCCTGCGCGCTGTTCGAATGTTTTAGCACGTTCCTGAAGTGGGTTTTTACGGCGCGCACGGGTCACCAAGGAGTCACGCACTACCTGGATGACTTTTTCCTGGTCGGGGCACCGGACTCCACGAACTGCCAGGTGGCGCTGTACAGGTTTCAGGAGATCATGGTGGACCTGGGGGTGCCATTGGCACCGGAGAAGACAGTGGGGCCAGGCATGGCGCTGTCGTTTTTAGGCATTGAGATTGACTCGAAGACGATGAAAGCACGGCTGCCGGTGGACAAACAGCAGCCGATGCTGGGGCTACTAGAGGTGATGGTGACCAGGAAAAAGGTGGCGGTGTTGGAAGTGCAAGTGTTGTTGGGACATCTCAACTTTGCGTGCAGGGTGGTGCGGGTGGGAAGGACGTTCTGTAGACGGCTAGGCGGGGCGGAGGCCTCCACACCACCATGTGCGCGTGTCGGCGGGCGTGCGGGAGGATTTGCGGATGTGGCGGTTTTTCCTGAACCAGTTCAATGGGGTGCCCTTACAGCGGGACTTGGTTTGGGATGTGCAGATCTTCTCGGATGCGGCGGGCAGCGAGGGTTTCGGTCTCTACTGGAACGGGAAATGGTGCGCAGAGAGGTGGCCCCCAGAGTGGTCAGGGGGTGGGAGGAGCATTGCATTCCTTGAGTTGTTTCCATTGGTGGTGGCAATCTGGCTGTGGGGGCCCATGCTGGCGCATCGACGGGTAACTTTCAATGTGGACAACATGGCGGTGGTGCAAAACAACACAATGGTACAGCACCCCACACAGTGTGCCTTTCACAATGACATTAAATACAGTGGTCCAAAAAATACTTCAGTAGGACTTGAAGTTCTTTTCTTGCTTTTATTGACAATCTTCCAGTTAAAAAAGAAACGTAGCCAACGCGTTTCGTCCGTAGTACTTCTTCAGGGCGAAAGGTATTCCTACGTATTTTTTCAAAGTTTTCACTCAGAACTTTTTGTGTTAAGCGTTTTCAGATACGGCTGTAAATGTCATTAACGGCCTTATTATTTGCGGCTGTAGCAAAGAATCCCTTTTAATTTCAATTTTTAATTTTCTGAGCATCAAAAAATGTACAGGGCATAAGTGGCCTTACTGTGAAGGATAACAGTCAAATCCTTCTGTGTATCATTATCACGGGGTCATCGAAGACGTATATATTCACTGTCCACACCCCATCAGTTTTCGAACACAAGCAGTGTCTGCCGTCTCCCTCGATCCCTCGATTGGCGGTGGTGCACGTGGTGAACCGCCAATCCGCCAGGGACGAGCAAGTGTTGAAACTCCTGAGAGTGTTTGTGCTGGGCTGCTTGCGGCATGACATGGCTTTTCGCGCGGTGCATGTCCCAGGAATTGACAATGACATTGCGGACGCTCTATCTCGTTCGCAGTGGGGGAGATTCCGTGGGTTAGCCAAGGACGCGTAACGGGACCCGACACCAATGCCGGCGCTGCTGTGGGACATAGGCAACTCCTGATGTTGCAGCTGGTTCTAGGATCTTTGGCGGAGTCAACCAGAGCAGCGTATGTGTCAGCCTGGGGGGAGTTTGTGGCGACGGGGGCGCGTTGGCGGCCGCCGGGCAGAGACCGACGGGAAGAGGTGGTACAATACTTACTGGATCTGATTGGACGGGGTTTGTCGAGGGTGACGATAGCGGGTAAGATGGCGGGGATAAGTTTCATGGGGAAGCTGTTTTGGGGATACGCGCCGTCCGCAGGTGAATTGGGAACCAGGATATTGGAAGGTTGGGCGCGGGAATGCGGGCGGGGGGGGCAGCGCGGCGGCCGGTGTCAAGAGAGCTGTTGGGCAGAGTGGTGGGGATGCTGCCGAGCGTGTGCAGGGATGGCCGGGAGGAATGCATGTTTGGGACTTTGATGGTGTGGATGTTCGCAGGGGCATTCCGGGCTGTCTGAGTTGTTGGGGTCTAAGGCCGGCCGGGGGGTGGAATGGCATGAGGTGCATGTGGGACAGTCAGAAGTGCGCATGTGGCTGCGCAGGTCCAAGACAGATCAGAGGGCTGTGGGGGCGTGGGTGGTCCTGCAAAAAGGAGATGAAGGGAGCGAGTGCCCGGTGATTTGGGGCGTGAAATGGAGGAGAATATGTCCAGGGAGTGGTTTGGTGTTTCGGCACGCGAATGGTAGGAGTGTGACGGGGTCTCAGCTGTTGGGAGTGCTTCGGAAGGCCTTGGTCAGACTGGGAGTGGATGGACGACAATTTGGCACTCACTCTTTTCGGATAGGGGCGGTGTCCAAGGTGCATCGGCGGGGGTGCGGGAGGGGGGCATCATGCGATTGGGTAGGTGGACCTCGGATTGCTACCGCCGTTACGTGCGCAGCGAGGACCCAACGGGAGAGCGCGAGGTGGAGCTGGGGGGACAGTGTTGATTGCCATTTGTTTCTCATTTCAGGTTCGGTGGCGGGCCCCACGTCCCAGGACATGTTGGTCTGGATTGTGGGACACTCTTTTGTGAAGAGGGCAACGTGGCAGGCGCAGGACAGATACTTTGGGGATAACCTGGGTTTTAATCCGGCTATGTTTCAGGTGGTTTGGTCAGGGTGGGGGGCCATGAGATGGAAGGAGTTGGTCACGACATTGAATGGTTTGGTTTGCGGGGGGCGATGCCCTGACGTGTTGGTCCTCCACTTGGGGGAGAACGATATGGTGCAGGAGTCGGGTCTGGTGCTCATGAGAGCGATGCGGCGGGATTTGGCGGAACTGCGCAGGTGTTGGGCGGATTGTGCGGTGGTGTGGACCTAGTTGATGCCGAGTAGAGTTTGGCGGGGGCGGTGAAGCCGCAGGCAGTGGATAAGGCGAGACGGAAATTGAATGTGGAAATGGTGCGTTTCTGTAGGCATTTGAGTTTTACGCGCATATGGCACAGGGACATCAGGTACGATGCACCGGAGATGTTCAGGGGAGATGGAGTACACCTCTCCCGCATTGGCATGGATCTCTATTTGCTGGAGCTTCGGGAGGTGTTGGCGAAGTTGTTGGGGGTTCGCCGGGAGTAAGGAATACGCATGGACGCGCGTTGTGGCAGGGGAGGGGTTAGGGGGGCAGGGAAAGGGGGTTGAGGTGTAACCACCCTTCCCACTTTCCCTGGGTGGCGGAGTTGGGGGGATGTTGGCCAAGTTTGGCTGGAGTTCGGTTCTTTATTCTTATGTTTGGGGTTTTGGGGAACGGGAGCGGGGAAAGGGTAAACAGACTTGGAGCTACATTAGAGGGGACTTAGTTACAGTTGCAAGAAGGCAGATAGGTCTGTAGGTATTGGCAGATTTTGGAGTTAGGACGTAGGGGAGAAAAGTGGATACTAGGAGGATGTAATTGAATTGTATATTTGTAATTGCGGGGTGGGGGGATTGTATCATGTGGGGATCGTAGGGGTGGCGGAGAGAAAACCTAATGGGTCAGGTAACTCGATGTTTAGAGAGGTTCTAGTTTTGTGAGGCGGTTGCCAGGTAATTATGTGATGTGTACCTGTTTCAAATAAAGCGGCCTTTTACACACACAAAATGGTAGTCGGTCTTGATTGCCCCCTTCATCCCTCCCAAACGCGTATTTTTTTTCTTTTTCCACCCTTGCCCTTCTTTAATTTACAGTCTTAGTAAATAACGGTTATTCTCCCTTTTTTCGAGATATTCTACTGCTGGGGCTTCGTCGAACATTTCAAACTCTCGTTTGTAGGACGAGGATGGATATTTGTCAGGCTGGCTCTGTCCGTCTCTATTTGTGTGCTGAGCATTTAAGCGCTAACTGTTCTAGCCTCAGGGGCGGCTCGAGGTTCATGGAGGCCCTGGGCAGAGAGCGTAGGTAGGGGGCCCCGAAAGAGGGTGGGGGGTGGAGCCCCCGGTACTCAGGAAGGTGCGGAGGCCAGTGAAGAGGGGGGGGGTTAGGATGTTTGGAAGTGGAATAGAGCCAGAGGTCGCCAAATCCCTGCCTGGGGCCGCCACGCAAATATGTATCCATCCTCAGAGGATTATTATATTAAGGATATATATTGGCGTGGTGGCCCCTGGGGTTTGGCGGCCCTGTACAGGTGCACAGCTTACACATGCATAAGGCCGGCCCTGCTAGCCTTCACTTGCCGTCATTGCGGGCACTGTGCAGGTAAGCCTCCTGCACTCCCGCAAACGACGTAAATCACTCCAGAAGTGAGCCGCTCACGCCGCCTACTGACCCCATGAAGAAGTCTCACGAAATCGAAGGAAATTCCATGTTTAAAAACAATGCTGCTTAGTGTAAGAGGCTGCCCTCTAATTCTAGGATCTGATCTAGAATTATTTATCGACCAACAACTCTTCAGTAGTCTAGCCTGCCGTCTCCCCTCATGTGCTTACGAAGACAGACTTTGATGCCGCCATTCATGAATCAGCTCCTTGACAGGCCGCTTCACCCCGCCTCTTTGGCGCGGCACTCCGCAGCGGAGTGCGGTGCAACAGCACCCTCTGGTGTTTATCTGAGAGACAGCAGCACCTGACCTTTAGTTGACACCTTCAAATTGCGCACCGAGCGATGGCGTCGCTTTCCAGTAGTGCTCGTCGAGTTTCAAGCAGTGAAGCGCAGTTGTATTCTACAAACTGTAGGTGTTGTTGGGAATATAATCTTTTTAGGATTGTTGTTCCTAAGAAAGTACACTACAATCGATCAACTGGACAACTGGTCTTCGATTACATTTAGGCATATGGAAGGGCTTCCACTCACAGCTGTAGATATATTCGAGAGTGGTTTTGGTAGCATACTTGTTCTTACTTGCTGAATACACTTCCAAAAAAAACACATACATAGAAGACATCCACGAAGGTAAGCGCGTTGGCTTTGTAACTGCGAGCACTGACAACGGGGGACACTTGCAATGGTACATGTCTCTTGAACAACTCATTGCACGCATATTGTGTGGTTTATTCTTGCTGTGTCACACAACATAAAACGCATAGACGTGGCTCGTGAACCTTGCAATATAACCACATGTAAGTTCCATCGACTGATGCCCCTTGCGACTCGAGCACAGCAGTTACACGTAGCAATACCTGAGCAACACGTCGCTGATTTACTTTACATGCCAGATGCTACAAAGGCTGACATCTTGTCACGTGACTCACATTCGGCACGTGCCCTGCTAGCAAGACCAGCCCATCGAACGATGAAACGCAATATATGGTCCATGCAAACAGTTACAGCTTTACTTGGCATTTCTTCTGTCCTCCCCTCGCCCAAATAATTATTTAGTGATGTTTTCTTTATTCTAGATGCATAATTTGATATCTATCCTATGAATGTATGAAGCTTAGTAAATATACGTTAGCTCACCATTATCAACGCATTGCCCTCCTGGAGTGACTTATAACTATTTGTGTCGAGTATGTCCATATTTAGGGCACAATTGCATATGTGAAATGAAACTAATAAAGAAACCTGAGGTCTCGTACCACAGATGACACAGCTAGAGATTTCGGACAGTGCACGGTCTCGAGAACACCTCGCCCAAGCATCACTATTACGGGAGCTCAGCTAGCCAAATAATGCACAGCCTGGCAACACAGAAATTGAGCAAAGTGTAGCAGGTAGACTACAAGCCTCGTCTCACGCGCCCACCGGAAGCGGAGGGTGTGGTAGGAAGGGTCTGCGCCTACGTCGTGTGTTTCAAAGGATTAGCTTTACGTCCTGGTTGACACTTCGTCCCTTGGTGACCGGGGATTGTGGCACACGTGCTTTTGCAGAGTGACACACTCATAATTGTGTCAAAATACCATTCGCACCTGTGGGCATCGCTTCAGATCAAATAACCACGTGAACGTTTAAACGGATCCAAGAATTCAAGTGACATCTCGATAGCTCAGCAAGTTAAGCAACCGTGGACATCTCCTTTGACCACATAGTCACAGGGTCACCTGTCAGCAAAGGCGACTTATTTGTTCATCCTTTCAAAGTCGATACATCGAGTGCCAATGAATCGGGTGGCAGTAACATTTCCCTCTATGGCCATTTCCCAAGTCAAGGTGGCAATACTAAATCATCGCGTCATTTCTTCACCTGCTCTACTTTATAAGTGTTCTGGATTAGGGAGACGGTGTGTCACACTGCTTCTGGTTCATTTCGCCTCATCAACCCTCTTGCTCTGTTTTTCTTCCCTTTTTTCACGGACCCCCTTCTCTTATTCCTGTTGGTACTGGCGAGTTCTATTTTTTAGCTGTGTCTGGTTCTACTCACAGCATGTTGTGCCTCAAACATGAGACAGATATTGCTGTTTGCGCGGCTCACTGCATATTGTTATTTTTGTCTACAATATCTTTCAGAGCTTTGCAGTGAGTCATATTCGCGAGCCACCGGTGAAGAAATGTCACCTCTTCCGCAGCACCCCAAAAATAGAGGTTAGGAATCAAACGTTGCACTCAGCCACTGGCAGTAGAGTGATATCTCGGGGGTGTCAGACCTTGTCTGTGGCATACCCTGATCATGGTTCATGGTTCGTCTTGGCCGAGAGCCGCTTTATTCCCGGTATCCTGAAAAGGATGCCGCCTTGGTGATAGTGTGACGTGGTGCGTCGTGGGCAGGGCTTTAAGTGGGCCGGGTCTCAAGGGGTCTGAGCACCGTCAGTTTTTGAACGGTGACCTCGAAACGGGCTCTGTTTAAGCCTGGCACAGGCGGTCCGTGTTTTTGTCCGGACTGCGGTGACAGGAGTTTGCTGTCACTGCAATCCGGAAAAAAAGTGTCAGGGAGCAAAACAGCCCGATAGAGACCCATTTCGAGACATCAGGCACATCGATGTGCACTGCTCACACTACTCACTTCTCACTAGTGGAGAAGTTACTGCATGCAGTCATGCCAGGTGAGCTTTGAGGGAAGGGAAAGCCTTTAAAGTCATTTTCTCTATGGATCGCCCTTCTATTTGAAACTCAGGAGCAGCAACATCGTTGTGGTGCCACCAGGGCTTTAATTGGAAGCTTTTTCAATATTATATGTAACAAGCCATAGTTGCTGCTTATTTATCTTATGCAACTAATAACCATTGACAAAGCCAATAGTTCTTACTTGTTGTAGGTATGATGTTACTTGTTGTATCACATATCTGGATTCAATGACAGAAACAGCAAAATACAAGTCGGGCGGCACACTAAGCTAAACACAGACTTTTAGAGTAAGTGCTTTAAAGCCACACCCTTAATTACGTCGGCCATTCCCCTTTGAGAGACCCCCCAGTTTTGTCATCCCACTTAAAGCCCTGCCTGTGGGGGTCGGTATATCGATGGCGTGCTGCCATTAGTGTCGTTGTCACTGCATCCATTGGCTGTGACAGGCCCAGGTATGGCTCGATTGGTTGATACTTTGATCAAGGGATGATTTGTTCACGGTCCGCGCAAATTGTGATGTTGACTTTCATGGTGTGTACCGGTCATGACGTGGCTACATAGAAACCTGCCCCTGTACATTAGCAGGTCTTGGTAGTTTCGCGCGGTGGTAGCTAGGCCTTTTGTCACCAGGGGCGGTCCCAGGCTTTGTCGCCCCCCCGGCGGCCGTAAAAGCAAGTGGGCTGGGGGGAGCCCGCCACCCCCAAAACTCGATTTTCACGCGTGGTTCTGACTGCCTTGATTGTACGGTCGCGGTGTGGCGCCTTGGCCCTGGCGCACCTTTCTTTCGGATTGCCACGGCCATGGCATGCTGTTGTCCTCGTGCGTTTGTATAGTATGCTGGTCGTGCCACGTCTCCGTCATTGTCGACCTTGGGTTCATCAAGCCTTATCTAGGCATTTTTGGGGGGGAGATGCCCTGCTTGTGAGGTGTCTTGCTCTGCACCTTGGTTGTGGGCTGGCTTGTTGTTGGTGTGACCGGATGTAGTCATACTGAGGCCTTTCCACCCTTAGACACCCACATTCGACTTCCTTCCTTCGAGCTACATTTAATTCAAGGCCTATAAGTCATATAGTCCTTGAATCAAATGTAGCTCGAAGGAAGTCGAATGAGTGTGTCTAATGATGGTAAGGCCTCAGTATGAATGCATTTTGCCCGTTTTGGAGAGACAGCTGTCTTCTTTACATTGACTGTCTTTCACATAATGTAAGAGGCTATTAGATTATGTGAAAGACACTCCGTGTAAAAAAAAAAGACAATCCATCTCTCCAGAAAGGGCAAAATGTACCACTCCAGCACGACACAACACAGAGCCAGGCCAGGAGATCCAAAAAACCTCACCCAGGGCGGGCCTCAGAACCAGACGTCGCACTCTCACTGCATTCAGGCCCATCTATTGGGAAATATTTTATTTTGACCTCATGGTGTTTTTGTCCCTGTTTACACAGTCTTCGTAGCCCGCCCCCCGTAGGGCGTGCTGTTCTTAATGTTTTGTGTTTGAGAGTTGCTATGGTGTGGGGCTGGGGCCCCTCGATCCTACTTCTGAAGTGCTTGTGCTGCCTGCGCCCCATTTTCGCCCAGTCTGTGCGGGACTGGAGAACATTTCGGGTGGTCGAGCTGCTTTTTTTGTGTATTTTACCATTGTCGGAATAGTAACGATTTCGGCTTCTATTGGTAGATGTTTTCTCTGATCACATATAACTCTTCCTTTCATCCTTGGCTGTTCTGACATGTCCGGGTAGCAGAGAGCCCGGTGCACTCTTCGTCCAGGCCTGCACCACTCCACGCAACTCGATGCAGAGAATTACAGAGACAGTCAAGGCTGCCATCTGGTGGGCAAATATGAGAATGCTCTGCTTCAATTAGTAAACAGACTTGGTAAATGGAAAGTAGGATTGAAGTTACCAAAGGGAATAAATACAATCATTAAATGTCGGGTGGGATTGCTAATTGTGAATGACCGGAAGTTGGGACGTCTGAGAAGGGTTTGGCCTTTTTAAAGGCTCTGCAAACCACTCCAGGATTTATAATCTAGAGACTAAGAGTATTTACAAAGGTTCATGGCCGCAAAACACTGCAAAGAGACACATTGCAAAAGCAACTAGAATGTGAACCAGAGTTAAAATTAGTTGTACAACAATCACCTCAACGCCTGCAGTATTCTCGAGGTCTATTTCGGTAAGTGCAGCCTGTAGAAATAGGCCAGTGACTTCCAAGTTCCAAAACACACGTGGTTTGGTGTGGAATGCACCGATTCCTAATGTAACTCCCCACTTTTCTAATGGATTCTTGGTAGAAAGCTATATACCACAGCAGGTAGGTACTGCACTCGTGGTATTGGTATATACTCGGCGCTGTAAATAACCCATCCCAGCTCATAATTCATGCCTTATTGTTTTGGAGGTAAAACGAGGCTTTGTATATACGTTTTGCCTTGCTCACGACGTTACCTTATTTAGTGCTCTATTTTTGCCACCAACTTGGACCTGTAGGAGCGCAAATCACAGACTGGTCACAATCAGGCCTGGCCTCGCAAGTGTCACCGGTGCTAGAAGATTTACATACATCTTTTGCACTCTTCATAACACTATTTCATCTTTTACACGAGGCCCATCTTATTATGAGTTACTCACATTTCTAGCCTGGAGGTTTTTGCCACCCGTTTGGTCACATGGGTGTGGGAGGCGTAATCCAGTTTTAATTGGAAATGTGTATTCCTCTTTGCTAAATGCATCTTATACTTTTCAAAAACTATTTGCTCCACTTTCCTGTGTTTTCCAGCACAACATTTCGTTTTTTTAACTTTATTCAATTTCTTCCGCTTAGTAGTCCAATAACTCCCCTTTACCAAATGTGGAAAACACTAATATATATTACTAGGAGCAAATAATAGGTAATAAGAATCTTTTAAGGCATTAGCTCCTCAGTCGCAGATTTTTTTTGTAAATAAGCCATATTACCTTTACACTTTAAGTGTAAGTGCCGATATCACCTGGTGTTTCCAAAGCAGATAAGCACCTGTGAACAATGCTGCTATTTAGTTAAACTATTCCATATTTGGATTGCGCTTTTAAGAAAAGTAAGCAACATTTTCCAGTGTAGCAGAAACAGTTTCAATTTACGCAGCTGAATCATCATTTTTTTAAGGAGGAAAGCTGCGTCAACGTCACTTCCGTTTGAACCTCTTTACCTGTTGCTTACTTGGATATCCTAAGCATGTAAATTAACAATCAGATATATTCCACCAAACCTTCGGATCAAATGCAAACTGGCATTTTTTAAATTATTTTATCTGGAAAACACACGTTTTCCACAAAGGTTATCCAGCGTGCATGCGCTTTAGTTTAAATATTTTGTGCAAACCTTGCTTCTGTATAAATATTGTTGCCATGGTTTATGGCCAGGTCTTGTTTTGGCTGCTCCCTTCCCGACATTGTTCTTGTTTTATACCTCAAGTTGAAGCCCCCTAGTGCTTGTACGTCATGTCAGTCTAGCTTAAGGGGGAGGGGGATGCATGGGGTGACTACTTTGCTTCTGAAAACCACTAGAAAGACCGATCGGAGTAGTGCGGAAGCGGCGGAGCACAGACCCAGTCCTCTGACACCGACCACAGACATGGCTGGCTTAGTTCTATGTGGGTCTGCTGCAGACAGTTACAGTGCTTAATTTGTGCAGGTGGTGAGCACCAGCGCTCCTTTTGGGGACCAGGACTTCTTGAACATGATTGCTTGTCTGGTTCCACCTGTGCCGGGACGTGATCTACACGTTCGCAGCGCCATTCTCATCCGCAAAGTCCCGTGAATCTGCAGTGAGCTGTACAGCTAAATGAAACCTTAACTCCGAGTGGCCAAAGAGAAATCTGGCATGCTGCGCTCTTTGAAAGCAATATCTTGAAGAAGTCCAACAATTCAATCCTTTAAAAAAAAAAAAAAATGTCTGAGGTTTGTCATACAGTAGTAGCAGGCTGGGGGGTGAGCACCCACGGTGCAAGGTGTATTAGGCCTGTCAAGAATAGTTCTCTTTCAGACAAGCAATAATACAGTGTAAATTGTATCAACGGTTGCATTGGGGACGGCGGCCTGCGCCCCCACCCCCCAAACATGCAGTACTTCTGAGGAACCGCGCTTCTACTCAAAGACTCTTTGTGCAACCAAAGGGCCCGGAAATAGTAAGCTGGGCGTTCATTGAGATGGCGGAGAGGGCGGCCGTGCCGTCGCGGGAGACTTCAGCGGCAGCGAGTAGGGCTCCGTCTAACCAGACGGATGTTTCTGGGAGGCCGGGGAGAGGTCGCAGGGCCTTTGCGATTCGAGCATTGGGGCCGAGGGGTGGGGGAGGTGTGACCAGGGGCATGGGTGAAAGCCTGCCTCATGCCTTGAGGCCACGGCTGGGGGTGAGAGGTTGGCATCAGGTGGCAGGAATACCCCCCCCCCATGTAGCACCGTCGGAGCCAGGGTCTGTGATGAAGGGGCGCAGAGGTGGCTTGCGGCTGGAGCTGGGCCACCAGTCCGACATCTGAGTCTTAGCTCAACGCCCATTGGTTCCGGACTAATCACGTGATAGCCCCATTCCTAAATAAAAACGTGTAACGAACTGGTCTGGCTCTCTCAGTGCAGTGGTGTGAAGTTCACTTCGTATACAACTGCAAAAAATATATACCTGATTGCAGGCTTTGCATAATTGAATTTCCTGTGAGTGCTCCGGCACAGGCAACGGTAGGGAGCAGTCAGGTACATACAGCTCTTGCAGTCACATGTTCATGGCCCGGGGTCTTGCTTCCGCTGAGTGTATCCTGAGAGCCGTCAGAGAGGCAGCACGTGCTCATTACACTTATTGTGTGATACGTCACAGCATTGCACTGATCACTGGAAGGTTGCATACTATGCTGAAGCGATGACGGGCGCCAGTATCTGGAGGGGGCGGGTTGTGAAGAACATTACATTGGAGGGGGGGGGGGTACGGATGTTCCGGGGAGGGAACTCCAGATGCAGGCTCCACTTTGACAGAAGCGCCCGTGTCTGACACTGTTCCCTTGGTTCATCGGCGTGAGCAGGGGGTTGGCAATGTGGCCTCGGTGCCTGAATGAGGTTCCTTCTGGTGGGCGGGGCGTAGACTCATGAATGACATTCTGCAGTGCACGGTCAGTCAGTGAAGGCTTCCCAGTCCCTTCAGAGGTGGCCCACTGATGCTTCCCAATTGCGTAATGAGGCGTACTTACCTATTTTGAGACTTTTGAGCCTCTTTGTTGAGTTTGGAGAGGGCATTTCAGTATTCCAAGCATGCAAAGAACAGCGGCAAGGTGTGGTTTTAAAGTAGGGGAGTGCAAAGTTTCTCTATGCAAGCATAGTCTAAATGAGTTTTTGCTGTGTTTCATATCCTTATGTATTTGTGCATTTTTCTCTCCGAGCATTGATTGGAGCTGGTAACTCACAAGTATTTTGGATGCGAGCGACTGCCATGTTTCCCTTTAGGCCGGTAACTTGTGAGCAGTATGTGCCCCAGTGCATACCTTGCTCAGCACAAATTAAACCGATATAGATTGTGTTACGTTGGTAACTCGCGACCAGTATGTGCCCCAGTGCCTACCTTGCTCAGCACAAATTAAACCGATATAGATTGTGTTACGTTGATAACTCGTGACCAGTATGTGCCCCAGTGCATACCTTGCTCAGCACAAATTAAACCGATATAGATTGTGTTACGTTGATAACTCGTGACCAGTATGTGCCCACCTTGCTCAGCACAAATTAAACCGATATAGATTGTGTTACGTTGATAACTCGTGACCAGTATGTGCCCCAGTGCATACCTTGCTCAGCACAAATTAAACCGATATAGATTGTGTTACGTTGGTAACTCGCGACCAGTATGTGCCCCAGTGCATACCTTGCTCAGCACAAATTAAACCGATATAGATTGTGTTACGTTGATAACTCGCGACCAGTATGTGCCCCAGTGCATACCTTGCTCAGCACAAATTAAACCGATATAGATTGTGTTACGTTGATAACTCGTGACCAGTATGTGCCCCAGTGCCTACCTTGCTCAGCACAAATTAAACCGATATAGATTGTGTTACGTTGGTAACTCGCGACCAGTATGTGCCCCAGTGCCTACCTTGCTCAGCACAAATTAAACCGATATAGATTGTGTTACGTTGATAACTCGTGACCAGTATGTGCCCCAGTGCATACCTTGCTCAGCACAAATTAAACCGATATAGATTGTGTTACGTTGGTAACTCGCGACCAGTATGTGCCCCAGTGCATACATACCCTGCTCAGCACAAATTAAACCGATATAGATTGTGTTACGTTGGTAACTCGCGACCAGTATGTGCCCCAGTGCATACATACCCTGCTCAGCACAAATTAAACTCGTATACTGAAAACTCCTGACAGTTCTGATTTTCAGGCTGCACTGTGCTGCCCCCGGGCTAGGAGTTAGTGAGGTTGCGTGAGGAGCCGGGCTGGGGCCGCTCTGAGTGGAGCGCTGCGTGAGATGGGAGGGGCCCCAGCCACGCACTGGTTCCATCCGCAGCTGGCTCCCAGCCCTGCACTGATCATTGGGTAGGGGAGGACCTGTGGCTCAGAGCTCACCACACACCCGCCCCTCCCCCACAAACATTCACACTGTTTCTGCCAGGTGTACCTGTGGTCACGCAGTTCACAGTGGCACCTACATACGTCCACTCTCTGACATTGCTCTCGTTTTACTGCACAGTTTCTAGGTGAAAGCTTCGCCGAGTTCAGTTCACTCTTAATTTGAGGGTTTGCAGGCCAAGATCATCGAATCGAAAGTAAACGAAAATTACCTTTTTTTTGCTAACTTTATTTATGGTCCCTCCAAAGAAGCAAAACGAAACTCACTCCAGTCCCCAAATAACACAAACGATAACGACCCATCGTCATCTCACAGGGATAGTTTGTGTAAAAACGTAACAAGCATCACTGCGATAGACTGTCGAATGACTGTTCAAAATGGTTGTAATGGCTCGCGCTGTTTAGCCTCCCACTGTGGGCAGACTATACCACAGCATGGCTGTTTGTCCTGTAAATTATGCATTCCTTCCGAGCTGTGAGTTGAAATACTCAATTAACTGTAAATGCTTGTGTGCTTGACATTGGCAAGGGATAATCAAGGGTTACACATGACAGATTTCCTCTCAAAGACTGATAGATTTGCACTCATGGACTGGACGTCACTGTGAGACCTCGTTTTAAGAGTGGTGCGCACTCTCTCGGGCTTTCAGAGTCCTCTAAGTTTGTTCAATTCTTTTCCTTTCGATCAACACCGTTAATGTACAAGAAACCCCAAGGCAAATGCT
The DNA here is from genome assembly GCF_964261635.1 of Lissotriton helveticus. Taxonomy (NCBI): domain Eukaryota; kingdom Metazoa; phylum Chordata; class Amphibia; order Caudata; family Salamandridae; genus Lissotriton; species Lissotriton helveticus. The sequence continues at coordinate 1,619,139,151 of NC_136057.1, forward strand.
AAACCGTCTTGTTATTGGCGCGCAGCTGTTTTCGTGACTCTGTTATATTATATTTACATTCTGGTGATAATCCTGCGCAGTGTTCCTGGACGAAAGGTGTTTTCGATTCTAGAGGTCTCGCCTCGACTTGGTTTTGAGGAAGCCAGTGCTCATGTGCTCATGTGAGTGTGGCCTGGTGTCACTGTACTACCAAATGTGGTGGCGGCGTGAACTTGGCCTTGCTGTCATGTGGCGTTTCCTGCTTTATGAGCTGCACAACTCAACTCAGAATCTTGCGATATTACCCAGATCAATTCCACAACGTGTGGCCTGCCAATGGGCGTGAAGAGAGTGCGAGTTTTGCACACTATTAATAATCCCTGTTTAGTATTGAAGTACGGTTTACGATCGGTCCCTGCAGTGCTTTGCAGAGCCACCAGATGGCGCCATCGACTGCTGGAATGACCGCTGGCGCTTGTAGGTACTGAAACCTTTACCTTAAACCACCAGCGTGGCTGTGAGACACTGTTCTCTAATTCATATAGAACGTCATTGCACATTCACATCGCTGACGGATACACTCACCATGTAAAATATGCGACTTATGATAAAACACTAGGCTTTAAAGCGCGTGATTTCTCCGCTTTTTAGAACTACTGCCGTCTTCATTGTGGGGGATTCTTATCTAGCGGGCACACTGGCAGGCTCGTGCCCAAACCTCCACGTAATGTCATCTGTGACACCTTCAGCTAGTCCTAGCTCAGTGGTCAGCAGCCCTTTGTCTTACTGGAATTGTTGATTTGTGTTTCCCATACCAACTCCATCATATCTATATAATGCTACGACGAGCTATAGGTCAGCCCTTTTGAGCTTACCTGCCTGCATATCAAAAGCAGTTTGCTGGTTGAGTTGATTGATATTCATGGGTTGTAAATTGAGGATTATGCTGGAGTGTGCAACTGGTTTCCGGGCTCTGTTGTCGGGATGCAGGCGGTGCAGCTGCCTTTGTTTTCACCTGTCTTCGGAAGTGTGTATGCTCCTGGGTGCTTCTAATGATGCCTGGTAGTGAGTTCCAGAGCTCGGTGGCCTGTACAGAGAAAGCAGTGCCGCCTACAAATTTCGTATGGTGATGTGGTATGATAAGTATTGCAAGCCTGGAGCTCAGTGCTCTGTTTGGTTTGTATTGCTTGAGTTTAATTTGTAGGTATAGCAGTGCTTTTCCTTTGGAGGCTCTGTGAACAAAGCAGAGTTCCTTGAACATTGCCCTTCTAGCTATATATACCTGGTGTAGGGATTGCAAAATGGAGTTATGCATTCTCTTGGATCAAGGCAGAGAAGGAGCCTTGTGGCAGCATTTTGGATGAGTTGGAGGTGCGGCCAAGCTTTTTGCCAGGGCCGGTTTTGGCCAATTTTGTTACAGGGGCCGATATTGCAGCAATGCTGAAAAAAAACAGCCCTTTAACAAAAAAGCCTCCCAGGGGCCCAAACCCGGCACCAACCCTGGCAACCCACCGGGGAAATGCCCGGTGCTCTCTACGGCCCTGAAGGGACATATTGTTTTCATTGTGTAGAAGGCACTCTTTTTGACATTGTTAGCTTGTGGTATCAAGGAGGTCGGAATCAATGGTCACTTCCAAGTATCTAAATTCTCTGATTTTGGAGGGTCTTCAAGTTCCTCAGGCCATATGGTGGTAGGCTGGTAGTTTTGCCATTGCTCGCAGAACATAATCTGTGCTTTTGCGGTATCGAGCTTTAGATGGTTATTTGTTATCCATGTGTTTATGGCAAGAAAGCAGTCATTGAGTTGTGAATTGTAGAAGGCTTCAGTGCTAGCTATTTTTAAAATAGTTTTGGTGTCATCTGCATAGTTGTAACAGGAGAGGTTGTATAATTGAATTAGAATTGGTATGGGAGTTTTTTTTTTCAAACTAGACCCGAGAAATCAGGTATCAGATCACTTTACATGAGCACCGGTTTTGTTACGGATGGACACATTAATTTTTGTTAGGCACGTGGAGATTAAGTGATTTGCCCAGATTCACAGGATGTTGAGCGTCGTTGCCGAGACTCAAACTCTGTTCCCCCTCTTTGAGGTTGACCGATTTAGCCGTAAGGCTACATCCTCTAGGTAGATATTAAATAATGGAGGGGATATGATGGACCCCTGGGGAACACCAAAGTATTTTATGTGAGGAGGTGATGTGAAAGGGGTTGGTAAAGTACACTTTGTGAGATAAGAAGCAATCTATTTAAAAGCATTTTCATGGATTCCTATACTTGAAGTCTTTGCAATACCATATGGTGGTGCACAGTGTCAAATGCAGTTTATAAATCTAGAAGTAATAAAGGCAGATGTTCCGTTTTTGTCCACTGCGAGTTTTAGATTATCCCAGATGAGTATTACGGCTAACTCTGTGTTTCTCTTTCGTCTGAAACTGGACTGTTGGTCTGACAGTAAACCATAATGTTCTGTAAAGTTAGAAAGTTGAGTAAACACTGCTTTCTCACAAATTGTCCTTAAGAATGGTCCACTTGATATGGGTCTGTAATAGTTTGCTAGGCCAGATGGGTCGAGGTTTTTCTGTTTGAGGGGAGGTCTGAAGTGGTAGATTTTGATCTCAGGTGCAAATACACTTCTTAATGGTTTTTTTTTTCCACAGGAAAAATATTTATGCCCGAGAAGAACTCCTTTCCGTAAATGTCCGCCAATTTTGTGGGTGTTCCTTTGCCAATGGCACACGGAAAGGATATTGCTAACCTTTTTCATAGTGGGCAGGGAGCGGAGTTTGCAAATGGTGGTTGTAAACACACTGAGCATTTGTGCCAGGTAGCAATCACTCAGAATCCCTTGAACATACTTGGTCATATATTTACTCGTTTGGACAAATATGTTTGGTTAAAAAAGCATGTATGTGTGCAAAACAAATTGCTCTCATTTAAATCATTTAAACTAAAAAAGTATGGAAGTCTGACTTGCATGCACGAATAATATTGAGTCTAAGGTCCTTTCAGCTTTTCTGACCTGGTTTCCTCTGGGCCTTATGCACTCAAAACAGTTGTATATGTCACACCTTAAATGTGAGATACTTATTATAGCAGCAAAATCCCCTCCCCCGCCGCTGTCCCCACCCTCCCCCTACCTCCTCTTTTCCGTGCGGGCTGATGGCAAGTACTGCCACATGATATTTAGTTGGGCTGGGGGAGAGGGGAGGTGTGGGCAGATGGTTGGCTCAACTTAAAGACGCTGCCAACCATACCTAACTCTGCTTTGTAATTGGTGGCAAGTGCAGGGCAAGAGTGGGGGTACATCACGGGTGGACGGTGTCCCCCCACTTAGTTTACCAGGAGCTCGATTACTGGAGCAAATAGAGCCACACATTCACTCTTTGGCCTCTCTGGAGGCCAAAGAGTGAATGTGTGGCTCCATTTGCTAAGGGGTGAGCGAGGGGAGGCAATGAGTCTGATGGTGCAACCCACCTTTCGTGATGTCACTTCCTGTTGTGACGTCAGCGTCCCCCCCACTTCTTTTTTTATGACTTGTGCCCTGGGCAAGTGAGCTGTTTTTTTTGTGCAGCCTACAGACCTCAGTGCTTGGATCGGTTAGAAATGCTTCAAGAGTGTTAATAATACTTTTCAAAACATAATCTTTCCCTCAATCATTAACACGTCAACCCTCCCAACTCCTCAAGCCCACCATTTAACACTCATCGCATCATCTCTTGTGGGCCCATTTTACATCGTGCTTGCATTAGATTTTTGGTGCAAAATAGATTTTCACCAATTCTGGTATTGTGCGAGCTTTCATGCAAAAAAATAGTAAATTTGGACCTTAGTTGGGTACTGTGCGGTGAATATTGGGGAATCCTAGGCTCCCCATCTTCAGTCTTGCTCACCAAGCTACACCCCTGAACAAACACCTGCAGGTATTGCAGTTCACCAGGTCGCTCAGAACCAGGGCCTAAGTATGTCCCTACAAGGGGAAATGATGCTGGCTAAATAGCCTAGGAACAGATGAAGGTGAGAAATGTGACAGGCAGCAACATGGCTCCAGGGCACACTCACAACCCCTTCTTTCTTACACATACCTTTGTTATACTTGTAGCCCTTGTATGCACCCTCAAAACCCATTCCTTGCACCTCCACAGCACACACATCTCTTTTTAAAATAAATCAATGCTTACCCCATAAGTATCCGCGTTCTCCCTTTTGCCTGTGCTTGGTTTATATTAAACATACCCCAACTGTGGTGAGAATGTAGTTTTTCCGCCCTACACTAACAATTATTATTTCTGGCGGGATGTTGTTAAAGCTAGAGAGGGGATATTCTCCCTAACACCTACCTCTCCAGAAGAGCCACCACCTGCCTTTGTGCTAAATAGTTTTGCCTGTAAAATATCATTTTGAAGGAACCAACATGGTGAAATGAATTACAAATATTAGTGTGAGCAAGAGAAATGGCCTGCCGAGGGGCCACTCTGTGGCCTTGCGCTTTGGATGCCGCAAACCAAGGCTGTGGTCCTATGCTAAATTTGCAGCTGAAGAGCAAAGGTCTTTCAAAGAGCAACATAGCGCCTTGTTCCTAACTGAATACCATGTAGAAGAGTGAAGATCTTCAGAGGACCCACCATGTGACCTTGGGATTATCTTTGTGTTCTGCAAAAAGAGTGAACTCCGGCAGAGTGGCGACTATGTGGCCTTGTGCCCAACTCTATACCTAGCAGAGGTGCAAAGACGGTCGATGGAGCCAACATCTGGCTTTGTGCGTAACTGTATATCCTACGGAAAAGCGAAGCTCTTTGGAGGACCACCATGGGGCCTTTCATGTAGATCCAGTAAAACAGTGGAGGCCTTCGGAGAATCGTCCATATGACATAGTGCTTAAGTTTATATAGTGCAGTAAAGTAAATGCCTTCCGATGAGCCATCATATGGCCTTCCGCCTTACATTTTAGCATGAAAAACAGCGAAGCTATTTGAAGGAGCCTTCAAAGGATTCTGAATGAACAGTATAGCCTCAAAAACAACCAAAAAAAGTTTGGTGAATCTGCTGAAAAACATAACATCAAAAGGATCACATATTGGTGTAGATTACTTTCCTGTAACACTGGATTTCTACTTATGGCTTCTCCTGGGAGCAGGTATATTGGGGTGAAAAAGGTCCTGCACGACTCAGGAGAGCGTGGACACTTACATCGAGTTCCTCATTGCGAGTTGCTTTTTTTGCCTCAGAAAGCATGACAATCGCTTGTGCGCTGCGGGTGTGGAAAACTTTACATGGAGTGTGTTTGTTCTACATGGAGTGTGTTTTTTGCATGTTTCATTGGCAACTCTCAGATCCATATTCATTTGCTGCACTGGAGTGGAGTGGAGCATGCACTGAAAGTCGTAGAGAGCACAGACAGTTTTTGCACAGCTTTTCTGAGGTACTTTGTTGTGGACCAGACTAGGGAATGTAAAGCGGAAGGCAGAATCCCTTTAAAGTCTAGGGAAAATATTTGGTCCCTCCCAGCTCCATTATTCCTCAGAAGTGTTACCCCACAACAAGTTTAAGGATAGTTAATTGAGGAACCCTCTCTCTGTTTAGTACCTTTCTTGTGGGTTTCCCTTACAGGAGTTTCACAACCTTACCCCCACTTTCATTCTGATATTGTGAGACCAAGACAGTGGTTGCACTGGTCTGGGAGAAATATTCAAAAGTCGAGAATTGTTTGAACTCTGTCTACAAGCTTTGCATAAGTGTGGAACAGAAGCCACCAGCCATTGTGCCGGGATTCTGTACCAGAGTATGGGGTCAGACCGCAGTGGAGACCGAGGACCTCTCTGTGTGCACCGCGGTTGCTGAAGAAGGCTTCCACTGCCCCTTTGCCAGGTTTGGGAGCAGGAGCCCGGAAGTACTTCGACTAGCCAGGAGCAGAGGTGCTTGAGCATGCCTTGAAGGAAGGGGCTGATTTCCTACCAAGGAAGGGTGCTGGGGAAACCTTGGACAAAGAAGCTGATGTCTAGATAAGGGACTGTAAGGATCTCTGGTGGGAAGAACTGGAAGCTCTGTGCTGCTGCCCACTAAAGAATCTGCACTGCTGTGCTGTGTGGTGAGGTTTTGAGACCCTTATGTCCTGCAGATCCCCACAGTGCGGATGCCACCTTTAGTCTTTTTCTGGATGTCTATAGTATTTGCGGAAAAGAGTACCTGAATAAGAATGGGCAATTACACTAATCTCGTTGTACATCCTTCTTCCTGGGCAATTCTTTATTCTGCAGCAAATAAGGTATTTGTTTCAAGAGACTGTGCTTCTCCCTGGAACCTGATCTTCATAGTGAAGAGAAACAATCTGTACCAGACGTGTTTTGTCAGCTCTCATTTGAGACTTGTGTATTTTATAGATCGATTCTTTATATTACAGGGTCTCCTTTTCGAAAAGGCTGATTCACTGTAGAGAACTATCTGTTAGAAAACAAATCCATTGTTTTTTGAGTCACTAATTTATGGGTGAATAAATCCTTTGCTAATGTATCGATGGTTTCATCTGTTCTAACGTAGGGTCATCATTATGGCTGCACACGTTTCATATCTAGGCTGGTGAGTCCGGCAGACGTTTGTTCTTGGTAGATAAGTATTTTTGTTGTTTCTCAAATCTTATTCAGTTATTAATCATCCCTTCCTGCGGGCTTCAATTTTTTATGGAGATTGATAATTTAGTTTTAGTTTTTTTTAATCTCCTGGGGGATGAATTCAATATTCCTGAAGACGTAGCTTTCTTTGGAGAAGAATCTTCCATTCCTGAGGACTAGGTAGATTAAAAGATCAGAAAGGAAAGCAAGAGATGAAAGCCACTAAGCTTGGAGTGGGTCATCTAACTGGAAATACAACTCTGATGCTTTAGAGACTGCTTTATTCTGCTTGTGCTTGAGGTATAAAAACTGTAACTAATGCAGGCAGAATGTATATTGTGCGCTACACAAATTTCGATTTAATACGTTGATGAATCTGTGAGGTCATTTGGCCATGCACTGGTAGGAGGTTTGTCTGCTGTGTGCTTCCAAACATTCCCTTCTATGAGAATAATAGTTTTTTTCCTGGAAATATGAGTCTTTTAGGAAATGACGCCATTATTTCCAGAGATTTCCTTAATGTGGGCGATGAACTCTCGATTCTTCCACAGCATTACTGCTTTATTTCTGTATTATCAATGGTTCTTAATCTGTTATCCATGAAGACACTTGACCCTCCGAAAGCAAACCCATCATATCGCGAGACTTTCCTTTCTAAAGGATAATCCTTTATTCCTGGTGGTTATGGTGTGCGGTGAGGAGGTTTGCTTTCTCAGTTACCTGCCCATAGAGGGAGCACGAATTTATTCCTGGTTAATGTGAATTATTGTGAAAGGAAGACCTTTGTTCCTGAAGATGAATAAATTGCAGATGAGTCCGCTTAAACCGCAGACCCGTTAATGTATTGATACATAAGTATGTTATTTATGAAGACTCTCTATATATTGAAAGTCGAATCCTTTATCTTGCAAAACCATATAATCTGTTCAGAGATGATTATTTTCTTCAGAAAACATTCAGTCTATAGAGAGATGATGCAATTGTTCAAGTAGATGCCCTAATACATTCGGAGATATAGATTATTTTTTTTCGAAGGACTTCCTAATATTTTTGTGGATTCATCTTTTGTTCCTTGAGCCTTACATCTATGGAACATGAATTATTTATTTCCGAAGCCTCTAATCTATTGGGAAACAAAATATGTATTCCTGAAGACATAATGTATCTGCAAGATCCTGCTTTATTTCAGGTGTCTGTAATCTTTTGAAACAGTTTCCTTTATACCTGAAGTTTCTAATGTGTGCTGAGAGATGTCATGTAAGATTCCCTGCTGACTATTGGAGGATATGTGCAAATGTTTCTATAAACTGCTGAGAGGTAATTCCTTATCCATTATCCCGAGAGATTATTATCAGAGCTGACTCCTGTCTCCCACCAGATCCAACCTTCCTATTCCTGGAACCTTGTATCGCTTCCATGCAGAATTAGCAGCCGTCTTGGAAGACAGATCTTTTTTTTTTTTACAAGAAGAGTTGACATTTGGAAATGTTGAGTATACTTTCTGAGATGATGAATTGACTCCTGTTCCTTCTTTTACAACTTATCTTCCAGAAAGCGCACTATCTTATGCATTATACATGATCTCGCACACGGATTACAGCGCAGTAAGCTGTGACGCAGGGCTAGACATTCACTGCTAGACCTCACTATGTTTTATACATGAAGCCGCCCCTGCTCATCCACTCTCTCTCACCCAATGGATCATTTCATAGAACAATAATAAAGTATTCATAAATGGCAGCACCAAACTCAAAAGGCCAATGGGAAATGTAGCGTTAGGGAACAAGACGAATACGGTGATTTTGTAGCCATCTGAATGTCATCTCATGCGTTGATATCTTCCTTAGCACAGGCCAGAGCTCAGGTCCTTTCGAAAGACCTTCGTGGGGGCCGCCATATTAGAATATCAGTTGTATGCCAGAATATCGTTAGCAAAAAATAGCGTCTGACATGAATATCTGGTCCCAAGGGATGTATGACATCAAAACGCATGCTTTTACTCCGCATGCCATTACAACACAGTTTTTACAACGCAAGTCGTTACAACGACTTACGTTGGGGGGCGCTGGATAGTGGAATAGTTTAATGTTCTATTCCAACTCCAGTCCCCGTGGATAGTAGGGAAGGTGTTGGATAGAAAATTAAACTATTCACTATCCTACAGCGCCCTCCAGCGCAAGTCGTTGTAACGACTTGCGTTGTAATAGCTGCATCGTAATGGTAGTGCGGAGTAAAAGTTGCGTTGTAAAGAATGTCCCCCGGTCCGAAGTATTGCTTAGAAAGATATCATCCAACTGGACGTAGATTTTCTAATAATAACCCCAAAGGGCAATGCTTGAGGTGGCGGTATTTTGGGTATGATACTCTGGTACCACACCTTCCGGGTGTGACACTGAAGCTAAAAGCTATGAAAGTCAAAGTCAGCCAGATAAAAAGGTATTATCTGGAGTTGTGTTCAATGTTCAATGTAGACGTGGATCATTTTGCTGCAAATTTTCTATTTACAAAAGGTTTGTGAAAACCATGCTCCTTATCACAGTTTTTCCTGAGGGCGCAACGACACAGAGGGCTGCAGGCTACACTTGGTAATTTACTGGCTTGAAAAAAAAAGTACAATTTTTAATTCTCTCCCCTCCCCCACCTCTCATCCCCAAATTAAATAATATATTGATAGGTAATTTAGTCCTTAGATACCACTTTATCTTAATTTATGATTTTCATTGAACACCAAACTACGCTCAAAGCCTACAAAGGGCCATACAACAAAAACAGTACTATAGAAGATTTGTCACGTCAAGACAAACAATAGTACTTTACAAAGCTCAGAGAGCAAGTATACTATAGTTAAACAATTTGTGGAAGGGTCTGTGCCTCTGGCATTTGGGATGCAAATCCAAAACATGTGGGACATTTGTTCTGGAAGCACAAGTGTATGCAACTGTAATAGAGGAAGGACAGAAACTGCCAAAGCTTGATAAGAAGGGATATCCGGTTTACTATATACAGGTACAGAGGAGTTTGAAAGCCATGGTCTTAAGAGCCTTCAAGAAGGAGTCAATGAAAGAAGATTGCCAAACTTCAAGGGAAGAGGATTCAAATGGGAGGGGTGGAACTTGGCTTTTTGCCTCATTTCTGAAGCTAGGGGTTTCCAAGTGTAGCGATTCTCTACTTTGAACTGATCACTGACCACCAGACATCCGTTGTTTTTAGGGGTGATATATGGGTGAATTAGATGCACCACATTGTGGGTCAGACAAGCAATTTTGTAGCTGCATCTGGATTGTAGGGAGTGCAAATTTGGGGATTGTAGCGTAGAGATTGATGTGGTCGAAATGGCAGGAGCCAGTGGTTAATTAGGTCATGGCACAGAGAAAGACTTTTAGAGGGGTGATTCTCACTTTAGGGAGCCATGTAATGAGGCATTTCCTTAGTCAGTCCTAGAGAGTATGAAAATACCCCAATTTTAAAGTGATATTCAGGGTTCAAAGTCCCTTGGAGGTCTGATTCTGCATTGAGCTCCTTTTGTGGTGTGTATGATTGGATGTCCAGGTTCAGTTTGTCAGCAGGAATAGACCCCAGAGTTTTAGCACTTCTACTAATGGGTGGAGATAGTCCCATAAAAGTGAGGAAAACTGCTCAGTACATTTTAGTCAGTGGCACACCACAGCCGCCGTGCAACATTACCAAAGTCCCATTTGTGAACTCGGGATGAAGCGACACAAAGGGATGTACATCAGTGGAGTCTCTGGGCCTGACATACTATTTCATTCCAACTGAATAACCAAGTTATCGCCCCCTTTTTTTAAAAAATGTACGTTGTCAAGTGTTTTATAGCTTATGACCCAAGATCATGATCAAGTATAAACTGTTAAATAAATATCTTGCTGCTGACTGGTTTTGGTTATTTTTTTCCAATTGCACTCTGTTTATGAATTTGTCAAGCAGGGGATTCTACTTTGCAAGTATGGCTTTGTTCAAAGACATTTTTTTTTTAGAGTTTTATGTAGCGCGAACTAGCCCCGAGTCGGGTATTAGAGCGCTTTACATGAGCACCAGTTTTGTTACAGGTGCACACATTCATTTATGTTAGGCACGGGGAGAAGAAGTGATTTGCCCAGAATCACAGGATGTTGAGCTTCGTCACCAGGACTCGGACCCAGTTTCCCAGCTTCGACGTCAACCGCTCTAGCCGTAAGGCTACATCCTCTTCCCTACATCGGTTACCAGCCGCGCCCCGTGCAGGTAAGAGCAGTGGGGCCAGCTGGGGGGATTTCGAGAGACAACCACAATGGCAAATTAAATAAATAATTAATTTTCCCTCGTGGTCGTCTCTCGAAATCCCCTCCAGCCGGCCTCACCACTCTTACCTGCAGCGGCGGCTGCTGTAGGTTACACCTCTTGTAGGCGGTTCTTATATATTCTTCTTATTCCACACCCCTTTTAAAGTGCTACATCTCACCTTTTTCATCTCACTAAAAGCACTGAGCGATATCTCTATTTTGTGCCAATTAAAGCTGTGTAATCAAATTGAGAATATTCTTAAAGCCCTCTGATAGACTTTGACAGCGATGGGATTCTTAGATATCTCGATCTCTTGAGGCACTATTAAAACAGTTCAACCCAGCTGTGGTTGTAATCCAATTTTATGATTTTGGGGATTATATATAAAATTAGGTTTTGTCTTAGAAATGCAATATGTTTATTTTACAAGATGTTCAGAAAGAGAAACCTTGCTGGAAAATTCTAGATGCCCTTCTGTTCCGTGTGCTTTCTGAATATTACGGGTGCTGCAACCCTCTAGAAGTGGACTTTTGTGATACACCTTCAAAATGGCTGCTTCATTAAACATTTTTTTTTTTTTTTTTTTTTTTATTTAGAATTTTTTTTTATTGGCATACAAAGAAGGCCGAAGTTAGCTTGTTATGTACTATTGTGAAGTCACACCAAGGTTTAAAAGCTTCTCACAACTGAGGAATGAGCAGCAAAATATCTGACGGATTATGCTGCCCAAAGGGTTTTTATGAAGTATGCATTAAGTATCTAAAATTACAAAAAAAACTGCTCAGATACCAAGGCTGACACTCTGGTGTTGAAGTTGCTGGTGCTACAGCACCATCAGCGTTCCCTTTTCAGTTTCCTGTGTCTTTGGGCATAATACCTGCAACGTCTGCGAATGTGAGGAGTTTGGGTTTCTGGGTGAACCAAGATATGTTGTTTAACCCCTTCGGTCAATTACGGTGGGCGTGTGCTGATGACGGCCGGCAGCCGCCATGACCACGCCCGCGATCGGAATGTGCCGCACAGGCGCAGAATTCCAGACAAATCACTGAACCAGTCAAATCATGCCATTTGAACCTCTAGCTGGCTAGGATCATTGTACCTTTGTGGACTATCAGCCCGGATCCGTACTGGACCATGCCATGAGTGTGTCTAAGCAACTCTGCATTTAGGGCATCCGATGAATGGCATTGCCTGTCTACAACCTCCACTGGTTTCCAATGGAGTCGAATGGTGAAATCCACGTGGCAGACAATCACCCACAATGTCCTTAGGGGCAAAGGCCATTGTCCTTAAATGCTCCTCTCTTAAAGATAAGGTGGTCAGTGTTTACATTCAGCACTGCCCCACACAATCTAGTTGCCTCGTTTAGGTAAATACAAAATGGGGCATCTCCATTGCTCCATATAATTCCAATGGCTCTGATTATTTTGTATATATTAACATAACGTAATATTTTGTATATATTAACGACAAATTCAGACCTCATGCCTATGCCCCCTAGTTGTGCCTCTGACCCCCCACAAGGAATACCCTGGACCTGGAAGCAGTTCTCTTGATGGGCCTCCTGTAGGTCTTGCTGGGGAAGCACCACCCCCAGCTCCTTATTCAGCATAATTAGAAGATTTTGAGGGCGGTACCCGGACGACCCTCTACCCCCACCCTTCCACGGTAAATCAAGCAGAGGAGTAAACTTCCTAGCCATCCCCAAAGCCTATGTTGACATTAAAAGACTCCTATCCAATGAGAGTGCCATTAACTTAGAAAAAAGGACTAAGGGGCGTGAGTTAATGCCCCAACAACTCCTTACAAAATGCCTCTATTAACTTTCATGCATAGGAGGCAAATTAACATTTCATCGCATAAGAAGAACCAAAGGTGGATTCTTGGAGTCCAAGTGCTGGTGTTGGTCTCTGTTGGCTTCCAGGAGGCACCTCTGAAAAGTGCTCTCCATGCCGCAGCAGCATCAGGCTCATCCAAGGCCTCCGAGGGTCTGCCATGATAACTAAGGTAAAGACATGAAGGAGCTATGCAGGACACCATGGGAGCTGCCGTATCACCGCACTCACGGCTTGTGAATGCACGAAAGGAAAACCCAGACGCCAACCCCCCCACCCCCCACCCCACCCCCCGCCCCCCGAAACTATCGCTTTCGAATACCGCCTCGCTTCACTGACGGGCAGGGCAGTGGAATCCTGCGTCTCGTGTAAATACCGCACACTCCCTGCAGCTCAGGGATAAGCAGAGCGGTGGAATCCTGAGTGTGTCTCATATAAATACCGCACACTCCCTGCAGCTCAGGGATAAGCAGAGCTGTGGAATCCCGAGTGTGTCTCATGTAAATACCGCACACTCCCTGCAGCTCAGGGATAAGCAGAGCTGTGGAATCCCGAGTGTGTCTCATGTAAATACCGCACACTCCCTGCAGCTCAGGGATAAGCAGAGCTGTGGAATCCCGAGTGCGTCTCGTGTAAATACCGCACACTCCCTGCAGCTCAGGGATAAGCAGAGCTGTGGAATCCCGAGTGTGTCTCATGTAAATACCGCACACTCCCTGCAGCTCAGGGATAAGCAGAGCTGTGGAATCCCGAGTGTGTCTCATGTAAATACCGCACACTCCCTGCAGCTCAGGGATAAGCAGAGCTGTGGAATCCCGAGTGCGTCTCGTGTAAATACCGTTCACTCCCTGCAGCTCAGGGATAAGCAGAGCTGTGGAATCCTGAGTGTGTCTCATATAAATACCGCACACTCCCTGCAGCTCAGGGATAAGCAGAGCTGTGGAATCCCGAGTGTGTCTCATGTAAATACCGCACACTCCCTGCAGCTCAGGGATAAGCAGAGCTGTGGAATCCTGAGTGTGTCTCATGTAAATACCGCACACTCCCTGCAGCTCAGGGATAAGCAGAGCTGTGGAATCCTGAGTGTGTCTCATGTAAATACCGCACACTCCCTGCAGCTCAGGGATAAGCAGAGCTGTGGAATCCTGAGTGTGTCTCATGTAAATACCGCACACTCCCTGCATCTCGGGGATAAGCAGAGATGTGGAATCCTGAGTGTGTCTCATGTAAATACCGCACACTCCCTGCATCTCGGGGATAAGCAGAGTTGTGGAATCCTGAGTGTGTCTCATGTAAATGCCGCACACTCCCTGCAGCTCAGGGTTAAGCAAATACCACTCACTCCCTACAGCTCAGGGATAAGCAAATACTGCACACTCTCTGCAGCTCAGGGGTAAGCAAATACCGCTAACTCCCTGCAGGTCAGAGATAAGCAAATACTGCACACTCCCTGCAGCTCAGAGCTGTGGAATCCTGAGTGTGTCTCAAGTAACTACCGCACACTCCCTGCAGCTCAGGGATTAGCAGAGCTGTGGAATCCTGAGTGTGTCTCATGTAAATACCGCACACTCCCTGCAGCTCAGGGATAAGCAAATACCGCTCACTCCCTGCAGCTCAGGGATAAGCAGAGCTGTGGAATCCTGAGTGTGTCTCATGTAAATACCGCTCACTCTCTGCAGCTCAGGGATAAGTAAATACCACTCACTCCCTGCAGCTCAGGGTTAAGCAAATACCGTCCACTCCCTGCAGCTGAGGGATAAGCAAATACCGCACACTCCCTGCAGCTCAGGGCTAAGCAGAGCTGTGGAATCCTGAGTGTCTCTCATGTAAATACCGCACACTCCCTGCAGCACAGCGATAAGCAGAGCTGTAGAATCCTGAGTGTGTCTCATGTAAATACTGCACACTCCCTGCAGCTCAGAGATAAGCAGAGCTGTGGAATCCTGAGTGTGTCTCATGAAAATACCGCACACTCCCTGCTGCTCAAGGATAAGCAAATACCACTCACTCCCTGCAGCTCAGAGATAAGCAGAGCTGTGGAATCCTGAGTGTGTCTCATGAAAATACCGCACACTCCCTGCAGCTCAGGGATAAGCAAATACCACTTACTCCCTGCAGCTCAGGGTTAAGCAAATATCTTCCACTCCCTACAGCTCAGGGATAAGCAAATACAGCACACTCCCTGCAGCTCAGGGATAAGCAGAGCTGTGGAATCCTGAGTGTGTCTCATGTAAATACCGCACACTCCCTGCAGCTCAGGGATAAGCAGAGCTGTGAAATCCTGAGTGAGTCTCATGTAAATACCGCACACTCCCAGCAGCTCAGGGATAAGCAGAGCTGTGAAATCCTGAGTGTGTCTCATGTAAATACTGCACACTCCCTGCAGCTCAGGGATAAGCAGAGCTGTGAAATCCTGAGTGTGTCTCATGTAAATACCACACACTCCCAGCAGCTCAGGGATAAGCAGAGCTGTGAAATCCTGAGTGTGTCTCATGTAAATACCGCACACTCCCAGCAGCTCAGGGATAAACAGAGCTGTGGAATCCTGAGTGTGTCTCATGTAAATACCGCACACTCCCAGCAGCTCAGGCATAAGCAGAGCTGTGGAATCCTGAGTGTGTCTCATGAAAATACCGCACACTCCCAGCAGCTCAGGCATAAGCAGAGCTGTGGAATCCTGGGTGTGTCTCATGTAAATACCGCACACTCCCAGCAGCTCAGGGATAAACAGAGCTGTGAAATCCTGAGTGTGTCTCATGTAAATACCGCACACTCCCAGCAGCTCAGGGATAAACAGAGCTGTGGAATCCTGAGTGTGTCTCATGAAAATACCGCACACTCCCAGCAGCTCAGGGATAAACAGAGCTGTGGAATCCTGAGTGTGTCTCATGTAAATACCGCACACTCCCAGCAGCTCAGGGATAAGCAAATACTGCTCACTCCCTGCAGCTCAGGGGAAAGCAAATACTGCACACTCCCTGCAGCTGAGGGATAAGCAAATACGCACACTCCCTGCAGCTCAGAGAAAAGCAAATACCGCACACTCCCTGTAGCTGAGGGATAAGCAGAACTGTGGAATCCTGTGTGTGTCTCATGTAAATACCGCACACTCCCTGCAGCTCAGGGATAAGCAGAGCTGTGGAATCCTGAGTGTGTCTCATGTAAATACCGCACACTCCCAGCAGCTCAGGGATAAGCAGAGCTGTGAAATCCTGAGTGTGTCTCATGTAAATACCGCACACTCCCAGCAGCTCAGGGATAAACAGAGCTGTGGAATCCTGAGTGTGTCTCATGTAAATACCGCACACTCCCAGCAGCTCAGGCATAAGCAGAGCTGTGGAATCCTGAGTGTGTCTCATGTAAATACCGCACACTCCCAGCAGCTCAGGGATAAACAGAGCTGTGGAATCCTGAGTGTGTCTCATGAAAATACCGCACACTCCCAGCAGCTCAGGGATAAACAGAGCTGTGGAATCCTGAGTGTGTCTCATGAAAATACCGCACACTCCCAGCAGCTCAGGGATAAACAGAGCTGTGGAATCCTGAGTGTGTCTCATGTAAATACCGCACACTCCCAGCAGCTCAGGGATAAGCAAATACTGCTCACTCCCTGCAGCTCAAGGATAAGCAAATACTACTCACTTACTGCAGCTCAGGGGAAAGCAAATACTGCACACTCCCTGCAGCTGAGGGATAAGCAAATACGCACACTCCCTGCAGCTCAGAGAAAAGCAAATACCGCACACTCCCTGTAGCTGAGGGATAAGCAGAACTGTGGAATCCTGTGTGTGTCTCATGTAAATACTGCACACTCCCAGCAGCTCAGGGATAAACAGAGCTGTGGAATCCTGAGTGTGTCTCATGTAAATACCGCACACTCCCAGCAGCTCAGGGATAAGCAAATACTGCTCACTCCCTGCAGCTCAGGGGAAAGCAAATACTGCACACTCCCTGCAGCTCAGGGATAAGCAGAGCTGTGGAATCCTGAGTGTGTCTCATGTAAATACCGCACACTCCCTGCAGCTCAGCGATAAGCGAATACTGCTCACTCCCTGCAGCTCAGGGATAAGCAAATACTGCCCACTCCTTGCAGCTGAGGGGAAATCAATTACTGCACTGTCCCTGCAGCTGAGGGATAAGCAGAGCTGTGGAATCCTGTGCGTATCTCGTGTAAATACCGCACACTCCCTGCAGCTCAGGGATAAGCAAACACTGCACACTCCCTGCAGCTCAGGGATAAGTAGAGCTGTGGAATCCGGTGTGTGTCTCACTCCCTGCAGCTTATGGGAAAGCAGTGCAGTGGAAGACTGCATCCCGTGACACAAATGCCGCACACTGTCTCGTGATGTAAATCAGTTTAGGGTCGAGCAGGGCCGTGGAATCTTTCATCTCATAATGTAAACACCGCACCCTCCTCGGGTTAAACAACGAGTGGCAGCCGTCACCTCATGGAGTAAATACCGCACGGGTTCTGCAGCTTGGAGATAAGCAGCGCGGTGGAATCCGGCGGCACCTCACGCACATCAGACGAGCCAGAGGCGTGCTGGTCCGTCTCCCGGTACCGAAACCCTTTAACTTCACACTACCCGTGCAACGCACAACAAAGAGAAGTCCGGAGTGTCAGGATAAAAAACACACTCGGTCACTGGTCTGTTGTCGCTTCCCCAGCACCGCAGTGCCCTTTTTATGGGCTATTTATTTTGCAACACCTCCGTTTTAATAGACTCATAAATCTCTCTCTAATAAACACTTGCTTGTATACCATGATATTAAAAATGTCAGAAGGAGACAAAGGGCCTGGGCACACAGAGCCATTATTCTGTTGTCTGGTTGCACACAGCGCCCTTTCTAATGCTATCATTTTTGGAAATGTGAGTGTATAGTAAAATATAGAAAAAGTATCCATCCAGTGGAATGGGATCACCTCCAAAGGTTTTGCCTGGTTGTGCACTCTTTCGGACTTTTCACTCAGAACGGGGGGCCTTGTGTGTTGGGTTCAGGGGCGCGCTGGCCCTTTTCCCAGGTAGACTACAGGCCAGGGGGCCCGCAGGAGCAGCCGAGCCACCATGGCGCCTTTCAGGTCTCAGCCTCCTGCACTGAGGCTGGCATTGGCGTCCAGTCCTGCCCACCTCCATTTCTTGAACTGTCTCTGCTCAAGCCATGCCGATAGTATAGTCAAACGTAGAAACCAGGAACAATTATTCTCAGTTGGAAAAATGAAGGTGTTCTTTTGTGACGTAGCTGAAGACAAGATGGCATTCTTTCGACACATTGGCTCGCACTGTCCCTTCATGAGATAGAATTATACTCTCACTAGACATGTATGAGGAGTTCCCTTGCTGTAGGAACAAGGAAGGCGTAGCATTCAATATGGGCACTGCCCCAAATCCCCTGCTTTCCATCCTTTCTGCTTGGCCCACTGCTCACTGCCCACACTCACTTCCCACCATTCACTGCCCAAAATCCCTGGTCACTACTCACTGCCCACTACTCACTGTCCACAACTCACTGCCCACTACTCACTGCCCACACTCACTCCCCACTATTCACTGCCCACAATCCCTGCCCACTACTCACTGCCCACTACTCACTGTCCACAACTCACTGCCCACTACTCAATGTCCACACTCACTACCCACACTCACTGCCCACTACTCACTGCACACAACTCACTGCTCACTACTCAATGCCCACACTCACTACCCACACTCACTGCCACTACTCACTGCACACAACTCACTGCTCACTACTCAATGCCCACACTCACTACCCACACTCACTGCCCACTACTCACTGCCCACACTCACTGCCCACTACTCACAACTCACTGCTCACTACTCACTGCCCACACTCACTGCCCACTACTCACAACTCACTGCTCACTACTCAATGCCCACACTCACTACCCAAACTCACTGCCCACTACTCACTGCGCACAACTTACTGCCCACTACTTGCTGCCCACTACTCATTGCCCACTACTCACTGCACACAACTCACTGCTCACTACTCAATGCCCACACTCACTACCCACACTCACTGCCCACTACTCACTGCACACAACTCACTGCTCACTACTCAATGCCCACACTCACTACCCACACTCACTGCCCACTACTCACTGCACACAACTCACTGCCTACTACTTGCTGCCCACTCCTCACTGCCCGCACTCACTACCCAAACTCACTGCCCACTACTCACTGCACACAACTCACTGCTCACTACTCAATGTCCACACTCACTACCCACACTCACTGCCCACTACTCACAACTCACTGCTCACTACTCAATGCCCACACTCACTACCCACACTCACTGCCCACTACTCACTGCACACAACTCACTGCCTTTCTACTTGCTGCCCACTCCTCACTGCCCACACTCACTACCCAAACTCACTGCCCAATACTCACTGCACACAACTTACTGCCCACTACTTGATGCCCACTACTCACTGGCCACTACTCACTGCCCACAATCCCGGCTTACTACTCACTGCCCACTATTCACTGCCCACAGTCCCTGCCCACTACTCACTGCCCACAACTCACTGCCCACAACTCAATGCCCACACTCACTACCCACACTCACTGCCCACTACTCACTGCACACAACTCACTGCTCACTACTCACCGCCCACAATCCCTGCTCACTACTCACTGCCCACTACTCACTCCCCACTACTCCCTGCACACCACTCTCTGCTCCTTGACATTCCAGGCCCGGCTTCAGTGGTGTCTGGCTCCCAGGCTAAAGAGCTGGGGTGAGACTGGTTGATGTGAGATAAAGAACCACACAAGGCCCTCATTATGATTACTCCCAATATTCCAACAGGGCTGGTAGCAGCAGTTACCGGCCCCTTCGGGGTTATGAGATCTGCAGAAACGGTGCAGATCTCTTAACTTTCACCAGATTTCCAAATGTGAGAGCAGCCAAAATCTCCCAGTGTAAATCTGGCCCAACATGAGCAATTAAAAAGGGAACCGAACCAGAGTTACCAATTCCTCATGGGATGCAATTCACAAAAATGCCAAGGGTGGCAGAAGTGACATCACACACCATTTGACTTTACTTTCACTCACACACACACAAACACACACATACATGCACATTCGCTTGTGCACACGCACTCTCTTACATAAGCACACTCCGACCCACTAGCATGCACACCACATGCATTTAAAGGCATGTTTACGTACCTCAGCTGCAAGATAGGGTCATATTCCAGATAACTGTACTCCATTTTTAGGTCAAGCCTGAGCAGCACATGCGCTGCTCTGCGAGGCATGCTGTTTTCGAGTATGGGCTTGAAGCTCCGCCACTCTCCGTTCATATTTTTCATTGGCTTGTGCCATTGTCCTTTGTAAACGCTGGCTTCTGATTTGTTAATAGGCTTGTGAGTCCCTCCTTAGTACTACCTTGTCTTCATTTGTAACCATCCACAAGGACTGGCCCTTTCACTTCTGTTGTTACACGGTATGCCTTATTTAGTCTGTAAGCACTATTTTCTTTAATTAATTTCTCCTACTTCATGCACGATATGCTTTCCTTCAACATTCAGTGGGTCATGAGCACTTTCACTTTCCAAGCAATCCGGGACAATGGCGGCCGCTTCTTTGAAGTGAAATAGGTCTTACATTTACAAGCGTTTGAGCTATTTGCTTTGTAAATGACAATGCCTTTTATTTATGTGTTAATTATCAAACAGATAAATAAAAGGCTTTGTCATGTACAATGCCAATAGCTTAAACTCTTGCAAATGTGAGACTTATTGTATTGCAAATGCTTGTTTTTATTACAGTAGTATTGAATAATATGGAATTATTCCCTGTTAGTCCAAAAAAACAATGACTGTAAATACGGAAACTGGAGCCCTAACCAACATCCATAAGAAAGAGCTGCCCCAGTGTTCCACACACTGATTTTGCCACCTCTAAGGCCAGGGGTCGCAAAGGCAGTGTCAGGGATTTCAAGGGGCAAGCAAGGGGTCACAGCTGCGAGAACCCTGGCTACCCTTAAATGACATCTATGTAATTCCTCATTTCTTAGTGGACCCTCTGGATCAAACTCGTAATGTGCCAGATTTTCCCCATTCCCGGGCTTCCTGGTACCCTCAGTATCTGTAACTCTGGGGATGGGGAAAACCCGGCCCGTTTACTGGGTCTCAAAGAACAAATCCAGCCATCAGACAACTGAAAGACAAGCACAATTTAGTACCAAAATTAACTAACAGGCAAGTTAGAGGGCAAAGGTCAATGGGCCTGAAGCTAGGTTAGAGTCTAAGCAACAGTTAAAAAGCTTTCTGTCCTTAGCAGGCCTTGGGTGCCCTTCATTTGGAATTCCAATTCGATGGTGTGGTTATGGATTTGTTGGCATGGATCAGTTGGACAACAAGAAAACTTTTGACAAACGTTATGATGAATAGTTCCTCAACTGAGTTTATGCCTGTGTCACACTATATTATGAGAGCATCTTGCAGGAACCTTTTTTTTTTGTTGCACTGCATTTTTCGATATATACGTAAAAGTGTATAGCTAAGGGAAAAAGTGCATTTGATTTTGCTATATTTTCTATCCCTGGGTGGTGACCTCCGCTCCGTTTACAGAGTTTGCGGTGTTTTCTAGGCTCCGCGGAGACCGCGGAGTGCAGAAAACTCCCTCTGCGTTGTGCAGTGGATTTTTTTTCCCCACTTGCGCTTGCGAGCAGTAAGTTCGCGAGCATGAGCGTAAGTTCGCGAGCGTGAGGGGTAAGTTTGCAAGCGCGAGCTGCCGCTTGGGTAGAATTTTTACCCGAGCGGCAGGAAGACCAGTGCGAATGGCAGTTCACACTGCACTCCACCACTTGTGGAACTCTGCAGAGTTTTTTTGTCACTTCGCTGAGTTCCGCGTAGCGAAACTCTGCGAACTACGCCCAGGCCTGATATTTTCATGTACCTTTTGTTGCAAATTTATACAATAAAAAAACCCTAATGAAATCGACATGAGTGATTATCATGAGGTGGAATTGTAACAGATTTTAAGTTGCCTTTAATTAACTTGCATGCTTTTGCCCATTTGACCTAGTGATAACAGTAGGTCGGACAACTAAATGTATTAATTTTAAATTATTTATCTAAAGTCCCCAAACACTCTCGGAAGGAGAATCAAATTATAAAAACGTATAATAAAACACCAAACCAGACATACACTGATCCGGTATCATGTTGCTGAGAACTCCTGAGCTGGGCTGATCTCAGTTAACGCAGAATTTAGTTCCTCGTGGTTCGCTCGCAATGCTGGAGGCTGCTCCATGGTCGTTTATATGTTAGTCTCCTCGTGTTCCCACAGAGCCCTTTCATTCTTTCGCAGTCTGATGGCTCAGATATGGGATCATGGAACCTGCTGCTGCCACATAGAGTAGATCTTTCTTCTGGATTGTCCATTTCAGTGCGCCTCTCTTTTCCGGATTTCATCACGCACAGCCATGGTGGTTGACAACAATCCCTTCCTTCACCCTTTCTCTCTACTCTAAATTCTGAACGTTTTACATATAGAGATTGAAGAGTCAGAGAGTCAAAAGGATTCTGAATCATTCAATAAAATGTGTTGGGAAAGTTCTCAGGTCGACATATGTCAATCCTATGTACTCAAATATTATAGAAAATGTGTGGTGAATCCAAGTTGCCTACCCCATCCTGAACTTTGATTACTGAGCCGGCATGGTGTTTGAAAATTCTACAACGATGCTTGGGCCGTCTCTTCTTTCTCCACCTCCTCTTCATTGTCAGGAACACTATAACTCGGCTCCTCTTGTCCATTAGAAGCTGCTCTGCTAGTTAGCAACACAAAACTGGTACCTCCAGCATGCTTTTGAATGCCGAATCCAGTCTGGGAAAAACCACAGAGTTAGCCACAAAGTTGTGAGTAAGGTCAGGAGGCACCAGTTGAACTCACAATGTTGGATTTTTTTTATATATGCCCAATCTTTCAAGCTGGATGGGTCTTGAAGCACACACCTCATCACTCCTTCCCATTGTTCCAATCTCTCTGGAGGTAGACAATTTTCATCTGGACACATCAAAGCAAAAAAATGTGCAATGTTGCTGCTCTGTCTACCTCGGACTGTACCTGTGTCCTGAACACTTGCATTCGCCTTCGGGGTGAAGCAGGACTCCCATAGATGATGCGTCAACCTAGGGATAATCCTACAGCATCAGCTGGAAGTGGGGTGTGAGCTCCAAGCTACTGTTGAAGCTGCATGGATGGAGGGAACAATGGCAGAACTGACAGTCATGTGTGGTAAACATACTACTGGTTGGAATAATCTGTCTATAAAGTTATTTACTATGTTTATTTACCAACACAGAGCATACATGTCTATGCCATGTACAACAGTCATACACCAAAAAGTCTAACCTTGATAGCCCAATTAATGCAAAAAGAAAGAGTTAGCCTTTGATCCTCCTTTGAATCTTCTCTACAGTTTGCACAGTCCGTGCAGGAATCCCAGCGTGCAGCAATCCAAGTCTCTGCTAGTGTCATAATTGTGGCAAATAAAACATTGTCTTTTTTATTGCTTAACTCATCAATCAACCCCTACATTTTCTCCGGCCAGGATTCTGGAGTTAACGATTATTTTTCAGTAACATTAATATCTGGTACTTGGTCTGTTTCTAACCCCAAGTTGGGATCTCCGCTTATTCCCTCCAGCGTTCAATACACCTATTTCCATTTGCCTGATCACTTCCAACATCCTGGTCTTCCAGCAATACAATTGGTTCGGAGATGGTTGAGGCTGTTGAGATGACAAATCTCTTCCTTCCTGCTATCGCTGTTCACTTAGTCCTTCGTGTTGAACCCATCCACCACTGTAGGACGTCAGCACCAGAGTTAATGTTTCACAGCAGTGTCTTTGGGTGCTAGCGTGAAAAGACCATTTTCATCAGCAACTTGACATCCGTTCCCCAGTGATCTTGAATATTGTAATCAACTCTCATGTATAGTTTGCGTAAAAGAAATTTCTGTCTTGCCGGAAATCTAACTAACTTTGCCATACAAGCTAACAAACACTAATTTAGACAATTGACCTCACAACAAAACACAGCTTTAACCAGTGCACCCCTGATGGAATTTTTAACTTGGTCTCTCAGATGTGATTTCGTAATCCATTTGGCTCTGGGTCTCTTTCAGTTCACTTTATTTAGCAGATTATAAATTCGGCTCCTGATCTTCCCCGGTCCAATTACTTTACTCCTATTCAGACGTTTGAATTCAGTCTCAACAGGTAGGGGGTCATGGTCTAACCCTTCCTCCCAAAGGGCTTTTTTTGTACCACTTCTTTTGAGTTCTCAGTGGATGAAGATGTTGAATGCTGAAAATCTTAAGTCTGCATGAGGTAGGAAGGGGCCCAGAGCTTTTTAGGGTGGGCATATATTTAGTGCTCTGTGAGAAGAAACTGTCGCAGTAGGGTGGCAGACCACCTCAGGAGCCAGGCACTATGCATGGATAGACCGCCAATAGTGATGTTCAATAGTTGTACATCTGTTGACCCTCGCAGTGCCAGCCGGCAACTAGAGGAACTACCAATGGCTTAGATTAATTCAAGCATTCAATTAACTGCAATTGCAGCCATTCTCTGTGCTGCTGGTGTGGAACAATGGGCAACCCTCAATGCAGGAGTTCAAGGCAAGGCCAATTTCCGATGCAACAATTTCTCTGAAAGACCAGTTGCGCATTTTGGCCCTCCCAATAGTGGTTGAACCCAAAAGTGTCCCTGTTAGATATACATTCCATCTCAAAGCAGAATAAGTTGGCAGACAGTATTCAGGTTACCCAACAGCTAGTATTTTCACAAAGATTTTACACAATCACTAACAGATGGGCGCTGGTGGACAGAGGGGAACAACTGTGGCATTCACCTCACCCTCCATGACACCGCTTGAGGACCTCTTGGCTGGTACAAGTCTGATGTTCACACTGCACAGGTTGGGGGTCGTGCAGAGACCCTTCTTGGACGGCGGAGGCCGTCGGCCATTAATGAACTTACTGGCGCGTCTGTGCGCCAAGAAAGTGCCCAGAAATGTTTGCTGCACACTCCCAAAGCAGCACCATTTATTGGTGCGGGGGAAGTTGAGCGCGGTGCGCTCTGTATGGGAGAAGAGAGGCTGCAGGCTTTCCACCTCACCCTGCGACCTAATTCCTGGTTTATTAATTTATTTATTTAATGCATTTTTATAAAGTGCGAACTCTACCTGAAGGTGTCAGAGTGTTTTACATAAGAACCAGTTGCAAAACATAAGGATTTAGGATTGCATGCGTTACATAAAAGATACCAACAGAAAAAATTGCAAATGTACAAGATGTAAAGTCACTCAAGGAAGAGAAACAAATGGATGTACTCTAAGAGTCACATAGGAATGGTAGAGAGTACAAAGGTCTACTGCATATACTAGTGATTAGAGTTATCTCTATATACATATATATATACACATAGTAGATTTTCTCAGGTCAAGACCCCCCCAAAAAAACGGAAGAGCAGCGTTCCATTAAGTTGGTTCGGAGGGGGGACGCAGTCACAGCACCAAGGGAGGGTGGGAGGGATACAAGGGTACTGTGATGTCCTGTCTAGAATGAGAGGCAAAGGTTTCTGGTACCGAGACTCCAGAAGGCAAGGATGCTTTAATTAAGCAGGACCCTCGTGGGTTGGTTTAGCCAAGCAGGGGGCTGTCTCATATCCTCCTTAGGGCAGGACAAGACCCTTTTATAACCGGTCCACTGCTGCTCGTTCCCATGGTCATGCACAAACTCGATCTGGGCTGAGGGAAAGCGAGCTGCCTCTTGGGCCTACACCGCGCCTTTCTTTTTTTATGGTATGAATTGCTGAACGATGAGCTCCCATCGGCCCCTGCTGCAGGCAAGGTCACCAGCACGGACCATAAAAGAGTCAAAGCGCTTTAAATAACGGTTACTATCAGTGAGGAAAAAGGTAAAATGTTTGGGTGAGTCAGCAGTGCGGTTGCCTCTTTTGCATCCCAGTGCAGGTCAGACTCAGGAGCGCCAAGGCTCAGCTCCGGGTCAGGAAGGCTCCGAAGACACGCCTCATTAAAGGACACTGCATCATGACGTGCAACAGCCCCCTTCCTTCCATGCTCAAAATCCAGCTGCCCTTCTAATCACTCGTTGGGTGTTTCTTGGTCTTTGACCCTTTACAGTGCTCTGTTCCCCTTTGGCTAGGCCAGCACAATACAAATAGAGCATAATATACTTTGCTACATATCACCTGTTCGCGATATAGGGTTCACCTGTTGGCCATGTAGGGTTTTCCCAGGGACCATGCTTTTGCTTACAATGCTTGAGAATCCCTGCATATTATTTCAGTGAGTCCGCTGAGGTCCTGTAGGCGACTCTTCGGCAGGTACAACCAGGCACGGCTGGTACAGGTAAGAACGGTGAGGCGGGAGGGGGGCTAGTCGATAGACGACAGGATAGGGAAAATAAAATAAATAAATACAATTATATATCTATTTTATTTTTCCTATCCTGCCGTATGTTAACTCCCACCCGCCCGCCCCACCACCCCACCGCTCTTACCTGTGCCGGCCGCGCCTGGGTACAACAGTTTCTTTCCATTGTTAATGTAGGTGACATGACGCATACTTTCATTCTTACTTTTTAGGATCATAGCATGATATGGTGTTTATTCGATTAATCTAAGTGACAAATCCAGAGGTAGGTAATATTCTGGTTTGATGTTTGCATCTAGAGAGACTTACTGTCTGCCCATTGGATACATTTGTTTTGGTTTTCGAGGTCCTCTTTAATGATCCGTAGCATGCGCTTTTTATCTGTTATAAAATCAATGTAATGTATTGGTGGGTTGTGTCTGTAAACACAAAAAAAGTGTAAGGATGTGCATCTATCTAAATGATAATCAGGTATGGTAGATTGTGTCTGGATTTGTGTCTAACTAATCCTGATCTGTGATGGTGATTTGTATTTTTATCTAAAAGTGATTGTTTGTGTTGATTAGTGCAGATAATGAGCGGGAGGAGCAGGGGTGAGTAGGAAAAGGCACAGGATATTCTGCTGAAAGTAGGCAGAGAGGATACACTTATGAGTGTAGGCGGGAAACATCCTTTACAACGCAACTGTTACAATGCACTACCATTACGACGCAACCATTACAACGCAAGTCATTACAACGAATTGCGCTGGGGGGCGCTCTAGGATAGGGAATAGTTTTAATTTACTATCCAACACCTTCCCTACTATCCACGGGGACTGGAGTTGGACTAGTAAATTAAACTATTCACTATCCAGCGCCCCCCAACGCAAGTCGCTGTAACGACTTGCGTTGTAAAACTTGCGTCGTAAAGGCCTGCGTTGTAATAGCATGCATTGTAACGTCATACATCCGTGTAAGCAGAGTGTGTGATTATAAAGCTCAGGGAGGAAATTGTCACAGGAAGAGGGAGATAGTAAAGGAAGGAAAGGAAAAGGAAGGGGCCTGGGGACATAAAAGCAGCATGTTTAAGACGTGAGCAAGGAAGGACATAGGGACATGACATCAGTGGGTGCTAGAGCAGAGAAGGGAAATACATAAGGCATGAGATAAAGAGCCTTTGAAGTGAGAAGTGGATAGTACCACCAGCTAGACCAACAGTACTAGAGGTGAGAATGGATGGACAGAGAGGCATGAGATCAGAGCCCGCTACCGGTGGGAGAGTGAGGGACATAGGGGCACATGATAAAAGAGTGCTAGAGCTGAGAATGGAGGCCTAGGGAATTGAGATCAGACAGTGGTGAAGGGGAGAAGGGGTGTGAAGGAGTGTGAAATCAGAGAGCGCTAGAGTCAAGAAGTGAGATACAGAAAGGGAGATGATGGTCAAGTGCAGGCAGGGGCGTAACGCATGTCACTGGTGCACTTGGGGCCCACACGCTTCAGACTGCCCATATGTTCTGCCAAAAACCCATGAATATATGTAGGATATAGGAGTTTTAGAGGCCCCATGCCATATACTGCAGGAGGACCCTATAATTTTGCATTACGTCACTTGGCAACGGGGGCCAAGAGGTCGACTGTGGCAGTTCAGTAGGTGCTAAACTGAGGAAGGGTAGTTAGTGATGTTGTAATAGGAAGGGCAGGGGATGGGACAGGGTTGCAGGATCCTGCTGAGGCAAATGAGGTCATGCGGTGGCTGAAGAGGAGCAATCAAGCAAGAATCCTTAACTTGGCTCAGGCTGCCCCGATTGTGTGGCCCTGCGCAAACCGTTTTTGCATTCTGTCCCTGTACCACACTTACCTAGGTTGAGAGACTTAGCCGCAATCGAAAAGTGGCATGAAGTGTTATGTGTTATTAAAAAAAGGTAAAATATGTGTACTTTAGGAATAGATGCTTTTCTAGGCTCCTCCAAGGGCAGATGGCTTGCTCGGATGCAGTCTGACCATGTTCTCCTGTGGGCGACACTACTGTGATTGGGGGGGAGTATTCGCTTGGACAGTCCCACATTATGACATACATGACAATACTGTCACCTTACGACAGTAGCGGCCGGCACAGATCGGGGGTGGTAGGGCAGGGGGCGATGGGGGGTAAGGGGATATTTAAAAAAAGAAAAAACTTACCTTACCGCTAATCTATCCACAGACAACAAAAGCGTTGTCTTCTAGCCTTGTCAACGTAACGCAAAATGTTGCCCCCCTGCAGAAAGTGAAGTGGTTCCCCCAAGACTCCCACATCTCACCAATATCCATAGGCTTTAGATTGAATGGGGCCCACTGAAAGTTTGGGCCCCTGCACAGCAGAGGCTGCATTATGTCCCTGCTTCTAACCTAGTACTAGAGAGTATAGAAAGTGGCGTCCGGCACATATCGGGTGAGACAGGGCGGGGACAGGGGTGAGAGGGGAATGTAAAAAAAAACCTGCACCTTATCACCCCGTCTCTCATTCAGGTTGGAACAGGAAGGAGGAAGCACCCACGAAGCACCCAGGCTCCCCTGCCCAATCACAACGCTGCAATGCAGTGTTGTGATTGATCTGAGTGCCGTGGTTCAGCGTTCAGCCAGGGACTAGGGGCCTGGGCATATTCTCCATGCAGGCTGTAATGCAGCCTGCATGGAGAACATGGGAAGTGCGCATGACTGTTTGGCGGCCCTAGAGAGCTGGCCAAACAGTCATTGCGCTCTTAGGCGGGTGCTACCACTCCTTCCCTGCCCTGCTCTATGAGCAGAGCAGCCGGCCCCGTCACACAAAGCTGCTGAAGCAGGACAAATAAAAATAAAAATGACAATAACATTATGTTATTATCATTTTATTTTTTCTTTCATTCATTGTTTCAAAGCAGTGGGGCAACACTCCTCCACCTTAGCGGAGGAGCTGCCACAGGCTTACGATACAAATCTTTTTCATTCTGTGTTTCTGTTATAGAGTATTTGGGAAGCACAGCATTTATCAATTCCCGGGTCTCTTGTCATTAGCTGTACATATCAGTGCCAAGAGGGGGTTGCCCTGGCCAAATTATAGCCTTCTAAATTGAAAAAAAAACTTCCTGGTCAATTAACCAATGCCCGCTTGTATCCACAGAAGGGCACTATATGGTATTCATACCTAATGTATCAATTAATCTCTTCACTTATTTTATTTGTTAAATAACTATGGCGACTTAAGAGAGACAAGCTTTTGTCTTTAAAACATAACATGAACGTGTAGCTTATAAAGCGCTCATTCATCATCCATGTTATTTCTTGGGGTTGATAACCAATGTTTGTTATCCATCATCAGTGAGCTCGTGGTATTGACCTCAGAAAGATGAGACTGAATAGACCCATTGGGATTTGAACCTTTAACAGATAAACAAAGGCCTTTGTGGTATATCCAATGGTTGACAGAGTAAGTATGGTGACTTGAGCACAGATTAGAATATTACCTTCAGCATCCTCCAATAGAATTTTCCAACAGAAAAACCTACTGTCGTGTGTTCAGGTTTACCATATTTTGTAGTTACTTTCTTCAATAAGCTAAGAGTTGTGCACTTTATTCCTTTCCATCAAAAGTAGGGAAAGCTATCTCATAGACCACTGACTTTAACCTCACGTGTTTGATTGTTGCAGGGATTTCAATACTTGGATGGAAGTCCATGTAAAAATACAATTTCATGCATTTCCAGTGGAAATGGAGGCTTGTAATCTAGTCCAGAGCGTAGAGGGTCCCTAATTTTAGAACTGCAATCTGTGCAGCCAATCCATGGACTGACTGATTTTCCTTTCCATTTAATTTCAAACATTGTGAGGAAGGATCGTGAGGAAAGTGAAAACGCAAAGAATATTGTCTCACAATGTTTGAAATGTATTCCCCCTGCAGGACTTACAGTCATTGCAACACCATAGTAATACTGCAGAATATCTAGAATAAGGTATTCACTAAAGTTACGAAAGTTTAATACTGTAAATTTGCTTCACTCTTCGAGTTTGCAGCTCGTTCAACATTTAGCAATAAACGTAGATTGGATGGGTGAAATGATGCACCCTAGAGTTAAAGATGGAGGCAGACCCCAAGAAGGTTTGAAAAGAAACGGAGGATTGACTATGCTGCACAAGACAAAGCTGCTATAAAAATTGACAAGGAAATACAATCATGTAGTTGAGCAGAAAAAACAATCTTATTGTGCTAATTACCGATATTGACCAAGGTACCTAGGGAATTTTTCAGAACATTGTGGATCTGAGCTTCCACAGAAGCCGTTCAAAATGCAGTGGTTCCCACTCAAGATTTAGAAAACAATTATCCTCATTTCCTTTCTCGGGACGGTGATAAAGATCCAGGATAAACATGTCACTGATTCACAACCAGAGGCAGTAAGCTATGGGTCGGTCTAAGAATAGATCAGTGCAATAGCTAAGTTTGACAATTTGAAAATGTAAGCTGCTGAAGAGTTTGCTGGACTGCTGATAGAAAGTAAACATATATGAGGACCACACAAATATTTGCCCTGTCAAAATTCTCTTTCTTGTTAAGAAAAAGGTAGTACCTTTGCTCTTAGATAGTACAAGGTCATCAATGAATACTGTTGTACTCATAGCAGACTTTACAATAGATAGAATTTGCCCTAGCTGTAGATATCACCTCATGTATTAAGGATTTTTAAATACATATCTTTGATGTGTAAACAATTTCTTAAAATGAAACCCAAAAAGATGTCATTAATTTCCACCTGCAACAAGTAGATGGGATAATAATCTGTCAACAGCTACTCCTAGCGCATCCCCATCAAAGTGGTGAGGAATTGAGAAAGTTTGATCGATGGTGATCTAGCCTTTAACCAATAACTAGTGGCCTTCTTTTATCATCTTAGAATTTTAGGTAGATTTACATTTTCTGTCGTTCTTGAACAGAGTAGATGTAGCGAGTGCTTTTATTCAATCTCGTATTCATTTTGGGAAATCTGTTTTCCAGCTTTAGAGAAAAAGTGAGGAATTGTGACAGTATATTTGGAACGCTGAGGAAATTATAATGGCTGCCCATGCAAAAGATGACAAACTTTAAAGCGGAAGGTATTATGCACTTAACCTAGTATGGCTAAGCCTCAAGTTTTTATTCAGCAAATTTTCTAATTCCTATCTCTGAGTGACATTGTGGGCCTCTTCCAACTCCTCTTATAAGTACTAAGGAGGCACAGCCTTCAAGGTTCATGGTGTCGTCTCCTAGAATTCTATGCAGTTTAATATTAATCAAGAAATTGCTAATCTTAAATTCTGCAAGATATGAAAAAACATCCCTCTTGCTTGCTTAGTGGCTATTACAAAGGTTTTATTAACCAAGGTCAATCATAGGTTTGTTTGTTGCAATCCACAATATTTCCTTAGCACAGAGAGATCTACCGTTGTTAACCCCTTGCGTACGGCCGACGGGAGCACTACCTCGCTAGTGCTGCTGTCGGCCAACGGCCGACGCGGCCCCGCCTATTTTGCCGAAGTGCCGCAAAATCGCGGCCGCGGCAATGGTGTTATTAGTAATAATATTTTAAAAAACTGTGTTGCTTTTTGTGACACTAAAAGCAAGGATTCATTTCCAGTAATGTTGGTATTTAGTGTAACAGTCATAAGAATAGCTTCTTTCGATACTGTGATTCAGTTTATACATGGGACAAAGTAAACTCTACGGTACAATGTAAGGATATTCCAAGTCACCTTGAATATAAATAACCGTATAGTGGACGGATGGAAACCCATGAAACCAAAGACAACTTGCAAAATTCTTTAAACTTATGGCAGAGGGTATATTTTATTCCTTATAAAAGATGACAATATTATTACCTTCTTCCCTAAAGAGCTTTAACCCTTGAACTCTTGCTCTTTCATTTGAAAGACTACATCAGCAGATAAGTATAACAAAGAGTCTGTGGCATGAAATTAAACACATCATTATGCACCTATAAATTAGTTGCAGAAAGAATATGCAGTTCAGTCACTTTCTAAAAAAAAAGATATCGTTCAAACTGGTGGTAACATGCAGTGAGATTCTTGCTTTCATATAATGAACTATAGCTGTCCGAAAATAAATAATATTTTCGAACTATTCATTTCAGAGAAACAGACCAAAAGAGCTGAAAAACTAGCTCTAGTTTTCATTGTTTAACCAGCACTTGTAATTCTGCTAACCTCTCTTTTACATTCTCTGATGGCTATGGCAGGACACACTGTTCATCACAGCTCAACTGCAATACCTTATTACAGTTAAATAGCTATGTTATTTTCTTACTACAGGTGGCTAGTGATACCACACTGAGGCCAAATATGAGAAAGGGTTTTGAACAGGAACTGTAGCTTCCATATATTTTGGAGTACTTCACAATGTTTCTAAGCACTGTAATTAACAAATAGCACTATGGCATTTCAGCACTTCAAGACAGGTTTTTAGGGTGACATTAGCTCTGCACAAGCAATTATCACACCATGTGTAATTGGATGGGGTGATGAACATAACTACTTCTGCTGGAGGTTAAAAAAAATAACTGCTATGGCAAGAGAATATGCTTGACTACTTGAAAATTAGGAGGCGGTTGAGGAAAATGTAATCCACTCACCCACTTGCTATGGCAAGTCACATTTTATCATGGCAAGCTATTGTTAGGGCATACTGGCCCATTCTGGGGAGCTGACATAGAACACTCTGAAAGTGAATGAGCAATAAAGATGGCTTTAAATCTTATTATCCCTTCACATTTGCTCTGTGTTCAAAGACAAGGGTCAAATGTCAGCTTATGCCTTCTTACATTTTGCTGCATATTTTATCCTGGAGGTTGGTGTTTAATGTTCTTTCTCTGACTGCAAAGTTAAAACTAGTATGAAATGAAGGTTTGTAGGCTGTCAGATTTGTTTTCTAACACAACAAATTAAAAGAACTTGTAAATGACTACAAATATTCCAAAATAATTTTTAGAATTTAGGAACACAAGTTTTGTAATTCTGTGTGATGGAAACAAAGATATTAATAAGATGAAAAAAATCTGAACTCTTTGCTTGGCTATGTGTCAATAATAAAATAGTTTTGCCAAAACCCATTTTCCACCCACTATTGTTTATACGCTATTTAGTTTGATCAGCAAAACTGCATATTTGTAGGAAAGTTTGTGCCCATTTCAATGGAAAATGTGTTGTCTGTAAATAACTGTACACTACCATATCAAGCTTTAGTAATATATTTATTAAAAAGGTGTTTTTAAAACATTCCAGCCCCCTTCCTGGTGACAATGCTATTGGTTAACTAAGAAGCAACTCATCGGTCATGTGTACCCTCTAAGTGGGCTAGATTATTATATAGGGAGCAAAGGTTTAGTGTAATAACTCAAACAAAAGTGTTTATGTACAG
This sequence comes from Lissotriton helveticus, assembly GCF_964261635.1. Lineage (NCBI taxonomy): Eukaryota > Metazoa > Chordata > Amphibia > Caudata > Salamandridae > Lissotriton > Lissotriton helveticus. Next base: position 1,619,172,702 of record NC_136057.1, read on the forward strand.
CAGAAATGATGAACTCACAAATTTGAAGGTGCCCTTAACATGTGAGAATGAAGAAAAAGGTGACAAGGTAAGATAACATTTTTAAACAAGATCACATAATTTGAGACCATTTTACGGGTCACGTACATTACAGTTAGGTCAAGTACATTATTCAAGTCACTAGACTGCAGTTCTGGTTACTTTTTTATGATTTTCCGAGGCCCGAAAAATAATAAAACAAGAAAGAATTATGACAGAAGCTTGTATAGTTGCATAGGAATGAGGAAGCTGGAACAAGAAGAGAAAGAAAAGAAAGAAAGTAGGAAACAGACAATTGGAAAGAAAAATGGAGGGTATGGCTGGATGAAAAAGACATATATAGACAGGAAAAATAAAAAGAGAGAAAATAAGGGAGAGAAATTAGATAAGAGCAATCGAAAGAAGAAAAAAACCAATGAAAAAGTATGAAAAGATAACAATGAGTGAGAGACAGACATTGTAGATGCTGATGTAGGAAATAAGAGAGTTTGAACAAAGCGAAAAAAGAAAAATGTTATAAACATGAACTGTAGAACGGAATTTTAAAGAAAAAGACAGAGGGAGGAAAGATTGCCTACAAGAGAATAGAAGGAGGGAAGAAATAAAGATACAAATGAGAAGGGAAACGAAAAAAGAGAAAGGAAAAGAAAAAACATGATGTGATGAAAAGATCAAAGGAAAGAAAAACAAGCGTATTAAAAAAATAAACAGGTAAGACAAGCAAAGTGGTGGAAAGCAGGATGTGGACTAATGTCCGAGAGAAGAAATTACGTACAGGAGAACAACCCATTAAGGGGGAGAGAGGAAATGAGGAGGGAAACGATGATGAAAAAGAAAATGTAAAAAAAGAACAAAGAGAAATATGGAAAAAATGCATTAAGAAAGAGCAAAGAATTTAGTTGGAAGGCAAAAAAGAATGGAAAACAAAACATTTTAAATTAAAAAAGAATGGAAGAAAAGGTGGAAAGGGAGGAATGACTATGAAAATTGGAAAAAAAGAAAATGAAATGTGAAGCAAGTGAGTAAGAAAGAACAATAAACATAACATATGGCAAAGTAGGTGAGGGTCAAATAAAATGACGGCAGGAAAAGAGCCGAAAAAATGTCCATGGGTGGGAATCATGGTAGGAAGCAATAGAAACAAAACAGAAATGTTTTTCATGTGAAACGATGAGCGAATACGTGGGAAACAATAAGAGAAAAGAGGACTGCAAAGGCGTTGGAGGAGCATGGGCGACGACACGCGGGGAAAAAAATGAAGGGACAGAAAAATAAAAGAAGGAAAATCAAAACAGCTGGATAAGAGAGAGGTGCAAATCTCCGCCAAGAACTGGGAGACATTGAGCTTTACGAGTACCACCAACATAACCATGCCGACAATTTGTAAAGCTGAACGCGGAATCGAGTAGGAAAATTGATTTGAAAACAAAAGCGAATACTTTTATAACGTAAAAGAAAACGCGAAAGAGGGGAGAGTCGGAGCCGGAACAATGCAAATAAAAGACAGAAGCGAGGAACCAGATGGCATGAGCAGCGAAAGAACGAGGAAGGAAAGAATTTCCATTTTCAGAGCACATTGAGCCCCCTCCAGGGCTGGAAGGCAGCACATCTCAGCCGCTCCTCCGGGGACCTCCCTCTCCCAAGTGAAATCAATATGCTGGGGCAGATTTACAGCTATGCGCCGCTGATTGGCCGGTGAAGCTGACAGCATTGATTTAATGGCTTTCCGGATTGGCTGCCAACTGACAGCCTAATTTACGGCCGGAGCGCTATTGGCTGCCAGCCCTGGCTGGCCGTAATTTATGGGCCCGCGCCTGATTGGACGCAGGAATGGTGTCAGGTTGCAATCATAAACTTGGAATTTCTCCCTAGAGTACTGGAGCCCCAGCCCCTTCCTCTTTGCTTGGGGGGTGGAAAGCAGGCTTTTTTTTCTGTCCCCTTTTCTTTTGAAGAGGACACAGGGAGGGGTGCCACCCGCTGGTCTCATTCCCACAAACCTGCACCAAGTCCTGTGCCCTTGAATACAATCTGCTGTCAAATTGGAGAGATTTAGGGTAGCGCGTTCTAAAATTCATCATTGTTTCGGATCTTCGCTTTGTAAAATATTGTCGTTTTTAGATACACCAGTGTAGCGCTTCTGTCTCTTTCTTTGTTTCATTGCAATCTCCACAAAATCTGAGATAATCTCTGACAGACGGGGCATTTTCAGTTGGGGCTCTTCACTCGACTACAGGAATGTTTGCCAGGAGCGAATTTGTACTTCATAGAGATAAAAACTTGAGTTGTAATCTTCATTTTTCCATGAGCCCAGCTCACTTTGTTTTTTTTTAAACTTTGAGAATTTTATTTCCATTATCGGGTTATGTGAAACTCCATTTAAATGATATGATTCCGGCCACTCATCTGTGCATTGTGTGATCCTTTACAAATCACAAATAATGCTAGGTTAGCACAGTGTATTGTTCTGTAAAGGATGAAAGTCTGAGTCAATCCTGCAGAATTCGAACTTGTCACAACCAAATTATTACAACAGTGAGTTGTGTTGTCAGCATACATAGCTTTGTGTTGTGTGATCGTGAGCAATTCACTTGTTTGCAGTTTTCTTCAGCGCAAACATGACCTGAAGGTATTGAATTACTTTACATGAGCACCTGTTACATAACACAAGGTCAAATTCACAGGGAGATGAAGTGATTTGCCCAGAATCACAGGATGTTGAGGGATGGCAGCTCCAGTCCTAACGCCACATCCTCCCTCACTTCACCCTTCTGTCTTCATCTGCTAGCATTGGGGCACTGGAGAAGTAGGTGTAAATCCATGAAGTAAGCACAATCTAAAAATCTCAACAAAACATTACAGTGTATTTTGGGGCGGAGTTACTTAAAGGCCACATACTACAAAGTTCTTGCCTGTGTGGCCCTGAGGCAGGCAGGATCAGTGTCTGAGCAGGGATTGGTTTCAGTGCTGCCAACTCTGGCCTAGGAAGACCAGGAGAATGCACAAATTGACTGAGCGAGGGTGGACGAGCCTTTAAAGAGGTTTGAAGGGTCACACTGGCACAGCTCAAGTAACACGAAATATACTGCACATGAAGACTGCCAGGACCAATCACTGTGCCCGGGTCCCCTCTTTGAATGAAGAGCTGCAAGGTCTCCAGCCTACCTCTTGGCTTCTCAGCACTGTTATTGCTCTAGCAGGCTTTGCATCCTCACAGAGGTACTTAAGCCTGCATTGCAGCAGGTCTAAGAATTACTACTCCTACCCCATCCAAAGCAAAACAGAAGTTCGGACCAATGCTGAGAAGTACCACTACTGTACTGTTCAAGCTGTAGTGGTGCTAGAGAGAATTGCTGGGGCTATCTCATTAAAAGTGTCGAAGACTCAGGTGAAAATAGCTGGTGCCTTTTTTTGTTTTGTAGAGTTTTATATAGCGCGAACTAGAACCGAACCGAATCAGTTATCAGAGCGCTTTACATAGCACCAGTTACGTTACATGAGGACACACTTTCATTTTTTTTTTTTTAGGCACGGGGAGATTAAGTGATTTGCCCAGAATCACAGGGGGTTATTGGCGTCGTTACCGAGACTCAAACCCAGATCCCCTGGTCCGAGGTCGAGCGCCTTAGCCGTTAGGCCAACCCCTAGCCTTTCCATTGAACGAGTGACAGCCCTGTAGAGGTGCGCCGGTACTATTCCATTAAATGCATAGTACAGGTGCTGAAATGTGCCAGTGAAATCCTATGAAACAAATCGGAGACCGATTAAGAAGTGCTGCCACTCACCCATAAAAAGCATTACCAGGAGGGCTGGCTTTAGCTGACGGCGCCCGGTGCGACAACCTTTGTTGGTGCCCCCAATGACCTCCTTCCCTACGGATTCCCTGACTACCACCCTCCGATAGTGGCCCTCATTTCTCCATACCCACCTCTCATTTGTACTTTATTTGTCATATAGTGCTACTCATACCAGTGTAGGCTATTGAAGCACTTTACATCCCACATACACTTTATAGCGAGACAATCTTACGTGTGTGAATCAATGTATAAGAAAATACTGCATAAGATAATGAGGACTACAGGGTGTAGGAGTCACTGCTTATAAATACTGGTAGACAGTATAATTTAAGAGTGCTTGGTCTGGAGAAGCATAAACTCGGGTTTTAATGAGTAACACAGTGTTTGGCGTTGGCTATACTAATAAAAATGTATTTCTATCCAAACTACTTTTAGCCACCTTGGGATAATTAAAGACTGGGGAAAAACATAACGTTCTTACCTATACTTTGTAGTTTGCATGTAGCTTTTCGATGCCAGTTCATAGCTCGCTGTGCTATATTAGAAGTTTAACTTATGATGAACTGCAGGTAACAAAAAGATCTTTGTGACAAAAACAGTAACCCAATGAACTAGCTATACTTAAAATACAAATCTGTGATCTGCATGTTGCGCGTTCTACACAGCAGGCTCATTTGCCACTAGGTGAAACTCCTCTTTCTCCATAGGGTACATGCATCACCAGAGTTATCTTGACATTCTCATTATCTGAAAATTGCTGCACATACAAGGAACCCTGCAGCAGGTGCTTTTACAACCTTATGATATTTCAAATCACAGCGCCCGCACCACACACTCATAGAGAATCTACCTCACATTGTTGATATTTCAGAAGTTTATATTATGATCAATATTTCAGGGCTTGATATTGTTACATTCAACCCCAGATTGCCCAAAAAATTCCCTAATATAGATATAGTATTATGTTTATGTACTCTGAAGGAAGCAGCAGGCCACACACAGTTCTTTACAAAACTTAATAAACAAGCATTGGCAAGGTCAATAGATACCACCTTAGAAAGGTGACCTATTGGCTTTGCAAATGCTTGTTCCCCTTGACAGCTGATACTTCCAAAGTGGCTGCTAGCGCTTGGTGACATGGGTGACCATCTCGTAATGCGGTTTCTAATAAGAAAAAGCTATTCTAAGATGGCCAACTATGCGTGCACATGCATTCCCATATGTCATTACATACTGATGGCCATTTTCAATGTTTAACTTAATGTTAAACTTGACTGATTGCCAAGTGGAAATGGTTAATTAAAAAGACAAATGAAAATGTTCTGAAGCACGAAAACTAGGACTGGGCAGGATGGTTGAACTTGGCTGCTGCTGAGCTGCTAAAAAATGAATAATTAAATAAATAGATAACAATGTAAAAACACGTAACAGGACAAGAAGCGGGAAGTGGAACTGGGACAAGGGTGGGTGGACCAGTGAGCAAGAGATGTGAAAGTGAGCAACACAGCAGCACTGTGCAGCTGCAAGGGTCTTGCCAAGGCACAGGATTGTTAAAAAAGAATGGTATGAGTATGCTAAAAGAAAAAAGCAATTCCCTGATTGTAAGCAGGAAAGGAGACAACCCACAGGGACTCTGTAAAACAACTTTGCTCCTCGCAGGGACACACACAAGAAGAGTAAGGAAAGCCATGGAATAAAAGACAAGCACATGAGAATGATAAGCAAGCCAACCAATTACAGGTGATGGGCTCATGCAAAGAGCACTCTTGTATTGCAACATTTGTATAGCACTTATACACCTGCATATGGTGTTGCAGCACAATAGGTCTTTCACCATAGCTAAAGTGACTGTAGGCAAGCAGGGCCGACTTTATAGCATTGCGACTGGTGCAGCCACACTGGGCACTGACCTGCGGAGGTGCGCGCTGTGTTTAGCAATAACTTATTATTTAAAAACACCTCCTGCAGAGTTACTTGTGCAGCCAGTTTTCAGGCTGCAATAAAAATGTCAAGAAAACTCTTGTGATTAATGTTCCTTCTAGAGAGAGAGAGAGAGAGATCAGAGTTTTGTCAAGGGATAGTTGTGACTCGCCATAAAGAAGCGCCGAGGGTTAATATGCCTGCTGCAAAGAACACGTACCATGCACATCACAGATCTGAATTTTATTTGGATATGTGAGTGGATTACTGCTTTTGTCACAGAGATCCTTTTGTTATCTCAGTTCATAAGATACAACCCTAATATAGAACAGTGACTGTCATGAACTGCAATCAAAGAGCTGCAGGCAAACTGCATATAAGAGGTTAGGACGTTCTGATTTTCCCCCCAGTCTTTCATTCTCTATTCCTAATGTTAATGAAAAGTGTTTGTTTGGGTAAATATACACGCTTATTAATAAAGTCAGCCTTCACCAGTGCTTTAAAACAAATTAACTGTATTTGAGAGAGAGGCTATGGAGAGATTATGGGCACTTTTGCCCTGTGGTAATGAGGGAATCCAAGGAGGAGATCATGGGGGGCGGTGCCAAAACTGATTGTCGCACCGGGCGCCAACAGCGTTTATAGCCGACCCTGTAGGCGAGCACTAATACATTGGAAGAGGGCTGCAAACTAGTTGAAGGTTTCACTTCTTCTCTTTAACTTTCAAATGTGATCAGATTGTAAACGAGTTGTGGATCATTTGAACAATTTATTTCGCCTGAGATGAATGTGTGCATTGTGAGAATCATTTTGTCTAATTCATAAGGAAAGACCTGAACTTTTTTTCCCCTTTGGATTTCCCTCTGTATTGAAATATAAGAACAATGTAGTTAAAAAGCAGCTGCCGAAGGTGGTCTTTGCAGAGTCAGAAATACGTGCACATGGCTGGAATGCTAGCATTACACAGCTTCTACTTTTTACCAGGCCATTTCGCTGCTTGGAAATGTTATACTGTTTTCTCAGATAATTGTCTCCAATGTCCGTATACATGGGACTAGGTTTCAATATTGCATTTTTTTCCTTGAATGGTTTTATATGGGCATCCTTTCTGTCAAAGATTATTTAGTGATAAATGTACAGCGTTGTAGGCTCATCTATGAGAATGTTGATCTTGCATCCTAGTGCTTGGATATTTAGGCAAGACCAGCCGCGGCCGGTAGTAGGTGTAACTGCAAGGTGGTGACGTGGGGAGGGGGAGGGGCAGGGTTGGGGCTAGTAATGTATGGATTACGGACTTTAACAGGTAAGTAAACATATAAATAAATAAAACAAATTTCGTTGTGTGCACTGCATCACCAAATGTGATGCTGAGCGTGCAACAAAATTTGTTTTATTTATTTAAATGTTTACTTACCTGTTAAAGTCAGTAATCCATACATTACTACCCCCCATCCTGCCCCTCCCCTTCCCCACGTCACCGCCCTGCAGTAACACCTACTACCGGCCGTGGCTGGGCAAGACACCAGGACATGGCCTTTTGATGATGATGAAAGCGTAGCAATTCTGCTGACAAGTGCCATCCTGCTCTAACCGTATAACAGCCCTTATGTGAAGTGCCAGCACTGTCCGAATCAAAGTGCAGTGGACTTGCTCAGAGGAGCGCGGTGTGATCCTTTGAAAGCAGAGGCGTCACCCCACTGCTCTCAGAGCAGGAAAAATAAAATAATAATAATGTCGTAATTATTATTTTATTTTTCGTTGGTTGCGGGCTGGGTGGGGCTGGTGGCACAGGGGGAGGAGTGGTTTGCGCACTCTAATTGCTCTGGACTTTTTGGCTGTCTGTCTTTTCCCGGCCAAACAGTCATGCACACTTTGCATGTTCCCCAACAGGCTGTAATGCACAGCCTGGTGGGGAAAATGCATAGGCTCCCTGTCCCTGTCTGAGCGCCGATCCACGGCGCTCAGACCAATAACAACGCTGCATTACAGTGTTGTGATTGTCTTATAAGGGCCTGTGTGCTTCCTGCTTCCGGTACTCACCGGAGGAGGAGACACGATGGTGGAGAGACGGTCACGCCGGCTGTAGGATGTTGGTGTTTTTAAAAAATATTTTCCCCATCCCACAACACCCCCCTCCCACCCCATTCCCTGCCAGCCACTACTGATAACAGCTCTGCTCTGAAGACTCCTTGATGCCCAGTTCATGATATAGCTGCTCTGTTATGACGTATCAGTGCCCTTCCAATAAAAGTCTAGCAGCTGTACAGTGAAATGTCAGTCCCATCTAATTTTTTTCAGTTTCTTTATCGTTCAAACTCTGACCAAGGGCATTAGATCCTTTTACACAAGCACTCGATTACATTACACAAGGTCAGATTGTTTTTCTCTTTATTTAGGCGCGAGGAGATTACGTGATTTGTCCAGAATCACAGGATGTTGAGCTGACACTGAGACTCAAACCTGGTTCCCTAGTTCCAAAGTTGGCAACTCTGACTTTTAGGTCACATCTCCACCACATGAAATAACAAAAAATCAAAGAATACCAGCTCCACAGTGAAGTGTCAGTGATCTTCCATTAGAAGTATAGCAGCTCTGCAGTGAGGTGTAACTCCTGCCTCAGTAACAGTACAGCTAATCTGATGTGGTGTTACTGCTGTCCTATTGAAGGAATTGAAGCTATACTATTAAGTCTGTGCCTTGTCACACTAAAAGTACAGCAGCTCTGCTGTGAAGTTCCAGCACTGTCCCATTAAAAATAAAGAAGCTCTACTGTGAAGTGTCAGCACTGTCCCTTTAAAGTTAAGCAGCTCTGCACCGAGTCGTTATTGCTCTCTCATTAAAAGTTTAGCACATCTGTTGCAAAGTGTCAGCGCTTTACCGAGAATGTGGCATAAAAAACCCAGTGCAATTGGAGCTTAACCACAATCGTGATTAATGTAAAAATGAGCAAAAAATTGAATTTCTCTTATTTTTAGATCTTGAAAGACCTATTGCGTACAACACTAATGCTAACAGTTGTCTTTCTGTCAGCTCCTTGCTTATAATTAGTTAGCTTTCTTGTCCATCTCCTTCAACTGTTTCTTACTTGATGGCTTTCCTTCCTCTTCTTGTCTTTGTCACCCAGCCAGAGCATAGCTTCTTCCCAATACTTCTGATTGGATGAGTTATATCCTTCCACTGGTTAAATTCTCGGTCTGATTTGTTTCTTTTTCTTTTATCACTCCATGGTAGTGCACATGTTTTATAGCTCTCTTCCCTGTGTGCTGCTTCCCCTCTCGCATTTCCACTCCCCTGCCGTCTCTGTTATGCTTCCATGCCAGCTTGTCTGTTGATTTTGCTAACCCACTCTGTTCTGCTCACATTTTTTGCTCTTCCCTTTTTAAACCCTTCTGCTTTTCCATTGCTACTCTACACCACATTGTGTTTTGCTCACTGCCACTCAGTGGTGATGAGTTTCTTTCCCACCCCAACCTTGCTCCCATGCTCTCCCCTCACTCCATTGTTTTAAATTTTTATTTTTCAGAAGCCTAGCAGCTGCAATTTGCTTCAGATCCACTCCTTTATCTATTTACATGTTTTTTAGGGCTCGCCTGCTGATGCGCTTCAGCGCATAGCTGGCGAAGCTCTATAGGGGCTTATCCAGTGTTTATCCACTGGCGATTCCACTGGCGATTCCTTCAAGTGCATGTGCTTTTTAGGTCATTGCGCTTGCGCAAGCCCTAAAAAGCGCGTGCACAATGCCACCAGCCGCCTGCCTGCCTGCCTGCCTCGCATTACCACATCAAAGGCAGCCCTCCGAGCGCATTTCTCACCCCCTAATTATTCACGGCCGGCCGGCAGGCACATCAAAGGCTGCTGCTGCCGTGACTCGCATTTCTCCTCCCTCCTCCCCTATCACTGCCCAGGCCGGCCATACTTTCTCTTTACAAGGGCGCCCATTCCTGAATCACTTGAAATCTCTCCACATTATTTGCATTTTGTTAATTAAAAAAATTAACTTCAACACAGCGTTGCACATTTTTCTCGACTTCGGAAGGATGAGTCCCAATCTCATTTGTACAAAGTGTTGTAATGGGATTATTGGAGAGTTAGAGAAACGTGCTCACAAGTTACATTTTTATGCAAATCATCTGAGTAAATAAACAATAGCATGGTGCCGTTTGCGTCCTTGACTTGATCTGGTTTTTATTTTTATTTTGCTATTATTCTCACAAAGGCTAAGAAGGTCTGCCTACTTTAGTATTAAGTGCTATACGTCGCATAAGCAACAGCTAACCATTCACTCACCCACGCAACGCCACTCACCCATGCAACGCCACTCACCCACGCAACGCCACTCACCCACGCAACGCCACTCACCCACGCAACGCCACTCACCCACGCAACACCACTCACCCACGCAACGCCACTCACACACGCAACGCCACTCACACACGCAACGCCACTCACACACGCAACGCCACTCACACACGCAACGCCACTCACACACGCAACGCCACACACACACGCAACGCCACACACACACGCAACGCCACACACACACGCAACGCCACTCACACACGCAACGCCACTCACACATGCAACGCCACTCACACACGCAACGCCACTCAACCACGCAACGCCACTCAGCCACGCAACGCCACTCAGCCACGCAACGCCACTCAGCCACGCAACGCCACTCAGCCACGCAACGCCACTCAGCCACGCAACGCCACTCAGCCACGCAACGCCACTCAGCCACGCAACGCCACTCAGCCACGCAACGCCACTCAGCCACGCAACGCCACTCACCCACGCAACGCCACTCACCCACGCAACGCCACTCACCCACGCAACGCCACTCACCCACGCAACACCACTCACCCACGCAACGCCACTCACACACGCAACGCCACACACACACGCAACGCCACACACACACGCAACGCCACTCACACACGCAACGCCACTCACACACGCAACGCCACTCACACACGCAACGCCACTCACACACGCAACGCCACTCACACACGCAACGCCACTCACACACGCAACGCCACTCACCCACGCAACGCCACTCACCCACGCAACGCCACTCACCCACGCAACGCCACTCACCCACGCAACGCCACTCACCCACACAACGCCACTCACCCACGCAACGCCACTCACCCACGCAACGCCACTCACCCACGCAACGCCACTCACCCACGCAACGCCACTCACCCACGCAACGCCACTCACCCACGCAACGCCGCTCACCCACGCAACGCCGCTCACCCACGCAACGCCGCTCACCCACGCAACGCCGCTCAGCCACGCAACGCCGCTCAGCCACGCAACGCCGCTCACCCACGCAACGCCGCTCACCCACGCAACGCCGCTCACCCACGCAACGCCACTCATCCACGCAACGCCACTCATCCACGCAACGCCACTCATCCACGCAACGCCACTCATCTATATGCAAAACGAAAAATGTCAAACTCTTCTATTGCGAGACCTATTGCATTTTCAATGCTTGTAATGTTTTCCTCCAAGAGGGATGTCTGCCATTTTGGAATAGTAAATAAATATTAAAAAACACATAAATTGGCCGCTGTACCACCATGATGCATGCATGCATAGACATTGTCAGGCTGGGGAAGCCAATTTCATTATATTTCTTATAACAGCAATGCTCAGCATCAGCTGCAACCTTTTCTTTGCCAATGGTATTCAGCTTCGGCAACAATCATTGGCAAAGACAAAATCTCAGCTAAAGCCTTTCAATGGCAAGAACTATTGACTTTGCCAATGCTTGTTACCACTGGACTTCAAAATGAAACTCTAGATAAGACAGACATGTAATTCACACAATTTATCTCTGATGTGAATGCAAAGTACCAGTCTTACCTGAAACAAAGACACTATTTAAAAATGAGAGATACTGAATATGCTCTTTTGATCATTACATCGTCTATTATGGAGTAGCCTTATTGCAGTGAGTTAAAAAAAGATTGGACCCAGGGACCAATATTCAGAGATCTAGAGATCTGTTGGCAAGTTGTATCTGTAATGATGCTGAGAACCTTCCCCAGTGTAGAAGCATTGTGGAACCTTGCCCCACTGCAGTCTGTTTACTTCCTAGCTATAGATGAATACTGGTGACAAGAGTCATTGTAAGGAAGTTTGATACAAACAATAGAACATGAAACTGAGGTGTAATACGACCTACATACAAATAGATGAAATTCCAAAGTCTGGTGCTTAGCCATCTAGGAGCTCAGCTGCCAAAGAGCTCCTCTTTCCATAATGTATGTTAAATAAACTGTTAGGAGGAAGCACTCCAGAATTTACAAATTCTATCACAGAAATATCAAAGTTCATAGATATCGAGAGAAGATGTTGCTTCAATGTTCTTTGGGTTAAAAAACACACTTGCAGCCGGTGCAGATAAGCGCAGTGGGGCGGTGGAGCGGCGCAGGGCAGTGGAGCGGGGCAGGGGGGGTGGAGCGGGGTGGGGTAGGGAGGGAAGCCGACAGACGACTGAATAGGTTCTATTTATTTAATTTTACCTATTCCATCGTCTGTTGACTTACCCCTCCCACCTCGCCCCCGCCACCACACTTACCTGCGTCAGCTACCGCTGACACCAAACTAAAGTTCTGATGTGTAAAATTACTTTATTTCTTGTTACATTATAAAATGGAGAACATCCCAGCCAAAGAGCCAAAGTATTTTATTCCGTAATGGAACTTCATCAGTGCTTCAGATGTAGCCATATAACACATCCCATTTCCATAGAGAAGACTGGTAATCGTGTGTTTAGTCCTGCCCAAGTAGAACGAGGATGTTATGTGAGAAAAACACTTTAAACAAAAATATACTGAACAGTGGGAAATAAAAAATCATGTTTGACCGCACAATTATCAGTTATCTCTATAGAAGTCGGTCATATTATAAGGATGGATAAAATATGGATAAATCTGAAGCCCTGGTGAAGGTGGGTGTATTTATTTAAGCCTCCTTAAAGATACTAATATAAATCTTAGTCAATAAGGCACCAAAAGAAATATGACAAAACAAGAGTTATTTTAAAGGAATTAACATGTTTTACCAATTTATAGCATTGAAGGCCCAACTAGAATACCTAGAATAATGGTCAGGAATAAGGTTCTTCCGAAGAATGCTACTTTACAAAAATTTTAAAGGAGAAATTCTTAGAAGATGTCTCTTCTTGTACCATATTTCCAATGACAATCATCAAGTATCATGATGCACGAGAGGAAAAAATATTGTACTAGAACATGACCTCAAAAAATGAAGACACGCACATTATTAGATGGTCATAAGAATGCTGTCCTTCTATAGCAGATGGAGATTGTTCTTTTAGAACATCCAATAACAGTTCTTTTGGGGACTGGTACAACAGGTTACCTTTGGTACATATTTATCCCGCAGTATGGTGCAGCAATATGACTCTTTTAGAAAGTGTTCCAGTAAACTAATTTTGCATGAATTTCCAATAACATTTCCTTACCGATCGGTTCAATTACATTATTCCATTAACAAATAGTCCAGCAACATAAATTCTTTGACATATGGCCCATTATCATGATTTCATTTTGGAAGATTGGCCAAATTCCAGGATCAGTTTGGCTTATGGCCCAATATATTTTTTAGTAGACCAGTCAAACAGCAAGATTCTATTAAAAAGTAATCGATTAATCAATTTGTAAAGCGAGCTACTCACCCGTGACGGTCTCAAGGCGCTGAAGGGAGGGGGGGGGGGTGCCGCTACTGCTCGAATAGCCAGGTCTTGAGGTGTTTCCTGAAGGTGAGATGGTCCTGGGTCAGTCGTAGGTGGGCGGGGAGGGAGTTCCATGTCTTGGCTGCCAGGTAGGAGAACGATCTTCCTCCGGTGGTGGTTCTGCGAATCTGAGGGACGGTGGCGAGGGCGAGGCTGGTGGAGCGGAGCTGGCGGGTGGGAGTGTAGAATGACAGGCGGTTGTTGAGGTATTCGGGGCCCGAGTCGTGGAGCGCTTTGTGTGCGTGGGTGAGCAGCCTGACCGTGATCCTCTTGTTGACGGGGAGCCAGTGCAGGTTTCTCAGGAGGGCACATATGTGGCTGTGGCGAGGGATGTCGAGGATGAGTCGTGCGGAGGTGTTCTGTATGCGTTGAAGGCGTTTCTGAAGTTTGGCTGTGGTTCCTGCGTACAGGGCATTTCCGTAGTCCAGTCGGCTGGTGACGAGGGCCTGGGTGACCGTCTTTCTGGTTTCGGTGGGGATCCACCGGAAGATCTTTCGGAGCATGCGCAGGGTGTTGAAACATGAGGACGAGACTGATTTGACTTGCTTGGTCATCGTGAGGGAGGAGTCCAGGATGAATCCCAGGTTGCGTGCGTGGTCCGTGCGTATCGGTGCGATGCCCAGCGTCGTGGGCCACCAGGAGTCGTCCCAGGCGGATGGGGATTGTCCGAGGATGAGGACTTCCGTCTTGTCCGAGTTGAGCTTCAGACGGCTGAGCTTCATCCATTCTGCGACATCTTTCATTCCGTCCTGGAAGTTGGCTTTGGCGGTGAGGGGGTCTTTGGTGAGGGAGAGTATCAGTTGGGTGTCATCGGCGTAAGAGATGATGTTGATGTTGTTTTTGCGTGCGATGGCGGCGAGGGGGCTCATGTAGATGTTGAAGAGGGTGGGGCTGAGTGAGGAGCCCTGGGGTACGCAGCAGATGATCTTGGAGGCCTCGGAGCGGAAGGGTGGGAGGCGGACTCTCTGGGTTCTGTCGGAGAGGAACGATGTGATACAGTCTAGGGCCTTTCCTTGGATCCCAGTGTTGTAGAGGCGGGTTATTAGGGTGCGGTGACAGACGATGTCAAAGGCTGCCGAGAGGTCGAGGAGGATGAGGGCGGCTGTCTCTCCGTTGTCCATCAGGGTCCTAATGTCATCGGTGGCTGCGATGAGGGCGGTCTTGGTGCTGTGGTTGGCTCGGAATCCGGACTGGGATGGGTCGAGCGGGTTGTTTTCTTCGAGAAATGCTGTCAGCTGTTTGTTGACGGTCTTCTCGATGACTTTAGTCGGGAAGGGGAGGAGAGAGATGGGGCGGAAGTTCTTGAGGTCTTTGGGGTCCGCTGTTGGTTTCTTCAGTAGGGCGTTGATTTCTGCGTGTTTCCAGCTTTCAGGGAATGTGGCTGACGTGAGGGAGTTGTTAATGACGTTCCGAAGGTGGGGTGCGATGATGGTGTCGGCTTTGTTGAAGATATGATGAGGGCATGGGTCGGAGGGGGAGCCGGAGTGGATGCTGTTCATGATGCGGGTGGTGTCTTCGGTGCTGATGGAGGTCCATGCGTTGAGGCTGGAGGTGGGGGTCGTTGGTTTGGTGGTTGGGGGCGGGGTCTGGGGTCCGAAGCTGTCGTGTATGTCTGTGATCTTGCGGTGGAAGAATGTGGCGAGGGAGTTGCAGAGGTCTTGTGACGGTGAGATGTCGTTGTTGCTGGCGCTGGGATTGGAGAGCTCTTTGACGATGCTGAAGAGTTCCTTGCTGTTGTGGGCGTTGTTGTCCAACCGCTCTTTGAATGATGTCCTTTTGGTGGTGCGGATCATCTGGTGGTATTCGCGGGTGGCGCTCGAGGGCTGTCATGTTTTCTTGTGTCCGCTTGTGGCGCCAGGCTTTTTTGAGGGTTCTGCACGATTTCTTTGCAATTTTGAGGGCGTCTGTGAACCATGCGTTTTTTCTGTTGCTAGTCTTGCCTGGGGCTTTCTTCAGAGGGGCGAGGTCGTTGGCGCAGTTGGTGATCCACAGTGCGAGGTTGTGCGCTGCGTCGTTGGTGTTGGCAGGTGGGTTCTGGCTCAGCGATGCGGCAGTTGGTCCGTGGTGACTTTGCTCCAGCATCTGCAGGGGATCTGTGGTGTCTGGTGGTGGGAGGTGGTCTTTTTAGGTGAAGTGGATGCCGCTGTGGTCAGTCCAGTGTAGTCCGGAGGAGTGGCTGAAGGAGATGTGGTTGCAGGCGGAAAAGATGGGGTCGAGTGTGTGGCCGGCGAGGTGGGTGGGCATGTCCACCAGTTGCTTGAGTCCGAGGTTGGCGAGGTTGTCGAGCAGGGTGGTGGTGATGTTGCTGTCGTTGTTTTTCTCCAGGTGGAAGTTCAGGTCCCCTAGGAGGATGTACTCTGGAGAGGCTAAGGCGTGCGGGCTGATGAAGTCGGCGATGGTCTCGCTGAATTGTGTTCATGGGCCCGGGGGTCGGTAGAGGAGGGTTCCTCGGAGGGTGGTCTGGGAGTCGGTGTGGATCTGGAAGTGTAGGTGTTCGGCGGCGGTGAGTGTGTCTTTGGCATTGGTCGTGACGCTGATGGTGTTCCTGTAGATGATGGCGACTCCTCCTCCGGTTCTTCCGGGTGATTTTATAGCCGTCCGGGATGGCTATGGCGATGTCGGGGGCCGAGGAGGCGTTCATCCAGGTTTCCGTGAGGAAGGCGACGTCTGGAGCTGTTGTGTCGAGGAGTTCCCAGAGTTCGACGGCATGTTTGTGGACGGAGCGGGTGTTGAGCAGGATGCACTTGAGGTGGTTGTTGTGGTCATTGCTGTGTTTGGTGGGTGGGGCGCAGGTACGGAGGCAGGTGAATTTGCAGGCTTGGCAGGTGAAGGGTCCATGGGTGCGCTCGGGGTGGCTTGGTAGCAGGCGGGTGGTTGTCTGGTGTTGAGTGCGTTGAGGGTGGCGGAGTCGTATCTCAGTCGGGCAGCTTGGCTTCGGCGGGGGCCAGGGGTTCTGGCGCTGGGCGCAGTCCAGGGGCGGACGGCGCAGGTGGGCTTGCCTTTGGCGCGCCTTCGGTGAGCCAGCGGCGCGCCCGCTACATGCGTCCACTGCACAGCCCCGCAGTGGCCTCTATTAAGTAGGGGCGAGGGAGGGAGGAGCAGGTGGGAGGGGGAGCGGGGGTCCAATCAGGCGCGGGACCGCAGGGGAGGCAGCAGCGGGAGCGGGAGACGGGAGAAAAAACGGCGGGAAAGTAGAGGCAGCAAGGGGGCAGCAGGGGTGGTGCTGACGCGGTAGGGGAGAGACTTGGCCTGTGACCAGGGTCGAGGGTTGCTCCCTTAGTGCGCAGCGCCCTCCCTTAAGAAGGGGCGAGGGCGGGAGGAGCAGGTGGGAGGGGGAGCGGGGGTCCAATCAGGCGCGGGACCGCAGGGGAGGCAGTGGCAGGAGCGGGAGGCGGGAGAAAAAACGGCGGGAAAGTAAAGGCAGCAAGGGGGCAGCAGGGGTGGTGCTGACGCGGTGGGGGAGCGACCTGGCCTGTGACCAGGGTCCAGGGTCGCTCGAGTACAGTAGAACTATATCAAGACTGATTGGGATCATGGCAGAAATAGCACGATTTCTTAAAAATCGGTCTAAAACTATGATTTCTTTAGTTTATGGTCAACAACGTCATCTTTTGTATACTGAAACAAAATGTAGTCAAATAACATGATTCAATTGATGTATAGTACAAATAGTGTGCGAAAATGGATTCAGTAGTATTTTTTCTTTGCATTATGGTCCAATGGCATGATTTCTTTAGAAGAGAAGGTCCTCCCAGTAGCATGGTACCGTGGTTGAACGGCCCAATAATATGTCTTCTTTGGAAAATGATAAAATAGTTTTTAGGGGAATAACAGTTCAGTCACATGGTTCATTTGAGGAATTATTAAGTTTACATCTTTGAAGAATGGTCTCCTGGCATAATTCCTTTGCGGAATGGACCAATGCCATTATTAATTTGGAAACTGGATGGATAATGTAATGCCTTTTGAGGATGATCCACTAAAATGATTGAAAAGCGCCGAACAGCATTCTTCATTTTTGAAGAATGGTTTGGTAAAACTTTCTGTGAAAATTCTTCAACTGTATGATTTTTTTAGCGAGTAGTACAATAATGTACAGAGAAAGAGGTTAGTTTTATTGTTTGAGCACATAGGAGAATGATCCTAAACAACAGTTCCTGGATAAAGAATATTTTAACATTGTGAGCTATTGCCATAACATTTTATTTAAATAAGATTTTCTTTTCCAGAAATGGAGTGAGTGGTTAATGGATGGTAGGAATAATTTCAGTATGGTTAGATTCCTTGATATGTAGAACTTTTTACTCATTGAGAACAGACCATTTATAAGCCTTTCCACAGCAACATTAGTCTACATTTCCTCAAAGACATACTGTAGGTCTCTCTGTTAGTTCTCATAATTACGTCAGAGTACATTGCGAGAAAGTAAATTATAAAAGGGTCTTGACAAATATTTTTGGCTGTTGTTTTCAGATCCTGTTAGTTGTCACCTTTATGGTTTACTAAACTTTCCAGTGTGTACTCAAAGTCTCTCTGAAGCACTTGCTGTTGTTTACCATATATTAGTTCCTATAGGGTCTCTCACCTGCATCACACCTGCAGTCTGACCGCATGAAAAATGGAGGCTTAGAGGTTCAAGTCATCCGGTTGTATGGCATTACAACGCGGGCTTTTACACCGTGTGCCATTACAACGCTATTTTTACAATGCAAGTCGTTACAATGACTTGCACTGTAAGGGCTGGATAGTGGAATAGTTTAATTTTCTATTCCAACTCCAGCCCACTTTACAGTAGGGAAGCGTTGCAATAGCAGCGCGGGGTAATGCTTGCGTTGTTATGGCTGTTTCCCAAGTCATCCAGTGACAGTGAGTCAATCCGCAGAGATGTGGTTGTCTGCAAACATGGTCGCACGGCAGTGGTCTGGATAGCTGATAGCCCAAGCTTTACCTCAAAGTCACTGCCTTTACAGGGAGTGCAAAACAGATAAACTCAAATCAAGGGCTTTTCCCTGTCAATTCTGATCAGTCACTCATTTGTAAATGCAAATATATTTGAAGATTATTTCAGATCCAGGATCTTCTTCTGTCTGTGGCTGGACTATTTTTTTGTCCAATTGTCTATGTTTACATAAATGACGCCGAGGGTAGACCTAGTGAGAGGAGAATCAGCTTGTGCCAGTTTCCTCTGCTGAGAATTGAGTGTTTAATGTAGTAACATGAATCCTGACTCAAAATAAATGAGTCCTGTTGTGTGACTTGTTCCTTTCTCGTCAGAGCACTGTGAGGAAATCAGATGGCCCACCATAGGTAGACAGTGAGACCCCTTAGCTATATGCTGGGCCCTTGGCTTCTTGGGAACACGAAAGGCATCACCACTGTTAGGGAGAAAGTTGGAATTCGGCCACTCTGGTACATGACAAGGTTGATTAAAGGCAATATGTTTTCACAGCAATACTCTCAGTAATAGGCTGTGCCCTCCTTGTCAGAGAGCCTCAACAAAGTGATGATGTATTACCTACAGCTGTAATCATGCTCTTGTTTCTTTATAGCAAGTATCCTTCCTTCCATGACCAAAGATTGGAGCAAAGGATCAGGCCCGGACTGGACCTACAGGGCACCAAGCATTTTACGGGTGGACTGGCAGTGTGGGGACTCTTTTTACTGATGGGGCTGGGATTGTTGCTGGAGGCCATGCCAGCTTTGTTTCCTGTCTGCAGTGCTTTGGTACCATACAAACAAACAATGCAAAACAAATAGTGTATTAATCTGCCAGTCAGACCTTACTAGCTTCAAAAACATTTGTCTTTGCATTTGTTTGGTTCTGGTCTCCTACAGGGTCCTTATTAGCAGCACTGACCTACATGTCTATAAGGGGAAGGAAAAGAGGAGTATGATTTTTCCTGGCTCAGAGAGTAAAGGTGCCAGCTACACAATTTGGTCAAGTGGATGCCTGGATTGGTGCAAGGTTTTTTGGTTTCATGTTGTGCAATTTAGCCACTACCTAGTTATCTCTTCCTTTCTCCAATTTTACACCAAAGCTCAATGCTTTGTGTTTAATTCTTTGAACCGTGAAATCAGCACAATGTGTTAAATATATCTGGACTATGCACGTTTCACAAGGATTGTTGGTGGTGGTGTCTGGAGAGGGCGATGTTTTAGTGTAAAAGATATTGTATTGTAATTGCATTTATATAGTGTTTACTACCCCTGATGAGGCGTCAACGTGCTTTTTCAGTGACTAGCACGCTACTCCTGAACCCATAAAGGATTAGTGGTGAATTAGTATAGTGAAATATGAATGTAATGTGAGCAGTGGATATGTTAGTCAGTTATTTGGATTGAGAAGGATAGTGGATGGATAGAAGAGGTAAAAAGGTTTGCTTAGAGGTGTTGAAGCGCTTGTTGGTGAGTAGCATGCTACTCCAGAGCCCAAACAGGATTAGTGGGAATTAGTATAGGGAAATTGAATAAATGTGAGTGGTGGACATGTTAGTCTGTTATTTGGATTTAAAAGGAATAGTAGAGGGATGTAAGAGGGAAGGGTCTACATTTTTTTTAGTTTATAGTCGTAGGAAGGGGTTTGGGATGAGTAAAGGTGTGGTGGAGGAGAGTTTGTATAGGGAAATATGAAATTAATTTGAGTGATGGACGTTATTCTGTTTTTAGAATGAAAGGGAATAGTGGAGGGATAGATAAGGGAAGGAGGGGTAGAAGAGGGAAGGTTTTTATTTTGAGTTCATTGGAGTAGGAGGGGGCCTGGGAGGAGTAAAGGGGGTGGAGGGTGAGGAGTCAGAGGTAAGGGTGTAAAAAGGCCTGTTTGGGAGATCTGAATAGTAAAAGAGGTATGAAATGATGCAAGTATGAAAGCAGGGCACCCACCCTTGGTCAGTGCATTAAAAGTGTGTGCTTCAAATGGCTAAACGTCTTTATTCATTGTCATTCATTCTTAAATTAATTTATCTATCCACTCCCCACCCATCTAACTATTCATCCTTCATTGAACCATACAGCCATGTCTCCAAACTACGTCTATCCATTCAATGATTCAACAAGGTTCTATATGATAAATGTGTTGTACAATGCACCATATTTGCAGTTTTTCAAAGCCTGTTATAGTCAGGCTCACTCGCTGCATTTGCTTTGTGAAGTTTAAGGGCTGGACGGACAATATTTGCGACAGCTACTTTCTGTTCCCACACTGACCCTACAAAGGATGAATGGTGGAGGGTGGACACAGAAAGTCAGAGGGTTTAGAGGTACACAAAGGAGGCAGCTAGAAAGGGATCAACCCCAATGCAGGAAGACCTTTCTCCCCAAACCAATGCACAGCGAAGATTTGCCGTTATAGGCATATTCCTCTTTACTCATTCTTTGTCTTGTCAGTAGCTTTTGATTTACGTTTACTTGTTGCTTTTGCTTATTTCTACAGTTTTAGTTCACACGTGGAAATACGCGGTTTTTACCAAGTTTCTAATGTCCCCAAAGTGCCCATCCGGACCTCAAACAGGAACACGACTGAAGCGTTTGTTCATAAAAAGCAGCTTTTATTCGCATTACAACCCAATGCATTTCAGGCTTAAATAGCCCTTCGTCAGGGGTCACTAAAAAAATCACAAATAAAGCCGTAGTCAGTACATGTTAATATCAGAAGGCATTACAAATTGATGTACCACAAAATATGTCACCACCAAATTTCATTGAATCTCATGCCTTTCTCTAGACTAACAGTTATTGTGTTTGTCACACCATGTTAACATTCTCTATTTTGTACCAAACAGGTACCCACATTATGCCTCGGTAAAAGTTCCTCATGTTCTCACTCCAGTATTAACCCTCTAGTTCTCAGCTCTTTATGTTAATCTGTCATCCCTTTTCCCGAAACTTCCAAACTGTGCTCTTTATCCTGGAGTATTTAAGCATTATTTCGTACCTGCACCAACACACTGCTGATCTTCGAACGTCCTCGAAATCTCAAAAAAGTGTTTAGAAGTCCCTCTCCCCACTATCCATTATACCGGATATCCTCTGTTGCTCCGCCCCTCTCAACCCGCACCTGCCTCGAGTTACGCTGAAGGCGTTCGGACATGAAAAATGAAACTCACATTCCCATAATGCATTACAAAGTCTCTGGGCTCGTCATTTGAAATACAAAATATGCTCCAATCATACATTCTCGTGACTTGTTGTAGTATTACTACACCGCATTAATACAAAAAGTGTGAACCTGAATAAACATTAAAACACTGTCTCTTTTATGAACGTTGATGTCAGCGCCATCGTGTAAACTTGTACTGCGATGTCATTCTTTTCCGTGTTTATCCATTTACTCAAGCGGGTGCTATCCCCGTTGGGCTAGTTCAATAGAGAAATATAGGGGGGTGGGATGCACACCATAGTTCTCATCGTTTAATCCATTGTAATCCATTATAATCCAATTTGCGTACGACTTGGCTTAGTGAGATCCGGATGGGCACTTTGGGGAGATTAGAAACTTGGTAAAAAACGCGTATTTCCACGTGTGGACTAAAACTGTAGAAATAAGCAAAAGCAACAAGTAAACGTAAATCAAAAGCTACTGACAAGACAAAGAATGAGTAAAGAGGAATACGCCTATAACGGCAAATCTTCGCTGTGCATTGGTTTGGGGAGAAAGGTCTTCCTGCATTGGGGTTGTTGTCTAAATCGTGTCATTTGGGCATGACACTAAGCCAAGTCGCACGCAAATTGGATTATAATGGATTACAATGGATTAAACGATGAGAACTATGGTGTGCATCCCACCCCCCTATATTATTCAGCTAGAAAGGGATGGCACACAAACTAGGGAGTAAGGAAGGAAGCAAGGAAGGCAATGAACAAAGGGGAGGAGGTGTTAAAGAAGGAATTTTGAATGTATGGTTGTTCAAGTCATTTCTGTATGACAAAACCTTATTCTGGGTAACTGTAAGAGAAAAAAAGAAGGAAAGCAAGCCAGAAAAAGCATTAACTCGGAGGTGAGAAGGAATATAAAAAGAAAGTAATGAAACACATAGGAGCATGTTCAAAGAGGTGTAGGTCGGAAAAGTGGTGTTTGGTAATGTATGGCGGTTGACAGCAATTTAATTTTATATTACACTATGATTTTATTATGTTGCAAAGAATGGGTTGTTGTTAGGTGGAGCCTGGGCAGTGCATGTGCTTCTGCGAGGCATGCTGTAGTGGAGTATGGTTTGGAAGCCCCGCTCACTCTCCGCCCATATTTTTAATTGGCTTGTGCCATTGTCCTTCATAAATGCTGGTTTCCGAATTCGTAAATAGGTTTGTTAGTCCCTCCTTGGTACCGCCTTGTCTGTATTTGTTACCTACCATAGTGACTGAACCTTTTACTTGGCTTGGTACACGGTCTGCGTTATAAGTTAGCGAGCACTATTTTGTTTATTGCCTAATGGGGCTAATGGGGGCTCCTCTTTGTATTTTCAGCATTCCCATACAGGACAATGGCGGCCGCTTTTCGTACGGAGCGCTATGCCGCTCTAACTTTCAAAAGTGGCCGTCCCCCACCCCCACAGCACTCACTATACAATAGCGATGCTTTTTAAAAAACATTTTTATCACTTTTAAGAAGAACGTGGCATCCACTTCATGGACACCGCGCTTTCTTTCATCTTTTATTTTTTTCTATAAACTTGCATGCTGAGTGTGGCGCCTGCTTTAGGGTCACCGTGCTCTGTTTCATTTTTTTTTACTTTAACATTGAGCACGGCGCCCACTTCAGGGAATCTGCGCTCTGTTTCATTTTTTTAAAAAACTTTAATGGTGAGCGCAGCGTCCGCTAGAAGGACACCGTGTTCTGTTTCTTCTTTTAACTTTAATGGTGAGCGCGGCGCCCGCTTCACGGATACCGCGCTCTGCAATACAATAGGTCTCACTTTTGCCAAAGTTTGACCTATTGGTATTGTAAATGACAATGCCTTTAAATATTATAAAAGTCATTGCCATTTGCAATAGCTCAAAATCTCGCAATTGCGAGACCTATTGCATTGTAAATGCTTGTTTTTTTTTAGCAATCATGGATGTTGGGAAGATAGAAAGAAAGAAGGAAGGAATGTGAGAACTTGTTTATGCATTAGAAGAGGTTGAAATATGCGTGGCTGTTTTCAATTACAGAAGACTGAAAAAGAGTGCAAAAGTTAAAAAAAAATGTATTTATGTAGGAGAGAGAAAGGGAATGTTACTAAGACAGAATATGGAAACGACTGAAAGAGGGAATGTGCAAAGAAATGTGGGAAAGAGAGAAAGAAAGTGGAAATGTAATAATTGAATACTAGGAATAAAGAGAGAAACAATGGCATAAAGACGAATATGTAGAACACAAATATCGGTATAATATATACAGAAGGAATATGGAAAGCAAACGTGGAAAGTTGCACTGAAGGATTGTAAAGGGAAGAATGAACTTACTCTTATAAAAAAAATCAATGTGGAATACTGTAGTGAAGAAGTGTTTAGTAGAGAAAAATGAAATGTTATAAAGAATGAATATATGAATGTGTAAAAGAACGAGAGGGAATGTTACAATAAAGGCATGTAGGCAAGAGCGAACAAGTACTGACAAGGCCAATAGGTGGCATGCAGCGTAAGCACATTAAAGTCAGGCCAGACAGGAAACAATAAAATCCTGTTTTTCTTTCTATGTCAAGTTATGGACGTATGGCACGGGAGCTTTCCCCTGGTTTCTAGAAATAGCAAGAACAGGACTAACTTGCCACATGACCTTGTTTGAAGACAATGTTGCCCTCAGTATAGCCTGCATTTCACTTCTATGAAACTAGTAAATGATAAAAACTATGCAATCCTTGTAGTAGTTATGAGACACTGCCATTAGAGATTGGGGCAGTGCTAAGGGGGTGGTTGTGCGGGGTAATAAAGAGCACACAGGGGAAGGAGTATGGGGTTGGGGGACTTATAAGAGTAGTGGTAAGCAGCGGAGGGATCTAGAGGGGCCAGACGGATATGGTTATGCAGTTAATTGGAAGAACTGCGTTGGACGTGGAAAGAAACACCCTAAGAGTCAATTGCATTAGTTGAGGGAGAAATACTTCTATGGCCTGTGCTAATCTGTGATTGACAAGGGGGTAGTGTTTGGCGGCCGCCCCACTGTGCCACCATATTTAGAGATCTCTGCCTCCCTGGAAATGTCTTTGCTTTCAGAAGAGCCTCCACCTTTGCAGCTCCACTGAATACACTGTAAATTTGTTGAGTGGCCACTAAGCTTCATGCGGCTACTAAGCAAACTCGCCAAGTGGAAGCTTGTTTTTTATAAACATAAAACTAATGACCCTTGCACCCTGAGAGTTTTCCTCAGGTGTTGGGTACATTTTCTTGGTTTTACGTACCAGACAACTTCTAGGTGTCTGAGAGGCAAAAGCCTATTGTGGACCATCCCTACAATTTACAGTGGGCGTAAAGCCCGCTCATTGTTTTCCATTGGTTGACTTTCCTGTCTCTCTCATTTGCTTGCCTCTAATTCGATGGAGTTCCTCTTCTTCTGTTTCGTCCTCCTCTGGAGACTATCCTCTTTATCATTGGTCTGATTAACAGACTTGCATCCTTCCACTGCGTCAGTTTTGGGAACTTTATTTCCCTTTCCTTTCAGCACTCAATGAACCTCAACCCTTGTTTTTTTCTTCCATCCTAGGCTTTTACTTTTTTTATATACTTCTCATGGGTCAGCGTCAAGTGCATGCGTTGCTCTGTCATCCTTTCCCACTTCCTGATGCTTGCCTGCCAACAGTCTTTCATTGCTCCTCAATCCTTACAGAAATATATTTTTTAAGTTGTATTTTTAATTATTTTCGGTGGGCCTGGCAGCTACCATTTACTGCTGGGCTACTCCACAGTGCCATTAGTGCTTTTGTGCCACTAAAATTACCTTTTTTTTTAATTTACCGAGGCAAGCGGGGTCTGCTAACTTGAATTTATAAATTAAAAAATGACGTCCGTGTTATTCCCTGTGAATGCCTAGGGAACCATTGGATTATATTGCTGATGCTACACAGCCTTAGTAAAGAGCATTTTGCTGATGCTTCACATTATCAGAAAAAACACTGGCAAAGCCAATATGTCAGTAGGTGAGGCCTTTTGTCTTTGCCAATGCTTGTTATTTTTTCTATTTGTGAAAATGAAGCATTTTCTCAGAGATCTGAACAGGAAAGCAATTATGTCCGAAGGTCTGCCTTAATTCGGGCAATTACGTCAGAATGTCTGCCTTAATCAGTCTTAGGTGCTGAATGATCAGTTGCGGCCACCACATAAAAAAAGAAGAGGGGCAGGAGGAGGGAGTGCAGGGGGAGGAGCACTGGAGGGGTGCAGGGGGAGTGTTTACAATAATAATAAATAAAATAAAAATTTACGTTTACCTGCTGCCAGCCGACCCCTGCGCCTCGGTGCTGGGACTTCCTTGTCCCCATAGACACACTGTAACCACGTCACAGTCTCCCTGTCCAATCCCGATGCTGCAGAGCTGCGCAGCCTCAGTGGGCTGGAAAGATGCTCTGTTCAGGTCAGGAAGTCTGTGGGGTTTCTTTAACCTGGCTGTATTGAATTAGCCGGGTTAGAGAAACCTAAGTGCGCATGTGTGTTTTGGTCGGCCTGAGATGACCGGCCAAACACGCATGGGCACTTAGGGAGTGCACAACCCCTCTTCCTCCCCCTCCCATGCCTTGGCCTCGCCTCTCCCTGTACATGCTGGCTGAGCCAGGGGCTTACAAATAAAACTACAATGAAATATATTGTTATTATTTTTTTACTGCTGGCTCTGAGCCAGTGGGTGACTCCCCTCTGCCATTGCCTACAGTCTGAAGTCCATGGGAGGGTGGGGTGTCGGCCTAAGGAGTCTGCGGGGGACCAGTGGTGGCTCAGCTGGTGGAAACATAACTGTCTGCTCGCACACATAGAGCCTGCAGACTGACAGTTTGGCGAGCAGGGTACACTGCCACGTGTGTAGCTGTACCTGTCCCTGCTCACCAAAATCTAAACAACCTTCAAAGTCTCCACCCTAAGGCTGAAAGAGGCTTGTCTAAAAAGCCAGTGGTTGAAAGGGGGAGACGCAAAGCTCATTTGAGTACACTGTAAGCAACAGGTCTATTGACAGCTTTGCAGATAAAAGCGGTACCTAAAAAAAAAACAAGCTATAAACAAGGAACTTGGAGATGAGAAATTGAATGTTGCCAAGCAGAAATGTGAGAAAGCGGTGCGGGGATACTTATGAAAAGGAGAGATAGGGTCGAAGTTAACAAAGAAGGAATTTTGTGAAGAGAGAAATGGGCTCTGTGGTGACGCAGCAAGGGGTGGGGGCTCAACCAGCAAAGCCAAGGGCAGAAAAGTGAAAACGAGGAAGAATATTAAATACAACAAGCTATTGAAGGAACGACGGAGAAACAAAGGACTTTCGGGGGAAAGAAGACGGTCGTAACCCATGTTAGGCGAGAACATCGAGGTGGGGGTGGGGCGGGTGGAGTCAGTAGCCTCTCCATTTCAGGTGACTGACTTCACAGCTACACCTTCAGATTTTCCTCCCCCAGACCAAGAAAAAAGGGGGGTGAGCGGAGAAAAGGGGGAAACAACTGCGGACTGAAGAGCTGAATAGCTCGAATACCAAAGTCGCCCTGGCCTGGCAGACTGAGCCTCGGCGGAGGCCAAGCTTCCCTTGGAGACAGACTGACAGATCAAATAGTGCTCGGCCAAGAAATTTATGGCGCGCGGCAAGGCCTCCAAAAAAGAAAACAACACGGGGGCGAGGAGCCGAGGGAGAGAGATGCTTGACTCACCAGCCGCCGCCCCTCTCCAGCCTCCCCTCTCGCCGATAGATAAATTGACCCTCGAAGAGAGAGCAGGCGGTCAATATTCTTTTTATATTTAGTTAGTGTTGAGGACTGGCTATGAATATACTGCCTCCATAAGAGCCTTCCTCATAAAAGGCTAGATTACTTTGATAGGGTATTGATTCCCTCAAGTCGTCCATAAAACAAAACAACGGAAAAGCACCGTAAAAGAGCCAGAGAGGGAGGGGGAGTGAGGCGGCTGGCGTCTGCCCCTTCACCGCCACCCGGGGGGTGGGGGGCACCTTGCCCTGAGGCGGGGCCTACAGGGAATAGGGGCTATGTGCCCCCCCCCACCACCACCCCCACCCCCTACAGATTCAACTGTCACGAACATTTGAAGCATTCAGGAACGACAGGCCGGGGGTGTGATGGTGACGGAACAGGTACACTCACCAAGGGGAGTCCAGTGTACTTTCAACTCAGGCGCGAGGCAGGGCGGACTGGCCATTCCGCCACTCTGGCATTTCCCCAGCAGGCCACAGGCCAGTGGGCTGATTTCAGAGCAGATTGTGCTACCGAGAGCGACACATGTCCCACGGCCCCATTTTAACCAGTGCGTCGTGGAGTGTGGGGCAGTTTGAACATTTTTTGCCAGGGCTGATTTTGGTTTCCAGCCGAGCCCTGGGCTCATAGGTCTACCAGGCACAGCTGTACTGAGAAGAACCAAAGCAGGCCTGGCAAAAATGTTCAAACCAGCCTGCTCGCTTCCTCTCTCTTCTTTACATTAATTCTCTATCATTTCTCCCTCTGTGCCTGCTGCCATCATGTGTACTGGGCAGCTAGGGTTCAGCCAGCCACCAGTCTTCAAAGACTAGTGCCTAGGTGCCCTAGCTCCTTGGGATATGCCTGTCCGGCCTCACTGGAATGACTGAAATCTTGGGGAGCTCTCAGGGCTTGACTGACCTTTCTCCCACCCTAGCATTTTCCTGGTAGGCTGCAGGCGAGTGGGCTTCTTTCAGGGCAGGATGGGCTATCATGACCCAAGCAAAGCCCACAGCACCACTCTCATCGCGAGCTCCTTCAGTGTGGGCTGGTTCAAACATTTTTGCCAGGGTTGATTTTGGACTTCAGTCCAGCCCTGGCGTTGGCCACAGCGGTACAAAAGAGGGTGGTAATGGATGGAGCATCTGAATCAATCAAACACTCACACCCAGTCAAAAGATCTGGGTTTAATCCATCACCGTTCTTTAGCCCACTCTGCCACCCCAGTTCAGACATGGCTATATGCAAATCAGTCTGACCCTGTGCCTCATGGGAACAGTCCAGCCCGAACTGCCAAGCCATGCCTTCCCTGGACCGGAAACAAGCTTCCGAGGACCGGTTTCTGGCATTACAGCCGTCTTCAGCCCGGCTTGCTTGAATCCAGTGGCAAAGTCAGCAAGGGACTCACGTCTGAGCATACCCTGCCACACTTATGGCAGCGAAACGCGGTACAAAAGGGGGTGGTAATGGACGGAGCATCTGAATCAATCAAACACTCACATTCAGTCAAAAGATCTGGGTTTAATCCATCACCGTTCTTTAGCCCGCTCTGCCACCCCAGTTCAGACATGGCTATATGCAAATCAGTCTGACCCTGTGCCTCATGGGAACAGTCCAGCCCGAACTGCCAAGCCATGCCTTCCCTGGACCGGAAACAAGCTTCCGAGGACAAGCACTGGCAGTAGAGCAAGCTTGCGTCACACCAGAGCACAGCAATGAAAACATCTCCCCTCGATAGGTGAACACAGCACTTGAGCAAGGAAGTGACTAGAAAAGTAGTCAGAGAGACAATTTGGCAGAGAAATGTGAACTAGTGGGCAGTGAAGCAGGAAGACTTGGGAATGACATGAGCACCGACACAAAAATAGGGAAATACTTACACTGGAACAGAGAGACATGATGGAAAAGGTCTCCTTGATGTGCACAATTGCCTTGAGTGAGCGCATACCCCTGCACTAAGTGTCCCCTTAGAAAGGAGAAACAGCAAATACAACTACCGCTGAACAACATGTTGCCTTCGCACCGTGGGTGGAATAAGAAATGCGTATGAACCACGCATTACATTTACAACGCAAGGCGTTACAACGAAATGCGTTAGGTCAAGGGCATTGGACTTTAAAGTCCAGTGCTTTTGCTACTGTTACAGTGACTGGAGTTGGAATAGTAATATATACTATTCCAAAGTACAGCACCCCTAAGGTAAGTCGTTGTAATGATTTGTAAAGTACGATCACCCCTGACCCCTGACTGCTTCATTCTTCCCCAGAAGTCTTATGCCCACATCAGATGCATCTCCCTTTTTAGGTCTTGCCTAGTGCGCAGCACGCATGCGCTGCTTTAGGAGAGGGCTCTTGGAATCACTTCAGACTTCCAAGAGCCTTCTCTGTGTGGGTGTGCCTCCTCCCACACATCCCATTGGCCTTTGCGTGTGACTTTCAATAATTGAAAGCACCCAAATGGCCAAAACAGGTGCATGTCCCGCCTCTCCTCAAAACTTTCACTCCCATGGCCTAGGGGTCTCGGGAGTACGCAGGGGGCCATCTGTTCTGGATCAGGTTTATTCCCAGAGCGTTTTGCTTTCGGGGGCCAGCAGTGGCTCATGTTACAAATGCTTTCACTTTCGCAGCTGTGAGGTAGCACTTGTTACTGTTTTGTACACACTAATTTAAAAGGAAGCCAACTGTTTACCTGGATGCGTGTTTTCTTTAGTGGAGAAAAACTCACAAGTAAACAGGCCTTTTTGATAGGTTCCCGTGTTGTATCACCGCGTTCCAGGCAACAGCTAAGCAAACTGACAGCTCTGAATGTTTAAAGAAACCAGGAGATGCCCTCGCATGAAGCTTCACCTTGGAGTCATTCCAAGCACTTCACGCTCAGTCTTAATCCTTCTGCCCAATTAAACCACCCCCAGCGCCCCGGTTGGTTTTCGTGCATGAAATGGGAACATATAAGTGAGTGTTCACTATACCAGAGTGTCTGTTTCCTATTGAGAAGTGCCAGTAGTTTTCCATTCGAAGTATAGAGCCTACTACTGAGACGTGTAGGAACTCTCACTCAAAATAAAGTTGTGCAGGTACTTACTACTATTAAGTACCTGCCCACACAAAGCAGTGCTCCCTTTACATCTGTGTAAATTAAGGTGGATTGTAAGAGATTTTGTTCAACAAAAAACACGGAATCTTGATTTTACCTGCTTGTCCTTCTGTCAGGGGCTGCGTGGATCAGTGGTTTAGAAGATCATGATCACTAAACTAATGACCTCTTTAACCCCATGAGTAAGTTATCGGTGTGTTTGTGGCTTAAGGACGACAGGGCCAGTCTACTGACACCCGCATTGTTGAGAATAGTGTCGCTTCCAGTGTTGTCAAAACAGCAACTTTCGCACGACCACCAACATTTGCAGAGCTTGGAGACATTCGGGTTGAAGTGCAAAAGAAGCACAAGAAACTTAACTAAAAATGCATACAATCTAACACAAAAAGCAACCAACCGCGATTGTGCATTTTTGTAACAAGTTGTGGACTTCCCGTCGTGGCTGTCACGACCTGACCAGGCACACAGCTTAATTAATTTGTTGCCCACTTATTACACTATTTCCATAAAATAAACTTCTAGTATAAATACTTCACAACTCTCTTTTTTTAAAATTCTGATTGTATTTTTCTATTCTCCATTGATTTCACTTAAACTACAAACTTTTCAAAATTTGTTTACATACACATATTGTTATCAATTCATAACTACATTCATTGTGAATCTGTATGTTTCATGAACAGATTTTCCACAACATTCCATATTATTCAAAAATTTCAATGCAACATAAACGGCGATTGCTGGTTGTTTGGCTCGATGCATTTCGGGACAGGCGTCCCTTCCTCACGGGCCACTGTGAATAAAACAATGTGATATACTGTTACAAAACAGACTATTTTACATATTCAATATTATTCTCATAATTTTGGCTGTCAGTAGATTGATTTACAAGCCACTAAAAAGGCTGAGTCTCACATAAAGTTTTGAATTCATTCATGATATTGTATAGACCCATATCTAGTGATTCTGATAAAAATCAAGCTAAGTACTGCAAAGTGAATTCACACGTGCTGGTAACGTACTAAAATGTGAAAATACGTTGATGGCTCTGATCCAATCCGTCTTTAGTGTATAGTGTACATGCAGTGATCGGTGACTTATATCGCATGCACAATGTGGCATTGCTAAAAAATTAAAAAAGACAACATACTTAGTCTTCATAGGTTCTAAAAATAAACCTTGCTTTTAAACTCCCTCTCCATGCTTCAAAAAAAGAAACATGCAGAGAAGACGAAAAAGTGCTTAACTTGAAATACTGACTACTACGAAAAACCACCAACTCTGACCTTCACTCCGACCACTGAACTATGGTAGGACTTCACGAAACTACAACAGTGCCGAAAAGGAATCTCTAACATGGATAAACCTTAGTTTAAGTTTGTGCAAAGGCTGATCTTTAAAAGTACTGGACAGTGCTCAAATATAAAAAAACACAAGTATCTTAGTTGTAAACAGTCACCAAAGTATCTGAAACAAATCACACAAACAGTACTGGGTAAATATGGGTTGGCTCACAAACAGCGAGTTAACTACAAACGGAAACACGGTTATCGAATTTATAAACTGCCGTATCACCAACCGCTCACCTTAGGTTCTGCTGCTAGTCACACCGTACGTATCGCAATACTCCAGTACCGATAGACTGTCGCGTTCACCTCACGGGTGTATCGCGTAAACTAAATCAGGATTGAAAATCAAACAAAGAAAAAAGAGACTGCTCAAACGCGTTAAATCACAGCGGCCATATTAGGAAAGTTACTCTGATCCAATAATGAATATAACGGGTGGCCATCTTTGAACAACAGACTGTAACTGATAATTCCATGAGTCAAAGCACAAGGATAACATACATAATTAATAGTACTAATGTAACTTTCTTACAATGGTCAGTTTGAGGTTACATAATTTGTCCTGATTCATGGATACTCAAATTACTACCTCCTATAAACCCCATGTACAGGTTTTGAGAAAAGATCTTAATACCTGACTCCTAAAAATAAAAACCTAAAGGTACCTATAGGTTACACTGTGTGTGTCTGTGCTAACACTAATGTTCTTTATGCCACATAAAAGAAAGACTGCATCTACTACTCTTATGATCACAGAAAACAGCTCAGGTCCAGTTTGTCATTCAAACCGAACGGTTCCATGGTTTGATATTTTTTCATCAGAATCACCTTGCGTTGTAATAAGAACTGGCGAGAGTCCCTTCCTGTAAATGCGCCAAGAGATATGCCTTTCCAGGGGAAGCGTCCGAAGGAGAATTATCGTTATTTCCCATTGTTACTTCCTCTTTCTATGTATGCTGCATTCTGCAGCACACACAGAAAGAAGAATTTGCCCCTTAGGATTGTTTTTGTGCAGGAAGGTGCCCCTTTCTGCTCAAAAACAATCTTGCATGCAACACAGGCACTCTGGTGTAAGGGTGCCTGCATTGGTACTAGGCAGACATACTGGTGCCAGCACAGGGACAAGGACAGGACTGCATTGTATTCTTTTAAATACTGCACATTACTGGCCTTTCCATGTGACGCAGCGCACCTTGTGACTTGCACCACATTCTCATGAATATGCCCCTTAGTATAAGAATGGTACAGAAATCACAAGGGACAATCAAGAATCTCTTCTATGCTCCAGGGTTGAGGTATTGACCGCCAACTCACCTTGATCAGGTTCAGGACTAAAAACTTTGGGAAAGCCACAGGCTGTCAAAAGAAAGCTGCCTTGAAGAATGGAGCTGACTGACTGCTTAAGAGGGCATTATAAGTGCCCTTGCACAAGGAAGACTCTAGAAGAAGGAGGCTCCAAAGGAACTGAGGCAGGGCAAAATGAAGCTGCCCATTGTGACTCAGGAAAGGTCATACATCACTCAGCTGGAAGGTAAGGCCTGGAAAACAGGGGCATCCCCACACCGAGAGCTGAAGCGACCACTCCCGTTACTGTACGGCACTCACAGCAACTGACAGTGGGCTTCATAGGTCTCCTGCCAAGAGACCAAATGAAGCAGTGTTGGGAACTAAAGAATGGTGACTGTGCCTGATATCTCAACTGACGAACACCTGTGCCAGAGGATACTGTGCCAAGAAGGATGGTACCCCTCCCATCCAAACGCACATCAACCAACACCTTGTTATTACTGCAGCGACCCAGGGTAAGCTCCTAGCTTTCTTTGGGAGAGTGAGCTTGTTTTTGGGACTTCGGAAGAACCAATGAAAGTAGAGCTACTGGACTGTGAGAAACACAACCTGAACACCACCTCTTCAGGGCCTGTGTTGGCTCTGCCTACACTAACCGTCCTGGATGTGCACATGAGCCCCCGATGCAGTGCTCAGCAGCATCGACTGGACAGGGGCAGAGTCAAGTGCAATCCCCACTTGACAGGCCAAGCCAGGATATAAGCCACTCATAGTAGTGCTGCACCTGCCGCCTGCAGGCACCTGCATGCCAGCCTGTGCTACAAAGACAACGTGTCAGAAAGGTACTGTGCAAGGAGCAACACCAAGAAAGAGAGTGGCATCCCTTTTGGGAGCTATCTAGAAACAACTCTTGGAAGGGGTCAGCCAAGCCCACAGGAGCCTCACATGAACATACAAAATCCCCCAGGAAGGCTAATATCTGACTTGCATAGAATTATTGCTTGACACCTGTCCTATTCAGACACCAATTCACAGTCATTGCTGCCTAAAATTCTGTGTATCACTTGAAATGCCAATCAATGATTATGTACAGTATGTTGTGTGCCACAAGTAAATTATTTTTTTCTTTTCTGAGTAAAAGCTTTGGCTAGAGCTTCAATTAATAACTTTGAATTTGATGTCTTGTTGAGTTCTCCATTTCTGTCCCACAATCCCTCCTTAAGTAAGTTTCGGTTTGTTCGGCCTTGTTACCTAAAGGGCCAAGTTCTAAAGGGTGTGGGTTTAGTTTTGGTCTCAATAGTATGATAAAATGTCAGGCCACCAGTGGTAAACAACTCTGATTGTTGCAATCCGAACCCAGTTAATCATATCTCCCCTGGGACTCACAATAAAGCTACCGCTCAGAGACTTGGATGTTGGAAGAAGATGGCTTGGACAGTGGGAGAGGCCAACAGAGACGTTGGGCAAGAAGACACTGATATCAGAACAACTCCAGCACTTGAACGTCCAATATCAGAACAGAGATATGCAGTCACAGGGACAGGAACAGGACACAGAAACATACACTTTGATAGAAAAATGCATGCTCGGGCAGAGAGACATGGTTTTAACCCCTTCGCTGCGGGGTGTTCCTGCTGTGCGGGGGGAGGGGGCCGCGCGCAGCGCCGCCGTGCTGGTGATGAGCTCAGCTCGTCATGAGGCGCAGCAGAGCTGCCCTCATGACAAGCTCAGCTCGTCACGGCCACACACGTTTTTAGAACATTCAGCACTGCGGGGAAATTAGCCCCGCGTGCGAACGTTCCAACGGCCGTGACGAGCTGAGCACGTCACGAGGGCAGCTCCGCTGCGCCTCATGACGAGCTGAGCTCGTCAGCAGCACCCATGAGGTTAAGGACAGGGCGACACAAGGACTGAGATATGGGCTGTGGGGCAAGTGGGCATGGGGAAGAGTAAAAGCAGACCCAAAAACTGTGGCATAGTGAAATGGACACCAGGGGACCAACCCTGCTACTAGGACAGTGAAACACATACTCCGGAGAAGCACAGAGATTGTTACCCAAAACATAGCCCTGGGACCTATGGACATTAGGACCATGAGATAGAGATACTTAGAGGCATATTTAATTAAAACTGGCAGAGCGCAGTGTTGCAGCAAAATTGGTAATTTGGTAATGCCGTGCTCTGTCACTTTCAAAACGCAGTGGATGTGCTGTATTTACAAGAATGTGGTGCACCCCTGCGTTTCCCCTAGCACTAAAGAAGCTGCCTAGCACCAGCAAAGCCCCCTTTGCACCATGTTGCAAGGGTGCCTGCGGTACAGGGGTGATTGTTTATGTGAAGGAAGGGACACCTTCCTGCACATAAACAACCTTTGCAGGCAATTTGCTGTTTCAATGTGTGCTGCAGAATGCAGCAGACACGGAAAGAGGAAAATACGAGGAGAAATGAAACATTTCTCCTCCTATCACCTGCTTAAGACCTGGAATTTCCTGGAAATATTTTTGGCGCTGCCCCATACACTGTAAATATAGGGCAGCGTCAACAAGCAATGGATGTTGCAGCACATAGGATCATCAGGACATGGAAAAAGATACTGGGACAAGGAGACAGAGACAGCAAGACATACACACAGACTAATAGGGGACATACTCTCCATCTGCACCTAGCCCAACAGCTGATAACTTAACATAGCCAACAGCAGTGCAAGGTGTCCTCATTCACACAAAGAACAGGCACAGCACTGACAGAAATAATGCACACTTTTACACATAGTATAGGTAGAGGTGGCAGAAGGAGAATGGGTCTAGAGGAAGATTTATTGGTGGTGGCACCAACTACTACAATATTACATACCTGGCTCCCAAAGAAACTCAATGATACACTGTGGAGGTTTCAGAACAAGGCTGACATGCTGTACCTATATGCAATCGCATAAGGCCATCCCATAAAGTGCTTAAATGATTCCTACTGGATGTGTGGATTAAGTTTAAAGATATTTGAACTGTGGCCAAGGTCTACTGGGGTCTCTTTACTTACAAAAACACAGGATGCAGTAAAAGAATCCTGCATCGGATAACAGCTCGCTTGATAAATCTTTGAACATTGAACAAAAATGAAGGTAAGAATTTTTGTTAGTTCAGAGTCACAGTCTGTGACCTATTTGATCCCAGGCTTCGGAGCAGCGCCTAATTTATGCACTACTGGAAGGGGCTGAAACCAGAACTGCTTCAAGTAATCTATGTGCAGCTGGGGACAGATGTGAAGAATATCAGAGTGGGGCACAGCACTGATTGAACTGTAAC
The DNA here is from genome assembly GCF_964261635.1 of Lissotriton helveticus. Lineage (NCBI taxonomy): Eukaryota > Metazoa > Chordata > Amphibia > Caudata > Salamandridae > Lissotriton > Lissotriton helveticus. The sequence continues at coordinate 1,619,209,080 of NC_136057.1, forward strand.
TGTAGAAAATGTTCCTTTTCTGGATGGTCACCCTGGAATTTTCCCCTTTTACTGAAGGGTATATTTTGTATGGCTTTAGAAATCTGTGTACTTTAACCTTGCTAACCAGTGGTGAAGTGTCTGTGCTCTCCTTTTTAATAGGGTCACATTGGCATGCTCCTAATTGGTATATTTAACTTGCCTATAAGTCCCTATTATATGCCACAAAATACACCCAGGGCTTGAAAGTTAAATTCAACCAGTGGACTGCAGCATCAAATATGTCATTCACAACAGTGGCAGTGCAAACATGGCTTCATGTAGCCAGTTGTAGCTTGACTGTAGCAGTGTAAAACTGTAGGTTGACCTGTCAAAATAAACCCTTTTGATAGGTAAAAACCTACCTTTTTAAGTATTAATAAGTCACCCCTTGGGGCTCACAAGGCAGGGTGCATGGTAATTACAAGTAGGACATATAGAAATGTAATGTAAACATGCCCTGATAGTCACTAGCACCAAAAAGCTATTTTCACTGTGGTAGGCCTAGCTGTCCTATGTAGAAAACCAGAGTGCAGATCAAAATACCAATACTGTTTCTAGGGGATGGGACTAGCTAGAAAAATAATGAAACAACAATTTTAATAGTTATTAAAATCCAATTCAATGTTCTATTCAGGAAAAGTAGTTTCTAGAAAGTTACCTTTTCCCTTCCTGAAGTTCATTGAGGATAGTTAGCATTTGTTGTCCAACTTCTCCCAGGGAGAGATTAGCATTTGAATAGGTGTGAAAAGGGTATCAAATACCTCCCAGGATCAAACAATAGGCTGACCTGAATGGGCAGAGGTGACTCCTCCTAATCTCACAGAATATGCCAGGTAGGGGCTGAGGGCATCCCCTTTGACATTATAATGTTAATTCCTGCTGGAGTATCAAATCCTGATTGACAGGTCTGCTGGGGGTTACTTATAACATTTAGGGTGAACTCGAAAGGAAGAAATTAGGACAGCAAGAACATTATTGAGTATTAGTTGTCTGATGGTTGAACCCTGCCTTGTATTGAGGGTACAGTGACTGTTTCAAACTGGATTTTAGTGTTAGGTGTGGGAGGACATTAGGATTACCACAGTACACCCCCCCACACACACACCCAGCCTTCAGAGCCCAAGCTGAGTGAGACCAAAGACTTTCACCATCTTGAAACTGCCAAAAGTGGGTAGGGTTGGCCCTGTGAACTTTTACCCCATTGGTTAGGTTGTGCTCATGAGTTATTCCCACCCACTATCAAGTGTCAGGCATAAATGTGGCACCTCCAGGCACCTACCTCAGAACATTGCTGGATCTAAGGAAGAACATAAGAGGAATGCTACTGGTGTCTGTGACCTGAAATCAACCCTGAAAGACGAATGAGCTCCGTCTTGTACCCAGGTCAAAGAAGTGGACTCCAGAGATCAGTTGGCTGCTTTTCTTTGTGGCTACAGGGAGACAACAAGCTACAAGAGGCTTTTCTGCAACTGCCCCGCGACCAGTGGCGAAAGGACCTGGACTGGGCTCTGTTGTTGGCCCCTGCAAGACACAATGTGAGCCTCTAGGTGCTGGTGATCTACAATATAGTGTCTGCTTTAAAAATGTCCTTAATTCAAAGCATTCAACTGCATCACGGTGATAAGTCCAAACCAGAGCAACACATATTCAGACGTCTGTTCCAAGGAGTTTCTTAATTATGATAACTGATATTTTCTACGGAGTGCACAATAATGTCACATTTAAAGTGATACAGTCTACGGATTATGAGCCAGTACAGTGAGCTCCACTTCCTCCAATCTTGAGACAGGGACCATGAGTTTGTTCATCATCTCTGAGCTTTCCAGCAGTTCTATTAATGATTGATCCAGGATCCTTGGCTCACTTGTTTTTTTATTCGCTGTTTGGATTTAGATTCAATGGTGGCTCCTCCGCTAAGGCGGAGGAGCGTCGCCTCACTGCTTTTAAGCAGTGTAACTAAAGGAAAAATAAAATGATAATAACTCAATGTTATTATAATTGTATGTGTTCCTGCTGCTTTGCGTCAGAGGCGGGCGGGCTGCTCTGCTCTCAGAGTAGGACAGGGAAGGCGTGGTTTGTCCACTCCAAGTGCGCATGATGCTTTGGCTGCCCATCTCGGGCCAGCCAAACAGTCTTACACACTTTGTATGTTCTCCATGCAGGCTGCATTACAGCCCTGCATTACAGCCTGGGTGGAAAACCTGCTCAGGCCTCAAGTTCCTGCCGAACCAAGGCGCTCACACCAATCACAACACTGCATTACAGCATTGTGATTGGTCATGGGAGCCTGGGTGCTTCCTCTTTCCTGTTCCAGCCTGAGTCCATCGCAGAGGAGAGACGGAGAGACGAGGTGATAAGGTAAGTTTTATTATTTTTTTTTTACATTCACCTTCACCCATGCCCCTTACCCTCTTTTGCATATTCCAAGACACTAAACTCCCATACCAGTTAGCTACAAACTGTAAATTTGTACAAGAGTTCACTACAATCAATCTTACAACGCATATTAAAACAAAAAAGAGCTACCAATCATCATAAAAATCCAATAAAACGGATCCAAGCCTTTGTTACAAGAAATGCTCTGCTGCTCGTTGTATCCAGGTGAGCTCTGAAAATCATTCAAAGAAAATGGGTACATTTCTGTAGACTCTCAATGCCAGAAAAAGGAAACTGTTGACGGTCCATCAGGTCTTTTACCCATGAGCTCCGGGGCCGCCTTTTGGGATGATGTGGCATAGTCCATAAAAGTTAGAACAACGCAATATATAATTGCAATCACAGAGGAATAATTGAGACGTTCATACTTTACCACGACAGAGACGATCAGCACATTGACTTCTTTTTATGCCTTCTTTACATCCCCTTGCAAGGACAGAAATCATGGTCCACATGTCTGTTCTATCATACAATGTTTCAGGATGGCTTGATGAGCTATGTAGTGCTTTGTGTTACCTCGCGGTACCATCAGAGCAGTACAACATAACAATAGTCTGTTTGTTACCTGTTACGGCATGTTGTTGGTGTGGACATGGACGTCTGCAGAAATGTTTTTTTTGGGTGGGGGGGATTATTTGAATGTCATCCATCCTTTGACACTTTTTGTCAATGTCAAAGGGCAAGGGCATAGTCATTAAAGGGCAAGTGAAAAATCCAGGTGGGGGGGTAAGTGCCCCCTCTTGCCCCCCTCTTACACTTTGGCCACCCGTGGGTAAGCGCTTGAATGACCACAAGTCGCTCATCAACCAGCATACCTTTATAGGATGTGCTGGCTGGACCCGATGCCTTTACTGTCTCTGTCACACCTTGCTTTTCGGATGCGCTTGTGCACTTCAGTTCACATCTGTTTCTGAAGCTCATCATGATTAAGGAGCACTTGGGCTGGCACTTTCTCATGTGTGAATGTTACACGCTTGTTTCGATCTGCTTCATGGGAGGTTAGCTTCGCGTAGTCTGAAACACCTTGTTTTTAGCATGTTTTTTTGGACTGCTGGTCTCATCTGTCTCTTTTGAACCTCATGATTAAGATGTGCTTAGACCACTACTCCTGTATCTGTGTCTCTTACACATTGCTGTTTGGATCTGCTCGATGAGAGGTTATTCTCATGGGTGTGGATACATCTTGTTTTTAGGGAGTGCTTGTTGGACTGCTGGTCTCGTCTGTCTCTTTTGAACGTGGTCAGAAGAATTTGTGCGTAGACTGCTAATGCATTTGTCTCTGTCACACATTGATTTTGGATCTGCTTATTTTATTTATTTATTTATTTAATTTTATAGTTTTATAGAGTGCGAACCAGACCCATGAGGGTATCAGAGTCCTTTACAGGATTAAGGGGTAGTATACAAGCGTAGGGAAGGGGGGGGGGATAAATTGGGAAAGGAAGGGGATACATTATACAAGAAAAACACGCTGCACGTTTAAAGTTCAGGCTAAATGTGATATAAAAATTAAAACAAGTAGATACATTATACAAGAAGGCATGCAGTCTCAGCTCTTGGTGGGATGCCCAGGAGTGCAGAAAAGGTATCATCCATATAAGCCATGGATGTTGCCGAGGTGGAGAGTTGGGTAAGTCAATGCGGTGATTGTAAAGTATTCGTTAGGCGAGGTATTTTCCCATGAAAAAGGTTTTGGTTTCCTTCTTAAAGTGTGCCAAGGACGGAAGTCTTCTAATGGCGGGTGGGAGAGAGTTCCAGATTCTTGGCGCGGCCCCAGAAAAGGCCAGATTGGAGGTTTTGTTCTTCCGGAAGCATGCTGGTTGCAGCAGCAGGTCTTTGGCAGATCGAGAGTTTCTGGCTCCTCCGGATAAAACGAGTTTTTGTGCAAGAAATGGAGGGGGAGTTGTAGAAAAGGGCTTTGTGAGTAATGCAGGCCTGTTTAAATTGGATTCTGGCCTCTAGGGGAAGCCAGTGCAGAGCTTTGAGGTGGTGGAGATGTGGTTGAATTTCCTTGAGCCAGTTAGGAGTCTAGTGGCAGTGTTGAGGCAGGCTGTCAAAGGGGCCAGGGAGTTCTTGGGTAGCCCTGCAAGAGTAGAGCACTCCTGTGCTCTGAAACAGCTTGTATTTTGGATGTGCTTGTTGGACTGCTGGTCTTGTCTGTCTCTTTTGAACTTGGTTATTATGATGTGCTTAGACCCCAAGGCCTGCATTTGTGTATGTTACACATTGTTCTTTGGAGCTGGTTCATGGGGGTTATTCTCATGGGTGCGGATACATCTTGTTTTTAGGGAGTGCTTGTTGGACTTCTGGTCTCGTTAGTCTCTCTTGAACCTGGTGAGAAGGATGTGCTTAGATTGCTATTCTTGCATCTTTGTCTGTTACACATTGTTGGACTGCTGTTTTTTCCCTGTTGCACCTTGAAAGTACAATAGAGTAATGGCTGTCAGTCCCATGTGCTGCTGTGACACCAAGTCACTGGATGAATCCCTAATTTCTCTGTTACTCAATATTTATAGGACTGACTATTCAAATACAATTATCCCTCGGACACAAACAGGTTTTAGAACATGGAAGGGCACGCACGGCTGTATCCCTGCTTTCATGAATATGGCATCTGAGTTAAAGATGCTGTCTTGACGTCAGTAGCGCCTATGGTCGAGTTGATAGGAGCAGGTTTTGATGTGGAGGGTGCCCTTCCGTACTCAAAATCAAGAAACACAATCATTTTCGATCAAGTCTCAATTTGAATCTTGACACGAAATATTGGAACCGGCCGTTCATTTTGGGGGCAAATCCGAGAACGTGGGATTGTGTGCAAACAAATGAGCCAAAAATCGAGAGTCCCTTCGAGGCAACAGGATCGTGGCAAACCCAAGGCCAGGCCATCTGCAGCAGCGTCACCACGGCAACGGCATCAGAGGAGCGAGAGGAAACCGCGACCGGAGGAGGGCTGCCATGGAAACCGCTGCAGACAGACTATAAGGATGGAGACGGCAGACGTGTCCAGAAACGCGCGCATTCGCATCGGAGAGGCCGACCGGTCCAGAAGCGCTGGCAGCGTCATCGGCAGCAGCAGAGCTATCCAGATGTCCGTGCATTCACGGAGGGACCGCGAGCCTGTCCAGAAGCACGAGCATTCACATGACCAGAGATAGCTGAGCAGTCCTCAAACACGTGCATTGACATCAGAGCGGTCCTGAAAAAAGTGCATTGACATAGGAGACAGCTGCGCTACCCAGACGCCCTTTTTTCACGTTTGGGACCCCAGTACTCCCCAAAAGAACCCTCTCTACACTGGAGGCAGCAGACCGACCTGGAAGCACAGACATTCACTTCGAAGACAGCAGTTCAAAAGCACGTGCAATCACACCAGAGATGACAGATGTGTGCAGAAGCACGTGCAATCACACCAGAAATGACAGATATGTGCAGAAGCACGTGCATTCACACCAGAGACGACAGATATGTGCAGAAGCACGTGCATTCACACCAGAGACGACAGATATGTGCAGAAGCACGTGCATTCACACCAGAGATGACAGATATGTGCAGAAGCACGTGCATTCACACCAGAGACGACAGATATGTGCAGAAGCACGTGCATTCACACCAGAGATGACAGATAAGTGCAGAAGCACGTGCAATCACACCAGAGATGACAGATATGCGCAGAAGCACGTGTGTTCACACCAGAGATGACAGATATGTGCAGAAGCACGTTCATTCACACCAGAGATGACAGATACGTGCAGAAGGACGTGCATTCACACCAGAGATGACAGAAATGTGCAGAAGCACGTGCAATCACACCAGAGATGACAGATAAGTGCAGAAGCACGTGCAATCACACCAGAGATGAAAGATATGCGCAAAAGCACGTGTATTCACACCAGAGATGACAGATATGTGCAGAAGCACGTGCAATCACACCAGAGATGACAGATATGCGCAGAAGCACGTGCAATCACACCAGAGATGACAGATATGCGCAGAAGCACGTGCATTCACACCAGAGATGACAGATATGTGCAGAAGCACGTGCAATCACACCAGAGATGACAGATATGCGCAGAAGCACGTGCATTCACTCCAGAGATGACAGATATGTGCAGAAGCACGTGCAATCACACCAGAGATGACAGATATGCGCAGAAGCACGTGCAATCATACCAGAGATGACAGATATGCGCAGAAGCACGTGCATTCACACCAGAGATGACAGATATGTGCAGAAGCACATGCAATCACACCAGAGATGACAGATATGCACAGAAGCAAGTGCATTCACACCAGAGATGACAAATATGTGCAGAAGCACGTGCAATCACACCAGAGATGACAGATATGTGCAGAAGCACTTGCAATCACACCAGAGATGACAGATATGTGCAGAAGCACTTGCAATCACACCAGAGATGACAGATATGTGCAGAAGCACGTGCATTCACACCAGAGATGACAGATATGTGCAAAAGCACGTGCAATCACACCAGAGATGACAGATATGCGCAGAAGTACGTGCATTCACACCAGAGATGACAGATATGAGCAGAAGCACGTGCAATCACACCGTGATGACAGATATGCGCAGAAACACGTGCTATCACACTAGAGATGACAGATATACGCAGAAGCACGTGCATTCACACCAGAGATGACAGATATGCGCTGAAGCACGTGCAATTACACCAGAGATGACAGATATGTGCAGAAGCACGTGCATTCACACCAGAGATGACAGATATGTGCAGAAGCACGTGCAATCACACCAGAGATGACAGATATGTGCAGAAGCACGTTCATTCACACCAGAGATGACAGATACATGCAGAAGGACGTGCAATCACACCAGAGATGACAGATATGCGCAGAAGCACGTGCAATCACACCAGACATGACAGATATGTGCAGAAGCACGTGCATTCACACCACAGATGACAGATATGTGCAGAAGCACGTTCATTCACACCAGAGATGACAGATACGTGCAGAAGGACGTGCATTCACACCAGAGATGACAGAAATGTGCAGAAGCATGTGCAATCACACCAGAGATGACAGATATGTGTAGAAGCACGTGCAATCACACCAGAGATGACAGATATCTGCCGAAGCACGTTCATTCACACCAGAGATGACAGATACGTGCAGAAGGACGTGTATTCACACCAGAGATGACAGAAATGTGCAGAAGCACGTGCAATCACACCAGAGATTACAGATATGTGCAGAAGCACGTGCATTCACACCAGAGATGACAGATATGAGCAGAAGCACGTGCTATCACACCAGAGATGACAGATATGTGCAGAAGCACGTGCAATCACACCAGAGATGACAGATATGTACTGAAGCACGTTCATTCACACCAGAGATGACAGATACGTTCAGAAGCACGTGCAATCACACCAGAGATGACAGATATGCGCAGAAGCACGTGCAATCACACCAGAGATGACAGATATGCACAGAAGCACGTACATTCACACCAGAGATGACAGATATGAGCAGAAGCACGTGCTATCACACCAGAGATGACAGATATGCGCAGAAGCATGTGCATTCACACCAGAAATGACAGATATGCGCAGAAGCACGTGCAATCACACCAGAGATGACAGATATGTGCAGAATCACGTGCATTCACACCACAGATGACAGATATATGCAGAAGCACGTGCAATCACACCAGAGATGACAGATATGTGCAGAAGCATGTTCATTCACACCAGAGATGACAGATACGTGCAGAAGGACGTGCATTCACACCAGAGATGACAGAAATGTGCAGAAGCACGTGCAATCACACCAGAGATGACAGATAAGTACAGAAGCACGTGCAATCACACCAGAGATGACAGATATGCGCAGAAGCACGTGTATTCACACCAGAGATGACAGATATGTGCAGAAGCACGTGCAATCACACCAGAGATGACAGATATGTGCAGAAGCACGTGCAATCACACCAGAGATGACAGATATGCGCAGAAGCACGTGCATTCACTCCAGAGATGACAGATATGTGCAGAAGCACATGCAATCACACCAGAGATGACAGATATGCGCAGAAGCACGTGCATTCACACCAGAGATGACAGATATGTGCAGAAGCACGTGCATTAACACCAGAGATGACAGATATGTGCAAAAGCACGTGCAATCACACCAGAGATGACAGATATGCGCAGAAGCACGTGCATTCACACCACAGATGACAGATATGTGCAGAAGCACGTGCAATCACACCAGAGATGACAGATATGTGCAGAAGCACGTTCATTCACACCAGAGATAACAGATACATGCAGAAGGACGTGCAATCACACCAGAGAAGACAGATATGCGCAGAAGCACGTGCAATCACACCAGACATGACAGATATGTGCAGAAGCACGTGCATTCACACCACAGATGACAGATATGTGCAGAAGCACGTTAATTCACACCAGAGATGACAGATACGTGCAGAAGGACGTGCATTCACACCAGAGATGACAGAAATGTGCAGAAGCACGTGCAATCACACCAGAGATGACAGATATGTGTAGAAGCACGTGCAATCACACCAGAGATGACAGATATCTGCAGAAGCACGTTCATTCACACCAGAGATGACAGATACGTGCAGAAGGACGTGTATTCACACCAGAGATGACAGAAATGTGCAGAATCACGTGCAATCACACCAGAGATTACAGATATGTGCAGAAGCACGTGCATTCACACCAGAGATGACAGATATGAGCAGAAGCACGTGCTATCACACCAGAGATGACAGATATGTGCAGAAGCACGTGCAATCACACCAGAGATGACAGATATGTACTGAAGCACGTTCATTCACACCAGAGATGACAGATACGTGCAGAAGCACGTGCATTCACACCAGAGATGACAGATATGTGCAGAAGCACGTGCAATCACACCAGAGATGACAGATATGCGCAGAAGCACGTGCAATCACACCAGAGATGACAGATATGCGCAGAAGCACGTACATTCACACCAGAGATGACAGATATGAGCAGAAGCACGTGCTATCACACCAGAGATTACAGATATGCGCAGAAGCATGTGCATTCACACCAGAGATGACAGATATGCGCAGAAGCACGTGCAATCACACCAGAGATGACAGATATGTGCAGAAGCACGTGCATTCACACCACAGATGACAGATATGTGCAGAAGCACTTGCAATCACACCAGAGATGACAGATATGTGCAGAAGCACGTTCATTCACACCAGAGATGACAGATACGTGCAGAAGGACGTGCATTCACACCAGAGATGACAGAAATGTGCAGAAGCACGTGCAATCACACCAGAGATGACAGATAAGTGCAGAAGCACGTGCAATCACACCAGGGATGACAGATATGCGCAGAAGCACGTGTATTCACACCAGAGATGACAGATATGTGCAGAAGCACGTGCAATCACACCAGAGATGACAGATATGTGCAGAAGCACGTGCAATCACACCAGAGATGACAGATATGCGCAGAAGCACGTGCATTCACTCCAGAGATGACAGATATGTGCAGAAGCACATGCAATCACACCAGAGATGACAGATATGCGCAGAAACACATGCATTCACACCAGAGATGACAGATATGTGCAGAAGCACGTGCAATCACACCAGAGATGACAGATATGCGCAGAAGCACGGGCATTCACACCAGAGATGACAGATATGAGCAGAAGCACGTGCTATCACACCGTGATGACAGATATGCGCAGAAACACGTGCTATCACACTAGAGATGACAGATATGCGCAGAAGCACGTGCATTCACACTAGAGATGACAGATATGTGCAGAAGCACGTGCAATCACACCAGAGATGACAGATATGCGCAGAAGCACGTGCATTCACTCCAGAGATGACAGATATGTGCAGAAGCACATGCAATCACACCAGAGATGACAGATATGCGCAGAAGCACGTGCAATCACACCAGAGATGACAGATATGCGCAGAAGCACGTGCATTCACACCAGAGATGACAGATATGCGCAGAAGCACGTGCAATCCCACCAGAGATGACAGATATGTGCAGAAGCACGTGCATTCACACCACAGATGACAGATATGTGCAGAAGCACGTGCAATCACACCAGAGATGACAGATATGTGCAGAAGCACGTTCATTCACACCAGAGATGACAGATACATGCAGAAGGACGTGCAATCACACCAGAGATGACAGGTATGCGCAGAAGCATGTGCAATCACACCAGACATGACAGATATGTGCAGAAGCACGTGCATTCACACCACAGATGACAGATATGTGCAGAAGCACGTTCATTCACACCAGAGATGACAGATACATGCAGAAGGACGTGCATTCACACAAGAGATGACAGAAATGTGCAGAAGCACGTGCAATCACACCAGAGATGACAGATATGTGTAGAAGCACGTGCAATCACACCAGAGATGACAGATATCTGCAGAAGCACGTTCATTCACACCAGAGATGACAGATACGTGCAGAAGGACGTGTATTCACACCAGAGATGACAGAAATGTGCAGAAGCACATGCACTCACACCAGAGATTACAGATATGTTCAGAAGCACGTGCATTCACACCAGAGATGACAGATATGAGCAGAAGCACGTGCTATCACACCAGAGATGACAGATATGTGCAGAAGCACGTGCAATCACACCAGAGATGACAGATATGTGCAGAAGCACTTGCAATCACACCAGAGATGACAGATATGCGCAGAAGCACGTGCATTCACACCAGAGATGACAGATATGTGCAGAAGCACGTGCAATCACACCAGAGATGACAGATATGCGCAGAAGTGCGTGCATTCACACCAGAGATGACAGATATGAGCAGAAGCACGTGCAATCACACCGTGATGACAGATATGCGCAGAAACACGTGCTATCACACTAGAGATGACAGATATGCGCAGAAGCACGTGCATTCACACCAGAGATGACAGATATGGGCAGAAGCACGTGCAATCACACCAGAGATGACAGATATGTGCATAAGCACGTGCATTCACACCACAGATGACAGATATGTGCAGAAGCACGTGCAATCACACCAGAGGTGACAGATATGTGCAGAAGCACGTTCATTCACACCAGAGATGACAGATACATGCAGAAGGTCGTGCAATCACACCAGAGATGACAGATATGCGCAGAAGCACGTGCAATCACACCAGACATGACAGATATGTGCAGAAGCACGTGCATTCACACCACAGATGACAGATATGTGCAGAAGCACGTTCATTCACACCAGAGATGACAGATACGTGCAGAAGGACGTGCATTCACACCAGAGATGACAGAAATGTGCAGAAGCACGTGCAATCACACCAGAGATGACAGATATGTGTAGAAGCATGTGCAATCACACCAGAGATGACAGATATCTGCAGAAGCACGTTCATTCACACCAGAGATGACAGATACGTGCAGAAGGACGTGTATTCACACCAGAGATGACAGAAATGTGCAGAAGCAGGTGCAATCACACCAGAGATTACAGACATGTGCAGAAGCACGTGCATTCACACCAGAGATGACAGATATGTGCAGAAGCACATGCATTCACACCAGAGATGACAGATATGTGACCCCTGACCCTGCTTAAGGGCCGGTCGCTCCACACACTGCGCGGAACCCCGTGAGTGTGCCCAAGGTCCCCCGCTACCGCCACGAATTCGCCGCTGCCCGCAGCAGAGGATTCTGGGTCCGGTAGTCCTTGTCTGCGCTGCCCGTGATTTGCCGCTGCTCCTGCAGCTGAGGATTATTGGTTTGTTATTGTGCTGTGCCTGTTTCTTATTGTTGTACTTTTTCTGCTGCCCGTTACTGTTATTTTGCGTTGTTACTGCCCCCTTGCCTCCGTCTTCCCGCTCTTTCGCCCCGCTCCCTGTCGCTGCTCCCCTGCGGCCCCGCCCCTTTGTTTTCTGTAACCCTCCCCATTCGCCGCCCCGCTCCCGCCTCCCAGCTGCTCCTCCCTCCCACTTGGCCATTTATGGGGGAGCCCACGCAGTGGTGAGCTGTGACCCCTGACCCTGCTTAAGGGCCGGTTGCTCCACACACTGCGCGGACCCCCGTGAGTGTGCCCAAGGTCCCCTGCTACCGCCACGAGTTCGCCGCTGCCCGCAGCAGAGGATTCTGGGTCCGGTAGTCCTTGTCTGCGCTGCCCGTGATTCGCCACTGCTCCTGCAGCTGAGGATTATTGGTTTGTTATTGTGCTGTGCCTGTTTCTTATTGTTGTACTTTTTCTAATGCCCGTGACTGTTATTTTGCGTTGTTACTGCCCCCTCGCCTCCGTCTTCCCGCTCTTCCCCCCCGCTCCCTGCAGCTGCTCCCCTGCGGCCCCGCCCCTTTGTTTTCTGTAACCCTCCCCATTCGCCGCCCCGCTCCCGCCTCCCTGCTGCCCCTCCCTCCCACTTGGCCATTTATGGGGGAGCCCACGCAGTGGTGAGCTGTGACCCCTGACCCTGCTTAAGGGGACGGTCGCTCCACACACTGCGCGGACCCCCGTGAGTGTGCCCAAGGTCCCCCGCTATCGCCACGAGTTCGCCGCTGCCCGCAGCAGAGGATTCCGTGTCCGGTAGTCCTTGTCTGCGCTGCCCGTGATTCGCCGCTGCTCCTGCAGCTGAGGATTATTGGTTTGTTATTGTGCTGTGCCTGTTTCTTATTGTTGTACTTTTTCTGCTGCCCGTGACTGTTATTTTGCGTTGTTACTGCCCCCTCGCCTCCGTCTTCCCGCTCTTCCCCCCCGCTCCGTGCCGCTGCTCCCCTGCGGCCCTGCCCCTTTGTTTTCTGTAACCCTCCCCATTCGCCGCCCCGCTCCCGCCTCCCAGCTGCTCCTCCCTCCCACTTCGCCATTTATGGCGGAGCCCACGCGTACGTGCAGCGATCACGCACAGCAGGCGCGCCGAAGTCGCGCCAAAGGCAAGCCCATTTACGCCCGCAGCACCGGGACTGCGCCCAGCGCCATGACCCTTGGCCCCCGACGATGCCAGCGCACCCAACGAACTTACAACGCCGCCACCCTCCACGCACTCAACGCCGGCCGGAACCCCGCCTGCTACCGAGCCACTTCGAAACGCACCCACGGACCCTTCACCTGCCAAGCCTGCAAATTCACCTGTCTCCAAACCTGCACCGCAACCGCCAAACCGAGCACCAGCAACCCACCGCAAGTGCATCCTGCTCAACACCCGCTCCGTCCACAGGCACGCCGTCGAACTCTGGAACCTCCTCGACACAACATCACCAGGTGTCGCCTTCCTCACCGAAACCCGGATGAACGCCTCCTCAGCCCCCGACAATACCATAGCCATCCCGGAGGGCTACAAGATCACCCGGAGGGACCGCGTCAACCAAACCGGAGGAGGCATCGCCATCGTCCACAGGAACACCATCCGCATCACGACCAACTCCGAAGACACCCTCACCGCCGCCGAGCACCTTCACTTCCAGATACACACCGACCCCAAGACCACATTCAGAGGCACCCTCATCTACAGACCTCCGGGACCACACACACAATTCAGCGAAGCCATCGCAGACTTCGTCAGCCCGCACGCCCTAACCTCCACAGACTACATCCTCCTAGGGGACCTTAACTTCCATCTGGAGAACAACAAGGACTGCAACACCGCCGCCCGGCTGGACAACCTCGCCAACCTTGGACTCAAGCAACTGGTGAACACCCCCACCCATTACGCTGGCCACACGCTTGACCCCGTCTTCTCCTCCAGCAAGCACATCTCCTTCAGCCACTCAACTACACTGGACAGATCACAGCTGCATCCACTTCAACTTCAGGAGAACCACGACCCACCACCACCCGCAACAGGTTCCTCGCAGAAGCTGGAGCAAGATCACCGCCGACCAGCTCACCACCGCCCTCAGCCAGAACCCGCCCATCAACACGACAGACCCCAACAAAGCAGCCCGCAAACTCACACAGTGGCTCACCAACTGCGCCGACGAACTTGCACCACTGAAGAGTCCTCCCAGCAGACCCGGCAGCAGGAAAGCCTCGTGGTTTACCAACGACCTCAAAAACTCCAAGAAAACCTGCCACACCCTCGAGAAAGCCTGGCGCCACGACCAGACAGCAGAACACATGACCGCCCTCAAGAACGCCACCCGCAAACACCACCAGCTGATCCGCACCACCAAGAAGACAACATTCAAAGAACGACTGGACAACAACACCCACAACAGCAAGGAACTCTTCAGCATCGTTAAAGAGCTCTCCAACCCCAGCGCCTGCAACAACGACATCACACCCTCGCAAGACCTCTGCGACTCACTCGCCTCGTTCTTCCACCGCAAGATCGCCGACATACACAACAGCTTCGGCGCCCTGACCACGCACCCAACCACCGAACCAGCGCCCCCCACCACCACCCTCTGCACCTGGCCCCGGTCAGCACCAAAGATACCACCCGCCTGATGAACACCATCCACTCCGGCTCCCCTGCCGACCCCTGCCCACACCACATCTTCAACAAAGCCAACTCCATCATCGCACCCCAACTCCGGAACATCATCAACAGCTCCTTCGCATCCGCCACCTTCCCGGAGAGTTGGAAACATGCCGAGCTGAGCGCCCTCCTGAAGAAACCCACCGCGGACCTCACGGACCTCAAGAACTTCCACCCCATCTCGCTCCTCCCCTTTCCAGCCAAAGTCATCGAGAAGACCGTCAACAGACAACTCTCCGCCTTCCTCGAGACCAACGGATCCCTCGACCCCTCACAGTCCGGTTTCCGAGCAAACCACAGCACCGAGACCGCTCTCAGCGCATCCACCGACGACATCAGGTCCCTGCTCGACAACGGGGAAACTGCTGCCCTCATCCTCCTGGACCTCTCAGCAGCCTTCGACACCATATGCCACCGCACCCTGATACAACGCCTCAGCAACACCGGAATCCAAGGAGCGGCCCTGGAGTGGATCATCTCGTTCCTCGACGGAAGAACCCAGAGAGTCCGCCTCCCCCTGTTCCGATCCACGGCCACAGAAGTTATCTGCGGCGTTCCGCAAGGATCCTCATTCAGCCCCACCCTCTTCAACGTCTACAAGAGCCCTCTCGCAACCATCGTACGCCAACACAACCTCAACATCATCTCCTACGCTGACGACACCCAGCTGATCCTCTCCCTCACCAACGACCCCACCACCACCAAAGCCAACCTCCAGGACGGAATGAAAGACATCGCGGAATGGATGAAGATCAGCCGTCTGAAACTGAACTCAGACAAGACGGAAGTCCTCATCCTCGGACCATATCCCTCTGCCTGGGACAACTCCTGGTGGCCCCCTGCCCTGGGTACCGCACCCAAGCCAACGGACCACGCACGCAACCTGGGCTTCATCCTGGACTCCTCTCTCACGATGACCAAGCAAGTCAACGCCGTCTCATCATCCTGCTTCAACACCCTGCGCATGCTCCGAAAGATCTTCCGATGGATCCCCCCTGAAACCAGGAAGACGGTCACCCAGGCCCTCGTCACCAGCCGTCTGGACTACGGGAACAACCTCTACGCTGGAACCACAGCCAAACTCTAGAAAAGACTCCAGCGCATTCAGAACGCCTCAGCACGACTCATCCTGGACATCCCTCGCCACAGCCACATCTCTGCCCACCTGAAAGACCTGCACTGGCTCCCCATCAAAAAGAGGATCACGTTCAGACTCCTCACCGACGCACAGAAGGCTCTCCACGACACGGGCCCGAAGTACCTCAACAGCCGCCTCACATTCTACACACCCACCCGCCAGCTCGGATCCGCAAGCCTCGCCCTCGCCTCCGTCCCACGAATCCGCAAATCCACAGTCGGAGGAAGATCCTTTTCCTACCTGGCAGCCAAGACATGGAACTCCCTCCCCACCCACCTACGGCTGACCCTGGACCATCTGTCCTTCAGGAAACAACTCAAGACCTGGTTGTTCGAACAGTAGCGACCCCCGCCCCCCCCTTCAGGGTGAGTAGCGCGCTATACAAATTCTGTTGATTGAAGCAAGTGCAATCACACCAGAGATGACTGATATGTGCATAAGCATGTGCAATCACACCAGAGATTACAGATACGTGCAGAAGCACGTGCAATTACACCAGAGATGACAGATGTGTGCAGAAGCACGTGCAATTACACCACAGATGACAGATATGTGCAGAAGCACGTGCAATTTACATTGCCATTCCTCCTAAAACGATATATGCTCATACTACATACACACCACTTACATCCTGATGACTCACTCAACATCCAATAAAGTAATCCCTGATGCAAGCTGTTGTTGTAGTATGATAATTTATAATGCTTCAAAGATAGTGTTAGTGGAGAGCTGGGCGTGGGACCTGCAGGGATAGACTATATTAAAATCTTCTAATGTAGTAGCTGTTACTGTAGAGCGTTTATTGTGCTTTATAGTATCCTGTTGTAGTGACAGACCGCAGATCTCTCCCATCATTGAATACATGTCCTCTTATCAATGGGTGTCATTGGTTTAGGAAGGTTGATGTTGGCTAATTGAATGTATAGGCTGGGGTGTGGCTATAAGTGGGCACCGGTTCAGTGGCATTGGTCCCCCACCTGCCCTGTGCTTTCCACAGTTGACTTATCTGAAGGTCACAATTATTTTTCAAGGTGCCTTCCTGGGGTCTGTCTGCTCGGTGTTAAAGCTTGGGTTTGAGAGGAACGGGTGAGGTAGGAGACTAGAGGGCACTGCCACAGAGAGCAAAACAGTCCCAGCCAAGCACCGGGCACCCAAATCCTAGACGCCACACAAAATAATGGTTAGAGAACAGGAACAGTGACACATTGAAGTTTTTCAGTTGATAATGAAACTTTCCACATATCTATACTTATTTATCAAAGCAAAAACTATCACACCTATCCATTTATAACCGTCTATATATACCTTCTCACTCTCGCTCATCTTTTTAACTATCTCTCTATATATATCTAGACTGTACCTACCGTTCTACATCTTTTTATCTTTAACTTTCTATCTCTTGATAGCGACCTATTTTTCTATACATGTATTCATTGAAAAAACACAGCTTAAGTGGAGGTTACAGCGGGGTGAAAAAGGCTGTTAAAGCATATTGTTTTAAATGAAAAAACACAGAAATGTACCAGATATAGTTATCTCACGAAGCTATAACTTGTGCCCTAAAATAACTATAACTCACGTACCCGCCTTGCAGAGTGATGTCATTAATGATGTAATTTCAGATTTTGCAATCATGTTATGAATGATCTCATAGAACATGTCATGAGTGATGTAATATGGGAGGCAATTAGCAGTGCATGGCGGGCGCACAAGTTATAGTTACTTTAAGGCACAAGTTATAGTTACTTGAGATAACTATAACTGGTAAGATGCAATAGTTATGTTAGTTTAAAACAGTATTTTTTAACAGATATGCTGTCCTAACTATAACTATAAAGTCCCTTTAACCGTTTTTTCCCCCAGTGAATTTATATGCTTTTTTAACGTAAAGTAAGATGTCCATTGCCATGCATGGTGTGGATCAAGTATTATGTTATTACAATTCCACTTTAACCTTTTGATTTTTTTCATGAATTTCTATGGCTTTTTAACGTAAAGTAAGATGATATCGCCATACGCAGCATGGGTTTGGCTTCAGGGCTGTGTAAAACCCTCCACTGGCACCCAACCGCCAGCGTCGCGCTGCCTCTGGTTGTGTACGGTGTGGGTTTGGGGGCAGGGCCTGGCCTATGGTAAGACTCTGTGTCCACTTCCTGGTGGGCATGCACAGTAAGGCAGACCTACTTTGTCAAAAGGTTAGAACACCAACATATAAAAAGAGGGCCTAATGGATTTATAATCGGGTCAGCACCCTAACAAATATAAATCAGATCTACTCTCTTTATCAAAAAATCACCAGTAATTATAATCAAATTTATATTATATACATTCACACATTGCAATGTTTAATAAAAGCTGTCCACATTTTTTTTAATCTTTATTGAAAAAACATCCATAATGAGTATTTCTTTTATTATTTTTCAGTCCACAACCTGCAGCCATGGAACCCACCACAAGAAGGCCCTGCACTCCAGATAAAAAAAAAACATACAGCTCTAGCTCCCACTGCTTACAAAAAATATGGTAAGCTCTCCTGGGGTAATAGATTTAATATACCAGAAGTCTTGCTGTGTTTTTTATGTTGCTGGGGTGCTGCTACACTCCTGGCAGCAAACCTCAACATTCGAAAACAAAAATACTTGGTGGTGACCCCGCCCCTTCTAGGGGCACCACCAAGAACTACAAATATTATTAAAAAGCCATCCTAGAGCATTATGGGACGCTCCTTGTCCAGAGCAATGAATAATAAATATGCTCATTTAGTTTTCCTTTTTTTCTGTGCTTTTTAAATGTTTTTTTGGGGGGCTCAATGCCTAGCCGAGGCACCCACATATACTCAAAATCCTGGGGGTCACAGGGGGAACCTCTACAGATCTTTGACGCTGGTCAATAAAAAATTAGGTATTCAGGCCTAGGCGCAGTGTTTAATTTGAGCCAGTGCTTTCTGGTGCTCAGCACCGGCACTTGATTGGTTTCCGGTGCTCGACACCGGAACCTAATTGTCAACACCAAACTTAGAACAGTCTACCACATGGTGGTGCTGCTCATCTAATTTAATGATGAGCAGGACAAGTGTTGTTTAGGAGTATAATATCCATTAAAAATGCTACTACCTACCTCCCCAGCCATTCCTTTAGTTTTAGGGACCTGGAATAATCTGAACTATCATGTTTACATGCGAGAGAGATGGTTAGAAGTTGTTTTGGCAGCAATGACATGGGCCATGGGTGGTGCAAGCTGCAGTGGCCTCCTTGTCAGAGCCCTGGCACTTAATATTTTACAAATTAAGCACTGCCTAGGCGGCAGGGTATCCCTACTTTATCCGCCCTGTATTTATTTTTAGACCTCCCCCAGGCAGTACTTGCGCTGTCTCTTCGAGCCATGCAGTATTTAGGATAGAGGCATGAAAAAACTCCCATATTTTTCATTGGTTCCTGTTGCTGTCCTTTAGAAATGCTGGCTTTTCATTGGTGAATACACTATGTAGTCCCTCCTTTTGGAATTGTGTATCCTCTCATGAGGTCTGGCCGTCTTACATATGTTCTTACTGTTCAGACTATTTATACTTCGAGATAACTCTTTTTTTTTGGTTAGGCTGTGTTAGACTCGGCTTCCTGGGCACCAGGGCACTCAGGGGTAACTGCGCTCCAATCGCATCAACTAGAGTGTTCCCTCACTGATGTCCTAGGGCCTCAGTACTAAGGGACCCAAAACTGGATAACCAAGTACTTCTCTCCAGCACTTGACTCTCTCAGGGTAGCGAGACAGAGCAGTCCAAGGCTTACTCAAGGAGGTGAGGTGGGGTTAGACATTCAGAATACAGTGTAAACCGTACCACCAGCTGATAAACTCAATGTCCAGTCAGTGCTTTACTTTTTATAAAAGAAAAGTACTTTAATACACATAAGATAATTATTCTACACATAAAACTAGGATAAACAGTGAAAACCAGAAGTCTCTACAACCCTCTGGGACAGAGTTCTGACCCCAAACAGTATTATAGCGCCTAGACGCCAAGCACTATAAAAACACAGTTAACATGAAAACACACAGTAAGCATTGCATATTACAGATCATGTTACACAGGGTTGTTCTCATTCACTAGAGCCTTGATACCAAACTTTGTATTGAAAGGATATAGTTTCAGCATATGATGTGAAGTCAAATGTTCGTCATCAGCCCCATAACCCCCCACCCAAAGCAACAGAAGTGCCCTCCCATTGTGAGTGAGGACACCGCTCTAGGGGTGTCAGGGATCTGATCAGAGGTGCCGGATGTCTTGGCACAGTTTACTGGAGTCCCACTAGTCCAGTAGCCACTGGCTAGTTGCAGGAGGGTAGTGGCTGGGCAGAGTGCCAGTTCACCCTGATACCCTCAGAGTTCACAAAAAGAAAGGTGAGGGCCTGCTTCACTGGCCTCTATTCCCAGTTACTGCTTGTACAGGCTCCCACAGCGCAAGGGAGGAGCCTAGAGGGGATTTGATCTCACCTTCAAAGACTAAAATCAAGCATCCACCTCTCTGGCTCTCGTCATGTGCTGCAAGCTTCTTTCCACCAGCCTCTGTGATGTGCTGTAAGCTGCTTCTTTCCACCAGCCTTTGTGATGTGCTGTAAGCTTCCTTCCCACACCTTTGGTGATGTGCCGCAAGCTTCCTTCCCACACCTTGGGCAGCTGTCTGTAATTTCCTTGGTCCAAAGCGAACGCTTCTCCAAGCCTCACAAACAGCTGGTCCTTAATGTTGCCTTCCTTCCAGACCACAGTGAACAGTCTTATCTCCTGTCTTCACACCGCGGGGTCGCGGCTGGTTACTGTCAGAGGGCTCTGGTGTGGCCACTCGTCAGTCATAGACCAGTCTTCAACAACAGCTGACCACTCAGGCCAAACTTTTATCACCTCTGATTGATAGGCTCATCCAATCAGAGGGTCTGCTACTCTTTGCATTCTGAATACACCTCCAATCACAGACCATTCACCGCGTGTTCAATGCATAGGTAAAGCATGTAGCAGGTCCTGTTCTGGTATCAGGCTGTGCAACCCTCTAGAGAGGAATTTTAATTAACTCCAGCCCAGGAGGCCCTGACCAGTGGGGGAGGGTCCTCTCCACACAGTTAGTGCAGCTAAACCCAGATAAGAGCTGAATGTCTCCCCCAGCCCACCAGGCCTTTCCAAGGAAATAGGGAGGGGGACGGGGGAGCTGGGATGTCCAGCAGGACAGCTCGCATTCCTCACACTGGCTCAAATCCCTATTCTTTCCCTGTACACCCACGGGCTCTCAAACACACATCAGTCAGACAAAGGCAACAGGCCCACAGGCATGGCAAACTGCACAGACTTGGTCAGGAGGGTGCCTAGGGACTCACCCCTCCTGACTATAGATTTATTACTGCCACCACTGTCAGTCTACCACAGCCATAATAGAGAGGGCAGTAGCCACTCTCTGAAAAATAGGGGTGCACTAGGCATGCCCCCTTGACCGCAGAGCCAAGCTCTAGGGTCTCAATCCATGTAAACAGGGAGACCCTCAGTGGACATGTATGATTGTCATGCTCACTGAGGTAGGGATCTAGAAACTATACAGTACTTTTGAGTGACTTGCCTGGAGAATAGCATAAGGCAGGGGAATCACTCTCTCCAGAGACATGCAGGAGACTTCCCGTCCCAACATATACCCTCCCCAGATCAGAATGGCCGGTACTTACTTCCCAGTGGGAGAAGACCGATCATCTGATTGGATAAACCGGCGGGAAAGTCCATCTGCATTACCGTGCTGTAAGCCTGCTTTATGTTCCACTGTAAAATCTAGTCCCTGCAGAGATATGGACCACCTGAGCAACTTTGGATTTTCCCCTTTCATTGCCATAAGCCACTTGAGGGGCTTGTGATCTGTCTGAACCACAAACCTTGCACCAAACAAGTAAGGCCTGAATCTTCGAAGGGTCCACACTATGGCAAAGCATTCTTTTTCCACTGCAGACCAGTTCTGCTCCCTGGGGAGAAGTCGGCGGCTGATAAAGGCCACCGGATGCTCCCTTCCCTTTTCATTGAGCTGGGCAAGAAGTGCCCCAACTCCCTTGTCTGAAGCATCTGTCTGAACAATGAAGGTCTGACTGTAATCAGGGGCCTTCAACACAGGTGCATGGCATAGTGCAGCATTCAATCTATCAAATGCCTTCTGACACTCTTTAGTCCAGATCACCTTCCTGGGCTGCTTCTTAGCAGGCAGGTTGTCCCCTGTGTCTGTGTCAAGCGCACAGACAGGCGTCAGCCCAGGGGTCAGTGAAAAGAGACGGGACAATCTCCCCAGCAGCTCTTTACACTCCACCTGCTGTTCAGGTGTCAGTTCAGAGGCAAGCTTAACTCCCTCAAATGAACCATCCTTCTCATCACCTTGCAATAAGTCAGGGAGGGACTCACTCTCCTCCTCTAACTCTTCAGCCATTGCAAGTAAAGAAACCGTGTCATTCCTGGGAAGACACACCACCCTCTTAAGTGTACCTCCACGACTGGTAGGGGAACCAAGGGTGCCTTCATTGGGCCACCAGACATGCTGCTGGCCTGACAGACCACACAGGTATGGCAAAACCTCTCCACATTCTGACCTACTCCTGGCCAGTAAAACAGAGGTGCTAACCTGTCCTTCGTCTTTTTGATGCCCAAGTGCCCAGCTAGGGGTCCTTCATGGGCTAGATGCAGCAGGAAATTCCTGTGCACCTGGGGAACCACCAACCTTTTGCTGGATCCTGGCTCTGGGTCAGGAGGCTCACTGTAAAGGAGTCCATCTTCCCAAGCCACCTGGTGCTTTCCGACTACTCCAGTGGAGACCTGCTCCTGAGCAGTCGTCCGCAGGCCAACAAGTGTAGGACACTCAGCCTGTACCTTACAAAACTCCTCATGGGACGGTCCTCCTGCCACAAGCAGCTCCTGCAGCTCTGGCAGGGACCCAGGCTCCAACACCTTATCTGCCTCTGGATGCTCACCCTCCTCTCCAACTGGAGCAGGCGGTACAGACACCAGGACAGGTGCCTTCTCAG
This sequence comes from Lissotriton helveticus, assembly GCF_964261635.1. Taxonomy (NCBI): domain Eukaryota; kingdom Metazoa; phylum Chordata; class Amphibia; order Caudata; family Salamandridae; genus Lissotriton; species Lissotriton helveticus. Next base: position 1,619,232,210 of record NC_136057.1, read on the forward strand.
AATCTGCCCTTAGTTCTTGTCCTGGCCTGTTCCCCTCTAGTGTCTCTTCCACTAGAGCGGTCCCCACTTCACTAGGAAGCAGTTTTTCAGACTGTGCCCTAGTGAGCACAACTGATGAAATCCAGGCCATATAGGCCTCAGGGCCTGGTACTAACCCGGGTTCAACAAGATCATTCCCCAGAAAGCACCCAGCACCCTGCTTCTCTCGCATCCCGACATTGACCATGGCCTTCCTGCCATTCACCTCTACCTCTACTCTAGCAAGAGGGTACTCCATGTCATCACCACTAGCTACAAGTCCATACCCCTCGGAACCAGGAATGATCTCTTCAGGTTTGAGATATTTGCGTTCAACCATAGTCCTGTGGGCACCAGTATCCCTCATGGCAGGAACCTTCCTTCCATTGATACTTGCCACACTCATATACCCCGTTGAGTTAGGGTGAATATGCTTAAGGGCTTCTGGGTCAAGTTCCCAGATGTCCCTGGTGACTAAGTTAAACTCACTTGGGCCTCCCTTCATGTCTGCCCCCACTGAAAGCACACTTGCTATCACAGGTGCCACTGGCACCACATCCTTCACTGGGCAGTCTGGCTTTAAGTGTCCCTCTCGGTGGCACTTATAGCATTTAATCACCGTGGGAGTGAAAGGACCCTTACCTCCTTTCCCCTCCTGGTACTGACTAGAGGCCCCGTTCCCCTTAGACTCTTGTCCTGACTGAGAGCCTTGGGAACCGTTCTGGCCCTTCCCCTCTGGTTTAGGGCGAGCCTGCTGGGAGTTCTTCTCCCCCTTGGGCTTGAAAAGGGGTTGCCCCTGCCCCCTGTTCACTCTGTTGGCAAGCCACTTATCTGCCATCACTGCAAGTTTCTCAGGATCACTCTCAGGAAGGTCAGACAAATACTGTCTGAGTGGGACAGAGCACTCCTCCCGGAGACGCTCTGCAATCATCACCTGATTTAGGGACTGGTAATCATTTGCTTCCATCCCTCTCACCCACTCATTCCAGTCTCTCACTATGTCATTGACCCAATTCTCAAAAGGAACCGCCTCTGCCTTCTTGTTCTCACGGAACCTCTGCAAGTACTGGGCTGGTTTCAACCCAAACCGCCTAATCAAAGCATCCTTCAAGTACTCATATGTCAGACTGTCTTTCTCAGGCATCCTTTCAATCACTTCAGTCCCTTCCCGAGGGAGGCGACTCAGTAAAGTCGCTGCTTTGGACTGACCATTAAGACCTTGAGCCTTACATGCTAGATGAAAGGCACGCATCCAACTGACAATATCAGTGCCAGGGACATACATGTGTATCAATTCTTTTGGTACCTTGGTGGTATTTTCCTTTCCCTGGGACTTCGAAGTGGATGCACCATCCACAGAGCTAAGCCCTCTATCAGCTGCTAACTTGAGCTTCTCTTTCTCTAGGGCTATCCGCTCTTTCTCCAATTCCCTATCCTTCTCTTTCTCCTGTCTCTCCCTTTCTTTCTCCAGCATCTCCCTTTCCCTCTCCTTCTCTTTCTCCTGTCTCTCCCTTTCTTTCTCCAGCCTCTCCCTTTCCCTCTCCTTCTCCTTCCAAGCCCACTCTTCCTGTCTGACCCTTTGCTGCTCCTCTTCTTCCTGGCGGGCCATCCTTAGCTTCTCCCTTTCAAACTCCCTTGCTTTCTCCTCTGCTAAATCCTTAGCTTCCTGGAGTTTCAGCTGAAGTTTAAGGGTCTCTGCTAGCTCAGTCCCTCCTAAGGAGGCGAATCCTGGGACAAGGGAAAAGGTAGCCCTGGAGATAGGGCGAGGTGAAAGTCTAAGGGCAGGTCTAGGGGAATACCTAGGGGAAAGCATAGGGGAAAGCCTTGGGGAATGCCTTGGGGCTGGTACAGGAGAAGCCTGCACTGACTGACTTGGCAGGCTTGTGGTAACAGTGCTCTCCAACTCTTGCACAACAGTGACCTCTTGCTCAAAGCATTTTCTCATGTGGCTAATCAGGTGCTCCTGTCCTTAGACCTTGGGACCTTCCACCCCCTTTCAGCACACATTTGCTTTAATTGCTCCACAGTCAAGTTCTGCAATTCCAATTCCTCTCCAATGTTATCTGCCATTTTACATATAGCTTATGGATATCTGCTGGAATTATCAACTGGCCTCAGTGTCCACTGAGCCTGAAGTCTAGTGATCCGTCACCGCTTGCCACCAATGTTAGACCCGGCTTCCTGGGCACCAGGGCGCTCAGGGGTAACTGCGCTCCAATCGCATCAACTGGAGTGTTCCCTCACTGATGTCGTGGGGCCTCAGTACTAAGGGACCCAAAATTGGATAACCAAGTACTCCTCTCCAGCACTTGACTCTCTCAGGGTAGCGAGACAGAGCAGTCCAAGGCTTACTCAAGGAGGTGAGGTGGGGTTAGACATTCAGAATACAGTGTAAACCGTACCACCAGCTGATAAACTCAATGTCCAGTCAGTGCTTTACTTTTTATAAAAGAAAAGTACTTTAATACACATAAGATAATTATTCTACACATAAAACTAGGATAAACAGTGAAAACCAGAAGTCTCTACAACCCTCTGGGACAGAGTTCTGACCCCAAACAGTATTATAGCGCCTAGACGCCAAGCACTATAAAAACACAGTTAACATGAAAACACACAGTAAGCATTGCATATTACAGATCATGTTACACAGGGCTGTTCTCATTCACTAGAGCCTTGATACCAAACTTTGTATTGAAAGGATATAGTTTCAGCTTATGATGTGAAGTCAAATGTTCGTGATCAGCCCCATAACCCCCCACCCAAAGCAACAGAAGTGCCCTCCCATTGTGAGTGAGGACACCGCTCTAGGGGTGTCAGGGATCTGATCAGAGGTGCCGGATGTCTTGGCACAGTTTACTGGAGTCCCACTAGTCCAGTAGCCACTGGCTAGTTGCAGGAGGGTAGTGGCTGGGCAGAGTGCCAGTTCACCCTGATACCCTCAGAGTTCACAAAAAGAAAGGTGAGGGCCTGCTTCACTGGCCTCTATTCCCAGTTACTGCTTGTACAGGCTCCCACAGCGCAAGGGAGGAGCCTAGAGGGGATTTGATCTCACCTTCAAAGACTAGAATCAAGCATCCACCTCTCTGGCTCTCGTCATGTGCTGCAAGCTTCTTTCCACCAGCCTCTGTGATGTGCTGTAAGCTGCTTCTTTCCACCAGCCTCTGTGATGTGCTGTAAGCTTCCTTCCCACACCTTTGGTGATGTGCTGCAAGCTTCCTTCCCACACCTTGGGCAGCTGTCTGTAATTTCCTTGGTCCAAAGCGAATGCTCCTCCAAGCCTCACAAACAGCTGGTCCTTAATGTTGCCTTCCTTCCAGACCACAGTGAACAGTCTTATCTCCTGTCTTCACACCGTGGGGTCGCGGCTGGTTACTGTCAGAGGGCTCTGGTGTGGCCACTCGCCAGTCATAGATCAGTCTTGAACAACAGCTGACCACTCAGGCCAGACTTTTATCACCTCTGATTGATAGGCTCATGCAATCAGAGGGTCTGCTACTCTTTGCATTCTGAATACACCTCCAATCACAGACCATTCACCGCGTGTTCAATGCATGGGTAAAGCATGTAGCAGGTCCTGTTCTGGTATCAGGCTGTGCAACCCTCTAGAGAGGAATTTTAATTAACTCCAGCCCAGGAGGCCCTGACCAGTGGGGGAGGGTCCTCTCCACACAGTTAGTGCAGCTAAACCCAGATAAGAGCTGAATGTCTCCCCCAGCCCACCAGGCCTTTCCAAGGAAATAGGGAGGGGGACGGGGGAGCTGGGATGTCCAGCAGGACAGCTCGCATTCCTCACACTGGCTCAAATCCCCATTCTTTCCCTGTACACCCACGGGCTCTCAAACACACATCAGTCAGACAAAGGCAACAGGCCCACAGGCATGGCAAACTGCACAGACTTGGTCAGGATGGTGCCTAGGGACTCACCCCTCCTGACTATAGATTTATTGCTGCCACCACTGTCAGTCTACCACAGCCATAATAGAGAGGGCAGTAGCCACTCTCTGAAAAATAGGGGTGCACTAGGCATGCCCCCTCGACCTCAGAGCCAAGCTCTAGGGTCTCAATCCATGTAAACAGGGAGACCCTCAGTGGACATGTATGATTGTCATGCTCACTGAGGTAGGGATCTTGAAACTATACAGTAGCTTTTGAGTGACTTGCCTGGAGATTAGCATAAGGCAGGGGAAGCACTCACCCCAGAGACATGCAGGAGACTTCCCGTCCCACCAGGCTGTGTCTTTGCTCCTTATGTGTTCTATTTACTTGTGCAATAAAACTTCCTTTTGCTTCATTTGCTTATGGTCCATCCCTTCATTTATTTGCTTAGTCCCTTGATCTCTCATACCCCCCGGAATCCTCCCACAACACTGCTCAACACCCCGATGTATTCCTCACAACACTGCTTTTATGTTATTTAACATTTTTAGCTGTTTTCCTCACGACACTGCTTTTTTTTTAACCTTTTATTGATAAAGCGTGCTAGGGGGAATTAAGCAATCAGGCCGACAGCAGACTAAAATTGAGATCCCCAGCTTCCCAGTAAGTAGCTTTCACTGCTGTGCCTTATCCTTTCCTTTGCCCTGTTGCAGAGTGCAGTACCATATTTGGCCAAAAGAGGTCCCATGGGAAAACCTTGTGACAGCCTGTTGTACTTAACCCTCACACCATTGCTGGTTGCTTACTGCTGATGCAAGACCTATTGCATTGCAAACCTTTGTCCCTCATAAAGACAAGCTACATGCTTGCAGGACCAAATAAAGAAGAAACGCTCTTTGTGAGTGCCAGAAGCATGTGTTTAAGCCTTAGAAATACATGTGCCTCTGCCTGTACATCTCGTATGTTTGAGTAAGGGAAGTTGCCTGAGTTCTTCCTGCTATGTTATAAAGAAGCTTGCACATCTAATGCCCAGGCTGCACCTGTTCTATTTTAGGGACTCATAGTTCTGCTGCATGCACTGTAACTAATCTGTGTGCGAGGGGAGCTTGGAAAACAACCGTGCCTATGCTACTGCCTGTGCCACAAATGTCCTGCGTGTGAGAAACTTATGCAGTGTTTGATCTGTGTTTACAAAACTTACACTACCCCTACTATACCACTTCTGTGTTTGATAGAAGCTTGCACTGATGATGCGCTTGTGGTACCTGCTGCATGTTTCAGAGAGATCCTGTTCGCTATACAAAACTCAAAATGCTGGTCTTAGGCTGGAGGTGCGGCCAGAGTGACGCTGCGTACCTGTTTCCTGTCCACATATTGTGGTGGTCTTGCAACATCTGACGTGCTGTCGTATTACCAGGCCTCCCACTTGTTAGTGTTGAATGAATGGTGGTACGGAGATACAGGAGACCCGGCTTACACCTTAGAGCGCTCGTTGATGGGTGTTAACACACTGCACACGATCTTGTACTCGGCCAGACTGCGGAGGATGTTGCCAAGTGGTTTTTGTAATATGGCGACAGGCGCTGCGTCGCATGGGCTGGTGGGGCAGATTGACGGCAGAGACCCCTCTGTGGAATAACGGGCGATTCCCCGCATTGGCCTCGCTGCCGGGGTTTAGCAGATGGGATTCCATAGGGATCTCTTCGCTGGGAGATGTTGTTTCCGGAGTAGCCCTTAAATCGTTCCAGGAGCTTAGGGACGAGTTTCATATGCCTACTACTCAATTCTTCAAGTACCTGCAGTTCCGCCACGCACTTGGGCCCAGTTTGGTGGGTCTGGAGTCGCTGCCGGAGTTCAGCCCCCTGGAGGCGAAAGTCTTCATGGGTGACCTGGGGGAAAAGAAGGTGTCACGTATTTATCAAACCCTAGTCATTCATTGTTCCTCTACTCTACTTACGTTAAAGGAGGCCTGGGAAGGGGACGTTGGACCCCTGGACGAGGATGATTGGAGGGAGGCTTTGGAGTCCCCGCGAGGGACTGCTATTGCGGTGCGTCTTAGGTTAGTCCAATTTAAATATCTGCATAGGGCTTACTATACACGGGAGCGGCTGTGGAAAGCAGGTTTGATTGGATCCACAGAATGTTTGCGATGTGGAGTTGAGATGGGTACTCTGCTGCATACTGTATGGTCTTGTGCTGGCCTGACCAGGTTCTGGAGGGGTGTATGGGACTGTCTATCGGAGGTGTTGGGATGGGATCTTCCCCGTACTCATCGACTGGGCCTCTTACATGTGCTGGAGGGCGTGGGGGGAATAACTACAAGCGCCACCTCTTATTGCTGGGTCTTGTCGTGGCCAAACGGGATTTGGCACGAGAATGGAAGAGTGATCGAGCCCCCCCGCTGAACATATGGAAGGCAGGGATGGATTATTTTATGGGGCTGGAGCGCCCAGTGTTTGAGGCCAGAGGGTGCCCCTGAAAACATTACAAAATTTGGAGGAGGTGGGCGGAATATAGGGGTTTAACTCTGGTGCCTCCAGTAGAACCTGAAGATGGTCTAGATTTGGAAGATGGACTCCAGGCCTGAGGAGGCACATGTTTCCTAGCTTGATACAAACAATTACTGAAGGCTCACTGTGATTACGTGCACTGGGTAAGGGAGGGATAAGGGGTGGGTAAATGGGTCACTGGGTGGACGTGGGAGGGGGGTGGACGGGTGGGGTTGGTTTTTGATTGGGTCTGTGAGATGCTAATACATGTTTTGATATTTTGCAGTGAACTCCTGACTGTGGAGAACTGCGTACATGCCTTACCTGATCAATAAAATAAAAAATTTTGTTGTGAAAAAAAAAATTCTGGTCTTAGCCACTGCTTGTTAGTTGAATATTTGGGGATAGAAGCTCAGGTCCTCAGAGTACGGGCAAGCCCTCTGGGAGTACGTGAGGCTGGTATTATTTGGTATATTGAGGTAACTTTCAGAGCTGCCTCCACCTCCCCATGCAGCCTTGAATCTTTTACATGAGGTGTTTTATACATTTACCTCACTATAGGCTTATAACATCTAATTCATGTTTCCATTGTATTACTGGCACATTCCTTCCTCTGTAGTTTTTTTAAAAACTCATAAATAATAGATTATGGGTTCTGAGGTTTCAGGAACTGCATTCTGAAGCACTCTGTCACACATTCGATCTGCATACTGTGTAAACGTCACTTTATCACAGTTATGCTGTTAACCTCGCAGGGTTTGCGTATTATCAGTTTAAAACACAAACGCATGTGCCGTATTATCAGATTACAACTCAAGCGTGCATGCTTTTCTATGCCACCATTTTAGGTAATGTTCTCAAACAGTTTTATGTGCTCTGGGTTACTCTCCTACGCCTACTTTTAACTATTCATTACTTTCAGTTGAGCTCACCAATTTATTTAGCTGAAATAAATCAACACTACAAGTACCACAATGCATTGGGCTGGCAAATGAAAGCACCAAAACGTTAACATGTGAGCATGTTATTGCAGGAAAGAAAAGGTATTGTTTTCTCCAGGGAGTGCGTGCTCCGCTGATGAGGGGTTGTCACGTGGCCGTAGGCCGTGCACTTGGAGAAAAACATAGTGGTCGATTAGGATGGCGGACGGACCCCCGAGGTGGAGGGACCGACCGCAGGGGCAGGGCGTCCCTCTGTAGCAATTAGGATGTGAAGCCACCCTGGCGGTCACATCCCGTATATTTTACATTGCGGCGTGTGCTGCTTTGAGCAGCACCCGCCGCAATGTAAAATATGCATGTTTAACTTTGGCATGCACAACTTGGCAGGCACCGCGTGGTGCCTGCCACCTTGTGCATGCCAAAGCAGGGGGGTACCATAGGTACCCCCATGTGCACCCCCCAAACCCCAACACCCTGGGGGCTCGCAACGGGCCCCCAAACACAAAAGACCACATGCTTTTCCTCGGCGGAAAAGCCGCCGTGGAAAAGCATGTTTCCGCCTGCATCATAATATGGCTGGCGGTGTCTTGCAGAAACCGCCACCATATTTGGGCACACACACCGCGGATCAGCGGCGGACGGACTTGTCATCCGCCGCTGATCACACTGCCATCCTAATGTGGCAGGTGGTGTTTTCGCAGTCCAAGGCGGTGAATCCGCATCTTCCAGGCCATCGGTGGCTTCCGCCGGCCCGGAGGATGCGGATTCACCGCCATCCTAATCGGCCCCATAGTTCGTTTATTTTTTCTCTGCGCTCAGAGCCTTTCCTACAGCAGACAGCAAGGGCTCGTAGAGCGCGACTGCAAGATAAGCCTGTGTACTTCAGACTAGTAGAGCTGTAAAAACAATGCAGATAAGAGCTGAATGCAAAGTCACCAGGCATTTTACGTTAAAATAAAATTAACCACCAGCCTGAAGTACTCAAGCTTATCTTGCAGTCACGCTCTACGAGCCCTTGCTGTCTGCTGTAGGAAAGGCTCTGAGCGCAGAGGAAAAATAAACCAACTTTGTTTTTCTCCAAGTGCACCGCCTACGGCCACGTGACAACCCCTCATCAGCGGAGGTCGCACTCCCTGGAGAAAACAATACCTTTTCTTTCCTGCAATAACATGATCAGATGTTAACAGCTGCCAGTAGGGGTTTTGCATTTTTAACTTATAGTGTTTTGTACATTAACTTCACTATCGGCATATAACATTTCATTCACGTTTGCAATATATTGCCGGGGCATTCCTTCCTCCGTAGTTCGAAAAAACTCTTAAATGATAGTTTATGGGTTTTGAGGTTTCAGGAACTGGATTTAGAAGCACTCTCTCATGCATCTGATATTTATACTGTGTGCATGTCACTTCATCATAGTTATGGTGTTAACCTCGAAGGCTTTGGGAAGTCGTATTATCAGATTAAAACTCCAGCACACATACCGTGTTATTAGATTAAAACTCAAGCACACTTGTAAAACACATTGTCATTTACAACACCAATCACTCTAACTCTCTCATATGCGAGACCTATTGCATTGAAAATGCTTGTTAACTTTTCTAACAGGACAAGAACTGACTCCCCAAGTCCTAAAATGACTGACTCTACATGTGGTGGCAGCCAATCAGATCTTATCTCAAAATCAGTTGGCTCCACGGAGCCTCTGCAGCATAAAATATATATATTTTTTTATTGCTTAAAAAATATTGCACAGATTTTAAACCAAATCACAAAAAGCACACTTTCTGTCCACCATTTTGCTTTTTGACAAATTTGGTGTAATCCTGCTCAGCCATTTTGACTGTAGCTGTTGAGAAAAAAATATATATACCCATATAAATTCATGTGTATGCACTTCAAAGATATCATGCTTAGATACATCACACTAACATGAGGCCTGGAGCTCCAACGGGTTTCCTATCTGACCTTGACTGGACAAGCTTCAACAGTTATTCTGAAACCCCTTAGAGGTCACTTTGCCTGTCCTGACTTCATGATAGTTTCCTTATCTGGTTGTGCAAGTTGCTCACACAGTGCAGAGCCAGCCTTTCTGGTCTGCCCCAATCTAGCTGTTTATTATTGACATGGTGCAGATCTTGCACATCCCTATTAGCCATATTTGGCTGGGGGCCTTATTCTAGTTCCGCTGACGTGGCATTACTAAATGTATATAGCACCCAGAAACCAGTTACTCTGGGAAGAAGCAGCCTGAAAGCCCCTAGGGCAGGAGACTTGACTTCTTCCTTGTTAATTATCAATGATGCATGCATTTGGTACCAATAAAATACATTTTACTCTCTTTCTGAGCAACCTGCTATGTCTGGTGAGTTTCATTAATTTTCACTTGGGTGCCAGTATTTCCCTATCAGTAGCTGTGTGTACGTTTCCTATGGGAAATGCTTTTTGGGCTCCCCGGTATTTCTCAGTGACTGCATGACAGATCAATCCAAAGTGTTCCAGGAAGAAGGTATGGTAGATGAACTTTTGTTTTGGAAACAGGGTTATGGAGCTTCTGCAAATGGTGCCAAAGTTATTAGCAAACCAAAAATATTTTCCCATGGAAACATGGGCCTAAACCATAGAAATTCAGCAGTTATAGTTAAAGTTATCTCAAGTAAACTATAACTTGAGCCCTAAGGTAACTATAACTCGCGTCCAGCCCACTCATCACACCTGAAATCACATCGTTGACCGTGCGGCCCCAGTCCCTTTTTTTGCAATCATGGCCCCAGGGAATGGGTCCCCGGGGTCTATAATGGCTCAGGGAGGGGGCCACTTACCTCCCCTCCCCTTAATTAAAGAATACGACCCCGGGGGATGGGTTCACCTGGGACCAAAATGGGCCCGGCGTGGTGGCCTTACTGACGCTCCCCTCCCCATATATATATTAAAGAAAATGGCAGCTGCTATTTTTTTTTTTTAAGTGTGCCGCGGTCTCATTGAAATCCTGCAGGATCGTGGCAAATAACATAGATTTTTTTTGGGCCCCAAGCGTCCAGGGTACCCCTACCCTGCCCCTTTATATCATTTTTTTTAAGTTTAGGACAGGGGACTAGGGGCATAATTAGATCGTGTGACTGATATCCCGTCCACCAAATTACATTTCCATTATATGCTACGGAACTTGTAATACAGCAGACGGGATATCCACTACGTTTGTGACAAAGTAACCCATTCACCAAAACCCTAAGTCCCCGAGTCCACTAATGGCTGCCAGCAACATTTTTCTCATGTTGCTGGCAGTCAATCAGAGTGCTCGCTCCCTCTAGAGCAGAGGTCTTCAAACTTTTTTAGGTGGAACCCCCCCAGCTGAATTTTTTTAGATGTTGGGCCCCCCCACCAACTGTCAGAAATTTCTGGAATCTAGTACACTACATAATCGACCGCCATCCGCATATCCCAGGCCATATTTGGCAAATAACTGATTGAACCTACTACATCCACAGCCACTTAGAAACATTAGCTCAAATCTTTACTGCTTGAAGCTTAACAATGGGCATTGTACATCTCAGTTTAAAAAAACTAATTACAATGTCGTTTAGCACATTAATCCTTGCACATAATGTTCATATCGTTAGATTTCTGAAACCATTTCTATATATTTTATTAAAAAGGAGAAAGAAAGTGAGATCATTAGTTCCTTGCTATATAGATCACCATGGAGTACACCAGTTTTATGGTTCATGAAATTCCAAACTTTCCCTTCCTGGAGGTTTAGGTGCCTTATTATTGCATGTTGTTCGGTATTCTGCAGCTTTTTCTACAAATTGATGCTTTTATCTAGCCTGCTTACCCTGATTCCTCAATCTTTCCACACATGTTCTGCTGCTGTGCCTGGGCTACTAAAAACTCTGCTGCTGCTGCTCACCCTAAGCCTGGTCTGTTGATGTTAAGTTTGGGTTATGCTAGCTTGCTCTCCGTGGCCTTTCTGCCCTACATTGCTGTAAGGAGGAACTGGACTACAGTAGACCACATAGTCAAGGATATCTCACTGAGGTCCAATGCTGACTGGGTGTACTTTTCTAAATAACTGAAAAAGCAGGATGTATGACTAAAGCACTACCACTTTAACAATGAATGCCTTAACCATGAAGGCTAAACCACTACCTAAGCCAAACCACTATGCTCCTAACCCTGCCTGTTACCACTGTCCAGGAGCTCCATCTTGCCCTATCTTTTTAGTTGGGTACACCTTGATGCTTGTTAGGAAATCTCAGACTCCGATGCCCCAAACATTATTGAAAAGCCATGCCTCCAAATGCACATTCCTCTGGAAGAACAAATACAGCAGTGCTACCAGGTATTTTTGACTCTCTTTAGCTTAATCTAAAAACAGAAGTGCTGTTGAACAAACAGGGCTTATCACCATTCCCATTGCAAGAAGACTAACTTTGTGAGTGAACCTCAACCAAGCTTATCAAAAAAGGAGATGGCTTATCTCATGGTAGAAAGCAAGATGCCACTACTTAAATATCTTAAACTTATCGCTAGTGGAGCTCTTTACTGACCAGCCTTTCTTACTACCACGGATAATGCACGTTAAAGTAAAGGTTGCACTCCACTCCTGACTGAATCTACATACATCCAAGTGCTCAACGCCTGTGACCAACTAGTAATGGACCCGCTCTCCCCCAGTAGGCCTAGCTACTCCATTTCCAGGCCTTACTCTGCTACCTTCATATAGTGTCTTCTGCTGCTTCCAATGGGACCATGATGGGCAGTTACCACGAGGGCTACAATCCATTTTTGTCCTGTCAAGCCTCCAGCTGTACTACCAGCATCTGGAGTATAAACATCCAGCAGACATAGGTGCTTTGGTGATGGAAAGGTTATACACAATTTTAAATACCTCATTGAAAAGATGGGTTGGCCGTCGCCATTGTCCTCTGCTAAAATGACTTGGGTGTGCATGTCGCGCAGCTGTTGGGCATACCTCTTAGATCTGCTTGGAGGGCAAAAGCCAGAACACCAGAACGTTGACCCCAGTAACAATACAGGAAGAGACATCACATGGCCTTTGACAAAGTGACATCACGTCTTTGCTACTCAACTAAACGGCTATCATATTATCAACCTCAGAAACATGTATGACTGAGTGGACCTACAGGGAATCGTATGTGTGACCATGAGATAAAGAATGGGTCTGGCACAGCAGTCAGAAAAATAAACAGAAGTACATTTTCATCATGTAACTGCGCTAAGACAGCTGCACCTTTCCAGTCACAGTTCTGAAAAACACGGACAGTGGATAATTAGCAAAAGAATACACAAACTTGTTCAATGGCGGCTGTTAAAAATCAAGAGGCAGATTTACAAGCCCCTTGAGCCTCTTTTACGCCGCTGTTGCGTCACTTTTGTGACGCCAGGTGCAATTTCAGACTTCAGCATTTATGCCTCAGTCAAGACATCGTTCAAACCGAAATCGGTATTTAACCCTGCCATGCTACGTGATAACATAAACATGTTTTCTGACAAGGTTATCCAAGACGTCAAACTTCTAGCTCTTTCCAGCAGCGAGTCGTTCAATAAAGGGTCCAATGATCTTAAAACCAAAGTACACGTAGGTCATGAACAAAATCAAACTGCGACCTGACATAGTTGTACGCTGCGCAGACCAGGGTGGAAATGTAGTGCTATGGCCACTGGAGATGTACAACAGGGAGGCCATGACCCAACTCCAGGACAAGGAGTGCTACATCAGAACCAACTCTACCAACATAATCAACATCAAGGAGAGATATCACGCCTACGCCTGCCTCTATGAATGGAGGGACCGAGGCTTAATCTCAAAACAAGAACTAGATTTTTTGAGAAATCACTATCCGATCACCCCCCAGCTATACTTGATCCCAAAAGTACACAAAGACATCAGATGCCCACCTGGGAGACCCATAATCTCCGCCATTGGCAGCCTTTTTGAAAGTACCAGTAAATACATAGACTACTTCCTGCAACCCTTTGTAGTAACACTGCAGGCGTTCATCTAAGACACTGGGGACTTTCTGTCAAACTTTTCGTATTTTGTGTGGGACAATGATTTTGTTTTTGTCACATTAGATGTACAAAGCTTGTACATAAGCATCAGGCATAGGGATGGGCTCAATGCGCTAAAACACTACCTAGGCAAGAGAGACATCAAGCTTCACCAGCACACCATGATGCTTCTACATATGACCAAATGGTGTTTAGAGAATAACACCTTCTCTTTCAACAAACTATTGTACAAACAGACACAGGGCACAGCCATGGGTACTTGCTTCGCCCCCAGCTATGCGAATTTGCAAATGGGCTGGTGGGAGGAGCAAATACGCATGACCACATACTAATACACAATGGACAACAATTTAGTGGCCTACCAACGCTATATTGATGACATTTTTATTGTTTGGCGAGGATCCGAACAGAGTGCCTTAGAGTTTGCGAACAAAATTAACAGCAACACTCTAAATCTGAAATTCACATGCACCACAAGTAAGGAGAGTATAGTATTTCTAGATTTAGAACTTTACCATGACAAGCACAAAATCCAAACACGCACTTACAGGAAAGAAACAGCTGACAACGCCATCCTACACGCCCACAGTTTCCATCCCACCAGCCTAATTGAAAGCATTCCCTACGCAGAGTGCTTGAGAATGAAAAAAAATTGCAGCACAGACAGGGACTTACAAAACAATACTGACAACCTTTTTGACAGACTGAGCGCAAGAGGCTATCAAAATAAAACTCTGGAAAAGGCTAGAAAGAAATGTGATGCACTGAAAAGGGAAGAACTGCTTCATAAGGACAAAAGTAAGGCCCCAAACCAACACCAGTGAAAACCACCACCCCCAGACTCATTACAGGGTATAACAAATATCATGCTAATCTTCGCAGAATCATGTACAGGCACTGGCCCCTCATCCGCAATGATCCCATCTTAGGCCCAACCTGTGCCAAATTACCACAACTTACTTTTCGAAGGGCCAAGTCCATGAGACAGGAGTTGGTCAACAATGCACCCACCCTAGACAAAGGGTATACCTGGCTGAAAGCCCAGACGGGGTTTTTCAAATGCACAAAATGCAAGGCGTGTAGACATGGGTGCAACACAAAGTCAGTCGACATGCCCCTCAGAAAAACACCTTTCGAAATAAGAGAGCACTATACGTGTAAAACAGACTTTGCTGTGTATGTTCTGCGCTGCACCTGCAATAAACTTTATGTGGGAAGCACAATTCATCCTGTCCATATTAGAATCCTGCAACACGTCAGGGCTATTTCAAATGATGACCCTTCCTATCCGGTGGCACGCCACATCAATATATACCACAAAGGAAGGCGGAAGAACTGTCATACTTCGTGATAGACAGTGTCAAACAGAATCCCAGAGGGGGTAACAGACAACAAACTCTACGTAGACTAGAATCCAAATACATAATCATGCTAGACTGCAAAATCCTGAATGGCCACAATGCTGATGAAGCCTTAAGCGTACATCTCTGAGAAATGTAATTAAATTAAATAACCTCCACTGCTTCCTCGCAGGAAGCAGAAGTCCAAACCCACTCTTCTGAAACATCTAAATTCATCATCCACTTGTATATATGCACTGATAACTTCATTTTGCACATAGAACTCACACTTCACTCAATCCACTAACCATAAGCCAGGCTGTGCGTCGCGAGCCCAGTATGCACCAGCTCTTCATCCCAAATTGCCCCCTCCTTTTCCCCCCCTTTCCGCCTAAATCCGGGGACACTCAAGCACGCCACAAGAACATAATACTCCATTAGAAAGGTCCCCTTTCCAAGCCCAGGGATGCCGACACTCTCCTTCTACACAGCGCAGTCACACCAGTCAGGCATCCGGCACATAGGCCCACTGGGGCAACATGTGAACCGCGACCCACCAACCCGCCAAAAATGATACTTTCAGCAATTCAGAAAGTAACATGCAGCGCAAACTTATTAGCATCGGCTACATAAGTACCGCACAACGGGACATAACAGTGAATAATCACTAGATGTTACTCGAGGTTGCCTGCAATAACGAGATACAGCTCAAAGAACACACCTGTTAGAAACGCCAATGACTCACGGCATGACTTCGCAGATAAAGAATGCGCGCGCAGGACATTGCTTACATTTCACGCATACTGGGTGTTTTGTTTATGTCAACTATGTCCTTGACATGCGGTTGATCAAGTGTTACATAGAGCAAAAAGGGTTAAGGGGAACATTTGAATGCAATTTTACACAAGAACTGTACAGACACAAGCATACTCTTATTACGCACTGGCACGTATTTTAAATGCATTCTTTATTTTTTACATGTACCAAATGTAATGACAATGACTTGCATTTTTTAACATATCACAAACTCTTCCATGTCCATCACCTTCCCACCGGTTGCCACGGCAACACACCTGGCCCCTTTCACTGTATCTGTAAAATGTACTGCTATATAAACGTTCATTCAAAAAAATAACGCGAGTATGCCCTAGTTTTGTGCTGATTCTTCAGTGATTTATTGTGCAAGTATAACACCAGCCATCCGCCATAACGCGTTTCACCTCCCAAACGAGGCTTGATCACATGACGTGCAATGAAACAAAAGAGGGTCTTAAATAATCCCAAATGGGGGCGCGGCATATCAAACTTATTTAAAGTGACCAATGCATATATAATTCTCTTTTTCTCAAACTTTTTGTCAATTTGAAACAGAATTAAGGGCTTAGTGCCCAATGACTCCGATCCCACATATATTGACATGTAAAATCCAGTATATGGAATTTCAATTCATCCCCATTTCATGTACACAATTGATTACATTTGGATATAAATAACTAAAATATCAAAGTTATCAAAAAATATATATCTATATACAATCTGTTATCAAAAACACATAATTATATATATGTAAATATCAAAACTATGCTAGTCTATATATAAAAAACATATTTTTATATACATATATACACATTAAAATTAGTCATGTATACATATCCTGTGGGAAATAAATATCCAATTGTTCAAATTGCCTAATCTGTACATGATAATCAAATGATTATATAAAATGATTCTTGGATAAGCACAAAGAAGCAACTTAACCAAGCCGCAGATATGCCTCCATCGCCTATTTTATCTTTTTTGGTGCAAAGGCCCTCAAGAGCAGCTGTGAAATATATCTAATGTGTAAAAATAAAATAAACTGCCCATGCCACAGAATTGATAAAATTATCAATAATAACGAAATTTATTTTAAAAACCATTTCACAGAAAAACTGGAAGTTAGGGATACCGGAGCCTTAAAAATTCATATAGTTACTTGATGGCTGTGCTGAGATGATTTTAAAGCATCAGCCGGGGTATACTTGGCATCCCTAAACAGAACCTGATCAAGGGCAACTACCCACACCCAACAGGGGGAAAGGAATCAACTGAAGCAATCAAAATTGTGTGAATTAGCTAATCCAATATTAATGAAGCTGGAAAGTGAACATATTGCACTAACAAAATATCATAGTTCCTTTAAACAGGTGTACAAGTCTTCCCGGTCATTGAGTCCAGCCGGACTCTTGCTATTCATTTCTAAGATGTATCTAGTCTCCAAGAGGCGTAACTTGCCCTCTCTATCTCCTCCCCGTTTTAACGGTAGTACCGTATCAACTAGATAATATTGAAGACTACTGGGGTCACTGTTGTGCAATGATTCAAAGTGGCGTGCCACCGGGTAGGACTGATCCTTGCCAGTTATCGCTCTGATGTGTTGGAGTATGCGTTTATGTGCCGAGGGCCGCGTGCTGCCTATATAATTTAAGCCGCACGGGCACTGTAAAACGTAAACTACAAACTCCATCTTACAAGTCAGGCGTTTAGTGATGGGTATAGGTTTCTCCCTAAATGGACTTATGTAATGAGTTTTGTTTACCCCATAGCGGCAAGCTTTACAAAAGGCACATTTTCTGAAGCCTTTGTTTAGGGCCTCCCATGTACCGGACAGGGTTGTCTCTAAGTTGTTACTAACCAGGGCATCCGCCATGGTTGGAGACTTACGGAAGGTGATTTCTGGTCTTATGGAGACATCACCCCCAATGATTGGATCCCCTTTTACCAGGTTCCAATTTCTGAGGAAAATCTTTTTGATCTCTGTATGCTGTTGACAAAAGGGGACTATGACTCTAGAATTTATATGTGGGCTGCCAGGGTTAATGACTGGTTCCTTGGTTTTCGGGATTAGAGCCTCCTCTCTTGTTTTGGCTCTAGTTCTTCTGATTGCTTTATCAAGGACACTTTCTTTATAACCCCTTTCTAGGAAACGTTTCTTACTCTCCTGTTGTGCAGCTTCACAATCACTATCCGCGCTGCAAATTCTCCTCAATCACAGCATCTCCCCATAGGGGAAGCTGTTGATGAGGTGGCGCGGATGTTGACTTGTGGCATGGAGTACTGTGTTACCCGCAGTTATTTTTCTATGTAGTCTAGTCTCTAGTTTCTGATTCTTAATGAATACCTCTACGTCCAAAAAATTAACAGAGACATTGTCTATGTGAGAAGTAAATTGCAAATTTAAAGAATTCATGTTCAACAATTTAACAAACTCCTCAGCACTAGATTTCGAGCCCTTCCAAACTAAAAAGAGATCGTCAATATATCTCAAGTATAGCATAACATTGGTTCTCATGATGTCACCGTGTGAACCCATGAGGACCCGCTCCTCCCACAGCCCCATGTGCAAGCACGCGAACCTGGGGGAGAAGCAAGCCCCCATGGCCACACCTCTCAATTGCTGATAAATCTGTCCATTAAAAATTAAGTAATTCTGTTCCAATAAGAGTTTTAACATGCCTAAAATCATACGATTATGGCTGGAACAATTCTCTGGACGTTTGGATAAATAGTGCTCAGCGGCTTTTATGCCATCACAATGCCTTATAGACGTATAAAAGGAGGTAACGTCTAGTGTCATTAAGATATAATTGTCATTCCATTCAAGATTGTTCAGCTTACAGATAAAATCTGTTGTATCTCTCACATAAGAAGGTAATATTTTCACCCATTCCTGTAAGAAAAAATCAATGTATTTAGAAATATTTTCCGTGGAGATATTTATTGCCGAAAGAATTGGTCTTCCAGGTGGCATTGATGAATTCTTGTGAACTTTTGGCAATAAGTATAGGGTAGGTATCACCGGACAGTCTTTCTTTAGATACTTGAATTCGTCATTAGAAATGAGTCCGCCACTCCTCCATACCATTAATTTAGAATTTTGCTCCAACCAAGCTGTTTTTATTGCAGTGAGATTGCTTTTTTTGTAACAATCCAGGTCACTCAGTTGTGATTCAGCTTCTTTCACATAATTATCCCGATGCCAAAGGACGATGTTTCCCCCTTTGTCCGCCTGTTTCACAATCACATTTTTATCAGCTTTAAGTTTTCCGATAAAATTGTTGTAGCTTTGATTCTGTCGGCTTATAATGGTATGTTTTTTATTAGTGGTCACATATAGTTTTTTCAAGTCTTTATGACAAAGTCCTGATACAAATCTAGACTGTCGTGTGTCATGGTAGGCAAGAAGGTGGATTTATTTTTGAAGGAAGTGAATCCTGGAACACTTTCAGCGCTATTGTTTGGTAACAGGGGCTGCACCACAGTCTGACCCTCCTGTTGCAAGTCCCATATTTGATTCAGGGTTACATCTGCTCCGGTTGCGAGCAACGTGGGGCTCGATGCATCCAAATTTCTTTGTTCCCTGTATGGATGCAAACGATGGTATTTACTCAATTTAAGTTTTCTAATAAACCGGAAAGTGTCCATTCTTAAGTTCGCATAGTTCATATTGCTCGGGGGACAGTAGGACAACCCCAAACCCAAAATCTGTTTCTCCTTTGTAGTTAGAATAGAATAGAAGCTGCATTGGGCGTTTGCTGTGTTGCGGAGCCTCACCGAGTCCCGCTGACCCGGGGACCCACCCTTGTGCGCCTGCTGTCACCGCTCGCCGCACCCGCTCCGCGGGTGCCGCTTCGCGGCTCCAAGAGGGCGGAGGCTGTTTCCTGGCATTGGCGTTCAGCAGGGACTCAAAGACCCAGGAGTCCCTGCTCTCACAGGTGCGCTAGCGGACGCACCCACCACCAGCCACGCCCCCCGCCTGGCCAAGCTGAAAAGGCGTGAGTCTCCTCTGCCTACTGGGACCCACCTGGAAGCTGCATTGGGCGTTTGCTGTGTTGCGGAGCCTCACCGAGTCCCGCTGACCCGTGGACCCACCCTTGTGCGCCTGCTGTCACCGCTCGCCGCACCCGCTCCGCGGGTGCCGCTTCGCGGCTCCAAGAGGGCGGAGGCTGTTTCCTGGCGTTGGCGTTCAGCAGGGACTCAAAGACCCAGGAGTCCCTGCTCTCACAGGTGCGCTAGCGGACGCACCCACCACCAGCCACGCCCCCCGCCTGCAACTCTCTTCTATTTTACGCTCTGTCTGGCGCTCCGCGGGACGCGAGCGGGGCGCCGAGCGAAGCCCGAGCAAAGGGCGGGCCGTCTGTGGCCGTCCGGGGCAGGAGGAGGCAGGGCAGGGCCACCTCCCTTACATCCACTGCAACAGGTCTCAGTTCGTGGTGCTTCACTGTGGGCCTGGAATCCAGCATGTCAACCCGCTCCGGTAAGGCCTTGAGGGGCGGCGGTGAAAGTGCCCCAGGGGGTGCCATGTTCGGCTCTATGGACAAATTCCTCACCAGGGTGGCGGCTGTTATAGACAATGAGATCGCTATATCACAACGGCGCCTCTCTTTGGACTTCCCCCCTTCCAAAAGTCCTTCTTCGGCATTAGGGATGTCCTCACAAACCTCCATTTCCCCCGCACCCCTGTTTGGGGATCTACCTGGGGATTCACATATTGCACCAATAGAGGTTGGAACAGATGGGGTAGAAAGTTTGCTGATTGATCCTCTCCTCGTCAGCCCTTGTATCGTGGCTGTGGAGTCCTGCCCCGACCTTCCCATAGCCAGCTTTCCTGGTGTTCTATCCCAATCCTGCCCTGACGCTCCCACACCCGATCCACAACTTCAGTCCAAGTCTCGATCCATTCAGGGGCCAACGAAAAGGAAGGGGAAAAAGGCAAATATCTTCCGAAATGGCTGTCACCCTACGCTTGTTAAGCACGCTAGGTATCAGCCCCAGAGGGGCTCTGCTCTTTCAGGTGCCGGAGGATCTGCACCATCTGGGAACTCTAATGCCCCTCCAATCGCAGCTGACACAGTGCTACCCCCCCTGCTGGTCCCAGCAGTACCTGACCTAGTCAACGAGGGTCTCTTTCTGGAGCCGATCGAGAAACTGGTCAGGTCTCTTTTGGTACCACTTATTGACCAAGTCAAAAGGTTGGGGGACAGGCTTGACCGTTTTGAACAGGTCACCAGGGACAATTTCTTTTCCCTGAAAACCCTGTTCAAATTACAGCCGAAGCCCAGCGAGGACAGGACAGACAGGAACACTGGGAAAGAGGCTTTAGTGAGTCATCCTCCAGTAGAACAGTTGACACAGCCGCCCAAGCGACCAGCTTCTGGGAACGCTTCCTCGGTCGCCTCCCAGGATGGCCCGAGGCAGATAAGGCCGACTGTCTCTAATCAAGCTGCCCAAGTGCATGTTACTCCTCCCCCAGTTGTAACAACCCCAGTCCCTAACCTAGGCCAAAGGAAACACCAGAAGGGAGGGACGGGCCCAACTTCACAACCTGGGGCCGCTTTACACGCCAAAACTGGTGGTACAGCGACAATCCTTAAGGTTAAACCCACCACCCTTCCGCCCAAAAACCCTTCTCCATTGGCTTCTTCGCAGAAACCTACACGAAAGTGTCCCCCAGTTAACCTCCCCCCTGAGTGCCACCCATTTGTTGTCGTCCTCACCAAAGTCCCCCCTATTAGGAGTACCCAGCAGGAAAATCACCAGGCGCTTAAGAATAAGGTCATCCATTGGCTGAAAATCAACAGGCCCCTCCCTCCCGGAGTGGATGGCATAATTCTTGGCGTACGCAGGGTGGGATGGATTGGACACGGGAAAAAATCTCTTGAAGGGGATTGTGTGGTGGTTAATTTCCAAGACGCAAGAGTCGCCCATTTGATATGCTCCCAAGGGCGATCCACGGCTGGAACGGGTGTCGATGCAGTCGACTTAACATTCTTCTACCCACGGACTATCACGACCACTCCTACCATCCACCTTGGACAACTCCCCTATAATAGCAGTCCTGGGGGCCAATTTCCCGTAGAAAACATCGTCCACGGCCACCCTTCCCCGGGAGTTTTCTCACAGCAGTTATATCCAGCTCCAGTGATACAGAATTGGGGTTCCTGGGGTTGCTGACTCTGTGACGCTCCCGGGGAGGCCCTTGTGGTTTTGAGTCCTGCTGTCGAGCCTACATCCCTCCTTAAAACCCGTAGCCCCTTGACTACATCTCAAAGCCAGGCTATTGCCGAGTTGGTAAAAGAGCAAGGGGAGACTGGGGCATCTTCTGACCTTCTGGTTAGCCTCCCTGGTGTGGGTGCTGTGGACACGCTGCACCCTGTCGAGGACTGTAGCATTGCGGCTGTGACGGTCCCCTCGATTAGGGTTTTCAGCTGGAATGTGGCGGGCCTCGAGAGGAAGCTAGCGCTGCCGGACTGGAACGCGCTAGTGGAGCAATACTCCATATGCCTGTTCCAGGAAACCTGGAGTGGGGTGCCCCTGCACAAGGCAGGATATTCCACCCACTTTTTGCCAGCAGTTCATAGTGCAACTGGTAGGGGCCGCCCTTCGGGTGGCCTCTTAATTTGGGTGGCTTCAGAACTCAACTGCAGGGTGGTGGAGCGGGATACCAAATGCCCGGATCTCCTCAATATATTGCTGAAAAATTCCCAGGGTCGAGTCATCCTAAATATTTTTAACATTTACGCCCGAGGCACAAAGGGGGGTAGAGAATCCCCAGTAATAGCTTGTCTAGAAGCCCAGCTCCGCTCGTCACCTCATAGGTCTTGTACCCTGTTGGCGGGCGATTTCAATTGTACCTTTGAGCCCCTGGACCTCGAAATTCTAACTGATCAAGAGGAACATGACATCAGGTGGGGGATTCCGTCCCTTGAACTCAGTCCCATCAAAAAGTGGACAGAAGTGGCCCTCCAGATCAACTCATTAGCTATGGAGTTTGGTCTGAGGGCTGCCAATGGCAGGACCAGGTCCGACAAAGCAGGGGCCCATACCTACAATAGGCTAGGGCATACGTCACGGATTGATTACTTTCTCCTTGACATACACCTGTGGAGCATGGTGGAGGACATGGTGATTATACCATCTGTCGAGAGTGACCACAACCTCCTCTCTCTCACCTTGTCTCACAGGTGGCTAACTAGTACTGTGAGCAGAACTTCTCGTAACCCCGCCTCGGACCTGTCAGTAGTCGCCAACTGTGGACGACGGCTAAAGTGGGCGAAGTTGGCACTTTCAGAGGAGAAAACTTCTGCCATCAGGCAGCTTCTTGCCTCAGCCCTAGTCAATCTTGACCCCCAAGAGGATGGGTTGCTGGAGGTGGCCCCAAGGTTTTGTACCATAACCCAGGCTATTAGTGACCTCTTTGTAGTTCCAGCTAACACGAACAGAAGGAAACCAAGCTCACGAGCTAGACAGGGCTGGTACAATCAGAAGTGCAGGGAGGCGAAGTCACTTCTCATTGAAGCAGTCAAGTCCAAACTACCGTCCAAGACTAGGGTGGCTAGGAGACACTATGCACTCTGCCAAAAAAACGCGAAGATGGAGTGGGAGGATAATTTCTGGCAGGACCTCCTGGCTGCCAGTCGTGGGAAAGATGCCAAAGGTTTTTGGGACTTGGTGGGCAATAGGAACCGTCCCGATGACACCCTGAGGACCTGTACCATCAATGCCCAGACATGGTTCTCCCACTTCCAAAAACTTTATTCTGCCGCTGAAGGCCCACTAAATGACCCTTTTAACCTCCCGCCCTTTACCCTAGTTCAAGACCTGGAACTTTTTTCTGTTTTGGATGTCACAAAGCAGATTAAAACCTTGGTACCATTGAAAGCAGCTGGTCCGGATGGCCTACCAGGCGACATCCTCCGAGCATATCCGGAAGAATGGGGGGTACTAATCTCTGCACTCCTCAATGCAATCGTTGTGGGAGGCCCTGTGCCAGATTCCTGGAGAGGTGCGGAGGTGGTCCCCATCTACAAAAAGGGCAGCCGGGATCTACCTGGGAATTACAGGCCCATAAGCCTAATAGACTCGAGCCAGAAACTGGCGGGGAAAGCCATTTTGGGGAGGATCTCACAATGGGTGGACGATAACCACATCCTGTCCGATATGCAAGCTGGGTTCCGTTTAGGCACAGGAACTATCGAACAGGTCTTTAGGCTCCTGCTACTATACTGGAAGGTGGTGGAGCTGGGCAAAGGCAGTCTTTACTTGGCCTTTATTGACCTAAAGACTGCCTTTGACCTGGTTCCTAGGGAGGAACTTTGGAGGGTGCTTCACGGACAAGGGATGCCCCCGTATATACTAAACCTCCTTATCAAACTGCACAACAACACCTATGCCCAGGTCAGATGGGGGTTGAACGGGGAAAAGACCGACAAGATCAGGGTCGAGAGGGGAGTAAGGCAGGGTTGTGTCCTGGCCCCCACACTATTCTCCCTCTATATCAATGGAGTGGTAGACCATCTACTCGGCGAACCAGCAGACGCTCCCACTCTGGGAGGCGTAAAAATTCCAACCTTACTGTTCGCCGACGACACCCTCCTCATCTCTAAAACCCCCCAAGGTCTCCAGACACTATTGAACCGCTTTCAGGACTTTTGCACCACCAAGGGACTTGTCATCAACGTGGGAAAAACCAAGTACCTAGTTATGCATCCACCACGCAAACTTGGCCGCCCTCCCATTCTGAACTCCATACCCCTTGAAAGAGTGGCAGAATTCGACTACTTGGGAATTCGACTTAACGACGCGATGAGCTGGACCGCCCATATCAATAAAATGACAATGGCCCACAAAAGGGTGGGGGGGGCCCTCCTCAAGGAGTTCAACAACTCAACAAAACACTGTGTTGCCCCTCTACTAGACATATATAAAGCACGTGCGGTCCCTGCGTCACTCTATGGAGCCGAACTGTGGGGACTGGGCAAAGTGGACTTACTGAGCAAGGCCGAAAACAAATTCATTAAAGATCTCCTTGCTATTCCATCGAGTAGTCCGACTATCCCAGTGCTCATGGATACTGGCTGTAAAGCTATAAGGGATCAGGCCCGTCTTCGACCCCTCTTGCTCTGGGCTCGCCTGTGGAGGGTTCCTGAGCTAAAACCTTATGCCAATGGTCTAGCTGAGGTGATGCACTCCGACGGTTGGCATAGCATTAAATGGCTGAAGGGCATTAAACACCTTTTAGGGGACTTAGGCCTGGACTCCTGCTGGCATAGCCACTCCGCTCCCCCAAAGGAGACCTTAAAAAAACTTTTTGGGGAGTGGGTTTGTGTGAAGCGCACCAGCAGCCAGCAGCACTGCAAAACCACTGCAGCTTTTCTGCTGTTAAAAGATGTCATCACCTATGAGCCGTACATGGACATAATAACAATTGCCATGGATCGGTCCCTGTACATTAAATTCCGGTTAGGAACCCTGCCCTTGGCCGACTTCTGCTCCAGGTGGAATAAACCCCAGTCCCCATCACGCTTTTGTGCTCTCTGTCCCGATAAACCAGAGACGGTGCCACACTTTCTTTTCGAATGCCCGGACTATGGTCGCCCCAGATCACGTTGGCTTGGTCCTATCTGCAGAGAATTGGGTACCCGCCAGCACTCTGTCGCCCTCCGGATTCTTTTAACCAATACAGCCCCTCCCATTGTTTGTGCTGTTGCCAAGTTTTTAAAATGGGCTTGGTTGATTAGACATAGAAGACTGTCCATTTCAATTTAATCCTTTCTTTTAATTAATTTATGCTGATCTAATGTGTTTTATTCTTTTACCGAATGTACAGTCATACTTTTTTTCGACATGCTGTTTTTACCTTTTGTACTGCTTTTATGATATATGCATATCGAAATAAAGCAATCAATCAATCAATCAATAATATCAGTCAGATTTATGATTGTTGTTGGGTTGAGGTTGAGGCTTGTGCCTGTGTTGGATTTTGAAATCTGTTCCAATTGCCCCTGTTTCCTCGATTGCCCCTCTTCCTTCCAGCCATATTTCCTCTGGTGGCATTTGCGGCGCTGGAGGCGTTTGTTGTTAGCCCTTTGCCGTTTTGTTTGGGGTCTACTTTCGACTTCGATCTTAATGTGTCTCGACGGCTTTCGCAGAGACAGTTTACCTCTTGTGCCAGAGACAGTTTGGTAAACCCCTCTTGCAAGTTTTTTCTCCTTTGATCGTTATCTGAGTCGCTTTCTGCTGCTGAACTCAGATCAGTGGAAGAAGCAGATGCAGTAGCGCCTTGTCTAATTCTTTGACTGCCTTTGCCCACTTGCGCCTTGATGTTGTCATACCGGCGCGCGAAAGTAAATATTTGGCCATGAAGGTAATCGAGTCTGTCCCGCTCACACTTAAAAGCTTTTCTCTTTTTAATTATATCTTCCTCTTTTGCAAGTCTTGTCATCATTTCATCCCTCAATTTAGTTGTTTGATCCGTGATGCCTATTGAGGTCAATTCAGCTTCCACAGCTTCAATTTCAATCTGCAATTTCACCCTGTCACTGTCCACATATTTTGCTAGGATAGCCATTAAACGTGCAGAGTACTCCAAATTCGTCTCAGCCCATTTCGCCAACATAACTGGGTCTGGGTTTTCATAACTCGGAGCCAGAGTGCTCCTGAGACCTCGTGGGACACGTTTGACCATCAAGTACCGAGTTAGGGATTTATGTTCCCACCACTTCGACTGTTCACGTTTCATCAGCTTTTCTAACTTGCGAAATGTTTCCCTTACGTTGGGGCCACCAGTCACTCCCGCATCATGCTCTGAAACGGTTACAAGATTCGCCCCCTCTGGATTTTCCACAAACATGTGGTCCGCAACTTCCTCTCTGCGCTTCAACACGTCGGCGGACATATTGGCTATTAATGGCAATAACTTCCAGCACACACCGAAGAAACAAGCAGTTTGCGCACTTTTAAATTGTACGGCGCTCGCTGCTAGACACTCCCTCCTCTGTGACTTGCATTCACTGTCCTACCTGGACTCGGCTGTCGGCAGCTTCCCCACAAATGTCATGGCGGCTCAGACTCCTTTCGTCCTGATAGGTACGTGTGTTCACCTCACAGGGGCTCGGGCAGCTTCCTCCTACCGGCGTACAGTTTCCGATTCCGGTTACGGGATCCCAGCTTCCTGCTGCACCACGCCCAAGGGTTGGAGAGGGGCTTCTTACTCGTACCACGAACGCTCCTTGCTACATTTAGATAACGAAACAGTTATTCACAAACACCATCCTTTTCAAAAGAATAACGCGAGTAAGCCCAAGTTTTGTGCTGATTCTTCAGTGATTTATTGTGCAAGTATAACACCAGCCATCCGCCATAACGCGTTTCACCTCCCAAACGAGGCTTGATCACATGACGTGCAATGAAACAAAAGAGGGTCTTAAATAATCCCAAATGGGGGCGCGGCATATCAAACTTATTTAAAGTGACCAATGCATATATAATTCTCTTTTTCTCAAACTTTTCGTCAATTTGAAACAGAATTAAGGGCTTAGTGCCCAATGACTCCGATCCCACATATATTGACATGTAAAATCCAGTACATGGAATTTCAATTTATCCCCATTTCATGTACACAATTGATTACATTTGGATATAAATAACTAAAATATCAAAGTTATCAAAAAATATATATCTATATACAATCTGTTATCAAAAACACATAATTATATATATGTAAATATCAAAAATATGCTAGTCTATATATAAAAAACATCTTTTTATATACATATATACACATTAAAATTAGTCATGTATACATATCCTGTGGGAAATAAATATCCAATTGTTCAAATTGCTTAATCTGTACATGATAATCAAATGATTATATAAAATGATTCTTGGATAAGCACAAAGAAGCAACTTCACCAAGCCGCAGATATGCCTCCATCGCCTATTTTATCTTTTTTGGTGCAAAGGCTCTCAAGAGCAGCTGTGAAATATATCTAATGTGTAAAAATAAAATAAAGTGCCCGTGCCACAGAATTGATAAAATTATCAATAATAACGAAATTTATTTTAAAAACCATTTCACAGAAAAACTGGAAGTTAGGGATGACGATCTTGAGGAGGATCTCCTCCTCATTTGGGAAAAGGAACTTACAGGTAATTCTATGAGGCTGATGAACTTACTTATTGAAAATTGTGAGAGAAAGGTAACCAAAATTGTCCAGGAAGATTTACAGAAAGCGGAAGGTACAAAGAAAAATTATGACATCTTGAATGATATCCTAAACAAATATGAAGATGAGATCAAACAGAGGAAGGCGCGGAAATTAAAACGGGATGAACAAGATTACACTATGGGTAGGGTCTTTACTTTCGCCAAAAGATTCGACACCCTAATTACAAATGATACCCTCAATAAGAACAGAAATACGGTGTCGACAAGCAGCTTAAACACTATATCATCTAGCAGTGTATCTGTTAGTGGGGATGAGGGAACTAGCAATACTAACGCTGAAAAGGCTAATGGAGTACCAGCTCCTACCTCTTCCTCTTCTTCTTTTTTAAAGGAGGTCCAACGCATAAAAATTGGCAATTCGAGACAGCGGGACCTAAGGGGAGAAGGGATGGCAAGCCCAAGAGAGGTAAAAGGGGCGGCCGGAAACTCAGATGTAAGAACCCACTACCAGACCAGGTCATGGCAGGCCAATCAGAGGAGGTAGATTGCACCAATGATATTCAGATAATGAACCTGACGGACAGAGATTTTTGTCAAGATACTCTAACAGTATTGAACAAGCATTTACAATGCAATAGGTCTCCCAGCTTTAAAGTTTGAGCTATTGGCATTGTACATTACAATGTGTTACATTAATTTGTTATCAAACTCTGAATTGTTGTATAAAGATGAGTTGCAAACTGTCAAATGTTGCTGAATAGTAAGCAATGTTGTGAATAATATTGTTTGCTAGTCATCCTTGGGTACCAGAGTACTTCACTTGAGGCAGCTCACTACTCTGCACTCACTACTCTGCACTCACTACTCACTACTCTGCACTCACTACTCTGCACTCACTACTCTGCACTCACTACTCTGCACTCACTACTCTGCACTCACTACTCTGCACTCACTACTCCGCACTCACTACTCCGCACTCACTACTCCGCACTCACTACTCCGCACTCACTACTCTGCACTCACTACTTTGCTCTCACTATTCACTACTTTGCACTCACTACTCACTACTTTGCACTCACTACTCACTACTCTGCACTCACTACTCACTACGCTGCACTCACTACTCACTACTTTGCACTCACTACTCTGCACTCACTACTCTGCACTCACTACTCTGCACTCACTACTCACTACTCTGCACTCACTACTCTGCACTCACTACTCACTACTCTGCACTCACTACTCACTACTCTGCACTCACTACTCTGCATTCACTACTCTGCACTCACTACTCTGCACTCACTACTTTGCTCTCACTATTCACTACTTTGCACTCACTACTCACTACTTTGCACTCACTACTCACTACTCTGCACTCACTACTCACTACGCTGCACTCACTACTCACTACGCTGCACTCACTACTCACTACGCTGCACTCACTACTCTGCACTCACTACTCTGCACTCACTACTCTGCACTCACTACTCTGCACTCACTACTCTGCACTCACTACTCTGCACTCACTACTCTGCATCACTACTCACTACTCTGCACTCACTACTCACTACTCTGCACTCACTACTCTGCATTCACTACTCTGCACTCACTACTCACTACTCTGCACTCACTATTCAATACTCTGCACTCACTACTCTGCACTCACTACCATAATAACAGAGCATTGGATGAAGAGGGCTGGCCGGAATAAATATATATAATATATCTCAAGGTAGTAAAGTCAGCTGCACTTGGCTAACGCCAGACCTAAAATGTATAGTAGTAAGTCAGTACGCAGCGCCTTTGCAACAAACAGCTGGACATCTCAAACTGCACTGACATGTATCACATTTTTTTGCATAACAATTGCTGATTCCCAATCCAAAAATAAATATCACATGCTTTATATAGCTCGGTGCAATAGGGAAAAACAGGAGCCTTTGTGTGACAAAGTACTTTAAAAGAATCAATGCAACCCTATGAAAGGAAAGAAAAATTGACTTTCATTTAGAGACTGTTAAGAGATGAAAGCTTTGCTCCCAATTTCGGAGAGCTCTCTTGTTGCACAGTTTAAGTACAAAAAGGCGCCAGAAATGTAACACCTATTTTAACATCTACTGATAATTGAAGTGCAGACAGTACTTGACCCTTTCCGGGTGTGTATGGTTCCTTGTCAGATCTTGGTCCTGCCCGTCCCACCCAAAGGCAGGGTCATGCCAGTTCGCAGGAGACCGGCTGGGTGCCAAGCTCTGACAACCACCCAGTACAATAGTATTTGCCAGATCCTTGATCCGGATACACAGCCTGCTTGAGCTATATAAAAAACGCAGAGGGCGTTTCAAGCAAACGAAAATACGAACAGTTAACAGGAAAACATCTTCAGTACTATGCAGCAGTCAAATTCCTAGACGAAGTGCAGAAAGCCCAGTTGTATGCAGCCTGACAATTAATTGAAAACCGGGTCCCTCCAGTCCGTCCTTTTGCTCCTTCACATCTTTAGCGACAAGGCCACTATGCTTGCCACACTCTACAGACATGCGCTTGGGCATTTATTGTACAAAAGAATACACTCCTCACAAATGGGGATTCGAACTGACCGAAAGGCCTATCCAGTCAGCCAATTTAATCCAGTCTGTCGATGCCATACAAACGAGCGATCTGTACATTTGCCACAGAGGCATTCAAAAAGTGTACCATGATTGGTACGTTAAAGTCACTCTCATAGTACATGCGACTGAAAAAACAAAACGGGAGGATTACCTATGGTCAAATAAAGTTTCAGCAGCCTAACTAATGTGCTCTTCAGAACCTCCTGAAAGCCGTTAAACTAAAGTCAATACTGAAAGTGAATGGAAAGGTATTCAAAAGTTTGCCACCTTTAAAACTAGAGTCGACGAGAACCCAACAACCAGGGGGTATAAACATGGACAACACTTGACACCGACTTGAATTCTCTAAACGACGTTTTTTTTAATCATATGTCAGTAAAAAGCACATACCTTTGATTACTCAAAACAGCACAGTCGGCCTGATAACACAGATCATATCTGGACAAAATAGAACATGGCATGGGGTGCGCAGAAGGAAGCACAGAGAGAAGCGGGGAGTGGGAAGAATGGGGGTTAAAACTAAGTAAGAAGCGAGGATGTTAGATGAGGCAAGAGTAGGTAGAATAAGAAAGCTACACATTAAGGTAAATAAATGTGGGCTATACATGTAGGTCACGGAAAAAGTAAAGGAAAATAGGGTGATGAGAAGAGTGAATTGGTGGGAGACGAGGCAGGAAGAGACCCAGTGGGACGAGGATCAATAAAATGAGCAACACCGAAGAGAGCATGGAGTGGGGAAGCCCACCAGAAGGTAGTAGTAATGACCATATATATAAAACGGGAAAACTGCGATCCAGTCTGAGTTCAGAGATGGCAGGGGGAGAGGATAGACACCTAGCAAGATCGGAGGAAGTGGGAGGGGAAAGGGAGGTGCCGTGCAGAGAGAGGAAGAGGAGGTGCAAGAAGAGGCAACGATAGGCAGAGGTAGGCAATAAATGAAAAAAAACACTCACTGAAAGTCTGCTTTCGATTCTGCGACTGTCCGCAAACCCAAAACAACGACCTCCTCCTCCCCCGAGGGCACGTCACCACGCACGAGTACAAAAACAAGACGTGCGCGCAAAACGAAACCTATGGTGGGGCGGGACTTCCGTTTTGTGAAGCCCGCGCCCACGGAGTGCCTGGAGGAGCAGTGGTGACGCGGGGCATGGGAGAGCCCCGCGGTCGGTCGGTCGGAGGCTGCAACAGAACGTAGTGCCGGTGAGCGGGGAAGGGGGGGATGCCTGTATGTGTGCGTGTATGTGTGCGTGTGTGTGTGTCTGTGTGTGCAACGGCGGGGGGGGGGATGTCTCTCCGTGCGTGTATGTGTGCGTGTTTGCGCATGCGTGCAGGGGGAGGTGTGCCTGGGTATGCTTGCGCTTCCCAGGAGACAGCCACGGCGAGCGCGTTCGCGCGCGCGTGGCCTGCGCCGATCGCCTTTTGCGAAATGCGCGCGGCAGGTGCTGTCTCCTGGGGAGCAGAGTCAGCAACAATAGATCTCCTGGCGGACACAGCGCTGACGCGCTGTTAAACGCCAGGAGACCTAAAAAGGGGTTGAACTTTTGTCCGACTGGTATCTGCAATATGACTGATGTTAAAATCGACATGTACAAATTTGTAAGACAACTCAAGATTAAAAAATATTTTGCAGCAACTGGTGTGGAAATAAATCAATCTTCTAAACATATGTGGGGGGATGTTACCATTCATGATGTGGAAGCTACCAGACTACTTCTATCCATCACTGAGAATGAAAATGATCCAATTACTTTACAGCGGGTATTGCAAGAATTGGACTACTGTACCAATTACAGTGAGGATAGTGGTTTAAAAAGTAAATCTAAATGGACCCCCAAATTGGCTAGCAATAATAACATCGATGCATTTTATAAAATCATAATGCAGGAATTGAACTTACTAGAAAAGAAGATTAGGACATCTAAAACCCCTTTTCGTCGATTGTAATCTCACATTGGGTGAAAAAACAGCTTTAAAGACATTGGCAGCAGATCCCTCCCTTGTAGTTAAAGAAGCGGACAAGGGGGGGAATGTGGTAATAATGCACAAAACTAATTATGACAATGAAATAATGAGCCAACTTAACAACCAAGCTTGTTATATTGAACTTCCCTCTAACCCTATGTTTGGAATAGTGGTCAAAATTAATGAGTTTTTGAAATCTTGTCATCAAGAAACCATTCTATCAGACAAGGAGTATAAATACTTACTAGTAGATCGTCCTCGCTTCCCATGCCTATATACCTTGCCAAAGGTTCATAAGGACATTACCTGTCCACCTGGTAGGCCAATAGTGTCTGGCATTGGGGGGCCTACCGAGAAATTGTCGGAATTTGTAGACATTTTCTTACGACCCTATGTCACCAGCCTTGCCTCGTATATTAGAGACACCAAGGACGTACTTAACGTCTTTAATGATTTTAACTGGGAGTCGGAAATGATAATGGTCACTATGGATGTTTCCCAATTATATACTAACATCACACATGAAAAGGGAATTTTAGGTTTGGAATACTTTTTATTCAAGAGACCAATAGAATTATTGGACCACACTAATATGCTCCTAGCTATGTCTAAAATCATTTTGGAAAATAACGTTTTCCTTTTCAAGGACACTTGGTACCGCCAGAAATGCGGAGTAGCCATGGGTTCCAGATTTGCGCTGTCCTTTGCCTGCCTCAAATGGGGTGGATGGAGGCGAAGCACATCTGGGGCCCTGGTGGCACAGAATGGCACGATTGCATCAATTACTATGGCAGGTATATTGATGACCTGCTGTTTATCTGGACGGGTACCGAGACTCAACTCTTGAATTTCTTTGCGTACATGAACAATAATGTATATAACATGACTTTTACTATGAACTACAGCCGTACGGAAATAACTTTTCTGGACCTGAAATTTTATGTACAAAATGGTAAACTATGTAGCACACTTTTCAGAAAAGAGACCTCGTGTAACGCTGTGTTACACGGAAGTAGTGCACATCCTAAATCGCAGGTTAACTCAATTCCTTTTGGCGAGTTCTATAGAGCTCGCCGGAATTGTAGTGAAGAGACTGATTTCACTACATGTGCCAATGACATCGAGAACAGATTTTTATCCAGGGGTTACAGTAAGGATGTTATTAGTAGAGCTAAAAACAGGGCGTTTAAACTTAAACGTAACGTAACATTGCAGACTAGACCTAAAAATACTGTGACTAAGAAACTGGTGAGATTTGTGACTAGTTATAACTTATGGTCGACTAACATCTATGGTATCCTAAAGAAATACTGGTTTATGCTCACTGCGGATCCCGTCTTAAAAGAACATATTTTGCCACACCCATCTATGACCTTTCGGAGAGGGGTCACGATTGGAAATATGATTAGTCCCAGCTATCCCACGATTACTCGCAAAACATCCTGGCTACACTCTCACAATAAGGGCTCTTATAGATGTGGGAACTGTAGTATGTGTAGAATGTCACTACATGGGATTAAATATTTCAATTACAACGACTCGGGTACTTATCACATCAAAACCCACATTGACTGCACAACCACTTATGTTATATATGCTATTCTTTGTAAATGTGGTAAAGTCTATATTGGGAGTACCATTAGAAAACTTAAAGACCGTGTCAGTGAACATTTCAGGGGTCTTAAGAATAGGGACAACAGAGTTCCGATAGCTGCGCATGCCATGGACTGCTCAGCTCAAACTGAACACTTGACTATGTCCTTTCATGGCATAGAGACGATGCCCATGGATATTAGGGGTGGGAATCGCGAACTCAGGTTACGACAGCAGGAAGCGCGTTGGATAATGCGGGTCCATGCAGTGGAGCGGGGCTTGAATTTTGATGACGAACTACAATTCTTTCTGGTATAGTGTCACAGCCAATCAGAATAGGATTTCAGGCTCCAAAAATATGATGACGTTTCCATCTGTATGTTTTGTAACTGTATTTCTCTGTAATTTGTACAGGTTGCATTATTGTTAATACTGTACGACTTAATTGACTGTGTACTACTTTTTTACTGTAGTTCATTTGTAACACTAATCTGATTGTTGTGTGACTTATAACCTTGTTTGTTTTCATAACTTTCCGCTTCCTAATTACGGGGGCTTCTAATAGGGTTTCCGTTTTTCATTACTAATTCATATCTAACCTTTCGGACATTCTCCTATCCCTTTGGGGTTTCTGTACCGTTTGGGACACTTTTGGATCATTATGCACCATAAGATTTCTTCCTATGTATTCTTCTATTAACACAAGTTATAAATATTGGGCTTTAAGATGTTTCTTTGGTCACTTAAAGATGGCGACCATGGAATAGTATGTAGGACAGTCCTACTTTTATTTCCCTGTTTCTGGTTATCGAACGCGAAGCAAAGATAAGGAAGTAAACGGAATGGCGCGTGTGCTGAACGCCGAGACACGCTGAAGGAACACACTCTTTCCGACCAGAACCCCGTACTCGGAGGTATGTCCCTTCGGATGTTTTACCGACACGTTTTTGATTATGGGCCCTGAACAGTTAGGTTTTTAGCGGTTATGGAAAGTGTTTTGCAAATTTGAATGCAATTATTGCAATGCGGTCGGGATATAATTGGGCATCACGGTTTTTGTGTCCGGACACGATAATGTGCTAATAATGAGAATGTCTTCTTGTTGATTAATATTTTTGAGAGGATTAACTCGTTTTTATTGTGCTAACCAACCCCATGCCATACTAAGTGTGTACATCTGATACTGATTTCCTTGTACTCGCAGGAGATATTACGAGCATTTTATGAACCGGGTGGATAATTACAAACGATTGTAAGGACTGGACGTCCTTTCCCCTTTGATAATTACTTGGAGCAAGACACTTTCTTTTGGAGATTAAGTGAGTGTATATAATGTCATTGATTTGCATTCTTTTTAATGAAACTGTTATTAGGAGATATAGGCAGGCTGGATAATTGAGCTTGTGTGTGCTCACGTTGTTCTATGTTTGTTATAGATCTATAGTCAGAACAATACGCCGACGCTTACCTATTGGAACTTTGCAGTAGATAATTTTTGGTGAGCATTTATTTGACTTTTTTATCGCATGTTGGTTGGCATGCACCTATTGGTTTACAGATAGGTTTATCACTTACTTGGGTGTGAATTGGGTCTATTCTTTTAGATACAATCCTGATTTGGGTTTCTTTTGGTGGTTACCTTCCTTTTGGACTGATCTTTCCTTTCATATTCTGGTTAGCATCCTAAATGTGCAGTAATCGAACTATCACTCACTGGGTTCTTGGTGGGTTTATTACTTTACTGTTCACATATCACAATGTATCCTTTTCATTGTGGATGACGTTTTTAGTGCAAACCACTTATTACTGTATGTGCTAATGTTATAATAACTCGGTCACCGGTGTTTTTTGTACGGTTGCCACTTTGTTATATATAACTGTAAATAGGATAAGTTTCTTTTTTCTTAGAACAGTGTCTGTTTAGTGGAATGTGATTGTGATTATGTTTATTGTAATATTATATTTACAGCCCTGATGAAGTCTAGTGGTCTTAACGACCTAGACGAAACACGTGTTGGCAGCGGTTGTTTCTCTTCCTAATGTTTGAAGATTGGATTCTATCATTTGAATGAAAGAAACATTTTTTATGAAGAATAAAATGAAGAGCACCTGAAATATTGGGACTTGATACTTCGAACTTACTTGAACTCTTTTTAGCTCAGGATCGAGTGCATGTTTGTATCCCTGTCCCTATCTCTATCCCCACCTTTGTCTCTCACTCCCTTTTTTTCTCTCTCTGTTCCTCTTCTGCTGCACCGTTCCCTATGTTGCCCAGCATCTTTGGGGACACAAGTGCATGTTGATCCCAAACTGGCCTGTATTTGCCCTTATTTGATGGGGGAGCAGTCTCGGACTTTAGCGTTACCATGCGGGTCTGCAGTTTAATGGCACAATATAGATAGAGGGATTTCAAATACTGGTTATAGTATTGCAGTGGCTACTTAGGAACCTTGGGGATGGCATCACTCTGAGGGTAAGGGCAGCTCCACACTGGCTTCACTGTCATAGGATGGGAAGCTTGGCACTGGCAAGACAGTGAGAAGAGAAGGGAAGCTTGGCATAGGTGTTACTGTGAGAGACGCGAACCTTGGTTAGGGTGTTGCTGTGCTGTGGAAATCTCAGGGGTTGTATCACTCTATCGGGATAGGAAGCTTGACACTGGTGGATGTATTAGGACAAGGGAAGCTTGATGCAGCTGGTAATGTCTGTGGATCTGAGGCTCGGTTATGATGTCGCTGTGAGTACATAGGATTCTTAGAGGTAGCATCACTCTGAGAGGATTGGCAGCTCAGCACAGGTATCGCCAACAGGGGACAAAATGATTGGCATTTGTTCCATTGAGAGGAGAATGGAATCTAGGTGATGGTCTTACTTTTAGGGGATGGGAAGCTTAGTTATAGGGTCACTGCAGGTGGATGGGAATCTGGGCGAAGGTATGATTTTGAGGTGATGGGTCCTTCTGTAATGGCATCACTGCAAGATGAGAACCTTCGTGCGAATGACCTGGAGAAAGGAAGCTCTGCACTGAAGTCACTGCATGTAGGTGGCAAATGTGGGCTAGTGGTGTTTTGAGAATTGAGACCAGGTCCTGGAGTCAGTGTGAAGAGAAGAGATGGGAGGTCATGTGCTGATGATGCTATAAGTGGACCGTGCTCTAAGGGACCTGTGAGGGATGTATGATGTTACAACGCAGGCTATTACAACGCCTGCCTTTACAACGCGGTTTTTACATCGCATACCATTACAACGCATAGCGCTTTTGGGTGTTGGATAGTGAATAGTTTAATTTACTATTCCAACTCCAGTCCCCGTGGACACTAGGAAAGGTTATTGGATAGTAAATTAACCTATTCCCTATCCTAGAGCGCCCCCCAGCGCAATGCGTTGTAATAGTTTGCGTTGTAATGACCGCGTTGTAATGGTAGTGCGTTGTAAAAGTTTCGTTGTAAGTGATGTTTCCCACCTGTGAGGACACTTAGAGCGGTCCACCGCTAAAATGCTGACGCGAGTTGCTTGTAGCACTCCAGGAAAAGCCTAGATTCGCTCCACTCTTGAGGACAAGGAATGACAAGAAATCTGGCAGAAACAAGAAACTGCAGCGCTTTCAAGCCTGTCCTGTCCACAGCTCATGCGGTGCAGTTTGTAGCTTTGCATTCTTCGACTTCTTATCACTGTTTTATAAGGGGATAGATAGTCCCAGATCCCAAAACAAACTCCTTGGCTGAATCAGCACACAGGGACCCGGGAAACTTGTGACTCCCGAAATTGCTTCTGCCTAACCTATGTCTTGTGGTGGGTCTCTTTGAATCCTGGTGGCAGTTTATCAATCCTGGCACTTGTGAGCTGTCACAACTGCAAAGAAAGACACAGCACACCTTCACGCAGCAGCGGTTTATTGTGTAAGGCCTGAGGCCAAGGGATGTATGACGTTAGAACGCATACATTGACAACGCGTACCTTTACAACGCGTTCGTAACAACGAAAGTTGTTACCACGCATTGCGCTGGGGGGCGCAAAATTGATTAATTTAATTTACTATTCCAACACCAGTCCCCGTGGATAGTAGGGAAGGTGTTGGGATAGTAAATTAAATCATTTACTATCCTTTAGCGCCCCCCAGTGCAATGCGTGGTAACAACTTTCGTTGTTACGCCCGCGTTGTAAAGGTATTCCGTGGTAATGCTTGCGTTCTAAATGCTGCATACCGTCAGAACTAATAGTCATTGAGAGGGAAGCAGAAATTAGGGAAATTAGAGAGGTACAGGAAAAATGGAGAGAAGCAGGGTGGCTAGAGAGATTGCAGTGGTGAGCAGAGTAAGATACAAGGGAGCGAGACTGAATTGAGATGATAGTTTAGATGTAAGAAAAGAGGAGGGAAGAAAGAGATACAGGGGGAAAGAGATGGAGGAAACCGATGCTACTGGAGGCTGATGGTGGACGTGTTAAAGGCTGCTGATTGGTCCGAGAGGAGTAGTGCCGCCATTCCAGTATAGTCCACTATTATTTTAGATCATCCGAAACTGACATGAGGGTGCATCGCCTGGGTAGAACTCACGTGATGGCTAAAAAGTTGATTACTCTCTTCAACCAAATTGGAGACCTGGAAAAAGACAACTCTTTCAAACAGTTTTAATAGGAATGGGCCATAAGAGATTGGCCTATAGTCATATATTGGACATAGCACAGTTTGGGAGCTGACCAGAACACAATACAGGAAATATGTAATCGTATGATGATTCGGATACCAGTATGCAAAGAACCACAGACCCACGGGTTGCCCACTGCACCACAACGCCATTCTAGATGATAGATGTGTGCTAGATTCGCTTTCTGGTAAGAAACAGATATACACATCCTTGTATCTCTGACTGTTCAGGCGGTGGGGCGTGTTTTATAGGTGCATGTTGTGTTCTGTGGATCACTCTATGTCTGCAGAGGACAGCTGTCCCTAAACTTTACGTCTCACTTATCTGCCTGTGGTGAGGCATTAAATGAGAACACAGGCAGAGGGAATGCTACCCCAGAAACATTAACCAAGCAGGGCTCCTCGGTCGGCATCCACCCCCACTAGCTCCTGGTGGGGTTCAGGCGGTGCCAGGTGCCACCAGCCAGACAGGCAAGCAGGCAGAACGACGTGACCCTTCAGAGCCACAGAGTAATCTGACATTCACATCAGCAGGCGACGCTAATTTCACGAGTCAGACATTAAGTCTTTGCAATAGTTGACAAACTCCTGGGGCACGCTGAACTTACCATGTTTGATATTTTGTTTGCAGGCACGCCCCACATAACCATTTGACCGCAGTACCAATAGTGAACTGAGACGCTGGTCGGTTACTTGCGCTCTTTGGGTGGCCTGGGTTCCTATTACACATGAACAACATTAAAGTTTATTAAATCAAACACAGGAGAATATGTTGTACAGTGCACATCCTTGAATTCATGTTTCCGAGGTCCTCTTATGTGCCAGAATGAAGAAAAATGATCGAAAGTGACGTAAAAAAGTGCATAGGATCACACAATGTGGTTAATTTGGGAAGGAAGGATTAATCCCAGGTTTTCTGGTTTCAAGCTGTCCAAGTCAGTCACTGATGTGTATGCTTCACTTCCCTACACCCAAATTACCAGCATCTCCCATTGCCCCCACCACCACCCTGCTGGCATCACTGTGGCACTCGGTCACATCATAGACCAAACGTTTTAGCCCCTGGAAAAATGTGTGCGAGCACCCATGCATTGGGTATGAAGGCTGTCAAGCTGGCACTACTGAGGGGCGAAGCGGTAGAACTATTCAGATCAGAGGGGCAACTAGAGTCAACACATTTCAGGGGGGGGGGGGGGTTTAATAAAAATGTCGGGGGGGGGGGGGTAATTCTACCAGCAATAGGCAGAGTAGAAATGCAGGGGCTCTAAGAAGGGGTGAAAAAAACAAAGCCTTGTTAACAAGTAATCTTTTACAGACCTGTGAAGTACTCGGGTGCAGTGCGGCTGCAATACGACGGACGCCAGACCAGCCAGCCCACTCAAAAACTGTGTGTGTGCGGGGGAAGCTGTCTCACATGCTGATACACACGGGAAGTGTGTGTGTGTGTGGGGGGGGGGGGGGGCGTTGGCCTTTCAGCGCCTGACTTGGATGGGTCGAAATGAGGAGCAGCTATCTCCCCTTTCTCTAAATCAGAGCTGTGCCCATTTCTCTTGCACGTCATGTTACATTCAAACGATATGGGACGAGCCGCAGAATAATTCTCCACGCATCCTATCTAAATGGGCCTTTTGCAGTGGCTAATCCTTTAGAGACCCGACCCCCAACCCCATTTAGACAACATGATGTACACGTGACGCTTGTTGTTTTTAATGTTTATTATTTTAATATAGAATTTGAAGTCCCGTCTCTAGGACCCAGCCACGTGACGTCACCCCCACCCCTGCCCCCTGCTCCCGTGCGTGACATTCTCCTTTGTGAGCAGCTCAAGCGCGGGGCTGAGTCACTCCGCGCGGTCTAATCGCGGAGACACTTATAGAATTAAGACGCAGCCATGGAGGGTAGCAGACGGGGCGTCGGTGGAACAAGCTGAATAGCTGCACGCATCCGCGATAAACAAGTGGCACCATTATGCAGGTCATCGCGCCCTGCCAAGGCTGCAAGCACCGCGGCGCGGGAGGGCGACCGCCAAGGAGGCGCGGTGTCACCACGCTCCCGCTGCCTACCAGAAAAGAGCCATTAGAAAGCAGGACACGCAACCACCCTCCCGAGCCGCTCAACAAGGCAATCTAGCCTCGTAATTATAAAAGTACGGGCCATTAAAGAAAACAACCTGTCCCTCATACAGGGCTCTGGGCAGCGCCCCAAACCCCGGGAGGGAGCTCGCCTGAGCGCTGGGCGGGGGATGCCCGACCCACGTCCTTGATCGCACATTCATCTACGCAGTGCTTTAAATGGGAAAAAATAAGTGCAGGTACTCATTAAAATTAGCTAGAGGTGTGACAAGTGGGCGGGGCTAGGGGCGGGGCTAAGGGCAAGACATGATGACTTCTATACCAGTTGCAGCGCATATTAAAACATGAATGTGTTTAAGTAAACAAAACCGGTTAACTCATTACACAAAATGCAAGCCAAACAGGATGATATGTTAAGCATTTCCTTGTATATAAATATATACGTTAACAAGAAATACAGCAGAATTTCAATTTTACACAAATTTGTGTAATAATGCCATTTCTAAGCTCCGATTTCTGAACTGAACAAATATCCGGTATTTTTAATCTGAAAAAAGTGTTGACCCTAACTTTACCTGTCACCTCACTTTTGTGCATTCCCCCTCCCCCTTCCTTCTATGCTCATCTCGTTTTTCCCCAAACCAGACCCCCTGCCAGTTGTCACAGGAGCTCGTTCCTGGGGTGCTGCAGCGTTCCCTCCCCTTCATTGCTCCTTGGGCAGGGCTACCTTCACACCCATGGATCCCTCGCTGTGATGTAAATGCAGCCATTAGTGCTGGAGGGGCACACAAAGGGAAGCAGCTCCTGCGCTGAAGAAAACAAAAATGAAAAGAAAACCGGTTTTGGGGAAGGGGTAGGATTGTGCTGCACTGCTGCTCGCTTTAGTAAGGCCAGTGCAATACCCTAAATAGGACTGGATTACTGACCACAGCCCCAGCCCAGGCCATTTCATGCAGGAGGGGGCTGGGGCGGGTGGAGAAGGGGAAGGGGTTAAAGCACTTGCACCTGAATGGTCGTTGAACGCCTAATTAACAGTGCAGGGTCTGCCTAGACCCTGCACTGTAAATCCCAGCGTGATCCAAGCCCGCTCAAACCCCTGCAGTGTGGGGAAATTCAAAGGGGCGTCTCTGGACTTTAGTAGAGTCCTTTCAAAAGTCTACTTTAGAGGAGGCTCAGTGCAATTGTGAGATCCGGAAGCAGAGCGGCATCTGTCCTGCGTTGGAGGAGATGCCGAACTCGAGCATGCCGTGCCATCAATCAGGGTACCGGTACTCTTCCCTGACTACAGAAAAGTGCCGGTACTGACGGGTAGAAAATTCAGAAGTGCCGGTACTCAGTACCGGTGAGTACCGGCCCATTTAAAGCACTGCATCTATGGTTCCTCTCTGGCACTTAGACTCGATGGGTGCAATTTCACGACTAACCTTTTAGCCAAACAGTTAAAAGGATCCATTTCATACATGCCAAAATTTCGAACCTGATAAGAGGGAGACTGTGAGTGTGAACAAAATTAGGGGCAATTTATCACCATGGACTAACATTGAAACAAGTGCAGTTTATTTATTTATTTGTGCACTTCTATAAAGCGCGGACATTACCCGAAGGTGTCAGAGCGCTGTACAATAGAGCCAGTTACATTACAAAAGAACCGTGGAACACAATAAAACATTGCAAAGAAAAACCGTGGTCCTGTACAATAGAGAGAGTTATGTTACAAAAGAACAGTGGAACACAGTAAAACATTACAAAGAAAAACAGGAGACTAGAAATGAAGGTTACATAGACAAAAATTCCGGTAAAGCATGCAGGAGAGGAATGTACAGAAAAAATACAACATTTTACAATGAGGAGCGAACTTCCAAGAGGGGCCTGAGAATTTTTTATATTTTTTTATTTTTAAAGTTTTGTATA
This sequence comes from Lissotriton helveticus, assembly GCF_964261635.1. NCBI lineage: Eukaryota > Metazoa > Chordata > Amphibia > Caudata > Salamandridae > Lissotriton > Lissotriton helveticus. Next base: position 1,619,274,693 of record NC_136057.1, read on the forward strand.
GCGCTAGCTAGACCCGTAGGCATCAGAGCGCTTCACATACAAATTGTGCAAAGCCGAAGGGCCTAACAATACCTAGAAGGCTGACAGTAAGTAAAAGCACGGATAAAGAATACAGTATCAACAATAAAAAACTGTGCAACGGAGGGGGGGAGAAAAAAAGAAAAACAAGGTGATTAGCATAGTCCGTTCACCAACAATCCTTGAATGGGAGTCAACTCGGGATATTGAGGTCTAGGTTAGTTGATGTTGTTCAGGAAAGCATTTATTAAGGAGATGGAGTTTGAGGTCTCTTTTGAAACAAGAGAAGGAGGAGTTGCATCTGCGGACTCCCGGGAGAGCGTTCCATATCCTGGGAGCGTTGCCAGAAAACGATCGGTATTGGGTGGTTTTCTTTTTAATTTTTTGCCGAATGAGAAGGAGTGAGTTGGAGCTTCTCAGTGTTCTGACTTGACCTTCTCTTACCAGTTTGTTGTTCAGGTAGTTGGGGGCCGGAGAGTGGAGGGTTGTGTGTGTGATGCAGGCCAGCTTGTAAATACATCTCCCTTTCATGGGAAGCCATTTGAGGGAGTAGAGAGCTGGAGTGATGTGATCAAATCTTTTTACTCCAGATACAATTCGAGCTCAAAGTGTCTTTGGAAGAGGAGAGATTTGAGATCAACATTGAAGATCCAGAGCATTGGGGTAAGTAAGTTCCAGATTCTCACCGCATTGCCTGAGAAGGATTGTGCCATCGATCTTTCCCTTTTGAAGATGGGGGGCTCAAGCGGAAGCTTTTCCGCGTTGCGAGAGGGTCGAGAGCCTCCGGACAATTTCAATTTGTTTGCCAGGTAACGAGGGGAGGACGTGTGTAAGGCTTTATGCGTGATGCAGGCAGTTTTGTAAATGGATCTTGCCTCAATCGGAAGCCATCGAAGAGCGGATAGGATAGGGGTGAAGTGGTCACTTCGTTTAGACCTGAAATGAAGCGAGCTGCTGAATGGAGGATTGATTTGAGAGGGGAGAGGTGGGATTGAGGTAGGCCCATCAGGAGAGAATTGCAATAATCCAGTCTTGCGAGAACCAGCGATTGTACCAAGGTTTTGAAGTCTTTCTCCTGGAAGTACCGACAGATCCCCCACAGGAGGCGCAACTGGTATCGTGCGTTCTTGGCAATAGAGTTGATGTGGGAGAGTAGGTTGAGTCTTTTGTCAAGAATGACACCTAGGGATTTAGCGCTATCGACAATGATGGGTTTGCTATTTAGTAAGTTCAGCTGATCCATCCACGATTGAACAGGAAGAGGTGAGAGAGAAGTAGAAAAGAGGAGGAATTCAGTTTTGACGGGATTTAGAAGGAGTTGGTGACCTAACATCCAGTTGTAAATGGAGTTGAGAGTAGGGTTGAGTAGTGAAAGATCATGTGTGGAAGAAACCCTGAGGTAGATTTGGGTGTTATCCGCATATAGATGGTAATGGATCCCAGATTTGCTTATGAGGTTCCCTAATGATTCTAGGTAGAGATTAAACAAGGTGGGTGCCAGGATAGAACCTTGAGGGATGCCTTGACCTACAGCCAATGGGGATGAAAGACTGTTTGCTATTTTAATCATTTGGGATCTGTCCGAGAGGAAAGAGGCAAACCATTTAAGCACTGTGCCATCCAATCCCATTCTCTGTTGAAGAGTGTTAAGGAGGGTGCTATGATTAACAGTGTCAAAGGCTGCAGAGAGGTCTAGAAGAATCAGAAGGCAAGATTCCCCAGAGTCGAGTATATGCAGCGCATCATCAATCACTTGCAGTAGCGCTGTTTCAGTGCTGCAATTTTGGATGAAGCCAGATTGAAAAACGTCGAGGAGATTATTGTCTATAATATGTAGGGCCAGTTGTTTCGCAACTCATTTTTCGACAGAAAAGGGAGGTTGGTGATAGGGTGGAAGTTGTTGAGGTCATTCGTATCAGCGAAGGTTTTTTTAGACGAGGGGTAACCTGTCCTGATTTAAGGGCGACAGGGAACCTTGACTGAGGAAGAGATTAACTAGCCTGGTCCAGTAAGAGAGAGTATGGGTGTAGAAATCGATGGCGATACCGCCTGGGATGGGGTCAGAAAAATGGTTGGATTGTTTGGTTTCGTGGATGCATTTGAGGAGTTCATCTTCCGAGATGATGTCAAAGTGTTGCCAGGTGACTAAGGATTTCCGCTCCTCAAAGGGGGTGGGGTGGGCGACCTGATTCACCAGTGCTTTGACCTTTTCATCAAAGAAAATAGCAAAATCGGCTGCTTTCTTTGTGGAGTCCTCAGGCTTAGTAGTTAGTGGAGAACAGTTTGGGTCTTTGAGGAGGTCAAAATGATTTTTGGGTCTGTTTTTGGCTGAGTCGAGGAGGGATCTAAAATGTGATGCTTTTGGAAGATGTGGTTGCGGTATTTGAATCTTGCTGAACGTAAATGAGAGAGAGTAGAGGTGGAAGGATATTTTCTCCAATGTTTCTCTAGGGTTCTAAGGTTTTTCCTTTCATCGTAGAGGGCTTTATTGAACCACAATGCTGAGGGGGTGGGTCTTTTCCTTTTGCTTTGGAGTGGAGCTACATTGTAAATTTCGACTGCTAGGACTAAGAGGCACTGAGAGGTGAGAACGTTGACATCCATGTTGGGGTCAAGTCTAGGAAGTGACCACATAGCAGAGTCACAAAAAGTGACAAAATCAATGTTTTTAGTGTTGTGGAACCAGGTAGTAGCTCTTTTAGGTTGACCGAGTGTTATAACGTGCGAAAGGTGAAAACGGAAGGGAACAAGGAAGTGGTCAGACCAGTCTACATGGATAGGGGGAGCAGTAGTCAGCAGGTCTGCTTTGGATATGACAAGATCCAGAATTGAGCCCTTGGAATGAGCAGTTTCCGCGCAATGTTGGAATAGATCATTGGCTGAGACAAAGGTGGCAAGCTTGTTGGCAGCCGAGTCTTCCAGAGAGCACCAATGGAGATTAAAATCACCCAGGAAGATCTGCCTGTCATTTTCGGAAAATTGGTCACTGATGAAGTCAGTGAGTTCCTCTACAAAGGCAGAGCAGTTACAGAGCGGGTGGTAGATGACATGAAATCTGAAGGGTGAGCCGTGATGTATTTGAAATTCTAGAGATAGGCATTCAAATGTACGGAAATGGATAGTAGGGAACGCTTTAATTTGGAAGGGAATTCCTGAAGATGATAGCGACACCACCCCCGATTTGTCTGGTCTGTCATTTCTGAGGATAGAGTAGTCGGTGGGTACCAGAAGATCAAACAAAGAATGAGAGGAGTCATTAAACCAGGTCTCAGTGAGGAGGAACATGTCAATATTCTGGAGGGTGATAATGTCAGAGATTTCTAATTTATGTTTGATTGCAGATCTGCAGTTGTGGAGCAAGCAGTGCAGATCTGAAATAACTGTTTTGGTGACAGGGGTGTTAGGGCTGTTAATGGAGATAGGGATGAGATTCTTGAATGAGGGTGTCCGGTAAGAGGGAGGGTGGTAGGTTCTGGCAGAGGAGATGGTCTGAATAGTGAACTGCGTAGAATTCTTAGGAGAGGATGGTGGAGGGGGGGTGATGCTGGTGGACTTGTAGTTGCCTAGTAAGTTGGAGATGCCTGTAGAGGACAGACTGTGGTTGGCTTTATTGGGGCGCGGGAACACAGAACTCCTCAGGAGGATATCAGGGAAGGGGGACATCTTGGCGCTTAAAAGTGAGATAGATGCTACCAGCTGGGAGATAGAAGAGATGAGAGAATCAAGTTTATTTTCCAGGGATAGGAGAGCGGAACATGGAGTATTAGGAGGCACAAAGGAAAATGGTAGGAGTGCGGAGGGTGTACAGGGAGGGGCAGGGGAATGTGTTATGGGAGGTGGTGCAGATGGTGATTGAGGGCGGGGAGGGATGGAGGATCGGGAAACGGGAGGGAGAGCAGGGAGTGCGGGAGGATGGGGCAGGGTGGGGGAATGGATAAGGGAGGGAGTGCAGAGGGAGAGAGGAGAGGGGTGGAGGAATGGGTGGGGATTTGGGGATGCAAGGGTAGAAGATGGGAGAAGGTGATGGGCAATAGGAGTGGATGGAAACACCGTGGTGGGAAGAGAAAAATTATTACTGGTGAACAGAGAGGAGTAGAGATCAAAAATAGGAGGAGAAGGTTGAGGAGTAGGAGGGGGGTCAGATGAAGGCCAAAGGAAAGGGGATAGGAGAGGAGAAGAGGCTGAGCAGGGAGGGGAGGCCAGAAAGTTAGATGAATGACACAGGTTCATTGAGAAGAGAGGAGAGGGGGCTGTACAGGGGAGGAAGGAGGGGGGTCCCAGGAAGGCCAGGAGTTTGGGGAGAAAAGAGAGGATGGTGCTGGACAGGAACTGTAGGCTATGAACGGTGGCTGAAGGGAGACAGGTGCCAGGTGGTGTGGGAGGAATTGGGCTATATGGAAACTGAGGGAGAAAGGGACTGCAAGGTCAGAGGGAGAGACAAGGAAGGAGTTGTCAAGGAGGGAGACTTGGTTGGGAAGCAAAGGAAGAAGGAGGGGAGGTTGAAGAGAGAAGGGAGGTGGAAGAGAAGAATTTGGGGTAAGGGGTACGGGGAAGAGAGGAAAGGGATAGGATGAAAGGGGAGGGAAATGGGAAGGTAAGGAAAGTTGAACAGTAGAACTGGTTGGAAAACAGGTGGACTAAGAAGGGGGAAGGTTGGATGGATTAGGGGAGGCAAAAGCGTTAGAGACTCAGGCAGGTGCAGGGTGGGGAGGGGGAGTGGGTGCCGGAGGCAAGGCAGACAGGACAGGGGGAGGAACATATTGGGAAGTGGGAAGAGTGGGAGAAGAGGGTGCAGAAGTAGGGGGGAATAAAGGGTTGTCCTGTGACTCCCGGGAACGCGGCCTGATGGCATATCGGGGAGTCAGGGGGGGAGAAAGAAGAGGAGCTCAAGGAAGAATCAATGGGAGATCATAGTTGTATGGAGTGGACAAAGGGAGTGGAAAAGATGGTCAAAGAAAGTGAGACATGAGTCTGTAGCTTGAATCATGACAGTGCCATTATTGTAAAGTATAATGGTGAAAGAGCCATTAAAGGGGAAATATTTAGCCGCTGTCCATGCGGGATAGATGAGGAGGTGGAGATGTTAAAGGAATGAAAGAAGCTGGTGGACCAGGAAGGGATATCGTGAGTGAAATAAATTAGGTCATGTTTGAGCTTCCCTAGGCACCCATTGTATAATTGATCAACAAAGAGGGAATCAGGGAACTGTTCAATGGTGTTGTGCTTGAACCGTTTTGCTGCTGCTTTGGACAGATTGGGGGGATAAATTACTTTAAAGCAGTTAACTCCGGACTTAATTCGAATGGAAGTCATGATAGGGATGGAAGGGGCCACTAGGGTAGCGATAGCGCAAAGAAGAAGAATAAGAATAGGAGGGCGCATATTCCGAGGTCGAGTCAGGATAATCTAATAAGATTGTGAACAGGAGGCAACTAGAAGTGCAGGGTCAGGGATTCTGGTCTAACTCCCCTCTAAACCATCGTACCGGTGAGATAGAGGGCTAGTTTGTCTCCCATGGCGAAACTAGAACGTACTTCAAGCAGGATTCCTCCTCTGAGCTAACTGCAGGTTCCGTTGGACCTAGAGCAGCGCCTTGCTCTGTGGAAGATTCCATTGTGCGCGTTTGGCGCTTGCCTTCAAATGGGATCTTTGGTTGTGTAGGGTCTAACTTACCCATGTTCATGAAACAATGGTTTCTTTTTGGGCAGCTCTCTCCACAGATGTGTCTCACAATGCAGTTGTTTATGGCGTCGCAGACAGCAAACGTCTGATTTTAACCTTGGCTTTGTAGGTGTATAACTGGTCCCGCAAAGGTCAGTGCCGTGGACTGGAACCCTCAAATTCCCTCTCCAAAACTGACTGCGTAGCCACTAGTGCGGTGTAGTAGCCAAAGACTTCAAGGCAATCGCACTGGTTGACAGGGGACCAAAGGGACAATGCTACAGAAGGCAAAGATCAGCTGATCTAAGATTGCGCAGGTGTACCACAGCACCGTCGCCACTGGAAAGCAGAAAGGCCACCACTAATAGGATACAGTTCTGTGTGCATCAATGGACCAAGTGGCCGCCCCAGAAAAGGCAGTCAGAGTCATATACAATGCGGGGGGCTCGCAGTGTCGAGGTGCACAATCACGGGGTCAGTAGCTAGCCTGTGGATTCCCAGAATACACAAAGAGGGCAACTCCTCCGACCAATGTGAATGAAGCAGATGGTGGGTATGTGAAGGGGAAACCCTGCCCAGGTCGCGGAACGCAAGAGGGGTGACCCGGTGAGCCACCGCAGCCATCAAGCCCCTGCCGTATTTACAAGGGGGTAGGCCAGGGGCTACCTGTGTCCAGTCGCTGCCAACACCCACAGCGCACCAGCTGGCTCAAGTCAGAGTGACCGTCAGATGGAGGGAGCGGGCAGGGGCACAAATACCAATCAAGGTGCTGAAGAACCGGTTAAACCCACTTACTGGGTCTCGGCGGCGGGGGAACCGTCCAAGTCATACCTTCCATACTTAGTAAATGGAGACACAGGAGCCTTCGTCTGCAGGAGGAACCCAGATTTATTCAATAGCCCGGGCTATGGAACAGAGTCCCAAGCTAGTCAGAGACAAGACAGAGGAGGCTGCTGCTTCACTCTGCGGCTTACAAGCCTTTTATTATTATTATTATTATTATTATTATTATTATTAATAGAGATTTGTAAAGCGCAACTAAACCCGTAGGCGTCAAGGCACTGAAAGATGGTAAACGGAAAGCTCAAAAATCACCAAGGGAAGAATTAAAGATAGGCTTCTTGAAATAACCAGGTCTTGAGTGCTTTACGGAACAGAGTGTGGGAAGAGATCCCCTTCAGGTCGTTGGGGAGCGTATTCCAGAGTCTGGGCGCAAGGAAGCGAAAGACCCTTCCACCCCATCTGGCCTTGGATATTCGAGGAACAGCCAGCAGGTTTTTACTGGAAGAGCGAAGTGCTCTGCCAGGGGTAAAGTAGGCCACCAGAGCGCGAATGGCGTCAGGCCCGGTCTCATTAAGGGCACGATGTATAAGGCAAAAAGTCTTAAAATGAATCCTCGCCTGCATGGGGAGCCAGTGCAGGTTTTTTCTGATGGCCGTGCCCGAGGAGCGTTTAGGGGCACCCACAACAAACCGGGCAGCCGCATTCTGCACAGTCTGGAGGCACTGGACCAGACCATTGCTAATGCCCAAATACAGTGCATTGCAATAGTCCAGTCTGGAAGCAATGAGCGCCACTACTACCTGTTTGCGTGCATCAGGGGAAAGATAATGAATAATTTTTCTTAAAATCCTCAGAGCATTGCAACAGGTGGATACAGTCCTGCTGACCTGCTTGTCTAGCGAGAGTGTAGTGTCCAGAGTGACCCCAAGATTGAGGGCAAAAAGGGACGGCAAGGGGCAGGCGCCAAGGACAGAAGGTCCTTCGACCAGATCTCGCTTTTGCCCCCAAAAATGAGGACCTCTGTTTTCTCCCCATTCAACTTGAGGAAGTTCTTAACCATCCATCCGGCGACCGCCTCCATACAGTTTTTAAAATTAAGAGCAGTTATGTTCACAGATTGAGATATGGAGGCCATAATCTGCGTGTCGTCGGCATAGGAAAGAACTTCTAGCCCAAAGGATCTTATGAGCCTGGCGAGTGGGGCAACGTAGACGTTAAAAAGCGTCGGGCTCAAAGAGGAGCCCTGAGGGACCCCACACTTCACAGGCTTGATGGGTGACATATACTCGCCTAGCTTAACCCTTTGCTTCCGTTGGTCGAGGAAGGATGTTAGGAGGCTGAGTGCAGGACCCTTGACTCCCAGCTCGCTGAGTCGGCTAACCAGAATGGTAGGGGACAGGGTGTCGAAAGCCGCCATAAGGTCAAGTAACACCAGTCTTTTGGCTGTTAGTTCATTGTTTAATCAGGGCAGTGTTTGCAGTTGATAACCAGATCCAGACGATGTTTGTAGATGGTGACCTGGTGAAGGCTTGGTACACAAATCATTGTTCACTCGGCTTTGATCAAGGCTCAGTCTTTCAGGTCATTGTTTAATCACCCTGATCAAGGGCCAGCAGTCAGACCATTGTCCAGATAACCTGATCACGGTGTCAAGGATGTTTACCAGGATGGGAGCAGGAGATGGAAAATGAATCATTTACTCTGGGTGTGAGTGTCTCGTGGCTTTCAGTTGAACTGCAAAGAACAGTGGATGTGCGACACTTCCAGGGCAGAAATGCAGGCTGCAAGATGGTTTTTGTCGTGTCAGTTAGAATTTCCTCAGGCATCAGCAGAAATGACCAGGTGGGTCGTGAGGAAGTGTTTGCCACGAGATGGCAATGAAAATGCAATGGAGTCCCGGTACAAATGATGCCGATCAGAAGAACACTTTTCCTCAGTGCAGCAGTCCCGTGCTAGCGCACTCCGGGCCTGCCAGAAAAGAGAAGCTAGACGGGGCCCCCGTCGCGCAACGCGAGCCTGCCCAGTCCCAGGTTAGCTATTAGGCCCAGATGCACTCACCTCGTCGTCGCCTTATACCGCTGAGATGGCACCGGCAATCATCGCCACCTCCACACTCCAGCTCAGCCACAGGCAGCAGTTAATCACATTTCAGAGTACTGCCGCAGTCCCGCCAGGACAGCCCACGAGCCTCACCACCTTCACTCTGGTGCGGTGAGTTCTGTACCCACCGGCCGTACCCTCTCCACTCAAACTCTGTTCAACTCTATTGCTCTGGTCCGGTCCGGTCCTTCTCCTCACGCTGGCTTCTTGCTCCGCTGCCCGGCTGGAGATGGTGGTGTCAGTGGCGCTTACAGGGCTCTAAGTTTCGGTTTTGTTTTGGTCACCATCTTCTTTTGCCTCCGTGTTTCCTAGAGATGGGTTCACACGATTTTCGTTCTCTTCCTCTGGCTCGGGTGAGTCTGTTTCCATATCAGCAGCTGCAGGTATAGATACGATGTGCCTAGGTTCATTTTAGCACTTTACTGCTCGCTGCATCTCTTGGGATCGCTGATATTCCCCTACGATCTGAACTGAGCCCCTGCATGATTGTTGTCTATCTTCAGAGTATCTGCAACATGCGAAACCAAATTGTGTACAACACCAAGATACATGCTCTTGTGGACATGGAATGTCCGGCTGGAGATGGCGGTGTCGATGGCAGTCAGTTATAGGAGGAAGACATTTTTGGCCTTAAAAATTGGAAGTCTCCTGTCCGTATCTGGTCTGTTGGCAGGGCCGGCTTTCGTGCAGCCGCTCTAGGGGCTGACCTGGAAAGGGGCATTGACCTCAGGTGAGGCTATGTTTAGCAACAACTTGCAATTTAAAAGCACCTGTTGCAGAGTTCCTTGTAGCAGCGGCCGGTGCAGGTAAGCGTGGTGAGGCAGGGCGGGTGAGGGGGATGACGAGGGACGATGGAACAGGGCAATTAAAATAAATAAATAACTCCTATTATGCCATCTGTCGACACCCCCCGGCAGTACCCCGCCCACCTCACCGCACTTACCTGCACAGGCCGCTGCCGGTTCCTTGTGCAGCAAGCTTTCAGACAGCAATAGAAATGTCAAGATGAGGTTTGAGGTTAATGTTATGTTATGACCATTTATTAAGCGCACATATCACCCCAAAGGTTCTCATGGCGCTGTAGCGGAGCCGATTAAGGAATGTTCCTGCTAGAGAGAGATCAGAGTTTTGTTTAGTGGCAGTTTTGGCTCATCATAAAGTAGCACAGAGGGTTAACATGCCTGCTGCAAAGAACAGATCTGCATTTTATGTGGGTAGCTGAGTGGATTAGTAAAGCCAGCTTTTACCAGTGCTTTAAAACAAATGAAATGTATGTGAGATAGGGGCTATGGAGAGATGAGGGGCACCTTGTCGGGTGGTAGTGAGGGAATCAAAGGAGGAGGTCAAAGGGGGTGCCAAAAAACATGGTTGCACCAGGTACCACCACCGCTAAAGCCGGCCCTGTGTGTTGCCATGTATAATACCCAGGGGCAGATTTACTAACATGTTGCATCAGGGTCGCTTTTGCGCAAAATGCTGCGTTGTGTTACTCGACCCTGGGAATGCGTTCCATGGGCATTGTGTGGGTGTGGCCATGCAAATCCCTTGGTTTTTAACGCATTCCCAGATTTACCAGTACTGGTAAACCTGGGAATGTGCCAAAAAGTTATGTCTTCCTAGGGGAGGGGTCAATTTGGAAATGAGTCATCATTGTATGTTGTCATGAAGCATTGGTGCGCATCCTTTCAACTTCCAATGAGGAGGGGGACAACCATTTAACCCTTTCACACCCCACTTCCCTTCTTGTTTTGATTCAGAATGTCGAAATCCGCATTTTGCGAGTCAGACAGACATTTTCTACTTCTTTTACTTTATGATTGGTTGGTTTGTGCTCACTAAGCCAACAGTTTTGTTAATCACATGCTTTCCAACCACAAAAACTCTTCTTACATATGCTCTGCGAACCAGCCATGACCCTGAACTCTGAACCAAATAACGAGTTCCTACCTTCTTGTTCTGGTCTTTCCCCGTTCGATGTTTCCCTTCAGTTTACCATGGGTTTATGTTTGATTCTGAAAAATATGTGAACCCTTTGAAAAGGTTTTTATCCAATGTGATCTATGCCACAAACACCAAGATGCTGAGCCGCGTGCAGCATTAAAAGGGTGCACTGCGCTCATGCTGAGTTAGTTCCCATGAACCATGACGATACTGCTGCTTCCGGCTACTGCAGCGCGAGCCCCATACTCACTTTCCCAGGGTTCTCCTCGCCATGGATGCCAATTAGGAGTAACACTTGGCCAGGGCACAAGTCCTAAAAAACAGAAGTGGAGGAACTCTCCAAGTTAGGTGGTGTCACAGGAAGTGACAGCACGGCAGGAAGTGACATCACAACAGGAAGTGACATCACAGCAGGACGTGACATCACAGCAGGACGTGACATCACAGCAGGACGTGACATCACAGCAGGAAGTGACATCACATGTGCAGCAGATCTATCATTTGCACATATTGCAAGATTTAACAATTGAAGCAGCTCAGTACTTAAGCCTGTGACTTAAGGTCCCTCTATGGAGGAATTAACAGACCAAATGTGGATGATGTTTGGTGTACAACTACATTAGTCAAGCCTCCCTATCTGTTCTGTGCTTCTCCCCCAGGAAGATGCTCTGTCTGCTCTGTGTTGCTCTCTTCCTGTGTACTTCCCCCCTGCAACTCCCTCCATGCTTTGGTGTTACTCTCTCCCCCTTCTGTGTGCTTCTCCCCCTTTCACAATATGGCTCCAGAGTCCATCCTCTAAGTTATTACGTGTTAGTTGGTTTGTCGCATGCTTACCTGGTCTAGTGTCTAGTCTCATCTCTAGTGTAAACATACCAGCCTTGCAAACTCACCTCTTGTACATCAGGGTCACAGTAAATGCAGGATTCTGTGGCCGTGGCGTTTTCCACACAGTTATGGACTTGCCCCATAATCCATCAAGTGCAGATTTTCACCCAAAAAAAGTTTCTAGCCAAAACGGATCAAAAGTTACCAAAAACTAGTGCATTTGTGCAAGTTAGGTGTACACATGTGCACACTGGTTAGCGGCTCTTGAGGTAGTGGTGGAAAGCACATGTATTTGTCCATTGTTTGGGATCTTGTCTTAGATACTGCAAAAAACGTCTGATTGGTACTGCTGGGAGACCAAGCAGTCAACCCACGATCTCGCGGCTCCAGTCCTCATACACCCAACAGAACCCTTCATCTCGCTCCTGGGGTCTTTTGTGGAGCAGTCCTGGAATCGAGCCAGGCCCTGTGGCAAGGCAGCTGTGACTGGGGCTTGCCAGTGGGCAAGTCCAATGTGATGCTGCCAGTCTATGACAGAAACCTCAAATTCGCCAGGGAAGTCATCCCCGGATTACCCAAAGGGCTGCACGTCCACACTCATGGGCGACGGTGTGCTATAGAACAATCAGATAGTAACAATATGTTCTATATTGCAGTCGAATAGTAACAGTACGTTCAGGGATACATATCATTTTAAAGGAGCACATTACTGAATAATGGAAGAAAGTGACTGCAACAGAATGGCCATAAAACACTCACAGCCCTACAAGGAAACAGCGAGATCGGTCAAGTTCCTCTCTCTCGGGCTAGTAACGATTAGCTGTTGCTGCATCCCGAAGCAATTGAGCTGCAGTAGTTTTTTTTTTAAATAAGAGTGTGTGGTTTAAAAAGTACCTGCCTGATGTGTATTCAGAACTAGAGGGAATTTCCACGAAACAAATTTTCGCGCTTGTCTTAATTGCGTGCTGCCACTCACTGCAGTGCTTTCAACTTGTTTCAAGGCCAACGCGAGGAGAATGCCGAGCCCCGGGGGAAGCACAGTCGCAGATCCCCGGGGGTTATTCGCGCGAGGGCAGGACCAGGTAGGGGAAGGGGTGGAGTTAGGGGGTGGGGTATAATAGCACGGGGGAGGAGGGGAACTACCTCTTCCTGCGCTCGGCACCATCGGGAGGGAGGTTATCGAAAGGGAGATTTGTCTGGATGATTAGTGGTCACAAAGGTGTGTTTGGCGATTTACTTAAGGTTTTGCGGGCGGTGGTTCCCGTGAGTTTGTAGGAGTCACTGGCCGGTGACTCGGGTGTTTTTCTGGGGCCTCGGGCCGTGATGGCAGGCGTGACCCCGGATGAGGTGAGGGCGACGCTGCAGCTGCTTGGGCGAGCGGGCGGGAGGTCTCCTCGGGCCCGGTGTCTTCGGGCAGGCGTGGGTGGGGCTTGCCAGGGCCCCGCGTGCAGCATCGGCTGGGGTCGCCGCTGGAGATGCATGCAGCGGTGAGGGGGCGGGGCAGGGCACGCCAAGAGTCCGTTCGTGGAGGCAGGCAGAAGAGCCTGCCTTTGCATGTGGTGTTCCCCCAACTTAAGTTTGTGGCCACAGGGCTGGTGCGTGCCGCGGGTGCTCAAGGGCTAATAGGGGAGCAGCTAACAGAGATGAATGCCAAGGGGGGCGAGGGCGGGCTGAAGGGGGCGGGGCTTCATGCCGGGCAGCGTGGAGTGGCGATTTTGGAGGCCGAGGTAGAGCCAGTGGTGGGGGGCGGGCGGGAGGGGAGAGGGCCCCGGTGTTTCAAGCTGCTGCGCAGGTGCCTGTGCCTGAGGAGCGAGAGGGAGGCTTGAGGCAATGGGAGGACGCTCCCATTGACCTCTCTACAGGTTCTAAGGCACACACCCTGGCCCCGGTTGTGGGTGCTGGGAAGGGTGTGAAGGCAGTGGCCCAGTTGGGGATTGTGACCAGGGATGCCACAGTGTTGGGGGGGCACTGTGCAGGGGGGGCCGCATGAGTGGTTATTACCGCCTGGAGTGGGGTACCAGGGCTACCGCCCGCCCCCTCCCCTCCCGAGTTGGGGGGCCTTGGCTTGGGATGACAGGATTCAGGAGCAAAGGCTGCTTGTACCGCTTAATTAGGCAAGGTGGGCTGAACAGACTGCGGCCCGGGTTGGCGGTGTTTGGGGGGATGAGCTGGAGGGGCCCCCCACTCCTACGGCTGAGGAGGAGCGGTGGGCGGAACAGGAAGAGGCGGCCAGGTTGGAGAAAGGCAGGAAGGAGAGTGCAGGGTGTCCTAAGGGTCAGCAGGTGAGATCAGGGACGGCCGGAACTGCTTTGAGGCCCGATGGTGCAGGGGCCCACTCAGGCTGGAGAGACCTGAGGGGCGGGTGGGGTTCCAAGCCAGCGGCTGTCGGCAGAGGTCAGGGTGGCCCGGCTGGGCGCAAGACGGCTCCGAGACACCGACTGGAAGCAGCAGGGCAGTCTGCGGCGGCCATCCCTCTGTGGTAAATAAATAATTAATTACCGGTTCTATTTTTCAGGATACTCATATAAACAGATAGCTCAATAAATAAGAGTCAAAATTCGAGGTAGCTAGAGTTTACAGGCTTTAATCAGGCATAAAGGACAGGAACAGGACAGCCTGTACGGGAATAGGATGGCAGCTGCCGGGGGCAGGATCTGGGAGCATAAGGGTAACTTTTAATAACAGTGCACAATATTTATAGTTAAACAAATACATTACATTCAATACAGTAGGCGTAGCAGTAGGCGTGGTTCATAGCAGTCGCAAAAGATAAGGGTAAGATGATGTAACAAGAAGGCGTGTACAGGGCGTATACATAGACATGTGATGCAAACGTAACAGAATATGTCATAAAAGGGGCGGAAACATGGAGGGGGCTACCTGAGCAGCCGGGACCTCTAACCTAGTGGTGCGCGCAAATGGGCAATGACGTGTTACCAGGGAGAACTGGGGGCTATGACTTCTGCGCTAGAAGAGGAGACGAAAGTCTGGAGTGTCAGAGCGACATGTACCCAGGCATATCTAGTATCTGTTGTTTAGAGTACATGTTGATAGAATCCAAAAGTTATCAGGGTAAAGGCTAATAGACATTAAGACTGGTGCATGCATAATTCTATATGTAGTGCGTGTGCGAGGGATATTCTATGAATATTAATACAGTATTTCTCTTACATGGAGACATAAAGACTAGACCATGCCGGAGACTATTGATGCGATTCAGTAGCTTAGGAATGCAGAGAAGGAGGGCTGGACTGATAACTAGAAACATAACATACTCTTGGCAGACTGGGAGGCAGAGCCAGGCCGGGCCGGGCACTGCGTGGCAAGAAGTAAGCTAAGGGTCAGGGATACAGGTGGGGGCTGTATCGCTCCTCGGAGAGGGTTCAGGAAACAGGAGCTGAATCTGAGTCCGGGCCCTTTTGAGGCCTAGAAACGGGGATAATTCAATGAATTAACGTGCACACTGTGAAATGTGGCAACGTAGGTTTACATAGGCCTAATATTCGTAGCTTTCACGAGGACTGGAAACTGACATACTAGAGATGGACACAACTGTAATTGCGTCTTTAATCGATCAGAAAGGAATACATGCATATCGATCATGCACATATAACAAAAGATGGGGAACACGTAGGCACATACAACATGGCAAAATTTACTTTTCCACATTCCCTCCTTGTGCCCTACGTTTCCATCAGGAAACATCTATATTCATGATACCATCTATCATTTCATATAGCATCATTTGCTCGTCTCGAATTGACTTGGAACGGGACTTAGGACTAGGAATACAAGAGGTAGCACAAATGCCGCAAATCGCAGGGCCACATTGTATACAGAGGCAGCAACTGAATATGATCATTACTGCAATACCTAGGAATGACAATACTTTCCATCCCCAGGCAGATATAATACTCCAGAGCCAACCGGACCATGTCCAGGTGCCTGGATTCTGGTGTAACTGATGGGCAATTTTATGAAGTCTGGTTATAGCTGAATAAACAGACGGCGCGTTATTAGGAATGAAAATGCAACAACTAGATCCGATGACTCTACATGCTCCTCCTCTATCGGCCAGTATGACGTCAAGAACGAGACGATTTTGGAGCACGACAAATC
This sequence comes from Lissotriton helveticus, assembly GCF_964261635.1. Taxonomy (NCBI): domain Eukaryota; kingdom Metazoa; phylum Chordata; class Amphibia; order Caudata; family Salamandridae; genus Lissotriton; species Lissotriton helveticus. The sequence goes on from NC_136057.1 coordinate 1,619,290,140, forward strand.
TCATAGCAGATTGCTCTTCAGTTAAGTTACCTAGAGCAGAAGTAGTCTCATTCACTACTGCTTCAAGGGTTCTGGTTAACCTACGTATTAACTTACTATTCTGGACAGGTTCTATAAAGAAGAAAAAACCTTTATTAAAGTCTTGATACTGTTCTAGAGTAGTTTCAGTTTGATCGACAATTGGGGACTCGATCTCTCTTCTAGGTCTGACGTGTACTAGATGTGTGTTTCTGTGATAATCAGATGGGGCTAGAAAAACTGGTGGCAGTAGGAAGGCAATGTAACATGTTCCATCCCAATCGAGGGGCAGACGAACATATGCGGTCTGACCACAAACAAAATAAGAATGACGTGAGGCTTTGAAAATAGATTTCCCACTGTCACTATACTCGACAGTAGTAGTACAATCACTATGTCCTACATATGCGGAACCATTCTTTCTGACACATAATTCGCCTTTGACTGGTAGTACTGAAATAGCAGGTAAATCTGGAGTAGTATCAGACTGAACATTCAGGACCATAAAATTCGAAGAATAATTACCTAAATCATATACTTCATTTTCTAGATCTAACCCTGTTCTATGGGGGAGACCTTGCTTGTCTGGGAAACATGTTCTATTCAGAAGGGACATATCATTGGAGGATGTCGTTAACGTGGACCATGCTCCACACGAACCATTATGTGAAAACGGATAAGGAAAAAGTGGCAGAACTCCCTTCGGTGTCTGGTAAGGGGGAGTCGACCACACACCCAACAATTAGTAGCATTGCTGGTCTGGTGTGAATAGTGTAACATTCTTATAAATGTATTATTGCGCATAGCAAAACGATAGGATAGCTCGTGAGGAGGCAGATCACTAAATGTGTGCTCTACTGTAGCATTAGAAAACTTGTTTACATGTGAACTTGGAAAACATAAATGTAAAGTATAACTTGTGCAGGTAACCATAAGACTTAGAAACAATAAGAAACTTAGAAAAACGATACATCTTATAGAGTTTTGACTAACTCTCTCACTATGGGGGTCTATCTCATACATGTCAGATACCTGTCTAACCGTTTCACCCGAGAGGGACTTAGACAATTAAACTGGCTGACTTATTTTACTAGACCGGAGTTTCTCTTTATACTCCTGCTGCGGAGTTTTCTCTAACAGAGGAACTTTCAGTTCAGGATTCAGATCAAAGTCTGGTTTCAGGCAGTCTTTAGAAATGGAACAGTCCTTAGAAAATGTTTTTTCTCGAACTCCATGAAACTTCTTTATATGGGACAGATGGACCCACCCCTTGCGGCCTTCCAACTTCACGGCCGTGCGGGTGGTCAGGAGAACAAGTCGCGGCTCCTTCCAACGAGGCTCCAGTGGACTTGAACGATCAAAGTTCCTTACAAGGACAAGGTCGCCTGGAATGACCTCATGCGGTTTCACTTCGGTATTGTCTGGAAATGCAGCGGCAACCTGTGAACGACAAGAGTGTAGGGCAGACATCAAGGAAGCTAGGTAATCTGTCAACATATTACTGGAAACATCTGTAATACTGCGGGGTCTAGGTGTACCCCACATGTTTGGGGGGCGGCCGAATACGACCTCATAAGGGGACAGACCTGATCTGGAATGTGCAACCATCCTCATGAAGAATAAAGCAACTGGCAGGGCAACTAGCCAGTCTACACCTTTCTCTTTACATACTTTCGCAATGCGAATTTTCAGGGTCTGATTATGTCTCTCTACGAGACCGGCTGCTTCAGGATGGCGCACACAATGGAACTTCCACTGGTACCCTAACAAAAGGGAAACATGTTTCATGAGCTCAGATGAGAATGGCTGGCCGTTATCAGAATACACGACCCTAGGGAGTCCATAACGGGGAAAGAATTCACGAACCAACTGCCTGGCAGTGGTCGCGGCTGTGTAATCTGGAACTGGATATGCTTCTGTCCACCTGGACAAAGCGCATACAACTACGAGGACATACTTGAAACCTCGACATTGCTCCATCTGAATATAATCCATCTGGAGGACTTCAAAAGGGTGGTCAGGGGGTTGGAATCCACCTTGTTCCACCGGGACACTTTTACCTGGATTGAACTGACAACATATCATACATATACGGACTTTCTGCTTGGCTGCAGCTCGTAAATGCTTGTTGAACCAAAGGTTCTGAATACTGTCTAACATAGCTTTTTCTCCTAGATGTGCTGGACTATGTGCGGTATTAATAATGACTTGAACCATAGAGTCGGGGAGAAACCATGTGGCTTTTCCCTTCGTCAACCATCCTTGATCTGTCTGGACCCCTCCTTGTTCGGACCATTTCTTGATTTCCTCGGGAGTAGCATGTAGCTGTATGTCTATGACATCTTGTGTAGGGTCCTTAACTGTCATACAAGTAGTCGGATCTGAGGTGAGTGTCTGTGTCGTGTTAACTGGAATGTCTGGAGTCTGAGCTGTAAGCTTGGCTGTTCGATCTGCTAGATCGTTACCGTGGGAAATGATGTCAGTAACTTTCGTATGTGCCTTGCACTTCATGATAGCGATAGCTGTCGGTAAATGTATTGCATCTAACAGAGCTTGAATGAGGAGACCATGCTGAATCTTGGTTCCATGAGAAGTCATGAAACCTCTCTCCTGCCAGAGTACTCCGAAGTCGTGTACAACTCCGAATGCGTAACGTGAATCTGTGTATATGTTTACTTTCAGGTTCTTGGCACGTATGCAGGCTTGGGTCAGAGCAACTAGCTCTGCTGCTTGAGCAGACAGGGTGTCAATACGACGTGTTTCAATAACTTCAGTTTCAGTAGTCACTGCATACGCGGCTACTAGTTCTCCTGTACTTGTTCTCATACATGAACCATCCACATAAAGTGTCAGGTCGGGATTAGGTAATGCAATGTCTGTCAGGTCTTGTCTTGGTCTTGTCATAGTGTTAACAACTTCCACACAGTCATGTGTGGCAGGATTTGAAGTAACGGACGGTAACAGTGTAGCAGGATTTAGAATGTTGCAGCGTCTGATTTCTACGTGTGGCTGGAACAGTGTCAGTTCATAACCTGTTAAACGTGCAATTGTCAAGTGCTGAGTCTGTGTTCGGTTTAAAATAACTTCCACGGAGTGTGGAACTTGTACTGTCAGGGAGTGTCCTAATACTATGGAATCACTTTGTCTGATAGCTAGAGCTGTGGCTGCAACTGACTTGAGGCACGCAGGCAAAGCCTGGGCTACTGGATCTAATGTGCTCGAGAAATAAGCACAGGGCTTGTACTGTCCTGCTTGATCTTGTGTGAGAACAGATAATGCAGTACCATCACGTTCTGTGACAAAAAGTGTAAAAGGCTTACTGTAGTTAGGTGTTGCTAGAACAGGTGCTTGGCATAAGGCTTTCTTTAATTCATTAAAAACAAGTGTATGTTCCTGGGTCCAAGGGAGGACAGTCGATACGGCTGCCTCCTGTGTCGTTAACTGTATCAGTGGCTTGGCTAGAAATGCATACTGAGGAATCCATTGTCTGCAATAAGAAGTGAGGCCGATAAAAGCTCGTACCTCCTTCTGTGTCTTGGGCTGTGGAAGACTCGCTATTAACTGGATACGGTCTGGTGTCAACTGCCTACCCCACTTGGACAGTAAGTGGCCTAAGTAGATCACTTGCTGGACACAGAACTGAAGCTTCGAAGGGGACACCTTGTGCCCCATCTCTGCTAGGAAATACAAAACTGTAAGTGACGCACGCTCGCAGTCACGTTCAGAACGGGCTGTGATCAGTAGATCATCGACATACTGGAGCAGGGCAGTGTCAGTTGGCATGTGAATATTGTCTAGTTGTCTTTTAAGTGCTTGACTGTAAATACGAGGACTTTCTGTGAAACCTTGAGGAGCTCGTGTAAATTTATAGCTCCTTCCATTTAAACAAAAACCAAAAAGGTACTGGCTGTCCGGATGAATGGGGACACTGAAAAATGCGTTCTTGAGGTCGATAACAGTGAAAAATGTAGCTTCAGAATCAATAGCTGTCAATAGGGATGAAATATCTGGGACTACTGGATACTGGGGTATGATACATTTGTTAAGTTCTCGAAGGTCAATCACTAATCGATATACTGGAGGTGCATTTGGATCAGTCCGTTTCATGACTGGAATGATAGGAGAATTACATACATTGGAGTCAGTTTCTACAACCACTCCTTGAGCAATGAGCTCGTCAATAATTTTTGATAAGGCTGCTACAGCCTCAGGCGGCAATCTGTACTGTCTGATTCTTGGCAAGACTATACCTTGCTTGAGGGTCACATGATGGGGTGTGATTTGCATAAAACCTACATCAGTTGGACCATGCGCCCATAAATGCTGCGGAACATTTAGTAACCTTGGATCAAAATCACGTAATACATAGTGACCTTTAAAGTCACGCAAAAATAATCGGATTCCTTCTGGGGAGCAGCAAATAACTGCACCTAATTCTTTCAATGTTTTAATGCCTAACAAGTTTTCTGGACATGACTTCGTAAGTAACAAATCAGTAGTTCGGGACAATGGACCAACTTCTAGGGAAACTGGTTTTGAGATTTCATTAACAATTGGCTTTCCTGAAAATCCAAGGGAAACATTTTTAGAGCCTGAGAGCGGAGCCCCTGGAACCTCGTCATGACTGATAGTAGTCCTACTTGCCCCTGTATCAATCAGAAACTTTCTATCTTTCCCTAATACTTGACTGTGTACATAGGGACCCTCTTGATCTACAGGTATCTCGATGAGAGGCAAGCCTACCTCCCTCTCTAGGCTGTTTCATGAATACTGTTGATACTCTGGATACTCTGACTGGGCATACTGATACATCTGTTGTGTAACGTGCTGTGTTGCAGCGATAGGCTGCGGTGCTGGAACTGTCTGTTGTGCATTCTGTGGTGACTGAGAAGTCTGTGAAACTTGTTCTTGTCTAGGCGGACGTGGTCTTTCTTTAGTCTTACCAGTAGCTATGTTGTGTTTCAGAACTGCACACTCGTTTATAAAATGACCTGGCTGTTTACAATAATTGCAAGTCCCTTTAACGGGAGCTGCAGGATGACTGGCTTGATTCGGACCCCTCTTCTGACTGTCTTGTGGAACAGATTGTGCAACTAATACTTTCATTTTCGTATCTTTCATACGTCTCCTTTCGTGTTCTTGCTCTTCCCTGATTCTGTTCTGGTGATACTGGAGCATCTGGAGCATTTGTGACGGGGTATTAGCTTGCCAACTACTTTCTACTTTCAATACTCTATTTTTAACTTGTGGACTTGAATTCTCGACTAGTTTGGTAACAAAAAGATGAGGGTATGACTCGCTACCTGTCTTCAAACCACTGTTGATAATAAAACATTTTTCAAATCTAGAATAAAAATCACTAGTGTCTTCATCCTGTTTCTGTTTACATGCTGAGATTGCATCCCAATCTTCCTTTTTCGTGGCTAGTAACCTTGGCAAAACCTGAATCAATAACTCGGGCAATTCTTTACATTTGTCCCCAAGACCGGTACCTGGTACTCGTATTTTATCTTCAGCTTCTAGAGCTGTCCAATCAATCTTTTTCTCTCCCACCTCCCATTCTTTTTCCTTGAGTTTTTCATATACCCCTGCGGGCAACAGAACCTTTAGCATTTTAATGATATCTGGATACGTGTATTCTCCCATACGGAGCATGTCTTTTAATTCTCGATGGAACCCTGCTGGATCTTTGTCGTGACAGGGAATTAACTTCTTCATCTCTAAGAGTTCCATCTTTGTAATAGGGGTGTAAACAAATACTCGTTGCATTTCACCACCCGCTGTCCTAACTGGGTGTACTTCTCGTAACGGATGCTGTCTATCTATGTAAAACGGTTTACTTTCTGGAGGTGAGACGTGAACAAAATGCGGATTCAGAAACGTTCTATATTTGTGGCGCTGTTCTAGAATGATACTAATTAGATCGGTACCTAGACCTCTCCATCTATACTGGAGTAACTCGTTCAGAACATCATGTAACGAACCTGGATCAGAATGCTGACCCTCATACAGTGTAATGAGGTGCTGGATCATATACATACCCACCAGTCGCTGCTCGGCTGGGGGCAATTTCAGAAACATTTGTGCCACTATTTCGTCTGGAAAAGTGGTAGAATCAGTAGTCCATCGGACTGCTGATCGGACTAGTTCTTGTTCATGCATAGTACTAAGTTCACTATAACCGATTCGTGATTTCAGAATGTGATCGGTAGCTTGAAATACTTGCTCAAGAGAACCTTGTTCTGGTGCTGGAGGAAGAAAAACTTTCTTGTGTTCTAGGCGTGAATGTCGGTCGGGAAGTCTAGTTCTACCTACATACGCTATTCTGGTAGGATTCTCGTCGTCTACCTCTTCGGTAGCAGAGTCGTCTTCTTTCTCGCTCACTTGTGCTGCTTTGCGTTTCTCGTGTAACCTTATTATTTCCTTACGAATTTTCTTGTACATACTCTCTATACTACCTAGTGTCTTGTGTCTTTCCTCGGCTATATGATCACTCCACCTTGTCAGGACTTTCATTTCGGTCGGATCTTTATCTGGATAATCTTGTTCCCTTATTAAACAATTAATTAGAAACTTTAAAAGCATGAGCTGAGTCTCAGCTTTCCTTTGAGACATGGCTTCGCCAATACTTTCTGGGTCTTCTCCTGTACGGACGAAACGATATATTCTGTCTAGATCTTCTTTCATATTCGGTAGGGTGTCCAAATACTCGGTCACCCGTCTTACACGTAATGAATATATAACCATATCATTATCGCCTGGGACTGGATCATAACGGCATTCGGTAAGAGCTCGCTTGATATCTGCAACGGACTGGGGTTTGGGCGTACGCTGTAACGCACGTTCGTGTAACTCGAGAAATGACGGACGTTTGTGTTGCGGCGGGGTACAAGGAGGACTTCCCCCCCCCCGCGGCTCCTAAACTGGAATCGTCGACGGGTATCGTACGGGCTGGCAGAGTGACTGATGTAGCGGGTACTTGTACTGTAGGCTGGACCGGGGGTACTGTAACAGGTGCTGTAACAGGTGCCCCGGTGGCTGGAGGAACAGGAATTACATTATTTACAGGAGCTGGCGGAACAGGATTTGCATATTCTGGGATTGTGTCGTCCAAATAGGACGAGAGAAAAATATCAGCTGCGGTCGGTTTGTGACGTAGCTTAATCGGAACTAATGGCGGCGGAAAATTACCTGGTGCTTCCGGGGTTGCTTTTGGCAAGCCCTCGGCAAGAAGAGGATACATACCCTTAATAAGAGCATTCCTCTGTCTGTCTGACTGTTCGGCTTTAACTCGTTCACCTACTTCGATTAATTCCCTTTCTTGGGCTCTTTCTGTGGATTCCCTACTTAATTCTGTCTTTCTGATTTCTTTTTCGATTCTTCTATGAGATTCTTTGCGCCATAACTCGATGGCATCTTTCTGGGACTGTCTGGCTTTCTTTTTCCATAATGCTTCTTCTACTCGCATGATACACTCGGCATCCCATGTACCTGACACGGGCCATCTATATTTCTCTTCTAATTCCTTGGTGTACTCCACCCATAAGTCTAGATATAATATGGCACTTATGCCATGCTTATGGTACATAAAATGACCTGGACTGTCCCTAGGCGGGACAGGAACTGCTTCCTCGAGCAGACCTTTTCTAGTTCTTAACTGACGTAACCTCGAAAATAGAGGCATAATTTAGGCTGGAGTCTGGACACAATACAATGCACAATAAACACAATAATAACTGAAAACAAATCACTCATACCACGACATTGAAAACACATGAAATAACATTTATAATAACGGTTCGGACAGAATACTACCTGAAATACTGAAAACAGAACACATGAATTTCTCGAGAACAGAACTTACTGGAATGACTAGATGCACTGCTAAAACAGTACGAAACTTACCGGTCCCATAAAGAGACACGTCAGGACCCGCGTCCACCTAGGTGAACACTTCGTGTTGGATCTGTGTACCCAAACCCACGGACCAGTGACAAATTATTTGACCCTGTCTAGATACTACCCCAGCAACGGTACTCACCGGGCAGCAAGAACGGAAGGCCTCGGACTGGACTGGACTGCTACGACGACGGACGGACGAACTTCGGACTTCAGTTACAGGTGGGCCTCTGGATACCTCGGACCTTGGACTCTCGGCTTGGGCTCTGGTCGGGACTCGCCGCGTTCCTCCACCGCCTCGTCTGGACGCTGGACCGCAACCTCCGTCTCCTCCGTGGGCCTGAGGGATACTTGAAGCAGAAATATCTGCACGTGCACGGTATGGTTCCGTCACGGCTGCAGAGGATCAGGGGGCCTGCGTGGCTTCTCCGGCGCGTGGGGAAAGGGCAAGTCCCTGTTCGGGCGCCATTATGTGGTAAATAAATAATTAATTACCGGTTCTATTTTTCAGGATACTCATATAAACAGATAGCTCAATAAATAAGAGTCAAAATTCGAGGTAGCTAGAGTTTACAGGCTTTAATCAGGCATAAAGGACAGGAACAGGACAGCCTGTACGGGAATAGGATGGCAGCTGCCGGGGGCAGGATCTGGGAGCATAAGGGTAACTTTTAATAACAGTGCACAATATTTATAGTTAAACAAATACATTACATTTAATACAGTAGGCGTAGCAGTAGGCGTGGTTCATAGCAGTCGCGAAAGATAAGGGTAAGATGATGTAACAAGAAGGCGTGTACAGGGCGTATACATAGACATGTGATGCAAACGTAACAGAATATGTCATAAAAGGGGCGGAAACATGGAGGGGGCTACCTGAGCAGCCGGGACCTCTAACCTAGTGGTGCGCGCAAATGGGCAATGACGTGTTACCAGGGAGAACTGGGGGCTATGACTTCTGCGCTAGAAGAGGAGACGAAAGTCTGGAGTGTCAGAGCGACATGTACCCAGGCATATCTAGTATCTGTTGTTTAGAGTACATGTTGATAGAATCCAAAAGTTATCAGGGTAAAGGCTAATAGACATTAAGACTGGTGCATGCATAATTCTATATGTAGTGCGTGTGCGAGGGATATTCTATGAATATTAATACAGTATTTCTCTTACATGGAGACATAAAGACTAGACCATGCCGGAGACTATTGATGCGATTCAGTAGCTTAGGAATGCAGAGAAGGAGGGCTGGACTGATAACTAGAAACATAACATACTCTTGGCAGACTGGGAGGCAGAGCCAGGCCGGGCCGGGCACTGCGTGGCAAGAAGTAAGCTAAGGGTCAGGGATACAGGTGGGGGCTGTATCGCTCCTCGGAGAGGGTTCAGGAAACAGGAGCTGAATCTGAGTCCGGGCCCTTTTGAGGCCTAGAAACGGGGATAATTCAATGAATTAACGTGCACACTGTGAAATGTGGCAACGTAGGTTTACATAGGCCTAATATTCGTAGCTTTCACGAGGACTGGAAACTGACATACTAGAGATGGACACAACTGTAATTGCGTCTTTAATCGATCAGAAAGGAATACATGCATATCGATCATGCACATATAACAAAAGATGGGGAACACGTAGGCACATACAACATGGCAAAATTTACTTTTCCACACCTCCAACGCGGGAGCGGGCAACGGCGGCGTGTATGTCTGGGGATCGGGGAGTGGCTGCTGTGAAGAGCAAAGGTGTGAAAAGGGCGGTGAAAGAGGTGTTGTGTGTGCCTGTGGATGTGGAGCCGGTGGTGTAGTTGGATTATGAGGATGAGACTGAGGAGCTTGAGGAGGGGGAGGTGAGGGATGACAATGACTGGACAGGGGGTGTGGAGGACAACAGTGGCCTTGGTGTTTTACAGGTTCTTAGGCCATCGAAGGGCAAAGAGAAGGCAGAGGCGGCCAAGGTTTCTACCCCCAAAGGATGGCCCGGAGAGCTGCACTCCACGCTATCAGGTGAGGGGACTTGGTGGGCAGCATGGGACAGCGGGCCTAAAGGGAGTAAGAAAAAAGCATGTAGGTCAGTAGACGTGAGGGATGGTTCTGTCCGGGATCTCAGAGCGCCAAAAGGGGGGCCGCCACCGGGGGCTAAATAGGCGGATGGTAAGTCGGTTGCTATGGCTGGGGTGCAGAAGGAAAAGATGGATGGCAAGGACGACAAAGTGGTAAAGGGGAAGATAAACATCAGAAGAAGCTCCTCTACATGGGATTGGCTATGCCCTTGGGGTCTCACATATAGGACAAGATTAAGGGTAGGATCTGGAAGCACGAGTATGTAGATGTGTTTAAGCTGTTGCACAGGGAGGTACAGGCGAAGGAGGGTTCCAAGGAGGAGGACTGGGAGCTGACTAGATGGTCCAGGGTCCCTGTGACGATGGAAAATTGGACTTCCGCTCTCCTCATCTACGCCAGTATCTACTGCGAGAAGTACCTGGATAGGGCCATTGCTTTAATGAAGTACATGGACGTAATAAGGAAGGCGCAAATGCAGTTTGGTGGGTTCACATGGTTGAGCTACGATGAGGAGTTCAGGGCCAGAGTTAGCGCTAACCCAGACAAGCATTGGGGCGAGGTAGATCAGGAACTCTGGATGCAGTGGATGGCATCCACACACTCGTCCGCGTCTACACATACAGCCAGCAGGTTGCCCGTGGCGTATCGGTCGTTTACGCCGCGTCCTGCCCACGGCGGTGCTGGGGGAGGTGCTGCCACCAGCACCCTTACCACTGGACAGGTCACCAAACCAGGCGGCTATAACACTGGGGCTTGCTGGAGCTACAACAGAGGCTATTGCTCGAGCTACCCCTCTAAGTTTAAGCATGAGTGCTCCAAGTGCGGCGGGAAGCATGTCCTCATGCAGTGCCTTATTCTGGTCACCCCCTCTGAGCAGTGGCGGAATGCCAAGGGAAGGGGACAAGCTGGACAGAAGGGCGCCTACACTTGTTAGGGTTGAGGCGATGGCCCCGTGGCTCTTGTGTTACCCGAATAAGGAGGCTGCGTTGCGTATTCAGTGGGGTTTCACGGAGGGCTTTAGGGTGGGCTATCAGGGTCCCCGAGAGAGGAGGTGGGCGGAGAATTTAAAGTCAGCTAAAGAGTTACCAGGAGTGGTGGCGGCCAAATTGAAGAAGGAAGTGGAGGAAGGTAGAGTCGCTGGCCCGTTTAACGATTTGCCGATGGATGACCTGTTCATTTCTCCCCTGGGGTGGTTCCCAAAAAGGAGGAAGGCGAGTTCTGAATGATATACCCTCTTTCGTGGCCGGAAGGTCAATCTGTGAACGATTTCATCACCGAGGAGGATTCGAGAGTGCTTTATGCGTCTGTGGATGCTGCAATCCACCTGCTGCGGGTGTGTGGGCCGAAGGCGGAAATAGCAAAGTGTGATATCAAGTCAGCTTTCTGCCTGCTGCCTATACACCACGCGGATTTCTCGCTACTGGGGATGCAATTTGGGGTGCCATCTATGTGGACTAGGTTTTGTCCATGGGATGTGCTATTTCCTGTGCGCTTTTCAAACTCTTTAGCACTTTTCTGCAGTGGGCCTTCACACGGTTCAGTGGGTATAGGGACGTCACTCACTATTTGGATGATTTCTTCTTCCTGGGAAAAGCGCGCTCTGGGGACTGTGGCAGGGCTCTGTCGCGTTTCCAAGAGCTGTCGTTGCAATTTGGTGTCCCCTTGGCCCTGGAAAAGATGGTTGGCCCTAGTTGCAGCTTGACGTTCCTGGGGATTGAGCTGGATTCCATACACTGGCTGGCTCGGCTGCCCACGGCCAAGGTGGTGGAAATTCAGAATTGCCTACTGTGGGCGATTGGGGAAAAGAAAATTCCTCTGCGGGCGGTGCAAAGGCTGTTGGGCTTCCTGAACTTTGCGTGCAGAGTAGTCAGGGCCGGACGGATGTTCTGCCGGCAGCTCGGCATGGCCATGTCGGGGGCAGTGCTTCCTCACCACAAGGTCCGGATCTCCATGGGGGTGCGGGCAGGCTTGAGGACTTGGTTGATGTTCTTGACGGAGTTCAACGGAGTGTCCCTGGACTTTGATGAGGAGAGGGCGGTTTGGCAATGTCAAATTTACACTGATGCAGCGGGGACGGCTGGTTTTGTACTTTTCTGGGATGGCAGGTGGTGCACGGAGAGCTGGTCGGCTCACTGGCTGAAACAGGGGAGGAGCATCACTTTTCTGGAATTCTTTCCTTTGTTGGTGGCTCTGGAGGTGTGGGGTCCCGAATTTCGGCACAGAACGGTGCTTTTCCATGTGGATAACATGACTGTGGTTGAGCTGGTTAACCGCCAGAGGGCCTGGGATCTCAGAGTGTTGAGATTGCTGAGGAGTTTCATGCTGAAATGTTTGCGCTTGAATGTGGTTTTTAGAGCCAAGCGTGTCCCTAGAGCAAACAATGACATTGCGGATACTTTGTCTCGTTCGCAGTGGCAGTGGTTCCGGCGTTTGGCACCAGGAGCGGATCAGTACAAGACCAGGCTGCCGGATGGCATCTGGGCCTTGGGGGAGTGAGAGTGATTGGTCTGGTGGAACATTCTATTGCTGATACCACAAGGAGCACATACCAACTGGCCTGGGCTGAGTTTGGCTCTTTTATGGGTTGGAGTGTGGATTCCGTTTTGGGAGACCATGTGGATGTGGAGCAGGGTGTCCGGCAGTTTGTGTTGTGTTGCATCGACAGGGGGCTGACAGCTGCGACTATTTCTGAAAATCTGTCAGGAGTGGATTTTTACTGTAGCTTGTTTTTAGGGTTTGATCCTATGAAGGATATGCTGCTTTTAAGTAGGATGCTCAGAGGTTGGAGTAGGGAAAGGCAAAGGGGTGGTGGAGCATTGCGGGAGGCAGTTATGTTTGAGTTGTTGGTTCGGCTGCTTGGGGTTTTGCCGGAGTGTTGTTATGACTTGTCTGAGGAGCGGATTTTTCATTTGTGCATGGTTTGGATGTTTTTTGGGGCTTTTCGGGTGTCTGAATTGTTGGGCACAAGGTCAACCTGTGGCAGGAGGTATGATGAGATCAGATTGGATGGTGTGCGTCTTGGGATTTGGTTGGGGCGGTCGAAGACAGATCAGTTGGGCTGGGGCAAGTGGGTCTGGTTGTGTGAGACGGGTGGGGGGGTTGTGTGTCCAGTTTCTGAATGGAGGATGTTTTTGGTGGCGGTGCAGGGAGAGTCTGGTGAAATTTTCTATCACAGGTCTGGTTTGAGGGTGACTTCAGGGTAGTTGCTGACGGTGTTGCGTATGGCTCTGCGGCAGCTGGGGCTTGAGCCGGCTGGTTTTGAGACTCACTCTTTCCGCATTGGGGCGGCGACAGAGGCGGCCCGTTTGGGGTGGTTCTGGGACAGGATTCGACAGGTTGGGAGGTGGAAGTCGAGGTGTTGTGAGCGATATGTGCGGAAGTGAGAAGTATGTGGGTGCGGCTTTCAAGTTTAAGTTTTGTGTTGTTTAGGCTTTTTGCTAACATATTTCTCTTTTGTAGGTTGCGTGGGTGGACCGGGGGCCAAGACGGTCACTTGGATTGTGGGGCATTCCTTCGTTCTCTGGGCATCCAAGTACGCGAAGCAACAGGTATAGGTGTTAACCTGGGACTCAAAGGACAACAGCATGAGGTGCACTGGTGGGGTAAAGGGGGGATGCGATGGGGGGCACTATTGCCTTGGCTCGCACGGATGGTTCCCCAGAAGGGGTGCCCAGACTTATTGCTCATACACTTGGGGGAGAATGATTTGGTACAGCTGTCGGGTCTGGCGCTCTTGCAGCTGATGCAGAGGGATTTGGAAGTGTTAAAGAGCAGGCTTGCAGGGACTTGCATTGCCTGGACAGAGTTTGTCCCCAGGAAAGTGTGGAGGGGAGCAATGAAACACGGCCATTGAAAAGGCCCGGAGGAAGCTCAACAGAGCTATGAGACTGTTTTGCGGGGACAAGGACATTAAGGTTATTTCTCACGAAGGACTGCGACTTGAGGAACCTTTACTGTTCAGGGATGATGGTGTGCATATTTCATGTTTGGGGAATGCTTACTATATGATGGAGTTGAGGGATGTGGTCAGTAAGCTGTGGAATGAAGCGATCCGGTGTTGTAGGTCTGTGTGAGGGAGTGGTGGTTGAAAGATGCACAGTGGGGGACCCAATGGGGGATGGAGCAGGTAACCGCCCTACAGGGGGTTCCCTGGTTGGCGATACTTTGGAGGGGTAGGGGGTCAAGAGCGGGCACACCCATCCCTCGGGGGGGGGGAAGACTTAATGAGGTGAGGAGATGGAGGCATGACTGGAATGCCATGAGGAGTCGGGGTAGGATGCTAGGTGATTTGTGGATGTGGATGAGGTACGGAAGAGGCAGGGCGTGGTTGGAGACATGAGGCAGAGTGGGTGAAGAGAGTGAAGAAAGG